>NC_136244.1:1385000-1985000 GCF_053564925.1 Oryzias latipes | reverse complement strand
GAGTGTTTTCCTTCTCCCAGCATGAGAATACGAACCTTCTGGCTGACTGTCCTCCTCATCTGTAACCTCCGCGGGTGATGAATGGAGTATCGGAGCTGCTCCTCTCCACTGTACTGCAGTTTGAAACCTCCTCGTCTTTGTCTCTGTTTATGGTGTTTGTGTCTGTGGGGGGGGGGGTTCAGGCTTTCCTTCAGCATTCCTGCTGAGCCGAGCAGAGGTCACTCCCAGGACAAACTGGGATATGTGTGCGTGTGTGTGCGTGCACGTGGGGCCTCCTCTGTCCAAGATGAAGGATGGTGGGAGGGAGGTGAAGGAGAGGTGAGGGGGTACCAGGGAGGAGGTCAGCCTGCGGTCAAATGCAAACGCCTCCTCCCGCCGCCGCCGCCGCCTCCCGCCATAGAAACTGCGGAGTGGAGCTCCTGCTGTTGTGTGCCGATTGTCTGCTTCAGCGAGGAAGAGGAGGTCCTCTTCCTCTCCTTATTCTTTTCAGCACAGAATGGAGGAGACAGAGGCAGGTATTTGTTTAAAACACACACACACACACACACACACGCACACACAGCAGCCACAAATGTGACCCAGAGCAGTAATGGATAAAAAATGAGAGTGACCTCTGACCCTCTCCTTCCTCGTCTCCTTCCTCTTCTTCTTCACCCTCTACAGTAACCCCCCTCCCCCTCTTCCTCCATTTTCCACTCAGATCTCCTCTTCTTGCTCCTTCTTCTAAACGTTCCTCCTTTTCTACGCCGTGCATGAATGGAAACATGTTTCCTGATCTTCAGTGATTCACGAAGAAACTTTTTTAGGTTTTTGATGTCGCCTAAGATGTTTTAGGCGATTTGGTTTTGCTCTCCCTTCTCCTTCTCCATGCTCCTTAAATGTAAAAGTCATTTTTCCACATTACAATTATTTTTTGAGTTACTGCAAGTTATAGTTAAACTTGTTATGATAAGTATTTTTTAGTTAATTTTTGTTTACGTTTATTAGTAGCATGAAAAAGTCAAAAAATCATCAACATCCATATATTCGTTCAAAGAGCCATAAGGTTTAAGTTTTATCTTTTTAAACTGCTAATAAAGTAAATGTTTTAATTTTTTTGCCTTTTTTTAAACGACAGATTCGTTTTAGATGTAATTTCTGATCATATTATATACCCTTAACCCTAACTTTCACAATATTTTCTTTTTATTAAACTCTTAAAGCTTATACTGTTTTACAAATAAATAAAAATGGCTGATATGACTACAGGAAATACAATAATAAATAATACCTCATGCCTGCGGTTCAAAGTTATGATGAGAACATGAATGTAAAACCAGCCAAACACCATATTATGGCTTTGATTGACCCTTTTTTTTAAACCCTGCTCCAGAGAAATGGACATTTGCAGAAAAAATCTTTTCCTCCTAAAATAAAAAGCAGATGAGCAGAGTGAGGAAGGAAAACACACAGCTTTGACTAAACCTGTCACCAATCTAAACACTTCTGACCCCAAAGAAACACAAATATTGAACAAATAACAAGTAACACCCAAATAATAAGAAGGGAAAAAATCCCTAACTTTATTTGTTCCTAATTAATCCAACCCAATGTTGTTTCCAGAAGCTTTTTGCAGTAAATTTCTTCATTGAAGCAAATTTTTTTGCAGAAAAAGATTCTTTTTCACTCATAATTTGACTTCTGCCTCCGTTTTGTTCCCTAAAGAGCAAAACACAAGTTACACACAATTTTTAAATGAGTTTTTTGAAATTGTGTCCCTCGTGTTTTTTAAATATTATTCACACTTTTTTTTTTATTAAATTCCCTCCTTACAGTTTAACACACAGAAAAAAACTGGAGGTTTTTATTTTATTTTTTTAAGCTTACCTCACTTCAGTCATTATTTTTCTGTTTTGTCTTATATATTTGTTTTCATTTGTCTATATAATTGTGCTAAATGGTCTCCTAGTGTGCTAAAGTACATTTGACCTTAATAAAAACCTATAAACAATTCATAATTAAAAAAAGAAAAATGTATCTTTAATATAAAACATTCCTGAAGCCCTGTCTTTGTTTCGCATCTGTTGGTTTAAGTATGGTGAATTTTGTTTAAACGTCAAACTTGTTTTCCTTTTTCGTTTTGACCTGCTGATAAACGGAAAACTTATTTCACTTATTTCAATTAGAATTTAAAATCTGGATAGTTCTCTTCACTAGGCAAAAATACCTGTTAGTATATAATGAAGTACTTTGCAATACACAAAGCATAATTACATAGAACATAAAACAATATTAAAATATTTTATAATCCTAATGTGTATTTTTGAACGATGTCTATAAATCTAATGTAATGTTTTCTACATGTTATTCAATATTTGTTTCCTTAATGTAACTCTACTTTAATAATCTGTCTGTTCTTTATTTTTTTCTTTAAAAATACATCAAATATTATATGTTTTTTATTTCTTCTTTCTATTTTTTTTATAAATTCTATTGGGTAGAAAAAATTAAATACCTCAAAGCAACAAAAACATGTCACTTCTTTATAACTTCAGAATCTGGGAACAGAAGAAGAAAAGTAAATGTAAAGGTAAATGCTGAAAATAAAGTTATAAAGATTTATCAGTAGTGATTGTTTCAGGAACTTTCTCTGACTACAGGTATTTTTATTTTAAATTATTTTATTTATTGAATTTAGTTTCATTTTCTGAAACACAGGAATGTCATATTTTACTTTCTTTTTTTGTGGCCTTTAATAAATAATGTATCGTAGGAGTGAAGGAATTGGTGTCAGGGAGAAATGACCAAATAAAGAACAACGTTCCTGCTGAATGTTTGTCACCTGGACAAAAAAAAAACATTTTACCTGGCTGCATGCAGCTTCGTTTGGCGCCACCTGCTGGTGGAAACATGACACGAACGTCCAGAGAATTTGCTCTGAAGCCAGTCAGCAGATGAGGAGAGGAGGAAGCAATAAGGATAGATAGATAGATAGATAGATAGATAGATAGATAGATAGATAGATAGATAGATAGATAGATAGATAGATAGATAGATAGATAGATAGATAGATAGATAGATAGATAGATAGATAGATAGATAGATAGATAGATAGATAGATAGATAGATAGATAGATAGATAGATAGATAGATAGATAGATAGATAGATAGATAGATAGATAGATAGATAGATAGATAGATAGATAGATAGATAGATAGATAGATAGATAGATAGATAGATAGATAGAATTAAATTTTCATCTGGTTCTTGGATGAAAATTTCCCTTTTTCTTTTACATGTTGTGACCTCTAAAGGTATTTTGATGATTTATGAATGCACCCCTCAAAACTTTATTTTCTGTAGAAATGACAGATGCATGTCTGGATTTACATTTGGCTTTTAGCCCAAAAAGAACATGTGGAGGCTTCAAAAGGACCCTGAGCAGCTTACAAACATTCCTCTGTCCTTCAACCAACAGTCATAAATCTGGAGTGAAAGCTGTGACGGACAGAGACGCTACGCCACAGCAGCTCTCACCATCTCTGCAAACCCTTCCTGCTAGGCTTTCTCATTTTTACCCACATCAAAAATAACTGTTTGGGATCATCTTCTCTGTTGAGGAACCTCAAATCTTCTGCAGCTGCTGCAGCCCTCATGCTGTCCAAGGCTGCTGGCGCCTCGTCTAAATACGTTTTTATAAAATCAGTAATGCATTTACGCAACTGCAGGCGTGATCATTCAGCCTTTGATCCTTGGTCTTATAGATAAATTGTCACTAAGAAGAACATCAAAAACATCAATCTTCTTCTCTGTAAGAAGTTACTGTTAACCTGCAAAAGATTCCTATTATTCAAATGTAAACCCTTTTATTGATCAGTGCAAACCAAAGCATAAAGCATGAAAACAGCACAAAAGCAGGGAAAAAATACTAAAATGATGGAATATTGTTGCATCCTCAGGTGCAGAAAACTGGGAGCAGCTGCTAAAAACTGCAGAGAAACTAATGGAGCTGAGAAGTGAAGCTCAGTGGGAGTCAGACATTATCACCTTCATAACATGTTTGCCATTGAGGTCAATAGAGAAGAACATGGAGGAGCTGAAGGGCAGAACTATTACCCTATTATTCCCTCTTCTGGCTTCTCAAAACCTGTTTCCATTCTGGGAAAAATGTCTTCCCAAACTTGTGACTCTGTGTTTTCCAATCTCTCATGGAAGTAGCATCTTTTTAATCAACCAGTCCAGCAGTCCTTCGGTTCCAGGGAATCTCTCTTCATTGGGCTCCTGTTAGGATGAGCAACAGGAGACAAAGACTGGAAGAGAAAAACTGAAAAAAAGGATGTAATAATAACAGACTGAAACCAAAGACTTAGACGGAGGGATAATAAACTCACAGAGAACTAGAAGACTGCAAAGCTACAACGCCTGTTCTAGTGGCCACGTCCAAACAATGCGTTTTGATTTTCCGCGTTCATAACTTGTGCATTCACGCGTCGCCGGCTGTTTTCGGGTTCTACGTACAAAACTCTCTGCCACTGAACGCGCGCTGAAAGTTAAAGTGGTTGAACTTTGATTGATCAGGAACTGGGCTTTCATCATGACATATGGATGGCTTCCCTTTTAATTGATTTTAGAGGACAAATTAATAACTGCAGTTATCAGGTCTTTCATATAAGTAAGTGATGGATGTGATGGAGAGGACTTTGAATAAGCTCCTTCATGGATAATCCTTTCTAACCTGTACTTGGCTATAAGGCAGCTTCGCTGTCACACCAACCGCCACAGGAGATCATCCCCACCTCACTCCATCGGACTTTATAACCCATCATCCATATGCCATGGATAAAATATTTCAATGTCTGTTTTTCTAGTTTGTTTGTTTGTTTGTATTGAGTCTGTATACAGACGCTGCAACAAACCCAATTTTCCAAGCTGGGATCAATAAAGTCTCTCTTTATCTTATTATATATATATATATATATATATATATATATATACATATATATATATATATATATATATATATATATATATATATATATATATATATATACATATATATATATATATATATATATATATATATACATATATATATATATATATATATATATATATACATATATATACATATATATATATATATATATATATATATACATATATACATATATATATATATATATATATATATATATATATATATATATATATATATATATATAGATAGCTCGGTTGGTAAGGTGCAGGACTGTCGTGCAGGAAACCCGGGTTCGATTCCCAGGGCGGAATGAACAATTAATGGCAATGAAAAATGGGGCAATTACCATAACAATGACGGGCAATTAACATCAGCCAGTGAGCGTCCTTGGGCAAGACCCTTAACGCTACCGCCTACCTCACAACATGAGAGATAATGAACCACATGTCATGCTGCTCAGACGTCGCCCGGCCAAACAAGGTCTGCGTCAGGTGCTGAGGGACCAGAGCACCCTGATGGAAAGTGGGCTACTGGAACAAGACGGAAATGGACTAGATGTGAGAACAAGGTTCTGTTAGAATGCTACTACTCAAGTAATCCCACCCAGAGGGGTTACATGCAGAGAATGTGGAATGAATGGATGCTTCGAAACCCACAATCAGGGCTAACTGCCAAACAACTGGTAGCCCAGTGCTCTAACATCCACAAACGGCAACTCCTATCACAACTTGAGATTGAAGCAATACAATACAATGCCACGGGAGAGCCAGAACAACAGGTCAGAGAGGAGGTTATACCACACTCCCACCCTGAGATTGGGTACACAGCCCCAACAACCACAATTACACTGAGCGAGGCAGCAACTGACCTGAAAGGCAAGATCATGTCTACAATGAACACTAGGCAACCCCGACACCAGCTACAACGGTTAAGTGACGTACCTGAAAGTCTACTGGAAACTGTGAATGAAGCATTGAGGGCAATTCCTACCACAACCATCACAGAAACCAATGAACTGGTTTACACTTCAGCAGCAGTGATCCTTGAGATGCTTGGCTATAAGAGCAACCATGGAAGAAAACAGTACCCACCATGGAAGCAACGGTTAGAGGCCAAAATCAAGGCAACTCGGAAGGATGTGAGTAAGCTGACAGAGGCTCAAAGAGGTACAATGAGAAAGCAAGTACCTAAGAGATACAGCCAGATGTCCATACCTGAAGCACTGGAAACTGCCAAACAAAGGCTTCTAGCCTTGAGCAGCTGCCTAAAGAGGTACACAATAGACAATGAAGCCAGACGAATAAACAGGCTCTTCGCAACTCAACCTGCAAAAGTGTACGCTCAGTGGCAGGGTCAAAACAGCCGAGCAGACCCACCAAGGCTGGAAACTGAACAGTACTGGAAAAGTATATGGGAGAAAGAGACAGCACATAACAGCAATGCCCAGTGGCTGGTCTCTCTGAGAAAAGAACATATCAACCTCCCTGAACAGAATCCAGTAACCATCACAGTGGCTGACATCCAAGAAAGAGTCTCAGGTATGAAGAACTGGACAGCACCTGGCCCTGACATGATACATGCCTACTGGCTAAAGAAGCTTACCGCACTCCACGAGCGCTTGGTTGCACAAATGAACCAGCTGCTTAGGGATGGGACTCACCCCGAATGGCTAACGGAAGGGCGAACGATCCTGATCCAGAAGGATCCCTCAAAGGGTGCAATCCCATCCAACTACCGGCCAATAACCTGTCTGTCCACAACATGGAAGCTCATGTCAGGCATCATTGCAACCAAGATAAACAGGCACATGGATCAATTCATGAGTAACACACAGAAGGGCATTGGTAGAGACTCCAGAGGAGCCAAACACCAACTCCTGGTCGACAGAACAGTCGCCCAAGACTGCAAGTCACGACACACCAACCTGTGCACAGCCTGGATTGATTACAAGAAGGCCTATGACTCAATGCCACACACATGGATCACTGAATGCTTGGAGCTGTACAACATCAACAGGACTCTAAGAGCCTTCATAGGAAACTCGATGAAGCTGTGGAAAACCACCCTTGAAGCCAATGGGAAGCCACTTGCACAAGTGTCCATCAAATGTGGGATATACCAAGGTGATGCTCTGTCCCCACTGCTGTTCTGCATAGGTCTGAACCCCCTCAGCCAAATAATCAACAAGACTGGCTATGGATACCGACTCAGAAATGGGGCCAACATCAGTCACCTCCTCTACATGGATGACATCAAGCTATATGCTAAGAGCGAGCGTGACATTGACTCCCTGATCCACACCACCAGGATCTACAGTACTGACATTGGGATGTCATTCGGGCTCGAGAAATGCAGCCGGATGGTGACAAAGAGAGGCAAGGTAGTCCACACAGGAGGGGTCTCACTCCCAGAAGGAACAATAACAGACATCGAGGACAGTTACAAGTACCTTGGAATTCCCCAGGCAAATGGCAACCTGGAGCAGGCAACAAGGAAAGCTGCAACAGCTAAATACCTCCAACGAGTAAGGCAAGTCCTGAGAAGCCAGCTCAATGGCAAAATTAAGACCCGGGCAATAAACAGCTACGCACTGCCAGTTATCAGATACCCTGCAGGAATAATAAGATGGCCAAAGGAAGAGATACAGACCACGGATGTTAAAACACGAAAGCTCCTCACCATGCATGGAGGGTTCCATCCCAAATCCAGCACACTGAGACTGTATGCTAGCCACAAGGAAGGAGGCCGAGGACTAGTGAGTGTAGAAGCCACTATCCAGGATGAAACATCCAAGATGCATGAATACATCAAGCTCAAGGCCCCAAATGACAGTGTGCTCAGTGAATGTCTCAGGCAATGGAGAGCAGAGGACACAGTGCTGGAGGACAGATCCTCATGGGAGGACAAACCCCTGCATGGGATGTACCACCGGACCATAACTGAAGTGGCTGATATCAAGAAGTCCTACCAATGGCTAGAAAGGGCTGGCCTACAGGACAGCACTGAAGCGCTCATCCTGGCAGCTCAGGAACAAGCCCTGAGCACCAGAGCGATAGAGGCTCAGATCCAGACAAGACCCAAGGTGTAGGCTGTGCAAAGAGGCCCCTGAAACAATCCAGCACATAACTGCAGGATGTAAGATGCTGGCAGGTAAAGCATACATGGAGCGCCACAATCAAGTGGCTGGAATAATATACAAGAACATGTGTGCAGAATATGAACTGGAAACCCCAAGGTCAAAATGGGAAACACCTCCGAAGGTTGTAGAGAATGAGAGGGCAAAGATCCTGTGGGACTTCCAGATCCAGACTGATAGGATGGTAATGGCAAACCAACCAGACATTGTAGTGGTGGATAAAGAACAGAGGAAAGCCGTTGTGGTGGATGTGGCAGTGCCAAGCGATTGAAACATCAGGAAGAAGGAACATGAGAAACTGGAGAAATACCAGGGACTCAGAGAAGAACTGGAGAAAGCCTGGAAAGTGAAGGTGACAGTGGTGCCTGTGGTAATTGGAGCACTCGGGGCAGTAACCACAAAGCTGGAGGAGTAGCTACAACAGATACCTGGAAAGACCTCAGACCTCTCAGTCCAGAAAAGTGCAGTGCTAGGAACAGCTAAGATACTGCGCAGGACCCTCAAGCTCCCAGGCCTCTGGTAGAGGACCCGAGCTTGGAGGAGAAACCACCCGCGTAGGGTGAGAGGGGCATTTTTTTTTTTTTGTTTTTTTTTTTTACACACACATATATATATATATATATATATATATATATATATATATACACGTAAAAAAATATAAAAGACTAAAAAGCATATACCACGTAAAACAATCATCTCAAGCCCAAATAAAAACAATTTCAATTAAAATGCTTTGCAATAATAAAAAGGTTTTATTTGACTTTTAAAAGAATTTGTGGAGTTCAGGGAACGCAGGGACAACGGACGCTCATTCCAGAGTTTAGGAAGGATCTGTCTCCCCTGGTCCAGAACCGTGTGCGAGGGACGATCAACAGGTTCTGATGTTCTGATCCACAGACCTCAGTGCACAAGATGGTCTGTAGGGGCAATCAGATCACAAACATATGAACAGGAGCTTGACCACAAAGGGCATTAAAAGTCAACACTGTATCAGAATTGAGCTGTGAAAGAAAAAGCCTGAAGCAAGATTCACCCGGTTTACACCGCTTTGACATTTTCATCCAGCCTCTTCCAACTGAAGGGGGAGAACATGCACTAGTAAACAGTATAATGAAATAGAAGCCCTTTCATGCTCGTCCAGTGTGAATGCCATGGGCTAAATGCATGTTCAGGAACTCACATTTAGCTCATTTATGAATGTGCATCACATGTCTGGTGTGTAACCATAGGTCTTTCCAATGGACTCCTGACAAATGCCCCCGTCTTCATCTCTAAACAGAGAGTCAAAGACTGAAGTGGACCAAACAGTCTGGAAGAATCCTGCAGTTCCAACAGCTGCTCAATTGGGGGCACAATTGTCCAAGAAGCTGTAGCCAGGACAGAGAAAGGCACAAAGAAGAAAATCAGCCAGTACTGTCATTGTCTTGCATAAGGAAGCTCCTGCAGCTCTTCATTTCAACATTTACCCACGGACATTTTCAGATTTCTTCAGATTTTCTGGGTTGTTTCTTTACCTACAAACACAACAAACTTCCAACATTTCCTCTCTTTAGTTCTCTTCAGCTGTAGCCATCAAACAAAACAAACAGTTCTCGATCATCAGCCCTGCAGAATGTTCCACACATTCTTGGCCGGAGGTCTTGCTGGGTCTCGCTCTCACAGAGACAGGGATTTGTAGAACCGAGACTTCCATGCTTCCTTAAACAGACACATCTGTCCCTCACAACTGCACATCTATCAGAAAACACCTAAAGTCTGCGCTCCTGCCATGTTTTTGGATAGACCATAGTGCCTCTCAAATCAGTGTCTGTGAATGGCACGTTAAGCTCTACCTAAAAACCTGAAGGGGAACACTGAAACTACTCACTGAAGATGATGAGGATGATGAAGAACTCAAATAAATTAAAACAAGGCAGAAATAATTGATAAACCGTCCGCAGACGTCACTGATGAAGAACCTGATGAGACATTGTTGAGGCTAAATGGAAAGAAAAACAGTTTAACAGCAAATTCTTCGGCAAAAAAAAATGCTCAGTTCAGTTAAAACAAAAAGAAAAAAACTTGAAATATAAACAATAGTCATAAAAAAGCAGAAAATCTGCTGAAATGTCAAAAATTTGCTGAACTTTTAGAGGAAGGACAGTTTCTGAAGGAGCTCAAGGATTTCTTTTCACCTCATAAAACAGCAGAAAAGTGAATCTCCTGAATGTTTTGATCTCAGAGATTACTCTGATATTTGGATTAAGGATCTGAGGACTCTGAATGTTGCATCATTTTACACTCGAGGCTACGAGTCCGGCTGCTCTGCTTATGCTTCGCACGGGTGGAGCAGGCGACCGGTCCTGTTCGCGCTCCAAAGTCTTCTCTGGAGCGCTACACCATCTGTGCATGAAGCAAAGTCAGAGCAGTAGTGACCCACGATCGGAATAAACTGTTTACATGGACCACGATCGGATCAACAATCGGCACAACCCACCTATCTCCATCGCAAAGACATTTTGATCCGAATGAGTGTGATCGGGGCAGAATATTCCGAACGGCGTGTTTACATGACGCATTTTTATTCTGATCAGGCGTTCATTCTGATTACTATTGTCTACGAAACGCAGCTAAAGCTGAAGACAAAGGAGCCAAAACAGAAGTTTTAAAACACATCCTGACTGTTTCAGGTCTACAGCAGAGATGGATCAACCAAAGCCGAGGAAATGTCAGCTTCAAGGATGTGGTTTTAGATTACAGTGTTAATTTTTCTTCTTCTCATCCTCAAGGAAAGATGTTTTTTCTGTGAGGATTGTTGTCAGGAGGGAGGGAAGTCTCTGCAGAGCTCAGGAGCTCCACCATCTGCTGCTACCACACAGCAATGCAACACAAAGCAGCTCACAACTTTACACTCTGGATTAGCATAAACACACACTGAGATATTTATGAGCGTCTTGTTCTTTTGTTGCGTTTGAGAACGAGACGATAAACTGAAAAAGAACGCACATTTCTCTCTGACTTACTAGCCCCGCCTCTCTGAAGCCGTTTCCAAGGAAATGGAATGATGTAGATGTTCCACGGAGGGTCACGCCGAGTTTCATCTCACGAACACACATAAACACAAACACGTTGACTCCGACAGCTGCCAGGCGAGTGTGCAGCCTCCGGTCCTGGAGCTGAGCGTGTGAATGCCGGGCTGTAAACTCGGCACCGGGAGATTTACAGCTCGCACTTTTACACGCCGCAGTCAGCCTCCGAGGGAAACTCTTAAAGGAGCAGTTTGGCGTTTTCAGACACACCTCCATGTGATGACCAGGGAGCAGGTTTCCTCCGGGTGCTGAACCCCCGAAACAATTTTAGATCCACAAACTGAAAAAGCACAACATTAAAAATGATTTTCTTTTAAATGGAGGGGTTTGATCTTTGACCCTTTCTCCATCATCATCATCGCCATCATCATCATTGTCAAAATGTAAATCACTTTTCTTTGGTACACCAAACCCAATATACACTTCAAAGCCAAAACCAAATGCATGGCTCCACCCACTCTGGACCTGTGACCGTGCTGACAGGAGCATCTCTGGTTCATCTGCACCACCAACAACAAACCAGCCTCCACTAAAATACCGGAATGACCTCGCAGGTACAAATGCTCCAGGTCTCTGCCCAGCAGCATGGCTGATTCACATCGTCTGGATTCAAGAACAGACCATCCTCAAGCCTGGTGTTGTCATGTTGAGGTTGATGCTTCGTTGACGCTGGACTGTCGCTACCTGATACTAGCGCACGGCCCTACAGGAAGAGGCTTGATGGGAAATGCCAAAGCGGTGGAAATCTGGTCATTCTCACTCCTGGTTTTTTCTTTCACAGCTCTATTCCGATAAATGGAAGACTTGGTGTCATACGATTCCAGCCGGATACAAACCGCAATTATTAATTTCTCCTTTATGACCAATTTTCTTCTGTGAAGGGCTACACAAATGTCGTTACCAAATCCGAGTCCCTAAATGGTCAAAGTTCAGCAGGCTTAACTTTCAACATGCATGCAATGGCTGTATATTTTATGCGTAGAGCCTAGAAACAGACTTATATGCTTGCGTAGCGATGCACCACCGTGGGAATTTTGAACCCGGAAGCCAGAAACGCGCGTTTACAGAGGCTTTATTAGAAGGGATAGCTTGAACGCTCACTGCCGAGGCCGGTGTGAACTTAGCTTCAGACAGTTTTTTTAAACAGTCTGCATTTCCATCAGTCATGTGACTCTTTCACCTGAGCTCATGGATCTGATTGGTCTGTTTTTTTTTGGTTGTTGTTGCTGTCTTTATTCATGTTACTGATCTTTAGTGTATTTCTGGTTTTCAGCTTATCTGCTTGGTCACACTTTTCATTTCTGCCTTGTTTCAAAGTTTTTTCATATTTAAAGGGCCTTTTTAAAGGCCTTTCAGAGTAAACTATATCCATATATTACATTTGGCACACTAAAGAATTGTTTATGATTGTGAAATATGGGTTATTTTTACAAGTTCATTTTCATATCTGTATGTAAGACGATTCGATCTCTGAGGCTCCGCCTTTCGCTCCTTGTGGGTGCCGCCCATTTCATGATGTCATCCTAGAGCCGGTCTCAGCAGCGCGCCTGTGTCTCACCCACGAAAACAAAAAACATCCAAACTTTTGCAAAGATGCATGTGCACATTGTCCATTGAAAAGGAAATCGTTTAACCACGCTAGCTACGTTAGCTCCACTGAGAAAGTGGGCGTGTGTGTTAGTCTGGGGAAGGGGCTGGCAGAGCAGACTCTTCCTGGAAGGGGCTGTTCCCCACTTTGTGATGTCATCATGTGATAACCTGCTCGTTTTTATGGATTGGGAGGGGCTGGTGCTCAGAGAGCATGTTTTTAGAGGAATACTCAGAAATGCGTGAATAGATCAAAATACTACTTATGGTTTGCTTTTTGTGAGAAATTGAAGGGCCCATATCATCCAAAATCAATGTTTTGAGCTTTTAGATGTATTAATGTTAATTCCTCACAAAAAAACAACCCCTTTACCATGTTAATACGCTTAAACTTTTTTTTTAAAAAGTTGATTTTGCATGATAAAGGCCCATTAAATTAATTTAGGAAACATTTCAGTTTTTCTAACCTCCCTTTTTAGGGGATGCCGTAGTGACTTAGGGCTGGGTATTGCTCCATCGGTGTGGTGTTCCACGTCTCGCTGTGGGTGTTCTCCGAAGCGCAGAAGTTTACATTTGAATGTAAATAATGACTTTTTGTTTTTGTGTGACTTTTTAAAGTTATAGTACCAATGTTGTTAAGTATTTTCTGAGCACTGGCAGCTACATGCTGTCGTAGCCCACCAGCGACTGTTGACAACGTCATCGAGCAGTAGTAAAGTCCAAATTTGAAGACACTATATTTCCACATCCCTCCGCTTGGAGGACTAAATGTAGGGACAGGGAGAAGTCAGAGGGGTAGTGAATGAATTCAGATTCGGCCTACCAATCTGATGTGTTGCCCATCGTACATCGACCTGCTGCTGGGCGGTGAGCTTTTTCACTGGCGTTGGAACTTGAGTTTGTGTTGTCTGTTCTATACCATCTTTGGATGGCTGTTGGTCCGACGCATCTCCAAACACCACAGGCCTCTTATTGACATGTCATTTGACAGCTACTCATCCCCCCCTTAATTTGAAACAGGTCAGAATTCCCATCATGGGGACATTTTAGCAGGAAGATTCTTTGGGAGTTTTTGCAGTTGTAGAAAATCTTCATCGGATGGTTGAAATCAAAGACAGTGTCCTTCATTTCTGGCCTCTATACAGGACTAAGCACCTTGAACACACAGCTGTGTGCTTCACAGTCTGCAGCAAACCCAGATTACCCAGCATCCACTTTGTTTTCGGTCCGGTAGACTTAGTAGTTCACTTACGCAGATTCATGCTGACAGCTGCTGGTCTCTTTTGCGTCTGCTGTGACTCCATAAGCACTTTCAACATTGAGGCTTGTTTGAAATTTCTCCAGATGGGTTCTAGTCGTGGCCTACAGCAGGAATGGACTTAATGACACTCATAACATCCCACAATTCATTCTGAGACTGCATTGTTTGTGTTCTCTGCACTGCAGGTCCAATGGGTCAAAACTTTCTCAGAGCATCTCTGTTCTCCTCTGCCCTAAGAAAGTCTTAGTAATGTCAGCCATCAATACAGGCAGATACAACCGGAAAATGCTCAAAATAAATAGAAGATGTGGGTTTTAGGTTTGGCCCACTCATGGGACATTTATTGAGGGTTGGGCAGCAATCCTCAAGTGAAGAAGCATTAGAAACAATTTGTCTGTCACTTCTTCTATGATTACAGTGTAGTGAGCAGAACTCAATGCTGCTGTTCTAAACACCATCAGACTCTATAAAATCAGGTTCTCTTTCACCTGTTCCCAGGTGGAGATAATCCTCTATCTACACTATTGACCTTGTCAATCAATGTCCTCCGTGCTGTGTCTCCTGCACAGAATGTGTCCAATTTGCCAGAGTTACATAAATCTTCAATCTTGATCAGGTTTTTGGTAATATAGTAATGCACATGTTTGGGTGGGTTTATGAGAAATTTGGTTTCTGTAAAGACTCATAACTTAACCCAGACTTGTGCTGCTTCATCAAAGCCTATTTCCATGCATCAAGTGCAACACGGTAACAGGACCCTGCAGTGTCCAACCAAATGTTGTCTCTATAGCAACCAGCTGACAGTAGGGCGCCAGTTTAGCTCAGGCGTTAGAGCTGGTCGTCCAACCACCAAAGGGTTGGCAGATCAATCCCCACTCTCCCTAGCCAGCTGTCGCCCCCCCGAGCGTGGCCAATCTGCAGCTCACCGCTCCCATTGTGGGATAAATAAAGTATATTATTATTATTAGTATCCCTGATACTACCTCCCATTAGTGATCAGCACGTAAGAACTCACAACTATGGTCCTTCATTAGTATTTGCTGATATGTTGTCCGGTATTAATTCAACAATTCCTGCAGCTCCGTTTTTTCAGAGGTTGATCTTTATATTCCATATTTTTAACCATCAGTTCCTCATCTTCAGACTTTATGTTTCGATCTTAAAGATTTTTTTCGTTCACCGATAAGAAGACTACGTAGAAGTTCTCATTAATGGTTTTCGACTCCCCCCCTACTTGCACATGTACTCTTTGCTTTGCTGTTGGTTCTTGAAAGTCTCCTGTTTGCCTCAGTTCCTGTAGATGTTCTGCCACTTTCTTAAGTTCTCCTCCTCCAGGAAATATCTTTGACTTTGTCCTAGGTTTTGGTACCAAAAATGTGGCTCGGAGTGTAACTGAGGTCACATTTACCAGTAAATAATTTTGTATCCACTTTTCAACTAACGCAAACCCTTAAACCCCAGAGTTGATATAAAATGAGCCCACAGATTTGAATAAACAATTACCACCCACACAACATGAATTAAAGCCAAACAAAACAATTATCACATGAGCTTCTACAGATACAATAAAAAGTATGTTTTGACACTTGCTGCTCCCATTGGTCAAAAATGATAAGGGTGGGGCAACATAACTTAATTATTTTCCTGTGGATTAAAACTTTCTGAAACTGGTTTTAGATTTCAGGAGTATCTGTTTCAACATATTCTGGCATCAGTGTGTTCTCCATGTTTGACCTTAATGCTCAACTGAGGTGAACTATTGTTTCCAAAAGTCTGCAGTCGTCTGGAGTTGGTTGGGAAAGCTCAGGACTGATTCAAATTCATTCAATGCGCGAACAGTGATGGAGTCCGTTTGGAAGTGGACCAAGACCACTTCTGCATGTTTGCATGAGTGTTTTCAAACAACACACTTGATCCAGACCAACAACTACCCCTTTGACCAATCCAAAAGAACCAAACTGAAAGAAACTAAATCCAGTCACACAAAATATTTTGTACATATAGCTCTTGGAAATGAGGTGAAAGGTTTTCAACTGAATGAAAAACAAAGTCCAAATGGCCTTTTCAAACCTTTTTCTGCACCGGAAACATCCTGGAGGAATAAAAGTAATTGCAGATATAGAACTAGTTATGAATGTGGGAACAAAACCGGAGAACAGAACAATCTGAACACACACTCTGACAAATTCAACTTGATTTTGATTAACCTAATGAAAAAAAATCATAAAAGACACCAATCCTCATATATTATATTTTACAGACATTTGCATGAGTATTATGTCAACAACATTAGTGTTAATGTGTTCAGAGACATTGGGGAGGTGAAATGAAGCAGTGATTTGTGGGATACGAGCAGGTGTACAAGCACACACACACTTACACACACACACACACACACACACCCACACACACAGAAACACTCATCTGTTAGAAAAAGCCTTGTACTCATTTTATTCAAATCCACTTTGTATTGATTTTGCAGTTTGGATGAAAACGCAACAATGTGTGTCTCTACCTCAACTGCTTCACCTTAATCAATCTCACACACACACACATGCACACCCGCACACACCGCCACACACTTCTAAAATGGGCTTGACTGAGTGACGCCAGACATTCACGCTTGTGAAGAGTGCTGGTGACGCCAGGCTGGTTCAGTGTATTGGGTCAGTATTGAACTCCAACACTAATCTCATAAACATGTGTCTGTCCTCTCCATCAGGGGCTGTCTCACTCTTTCAGACAGGTCTGCTGGTGTTCTTTGTGTTTGCATGTATGCTTTTACTTGTGATTTTTATTATCTCCAGTTCCATCCATTCAGCCATCCATCTTCAAATCCCACTGAATCCCTGCTGGGGTCGCAGGGTTGGTTGTACCAACCCAGCTACTGTCCGGTGAAAGGGGGGTACGCCCTAGACAGGTCGCCAATCTGCTGCAGAACCACATAATCACAGTCAGAAACACATTTACACCTATAGGGTGTAATTATCTATTTAGAATTTACAAACTAAAAGCATGATATTGGGCTGTAGGAGGAAGCATGAATGAGGAGAACATGCAAACTCCACACAGAAAAGTCCCGTGTGAAATTCAAACCAGGGCCTTCTCACTGTGAGGTGAGAGTGCTAACCACTGCACCACCATGCAGCCCACCTTTTAGTTTCCTTCAAACTCCCCGGCCACTTTATTAGGTCCACCTTGCTGGTACTGGGTTGGACCCCTTTTTGCCTTCAGAACCGCCTTAATCCTTGGTAACAAAGATTAAACAAGATACTGGAAACATTCATCAGAGGGTTTGGTCCATGTTGACATGACAGCATCTCACAATTGCTGCAGATTTATTGGGCTGAACATCCATGATGCTGGTCTCCCGTTCCACCACATCCCAAAGGTTCTCTATTGGGTTCTGGTGACTGTGGAGGCCGTTTGAGTCCAGTGAACTCATTGTCATGTTCTAGAAACCAGTCTGAGATGATTCCAGCTTTAGGACATGGCGCCTTATCCTGCTGGAAGTAGCATCAGAAGATGGTCCACTGTGGTCAGAAAGGGATGGACATGGTCAGCAACAATACTCAGGTAGGCTGTGGCGTTGGAACCATGCTCAGTTGGTACAAAGAAAACATCCCCACACCATGACACCACCACCAGCAGCCTGAACTGTTGATACAAGACAGGATGGATCCATGCTTTCATGTTGTTCTGTCCCTACCATCTGGATGTGGCAGCAGAAATGGAGACTCATCAGACCAGACAATGTTTTTCCATCTTCTATGGTCCAGTTTTGATGAGTCTGTGTGAGTTGTAGCCTCACTTTCCCTTTTCTTAGCTGACAGCAGTGGTACCCACTAGTGTGGTCTTTTGCTGCTGTAGTCCATCTGCCTCCAGGTTGGACGTGTTGTGTGTTCAGAGATGCTCTTCTGCAGACCTCTGTTGGAACCAGTGGTTCTTTGAGTTTCTGTTGTCTTTCTATCAGCTGGAACCAGTCTGGTCGTTCTCCTCTGACCTCTGGCATCAATGAGACATTTATGCCCACAGAACTGTAAACACTAGTAGAGATGGTTGTGGGAAAAAATCCCAGTAGATCAGCAGTTTCTGAAATCCTCGGACCAGCCCGTCTGGCACCAACAACCATGCCTCGTTCAAAGTCCCTTCAGTCCCCTTTCTTATCCATGATGCTAACCATGACCTGCAGCAGATCGTCTTGACCATGTCTACGTGCCTAAATGCATTGAGTTACTGCCAAGTGATTGGCTGATTAGAAATTTTTGTTAACGCACAGTTGGGCAGCTGGCCTAATAAAATGGACAGTAACATTTTTCTTGCCCTTGTCCAGGCTAGAAAGTTCCCTGGTTTGTAGAAAAGTAACCTTCTAGAGCAGGCTGAGTGAAAAATGTCCCTCAGACCTTTGATTTGAAAATAGATGGAGCGAGGGGCACAGCTAACTTCTACATGATGTGACTGAGTGTGGGCTGCATTGAAGATTGAGTAAACAAAGAAAAAGACCTGACAAATATAAAGCATTACTGAACTCAAAGCCCTTGCTGGTGCAGAGGCAGAGTAGCTGACGCCCTGATCAGAGGATTCCAGGCTCATTGCCCTGCCCAGTGTCAAAGCGTCCTTAGGCAAGAGGCCGAACCCCACATTGCTTCTGCTGGTGGGAGACTGTTTGGCAGCAAAGCCACAATCAGTGTGTGAATGTGTGCTTGCGTGGGTGAATTGGACTGTTAATGTAAAGGGCCTTGGGCCTTAAAGTAAGACTGAAAAGCACAGTAAAATTTACCATTATTTTTGACACTGTTAGTCATGGTTTCATCTGCACCAGATCTTACACCTGATCAGCTTTCCTCTGCCAAAGAGTATCAGCTGAAACATAAGCTTTGTAGCTGAAGTTTGGCTAACCCTCATGCCTGCATACCTGAATCTAAACTACCTTAAATTTCCTTTGAGACCAGCAACACCGTCATCTAGATTCCAGTTTTTGTGACAATGCTGTTTAAAATAACAGAAACACTTCAACATTTTTAAGTAACAGTTATCTATCTAATTACTGTTTTTGTTATTACAATGCTTTTATCATTCTTAAATTTTGTGTGTGTTACTTAACTGATTTGATAAAAATGTTTAAACCAAAAACACCATCAGCTGGTTTTGTGCCATAAATTACTTTACTGTCAGAAGGGAAACCGTTTAACAATGGAATAAGGGATTATAATTGGCTAAGGCAGAGTTGTTTTTACTGGACGTGAATCAGAGCCAACTTTGTTTTATGCACTCACCCCCACACACACACACGCACACACACAAACACACACAAACGGGTGGAAGAAACAGCAAGTCCAGAGCAGCCCAATGAAAAGTTGGCATTTTCTATGAGGAGATGTTGTCTTTATATCATTGCAACATATCTCTGCAAAGCAGCAAGGGGTTAATCAGAAATTCACCTCTGAGTTGTGGGCTGGACTGTTGGCGCAGAGCAACCCCGCCCCCCTTCCTGTCACCCGTAACTTTTTTACATATCAACAGACAGCAAAAAGGTTTTCCTGCTCTTTAATTTTTTGACAAAAGTGAACAGATACCGTTTTGAAAGTGAGTTAAACTCTATTAAATGAATTTTAAACTCCAACAACCCCAGACAATTTTACACTACATCAGAAGATGATTGGAGTGGGACTTTAACCAGCGTCTGTAGAGACCAGCAGAAACTTCCTTTAAAAACATGTCTGTCTTACCAAAGCTTGTGCTTAACTCAGTCCAATGCATTCAATTTAAATTGACTTATATTATAAACACACACATACACTTATATTTTTGGGATGCTCAAAGGCCCCCTAGAGCAAGGCTGCCTGGGACATCCAAAAATATTGCCGTTTAAAAGACAGTAAAACACTGAAGCTGAGCTTTTAATGGAGCATTGAGCAGTGAGGATGATGGAGGGAGAGAGCAGGGATCAATCTGGTGACTTTACGATGGAAGGCTGTGAATGTGTCTGCTGTAAATTGTTTTGGAGAAGCTGCTGCTCTCAGGCAGCTTCCGGACTGATAAATGCGCACAAATGCACAGACTCATCAGCAGGAGGAAACCAAAACAGCATCTTCCCTTTGTTTCGCCCTGCAATAACTTTATGAAAGGGATCATATGGATTAAACTGCAAAGAAACGTTAGTAAAAATAATAAAGCTATCTTTTTTTCAAACACAAGGACATGAAACTTGACCATGGCCCTCTTCATATAAGCCTCTTCTGATGTATTTTGGACAAAGTTATTTATTAATTTTTTTTGCTAAACAAGAGTCAAGACCACCTGCAGAAGCTGTTTACAGCTTATTTATAAATTGTACAGTCCCAAGAGTAATTATTCATTAAACAATAAAATGATCTTGATGGCTTTTTTGTCAACAACAGAATTTCAATTTAGTGTACCGTAATTTCCGGACTATAAGCCGCTACTTTTTTCCTGCGCTTACAGCCGTGCGGCTTATTCAGTGACGCGGCTAATTATTGGATTTTATTGGCGACCGCCGTGTACGTATTTTTGGACACAGTGAATGGTTTGAATTCTCTAACAGCAAACACAAGTCATTTATTTTTCAACACACCTCTAAGCAGCCAAACAGCATGGAGCTCACTTCAGGTCTTAGACACTTCAGTCATGATTCAACAAAACGAAACACGCATGTCCAGCCGCATCCCAGAATCCTTTGGTGCCATTAGACCCAACGTGCACGTGATCGCCGCTACAATATGATGAAGCTTTCAAGTTAAAAGCAATCGTTAAAAGCAGCGTGAAAAAATCACCAACGGGTTTGGAAAAGCCGGTCAGCTGCGTGACGGAGAGAACAGCGCATGCTCAGGAGTGCATTTACCTCTGAGTCATAGTGACTCGGCTGGGCTGCACGTAAATATGTGGCAATAACATCAGCCTTTATTTTGTCGGGACACGACTGGAAACACAAATTGACGTGGTCGTTTTAACGGTTTCTAAGGACTGAGCAGAGATTTGCATTGAAACGCTCACAGCCTCCGTGTGAGCTGGAGACTGCGTGTCGTGTGAGCTGCGGGGCTGATGGCAGTCTGAAGGCTCCCACACGTAACAACGCATCCGCCCCCTCATACACAAAACGTACAGTATTAAGTCCGATTGCTCTGCACAGACACGATTTGCTCCGTTCACCGGCGCAATGGGGACGAAGCGCTCCTCCTTGAAGCCGCCCTGGCCAGAGCTGTCGGAGTAGATAGGAAGGGGAGACAAGGAGAGCGCAGAGGCGTCGAGCCATTGTGCAGGCTGCAGCCAGGGCTTACTCGAGACCCGCGGAACAACAGTGTTTGTTGTGGAAGGACGTTGGTTGTGACAAAGTCATAAGCATGGTGACGGAAGAGTGGTTATGTGGGCTTGTTCTGAATCTGTACAACCTGGAATCAACTATGAATTCTTCATAAATCCTGTCACTGCCTTCCGCCTGACCTGGAGAGTAGCAGGCTCAGTAATTTCAGTGAAGAGATGCACAGACTTCCATTTCTCTGGCCATCAGCTGCCACTTTTCTGGTGGGATGCAACCACATTCCATGACGTCAAAACCAAGCGACATTCTCTCCAGATTTCAAACCCACCTCCACTGGTTCTTCTGAGTGTAATGGACAAGAGGTTCTACATCTGATGGATGAACTTCACTCCCAATCCCCCCGAGAAACCTAAAGGAATCTCATTTCCACTTCACAGTGTGATGGCCTTGAGGATGGACCCTCTGTGAAGGTCCAACTATCGAGCGTTTGCCGACGTGCCTTTATCAGACCTGGACCAAGTTTGAGCCAGCCTGTCCACAAACCAGAGAGACGGGAACCAAAGAGATTTCACGATGTACCCTCTGTGTATGACAAAGATAAAAGACAAAAACCGCCGGGTTGCTTCTGGAGGGGTAGAATCACGAGAGAGGACAATCGGGAGGAATTCAGATATGCAGACAATATGGGAAAAGAACACAAGGTCATGAATTTGGTGCAAATGTTTGGTGTTTTCTCATGCTGCATGCCAGCTGTCATGAAGATCACACCAGCTTTGTTTCATTTTACTGCAGCCCACTGCTTCAAATGCCCTGTGAGAAAGACGATGCACCATGGATGCTTTCAGGAGCGTGTGCAGAAGAGTGTGGAGGTAAGATGGGATGTCTTCAGGACAAAGCAGACAAGCTGCTGAAAGGGTCAGGAGACCTTTTTCAGCACTGATATTTTCCCCACTCCAGTGGGTGCAGAAATGCCAGGAAGTGTTTGGGAATGATAAAGACAGTGAAAGGACTCATCGAAGGAAACGTTGAGAGCTTCCTGAACGGATGTAGAGTCGCTCAGCTAGCATTTGTCTTGTCTATGCTACAGTGGATGCTGTGCTTTAGGGAACCATTCAGCAGAAATGTTTTTTTGTTTTGTTTTTCTGGATACAAGTGATTCCAAACGTAAAACCAAATCAAGAAAATGTCTGCACAACAGCTGAGAACTCATTCTATACAAACTACAACATGTTAGACCCGGTTAATGTTAACTGAACGATTTGACAAAATCAACACAATGTCCCTGCAGAGAACGACATTTTAAATGTGAGATTGTCTAGTTTACCTACAAACATCCAAAGCAAGAACTTCGAATCTTCAGACAGGTGAGACAGATGTTTGACTCTGAGTTGATTAAACTCCTGTAGACTCCTATTACCTCCGGTTTCATTGTGTTCTCTGTTGTAAATCATGTGCAGCCTTACATTTTCAAGCTGCAGATCAGGAAGGACACAGTCAATCATTGGCTCTGACAAGGTAAATATGACAATCTGTGTTCGCAAACAGATCGCTGCTGGTTAGTTTAAATGCACCTTTGGTTATCGAACATTTTCAGGCACATTTCACCGGCGAAGATTCAAAGAGCCTGCAAGGATGCATCATTAGGGAATGCAGTTCTCAGCTGATGGTCCATGCAGCTGCTGTCCCACATGCCTGGAGATCCGTCAATATGTGTGCAGAAGCAAACATGGAGAGAAAACAACTGTGGAAGCATGAGTGTTTGAAAGAGAAATGTGAACTCAGGAAGGGGAAAAATCTGCTTTGCTTCCTCTGAAGAGGGGGCTCATCCCGGTAGAGGGTCCTCTGTGGAGGAGGATGCAGATTCTGAGCTCCAGAGGGATTCTGCCCTCATTGATGGCAGGATCAATGCTGGAATCTCTTGTTATTTCAGGCAAAAACAGATTTTCTCACCCAGATTGTGAACAGCAATAATAATCCAAAAACAGAATTGTCCAACAACCATGACAATCAGCGTCTGTCATCCGTGCACAGGAGTGCACGCGCAAATGAACAGCAGTATCAGTTCTTCTGAGCAGTGAAGGACACAGAACATTGATGATTAGATCACAAAGGGACGCTCAAACATGCCAAAGAACCAGCTCCTCGTCTTCACCGTGGATTCTGTGAAACGTTTGTCTTGGACCCAAACTCTCAGAGTTTCTGTTTTCTGTTTCCGTAAATCAGACGTCACATCGATCAGAGGGACGAATCTGAGGCGTCGACCAGAGCTGCCCCTGCAGGGAAACAAAGAGCTGGACAAAACACAGCCATGCATGCATGTGTGTGTGTGTGTGTGTGTGTGTGCCTGCGTGTGTGTGAGAAAGCTGGCTGTAGTTAATGTGTAATGTCAGAGCGCCTCCAAGTGGCCACACTTGGTTTCCTGTCAGCTTTCTTTTTCTTTCAAAAACCGTGTGAACTCACCCTTTATTTTAATTTTATCATTAACAGTTTAAATACAATCTGAATTGAATTTGAAAAAAATAGTAGATATAAAGCTAAAAATATTAGATTTATTAGACAAACTGTTATACTGTTTGATGAATTAGATTTTAATAAAAAATGTAAACAATAACTGACATAATCATGAATGTCAAAATGTGTTGTAATCCTTCTTTAATCCTTTAAAATTATTAATTATTTACATTTTGAAAAAGCTTTGTTAATTTTGTATCAAGTCTAAGAGTTTTGTCCAAACAAAATGATTCAACTGCAAAGTAAAAAAATGTGACAATCAAGTTCTCATTATTATTATTGTTTTTGTTTTTAGTAAT
This sequence comes from Oryzias latipes, assembly GCF_053564925.1. Lineage (NCBI taxonomy): Eukaryota > Metazoa > Chordata > Actinopteri > Beloniformes > Adrianichthyidae > Oryzias > Oryzias latipes. The sequence goes on along the minus strand of NC_136244.1, from coordinate 1,960,901 downwards.
AATAATAATAAATTATATATTATTTATATAAATACAATCTATTGATATTTCTAAAAATAGTTTTAGAAAACAAAAAAGATCAAAACTTAATTAAATTCTTGAAAAAATTCTGCAGCCACTGAAAACTGCTTTTCCGATTTTTTATTTGACAAAATTACCAAAAGTGTCTGGAAGAATTTTAAATAATACAGAGGACAATAAATGTGTTGTCATAGTAAAAAAAACTAAATGAATTAACTGAATGAATTAATTAAATACTGTTTGTTGTTTTTTTTTTTGTTTTTTTTAAAAAAAAGGAAGATTTGACTTCAGGAAAATGTATTTTAATAATTTAAATAATTAATGAATAATAAATAATAAATTCAATAATTGCCTTAAAATAATAATACAAAAGTTAATATCCCTTTATATATACTTTATATATATATAATTTCTTCATTTTTGTTTAGATAAATCTTTGCCAGTTATCACAAAAATGAATGTAAAATCAAAATACATTATTTTTGGATGGATAGGATGTTGAGGATTGCATAAATATGATTGGATTTTTTTTTTCTGATCCCTGCTTCATTTATGAGGCAGTTAACAGCTAATTCATAAAGAAACTGGCTTGAGCGTTATCATCGAGGAAAAGTTCGGGGGGGTAATCGAGGCAAAGCAAACCTGAAAACCAAAAAAGTCCTTCCTGTCCTGAACTGATCAACTGGTTCTTTACTGTGAGGGGCTCACATAACCTTCAGTCCTTTTCATTTAATTAAATTAAATAAAAAATCCCCAAACACATAAATACAACTCTATTATAGTGACAAGTTGAATTGACTGAAAGTCTAACACTGAAAAGGGAAAATGCGGTTTCACAGGAAACTCTGCCTCTGACTGAAAACAGAATCAAGTCATTCCACAGAGAAAGGTTTGTTCCCTGAAGGTTAGTGTTGCAGAAAACCCTTGTGTGACCTCTGGAGTTTCTTTCGACCTTTCACTTTTTACTCTCTTGGTTTTGTTTCTTGAGTCTCTAATTCCACATCCATCCCATCAGCAGTGCAGGAGGAAAGCCATCTATTAGAGGACACATTGTAATTGGCAGGCCGCCTCTGCAGGGAGATGGGCCTTTTTGGAAATAAAAGAAAATCCTGCTTAATTAATGGTGGCATCAATCTTCGTTTAGTCATAATGGCTCAAAAGCAGCTCATCTCTTGTCTGAGTAATAAGCATGACACAACAAACCCAATGACAGAGCAGAGGAAGTAAGAGAGTCTGTGAGGAGAGGGACTCATGATTGTAACCAACAGCATTTCTTTGTTGTGAACAAACAGCTTGATGATTGTCAACTCACACAAAATCAAACTGTTTTGGGGTTCTATTATTACTGAATTGGTCTGTCTTTGTCCGTCTCACCCAGAATTCTGGCTGTTGAGGTTTTCTTCTACACTGTGCTCTCATCGATATTGTACTATTAAATAAAGTATTTTAGTTTAAGGCTTTCGCCTTTTTTTGGGATAAGACTTTTTACCTAAACCTCGACAAATATATAACAATAAGAGAAGAAGCCTCTTCCAAAAAGTGGATAAAGACTCAGCAGTGATGAGCTGAGGCTGAAATTCTGAACTAACGATGATGGGCACCTTAAATTCAAAATTAACTTTAATCGAAAGAAAAAAACTAAGTTAAACAGCGAATACATGCAAACCAGCTACTTTGAAAGTTTCATTCTGGATTTTATTGATTGTTGGTAAACTTTAAAGATTACTTTGTGGAAAAAATATTTGGCACAAATAAACCGATACCTGTTACTAGTCTTCTTATTAGTGATTTTTTTTCTCAAGTATATTATTTGTTATCCTAAAAACACCTAGCCAGGTAACAACTTTAATGCGCAAGGTAATAACACAAAACCGTTCATTCTAAAATCACCCAGTCATGCCGTCCTGTGTCGTTGCTACGGCAACAAGCACAACTCACGGCTGATGGAGCAGTATGCTGTGAGCTGGGGGGTGTTTCGCCACAAAGCGTAACGTGAAGTAACTCATCTAATAATCAAAAATACTCAGAAACGACAAATAAACGTTTATTTTCTCATTTATTAATTAGTAATCAATACTTTATTAGGGAACCAAAATTGTTATCTATATTTTCATACCTTGGTATCGATACTGAAACAGCTCTGCTGAAGGTAACACAATAATATTAAAATAATTGATCATCTTTCTTATTGTTAACACTGGATCATGTCATTGGTTTCACAGGAACAGCAACAATTTAGTTTTAATGTACTCTAAATGATGAGCACTTCTCTCACACAGCAGAACCCGTCTTGGTGTACCACAAGGCTCTGTAGTTGGTCCAATACTTTTGAATTCTTCTTTTTGAATTTCTATATTAATGCAAGAGAATAGCCTCAAAAACACAAAAATCTCCTACTTTTTCTTTCACCAGCTTTAGTCTTCTGTTCTACTACAACAATAATGGCAATCATTTTAGTTTAGGCACAAATCAGGAGCATCCTACTGTCTCTAAGACACACGGAGACATGAGTCCATAAATGTGTTGCCTTGTCATCACTGGTATTCAGTCGGTTCCTGAACATAGCTGTAACCACCAGCTGGTCCAAAACACAGCATCAGAGTTCAGATGTTGTGAAGTTTCCGCTTCTCGAGCTTCTCTTTGTTGCTGTCTGTTAGGAATAGAATAGAATATCAAATTACCAAACATTTATTTGTTACAATTCATGTTGCTGCTCCTGATAGTTCCTGGCATTTCCTTATCTAGAAAGGAGGCAGAGCCTTCAGCTATCAGGCTCCATCCTGATGTAACAAACTCCCTGCTTTGATTCTTCACTTGAAACTTTTCTTTTTGATAAAACCGATGGCTACGGTGAACCTGAGTGAATGTAGAAACGTTGATAGCTGAACAACAAAATGATTTGGACCTAAGTTTTCAATACCTCCTTTTCCCCTGTTAGTCTCTTCTGATCTTTTCATGCTTTACTTAACGTCACAGAGGCTCAGACGAGAACAGATAGCATCACCACTGAAGTCCACACAGCCTTGTCACCCTTTTCTCTTTTATTGTCTCCTCTAATGGGGCTTTTTGTGGCTTCATTGGCTTAGCTGTGTCCTGTTTGACGTCCACATCCTGTCACTATAAAACTGTCATGATGCCCATAAACTGACAGCCCCGGCTTCTCTGATCTTCTTTAGCTCTCTTCAAAAACCCGCTCAGGTGGCCGGAAAAGAAAAAAGGGGCCCGGAGAATGTGTCAGTGTCAACTTGATCCCATGTGAGTATTTTGGGATGAAACAGTTGAAACAAAGATTTAGGATTCAAACAGACAGTTCCTTAAATTGTACTTAAAGAATCAATTTGATGAAAATTAGGTTTAGCAGTGAAGCAAAACAAATACTCAAGGCCATGTCACACACCCACGATGTACATTTTGCGCATTTTCCACGTATGAAAATCTGGTCTTTCATGATACATGTGCGGAATATGTAATTCAAAAGGGTTTATTGCGTCCGTCATTGGCATTGGGCGCAGATGTCTGTCGGGGGTTTCGGCCAACGGGTGGATTCGATTTAGATCTGTTGAAAATTTTTAGAATTAAACAGTTTACGCCTAATTTATACGCAGTTACACGAAGTTCCCTGCTGCCTCGCAGGTCGGCCTTGGCAGGTCGAAGACTATGGGGTAAACCCAGGTAGTACACCCGTTGTGGAGAGCCGTGCGATGCCTGCTGGCACCTCCTGCACTCCGATGGCACCGGCCGTCTCAGCTAGTCTTTCCGCCGGACTCTGCCAGCAATGCCAGGAAGGGGGTCCTGGCACTGGACACTCCAGGGTCTCCCTCACCACGACCTGCACCTGGAAAGTTCAGAAAGACTCAGGTGCAGAATCCATTGTCTCCAGAGACAGAAGGATGCCAGAATACGCAATTATTATGCAAATTTTACACAATTGTAAGTTATTTTTGTGACATGCACACGCAAATTTGGGGCTTTCCATGACGTATGTCTAACAGACTTTTCACGCATGAACCACTGATGTATATTTTTTATATCGCGTATACATATTACATTCAAGCAACCTAATTGACGAACCAATCACTACTGAATAGTGCATTAATCACGTGCTGTTCATGTTCTACATTGGTTTACGTGTTCTTTGCATGGTTTTTTTCATACTTCTTCCGTGTTTTTGGCGTGGTTCGTCGTGACACATCTGTGAAAATTTCACGTAAAAAAACAGAACTTTTCTCACTTTTTCCACATATATTCAAGTATGACCAATTTCCCTCCATGCACACATCTACATAGTGGCTGTGTGACACGGCCTTTAGTCAGCCATCAACTGTGAGTTTTCTGACTTCAAAAGATGAGAGAGGCATTAAATGTTTAGTTTCACTTCCCCGATGAGCAAATGTGGAGGGAAGGAATCCTGAAAACCACATTTAAATGTAACAACACGTAAATTGCTCCGTAAAATAAGTACTTGGTCACCTACAAACATGAAAGCTTTCTCGCTTTCAGAGAGCTTCTCCTTTAGGAGGTTCTTCTGTCGTAATGTCACCTGTTTAAACTGATTATCTGCATAAAAGACACCTGTCCAAGCCCTTAAACAGGAACACTCCAAACTCTATTATGGGCGAGACCACAAAGCTGTCTAAGGACACCAGAAACATAGGTGTGGATTAGTCTGGGAAGACTAGTTCTGCAATAAATAAGCAGAAGTGTGTGAAGATCTCCACTACACAATACAAGACTACTTCCTCAATATTTGCCTTCACACAAGATCATGTTCAAAATAACCACAAGTACGGTGAGTAAAAAAACCCCAAAGCACTCAGTCAATGACCTGCAGAGAGCTGGAACCAAAGTACTGAAGGGTACATCAGTAAGAAACTACACCACCAGGGACACAAACCTTGCAGTTCTGTATAGCCCCCCCCCCCCCCCCCCCCCCCCTGCTAAAGTCAGCACACGTCCAGTTCTGTCAAAAGTAGAGATCATCTGGATGATCCAGAGGAGGACTGGGAGAAGGTCATGTGGTCAGATGAAACCAAAAAATAAAAGTCTTTGGTATAAACGCCACATGCCATGTTTGAAGGGAGAAGACTGCAGAGTTACTCCCCAAGGACATCATATTAACTGTGAAACATGGGGGTGAAAGTATTATGCTTTGAGGCTGTCTTTCTGCCAAGGGGAGCAATGCTTCACAAGGCTTTGAGTGAAAACCTCCTTCCAGGAAAAACATTGAAAATGGAACATGTCTGGATCTTCCAGCATGACAACGATCCCAAACACATCTGCTGGGTGACAAAGGAGGGGCTTCATAGACAGCTTTTCAAGGTTCTGAGGTGGTCCAGCCGGCCCGATTCAATAGAGAATCTGTGGAAGGAGTTAAAAGTCTGACATCAGCTCAGTTCAAAACTATTCTTCCCACATCTAAAGTCCATCGAGGATCTCATCAAAGATCCATCAAAGTTTACACAACTGAAAAATCCTGTCTCAGACTGCAGGACTACCTCTCTGTGTCTACCTTTTAGTCCGATGGACACCTCTTTGTGGAACCATTTTAATCCTTTAAAAAAAAGAGTCAAGCACTTACCTATGGTGATTAATTAATCAACTTATTAAAATGTGGACGCAAAAATGTGTTGGTCTTGTTGTCTCCCTCCAGAAATATGGATGACCTTATCAAGTCTGGTTCTGGGTCAGACAGTCAATGTTCTCCAAGTGCGACTTCTGAGTAAAAAATCGGCAAAACCTCAAATTGTACACATTGCTTCCGAACACTAATAGCTTCACCGAACATGAGCCACAGATAGCAAACCAAACGCTGAGACCTCAAACGAGAAGCTGTAAACGGAGAGCGTCTGGATCAAAAAGAACCTGTAACCCACAATTTTGATAAGCTGTCCATCGCTAGTTTAAATGGATCCAGCACAGCCCATGTGTCTCATATGTACTATTCTGATTATGATCTTAATCAGGCTACTATGATCAAACCGTAGTGTTTAAATGGCCATGTCTTATTCAGGATTTGAGCTCCTTACATATATGTTTAAATTATTGGTGCATGTGTAAACATTAACAATGTTAGAGTATGTTTATGTCGTTTTACCAACGTAAACTATACATCCCAGCTTTGGGAGGAGACAAAATTGCCCAGGAAGAGCCTCCAGATGAAGTCTGTGATGTCTGAGGCTGACTCCAGACATTTCAAACTTCATTATGCTGCTTAGAGACACTCGTATCATGAGGATTTATCTCTGACCGCCTCTCACTGTTTGTCTCCAGTTCTCTAACCTTTTGTGTGGCGTTCAGACACCGCCTTAGGTTCATGCCTAACTGTGTTTGTCTTCCTCACTCCCCTGATGTCCTCTCTGCTCAGCTCCAAGAGGTAATATCAGTCTGTCAGAGGGAGGAAAATGGAACAGGACAGTGGCAGACAGAGGAAAGACAAGAAGAACACCCTGTCAGTGAAGACAATGAGGCATTTGAAAGTGTCTATTCCATTTCCTGCCCACCTACATACTCTAACAGCACAGTTCTCACAATAGAAGCCATCCCTCTGTTGTCACAGCTCTTAGCACACACCTATTCCTTGCTCTTTTGCAAACTTAAAGAAAGCTTTTGTTGACTTTGTCTGGTACATTCAGAGGAGCCTTGTTTAGACAAAAACATGATGAATCTACTGAGGGAAATATGGTCGGAGAGTGGCACTGACAGAGTAACGCTACCTTCATGCTCTTGTCTGGCTTAGTGGTCTGGTTTCCCTCTCACGGCCTCCAAACTCTGTTCCTTCTGCCCTCGTCCCCTGCTGGATCTGTGCTTCATTCAGGTGAACCAGCAGGGGGAGACCCTTTGAAGAAAGGCCACCAAAACAAGGATTGATGTAAGTTAGGACATAATTAGAAAATAAGTTTGTCAGGAATGTGCTTCCATCTCTGAGCTCTAGAGCAGCGGAAACCATCTTTATTCTGGTTGGATCTCACAGGGGCTGCTTCCTGCAGATCTCAGAGCTCTGCTGGGTTGGTGAGCTAACAGCAGATCTGATCCGTGTTTGGGTCTCACACCGTTAAACCCATTATAAGCTATTTGAAAATCTATTCTATCTGTAACTTTTCTTGAGTAAAGGCCTAATAACAGCATTGGTGTGGCCAGTTCTCCTTGTTCTGGTCCAAACTCTAGCAGCAGAGTTGTCACAAAGATTTCCTGCTTCATTTTTAGATTTATTTCTTAACCTTAGTGGATATATTGGTAGAAGGATGTTGGAGATGGAGCTGCCTGGCAGGAGGGCAAGAGGACGGCCAAAGAGGAGATATATGGATGTCTTAACAGAGGACATGAAGTTGGCTAATGTTAGGGTAGAAGATGTTCATGATAGAGTGAGGTGGAAAACGATGATTCGCTGTGGCGACCCCTGATGGGAAAAGCCAAAAGAGAAAGAAGATTTCTTAACCTTAGTCCCACTAAGAGCCTATTTATGTATCAGTTTACTCTGTATTGGTACAATGCAGTAAGAAAATATACAAATGATACCATTTTAATAGATAACTTTCAGAAAACATGACTTAAGGTTTCTATGTGGTTACTCTTGAGGGCTTATTGCAAAGTCTGCTTTCCGCCCATCTATCTTCTAAACCTGCTTGGTTCCTGTTTAGGGCCAAGAGGATACACCCTGTACAGTACAGCAGTCCATTGAAGGGCAACACAAAAAAAACAAGCACTCAGACTCACCTAAAGGACAATTCAGAATCACCAACGAACCTATGAATCATTTTCCTGGACTGTGAAAGGAACCTGGAGGGCCCATAAGCATTTACATGATGAGAACATGCTAACTCCATACCAAAAGGACCCAGCAGGCATTTGAACCAGGAACCTCTCATTGTGATGCAACAGGGCTAACCACTACACCACCATGCAGCCACTACTGCTCTGGATATAATTGATGTAACGCTACAACATGGGCGGCCGTGGTGCAGCGGTAGGGGGTTCGACCATGATCATAAGATAACAGGTTTGATTCCCGCCTTGCACGCCCATGAGTCGAAGTGTCCTTGGGCAAGACACTGTACCCCAGTGGGAGGTTGGGAGGTTGGCACCAGTGTTCAGCAGCAGAGCCATCATCAGAGTGTGAATGTGTGTGTGACTGGGTGAATGGGACTGTGACTGTAAAGCGCTTTGGGCCTTGAAGAATCTAGAAAAGCACTATGTAAGTATACACCATTGACAACCATGTGAGGTTTTTTTTAAAAGACAAGACGACTTTTAAGGAAAACCTTTAGAAGCCTCCAGCTGCTTGGATCATGGTGCATCTCTGTTGCGATAGTGGTGTGAACTACAAAAGACGAAAGACCATAACCAGAAAACCAGAATTTAAACCATCAACTGAGACATGACTCAACAAGAGAGTGAGAAAGGAGTCAAATTGAAAATCAAACACAGACAGAAAACAGATTAAAAACCTGAAGCCTGGATTAACGATGAGCAGAAAAAGCAGATACCAAAAAAAACCAAAGAGGAGCACAAAAGGAGCTGAGACAAACCAGAGGGACATATGCTAAGTAACCAAACCCAAAGGCACCAAGCCTCACTGTTTCAAATCTTTACAGAAAGCCTCCTGTTTGAAGAGAATAACATCCATTATTTTGATATTAACCCATCTCTTTTGGTGACTTAGTGCTCGTCTGCTTCATGGTTCATGACTGCAGTGACTGACTTACTATTTCGTCTCTTACCAGAGGTTCCAGTTCAAGTTATTTCTTTCTTGTCTGTCTCCTTCCTCTCAGACCTCAACCAGTCCCAGCACACGGTCGGTCTCACCGAGTATGCTTCTGTGGCAGTTTTTTCTCTCCACTGTCATCTCTTGCTTCCTCATCAGACAGAAACCCCGAGTAATCCATTATAGACCATTATCACACATTTAGGATAGTCTGGCCACACTGGACTGAGTTGGAATAAAACATCTGGAATGGAGCCCGGGTTAAAGCTTGTTGCATTTGTGTACCACCTGTAAGATCCACATACCTGGACATTAGGTTTTGGGTTAAATTTGGGTTAAATGACCTCAGTTATTCCTGCTTTACTGGGACCCTGCAAAGAGGGCTAGCTCGAATATTAGCTTGGGTCTAAAGAGCTTCAACCTGCGTCATGAAGTGATGCTTTGTAAGTAAACCGAATTGATCTGAATCTAGAGATTCTGGTTGCTTGAGTTTCTTGTGTTTGTTCCAAGACTTTGACCCTCCCTCGTTCTGTCTCCAGGGCTGCTGTGGGTTAATGAGGTCTAAACTTGGACCCTCGTTCCTTCACCCAGCTTGTGCTCACTCGCACAGCTTGTTCTGTGTGTGCATTTGTGTCTGTGCACGTAAGGATGTCTGTGCATTGTGCTGTTGCGTGCATGTGTCAACACAAAGAGTGAAGTTAATCCAAAACTCTCATAAATATGCATGTGGGCAAACAGCCCGCATGGGTGCATGTGCGTGCGTCCATGTTCACCGGAGCAGTACGAGCCCCGCTGCCCTGAGGCACACCTTTTCTGCTGAGGTATTACCCTGTCAAGTTGAAACAAACCGTGTGCGTGTGCACCTTTGTGTTGGCACAAAAATCTTTGAGGCACAAATGACACAGCCAACCTGCTTCCTCTATCCCCGCAAAACCGTGATGTCAATGAGTAACCCAGAGATAACACCCCCCCCCAAAAAAAAAAAAGCATTTACACACACCCATGTACTCACCAGCGTATGCCTTATTGTAGGTAAAATATTTAAAAGCTTTATTTTTTTGGTAAACAGTCTTGACCTACAATCCAATCCAGCTTCGTTTGTGAGGAAAGTCTCCATTTCAAGAAGGTTTGGTACAGACTGACACCCCAAGATAACCAGCTCAGCTACAACCATCTCAATAAAACACAGCAATGAAATAACGGAACATAAATAAATCGTCACCTAAATCGTATCTATTCTGGTGCCTCTGTGTTCCCGTCCTTTCACCCCGTGTGACCGAGCTCGTGTGTTTGTGGCTTAGTCTGCTTCAATCCAAGCTGTCAGATCATAGACGTTTCTTCTTCTTCTTTCCTTTGTCATGCTACACCTAGTCTATGATACCAGATTTGTTTGGGGTTTTTGCTTCTGCCACGATCAAACCAAGTCCCAGGTCTGGACCTCACTTTCTCAAACTATTGGAGCAGCTACATTTACATTTTTTTAAACAAGATTCAGTAATAGTAGTAGTACAAGATGTATTTCAAATCAAATCAACATTTACATGAAATGAAATATAAGTCTACACAAGACTTTGAAAGTATGACTTGAAAGCGGAATGGAAGAAGCTTATGCTTATGAGAATCCAATCCCCCACTCAACTAGCTTGTAACAGAAAACAACAACATTAAACAATTTGACACTATAACGCTAGCATACGACAAACACAAGACAAAGACAGACAGACACGCCCAAACACTCTGACCATAGACCACACCCCCTGTAAAAGAAAAGAAAAGAAAAAGAAAAAAAGCTGTAAAAAGGAACAAGAACAAAACAAAGCAACAACACGTGTAAAAACGTGTAAACACATATAAACCCGTTTCTTCTTGTGTCCTGAAACAGTTGTTTACTTTAATAACTAGCATTAGCTCTTAGCTTTTTTAATGACCTTCCAGATTGCATCATTGTTCACCTCCAGACAGGTGACTAAATAACTTTGCACACAAAACCACTAAGAAATGTTTATTGTGATTCTATTTCAGAAAGCCCAGCGTGAGCCGGCAAATGATTTCAGGTCACATGACCAAAAACTAGTAATAACTAAAGGGTTTCGTGTCACGTTTAAAAAAGAAAAGTGGAAACAAATAGCCTGAAGGGCCTGACGGTTTTATGTGAAATTCACTTGTGGCAGTATTACTTTTTGAACCCTGCAGCAGCCTGCCTGTGCCAACATGGTCACATGTTGCCTGTAAAACGTTTGTGGGTTATGAGTGGGACGTTTGGGGGACGCAGAACTCCATGCAAATGAACAGAAATCACATGACAGCTTAGACGCAAAGACGTGGTTCGGAGGGTCAAATTTAAAAACTGAGACTGGAGTGTTAGCATGTCAAACTGGTACTTCTACATCAAGGAGTAAGTTCAACAGACTGGTGATAGGAGGCTTTGCAAGCTAAACACGCTACATTACATCCACCATCAGAACCTGCTAAATCCCTTCCGGGGTCATGGGGCGGCTGGAGCCAGCCCCGATACGGGTGGGCAAAGGCGGGGTACAACCTGAACAGGTCCACAACATTACATGAGAAACTGAATATTATATATTTTTTTTGAACAAGGCAGTACAATGCTTTAAAGTATTCCCTCGTTTATCATGGGGGTTGTGTTCTAAAAATGCCTCGTTTCTGTCTTGTTTCAACTCTCAAAGTTCAAACCTTCATAAAATAAATCCACTATTATGGAATGAAAACAAAAATCTGACCACAATCCGAGATTTATGTAGATTTAGTAGCCCTAAACTGAGTGCATTCCAGAAAAATGGCACAGAGCAGATTGATTGACAATACCAACAGCCAATCAGGACACAGAATAAGGAGGGAGGAAAAATGTAAGTAAAATTCACAGAAAAAAATTATGAAACATTTGAAAGTGAACCACGATATAGCGACGGAACACTATGAATATCCTCAAAATATCCTCTGGCAGTTCTCCTCCCCCTCTCCTTTCTGCTCTGCTGTACTGATTGGAACCAGCTGTGGACACTCACCTCATCTACCACCAGCCTTTATAAGGAGATCCAGCCCCAGCATTCATCGCCAGTTCGTTACTCCTAATGGTGCTTATGTCTAGTCGCCAAGTTAAGTCTGGTATTCAAAGTTACCTAGTTTCTTACCTCACCTTGTCGCTCCACTCTCAGGTTCTTCACCACGATTGTCCACCTGGTATCCTCGTCTCCACGCTGCTCGATCCGTCTTGCTCCAGCCACGCTACTCAAGCCACGACAGGTTCCTGCCTCACTCGGTCCTGCCACGCCACGACTCCAGTCAAGAATCACGTCAGCCACGAAATCCTCCCGCCATGCTTCGTATCCAGCGCCGACGTCATTGAAGCATCGGCAAGACTGCTGACTTCCTTTATTCATTCTACGAACTTTTGCTACGCCATCATCTTTACGTCTTGGAAGAATAAATCTGTTAATCAACTACTTTGTCTGAGTTTTCTACGGGTTCCAGCTTCTGGGTCTGCCACATCATATACCTCATGACACCGATGTCTTTATTCCTGGTGGTATAAACTTGGACCAAAGATGGATAAACCACAGAACCTACACGCTTTTTGAGGCCAGTCCACGAGAATTGGTCAGAAGAGGGCTGGCAAAACCGTGAATGCAGAGAGATAAACGTCCATGAATTTAAAAGCAGACACATTTAGCTATTAATGTTGATGAGATGCATGTAGAGTCAGTGACGCTAAAACCCAAGTTACCCCAAAGTAAAACGGATCTTCCTCTTTGAAATTGCTCCAAAGCTTTACTTAATAAAAAAATTTATTTAACCTTTATTTTACCAGGAAGCCGTTTGAGATCCAATCTCTTTTTAAGGTGAGAGATCAGGCCAATAGGCCTTAGCACATAAGATCATAAACAATGCTGCAAACTTCTGATCAGCAGACAAATGTTGGGACCAACATTGAGATCAGAGAACTCCGGCTCCTGCCGGTGACTTTCTAACGTTCTGTCCTTGTAAAAGTTGGATCTTTTTTTCTTCCTGCTGTTGTTCGCCTGTGTTTTTCTAACCAGACTGATGGCCATATTAATATAAAGTGATGCTCAATTGGGTGAAGTAATGTTGCATGGACAGCAAAGCTTCCAGAGACTGGACGATCTGTCATCCTCTTCCAGGCCTGAGGGTGACAGTCTGTCTCCACCCTCACACTAAATGAAACAGGTTTACAGTCAACTGTGTGCATCAGTCTGTCTGTCCACCCGTTGACATGTTCCGCTGCTCAAGGTCGTCGCTCAAACATGAGCTCTCCTGATCCAAGACAATAGGTAACAACCAAAAGTCTACAAATTGAACAGCCTCTGCAAAATGACAGCAGTTCTCTGGTGGTTTCACACTGTTAGCATTGAAGAAAAGCTGTTCTGCCGGATCGGACCAGACTTACATGACTTACACAAGTCACCATTTTTTCCTGTTTTTCTAGAATTTCCAACTCCACAACAAACAGTTTATCGATTCCTCCGATGCTTTATCTCCAGATTGCAGCATTGATGTATCAGTGGATTGAACTGAACTATTCACTTCTGCATCAAAAATACATTTTTACAGCAACAGATTCAAAATCAAGGAGAACTTATCCCACCACAAGAATTTTCCGTCCGGGCCAACACGAAAGATTTTCAAATATGATTAAAATGAACCAAGTTTGTCCTCGATTCCAAAAGGGGGGTTTATTCAGACATACCTCTGGTTTGCCTGAAGATTCATAACCCCTCTTGTTAAAGTAAAATCTGTCCAACACAAGAGGCCTTCAACTCTCATCTGTCTGCTCAGCTGTTGACAGGACAATTTTGAAAAAAAAATATTCAAACTCGACGCTCCAGACAATCATGTCTGGTGTGAATGCAGCATCAGGAGGAGAAAATAAAACACAAAAATAAATTAAACAATTTGGAGTTTAGACTTTTTCTTCATCGTCTGGACAAAAACAGGCGGTCAGAGGTGAACTTTCCTTCTGAACTTTATTTAACCTATCATATCTCTTTCCTTCAGTCAAGGTCTGCTGTTGCTATGACAACGTGTCTTAACGTGATTCAAACAGTCAGATTTTTGTGAAAAAGCAATTTAAAACCAAAAAACCCAACTAAATTAAATAGATATTTTTTTCATAAGTGACTGTGGTGTAAGCGGGACAATGACCTTCGAGGTTTCCTTTGTCAGAAATTAACGGGCCCACATCGTCTGTTAATTTCTGATGATGAACACCTCGTCGGGCATCATCCCTTCCTTATACTTCAATGGAAAAAAAAAACCTGGATATGATCAATCAGAGCTTCCATAGTCTGTTTTCTTGTTGGTTTGAGGGGGTAGTCTCTGCTGTGGGGGCAGACGGCAATAAATGTGCAACAAATAAACCTCCTAAGCAATCTTCTTTTTAATAAAAAATGGTTTAGTGGTTGGAAGACTTGTTGTCGGAGTGACCGACATCTTTCTAATGAAAGACGAACCGCCTCTGTTCCCCTATCAAAGCACAACGACCTTGTGGTCAGATTTTTCTGAAATACCTTTCTAACTAAAATGTCCAGACATTCTCCTTTTTTGCATCACACCCATGGAAATAATTGCTCCGAAAAACTCACAGTAAAAGCTGTGGAGCCCTCTGAGTGTCAGTCAGAGGAGAGTAAGCGATCAAAGGTTCGATTTCTTCTCAGACAGGTAGCCTGCACATTTGAAACAGAGCGGAGGAACAATTACATGCACAGAGCAGACTCCCACAAATTAGTATTCCAGCCATCTCATATCAGGCTGACGGAGAGAAGGGGAGAGCGAGTGATTGCTGGAAGGCCGGAGGGGAGAAAACACACCGTTTTCCAGCTGATTAAGTTTTCCAATTTCATTGAGACACCACCGTAACCTGCTTCAATTAAAAGACCACTCCAGAGACAGACACTGCGTGTGAGCGAGGAAGTGTTACTGCGTGTGTGTGGAGAGCTGATGGTTGTATTTTATTGAGTGGAAAATTGAATCAAATTGTTTCTATCAAGCAGTCTGTTCTAGTCTTCTCAGTTTGTTCTCCTCCTCACTTTCTCCTCTGAAGGCTTTTTTTCTTCCTCGTTGGCCCTTCTCCTTCCTGCTCCTCATTACGTTCACTCCTTTATTGTCCTTGCTCCCTCCCCAGGTCTGCTTCTTCAGCCGTCTTCCTTTTTTGACAAAATTATTTGCGCGACGCTACAACAGCGAGACAGCAGCGGCAGCCGCTCTAGGAAGCTGCACTAAAAGCTAATGCCAATTTCCAGGTTTAATGCAGGAGCGGTGCCTCATTTTAATGTGAAAGTATGCTAATTAGCACTAAAAGCAAAACCTCCAGAGACAGAGATGAAACGTGGACAAACGCTGGGAGCAGTTAGGCGTGTCATTAGTTTGGAAAGTATTTCATTATGAACTAAAGTAATGGACAAACCTACAATTTAATGAGAATATGAAATGTGGTTGTCAACATTATTACAATTCAACTGCACTTACATCTGAACGGATTTTTGCCTGAGAGGCTTTTCAGTACAGTTATTGTGCGGCTGTGTGTGGCGCATTCAAAGAAACCGACACCGTTGGTTCAAGTCCCTCCGAGTTTTATTTCCTTCTGTAATCCGGAGACGGAAAACTTTTAACCACAGGTCAGATGCACAGATGTGTGTGTGTGAGTGTGTGTGTGTGTGCACACCTGGCTTTTACCTTTTTCTATCATGTCTGTTGGAAATATGTTTAACCTTTGTGCTATCTTAGATGACCCCCCCCCCCCCCTTCCATTGAGGTGTTCTCCCTACCATGACAAAGGTGGATAAAGGTGGAAAGATTTCATGTAATCCATGGACACCAGTGAAGATCACAAATCATTGAAATAAAAAAAAGTTTAAAGCACTGTCTAGTGGGTCTAGATGACCCAACTCCCAATGTTAAAGTGCCTAGGATAGCACAAGGGTTAAAAAATCCGAGGATCTGAGTCAACGTTTTCCTTTTTGTGTGGTGTTTCTGTGTCTGGTGAGCTGATCCACGTCTCAGATGTTGAACAGATGTTTGTCCTTCTGTCATGTGCACTGACTGTATATGAGAACTGGACTGAGTGGCCCCGCCCCCCTGGCGTTACAAACAGGAAGTGGCACTAAGAAGCCAAAATCTTGTAGACTTCTAAATAGAAATAAACAGCTGTTGTTCAGTCACTCTTTTGCTCAGAAGAACCGTTCTGGATCTTTTTTTATACATTTTCTTGATAATCCCAGTTTATTCTGTTTTTTTTCTTTGACAGTTATTCAACATTTAAAACATTTGATTGACAGATTTTGTGTGGCCCCCTTTCAACTGGTAGGGGTGTGGCCTTCCAATCAGCTCACACCTGATTGGAGAGAGCGGTTGCCATAGAAATGATGACTCAGACCAACCACAACTCACTGACGCTGTCTGGTTCCAGTATGGCGGCGTCCGTCTCGTGAAGAAATGGCGACTGAATTGACTCCAATTGGTTGGAGCCAGAAGTAAACGGTTTTTCTGTCAATGGTCGTGTTTTTAGACAGACTTTCCATTCTCTCTTGTGGCCTTTTTTCCGTTGATGGAGGACATTTTTAAAGAAAATAAAATCTTTAAAAATTGCATTTCTGAGGATTTCTCTATTCAAATCACTGTGAATCAGGAGCAGAAGAAAAAAGCTGTTTGAAAAAGAAGCTTATTTGTGGCGTGGAAAACACACTGCGCAGGCCACAAGGGAGGGAATTCGGGGTGGGGCTGCTCCGCCCACAACTCAGAGTTGTATTACTAATGAACTCCTGCCGCTCTGCAGAAACTATGTCCTGGAAAAAGATGCAGGTTTTTGGATTTTAGCAAAAAAAAAACAAAAAAAAAAAAAAACATCATCATAATTAGAAGACACATTAGAAGAAAACACTTCTATTTTAGTGTAAATATTATTTTATATGAAAGTCCATCAGGAATGGATCACTTTTCAAAACCTGCCTCAATTTGATGAACTGTAACATTTGTTGTCTAGGGTTTGCTGTAGGAAAGCAAAGTTCAGTCAGAACCAACAAATGAATGTGCTGTGATTGGCCTCCAGCTATGGAAGTCCCTTGATAAACTCAACGCCCAAATCATCAACACAAGTATAGAACAGATAGAAAATGCTTCCCTCAGCATCAGTTCAGCAAATAAGATGAATGAAAATCACCTTCATGTGAAAATAAAAACACAGTTTGTGAAACTGTCCTGTTAGTTTAACTGAATTGTAAAAATCTTTTAAATTTTAAAACAAACCTTTTTTCTTGGCTTTAAATTGAATTCTTGAATATACAGGCACCAATTGAGGAAAGCAAACTTTCTACGTTCATGACTGAGTCCTGGTGATAACTTATAAGCCCTAAAGTTGAAAGTTGAAAGCTAAAAAAATTGGAAAAACTTTACAGCTATTTCTCTTAATCCTGATTAGGTGTATCTACAAACTCTAAAATTAGATGCAAAACCAGCTTTTTTAAGGTAAAGTTGGCCCAATTAAATCTAAAATCCTCATACTCGAAGAATGTCCCACTGCTTAAAATAAATCTAAAATATATGCAGAATTTGACAGATAAAAATCACATGTATCTACTTTTTTCATTGTTTTTGTTTTAAAAATTCTGAGAAAGGTCTTAAAAAATAAAATATTATACCAAAATATTTCTCAAAAATCTTTCAAGCAAAAGGTTTGATGTTAGTTATAGAAGAGCACAAAGTTTTTGATGAGTTTGAATCCTTTTACATTCGTTTTTTTATGAGAATAAAACCAAAAGCACAGGATTCCAATATAAACCTTTTGAAACTAGAATTGTTTGTAAAACACGCTGAGGATTTGGTGTGATTAAAAATTCACAGAACAGTCGGGAAATCTCGTGTTCCTCTTCTGTGCAGCTGTACTTCGTTTGACTTTGCAGGACTGGAGGGTTTGACCTCTGAACCTTCCCGCTCTATTTTTAAGCATCGTACTCGTTTTCTGGCTCCAGATTCGATCCGTGTTGTTTGCTCAGCTTTCATTCACTGAAAGTGTCGGGACACTCCTCAAGCCCTGGAGAACAAGCGCTGGAGAGTCCCGTCCGGCTGTCTTTTTGTGCCCCCTCTTTTCATTTTTGCTGCAGCTCTTTTGTTGTTTTTCTGCAACACAACAGTGTGTAGCATTGATGCAGCACCAGAAAGGTGAGTGTTTTTTTTTGTCTATCCTCGTGGGGAAGTCATAAAGCAAAGCCATCTGCAGTGCATCTTTCTGCATCTCACACTGCTTCCTGATTGCTCTCCGGTCTAGCCCGACTCCCCTGCTGTGAGTTTTCCATCTTCCAGCAGAGAATCTCCTACTGGGATCTGCATGTGTGAATCCAGCATTCTGATGGAAAACAGAAGAGAATGTCATCATCTTACAGCCAAACAATGAAATAAAGCAAGCTTTTGAAAGGAAGACTAAAGCAAAGGTTGCCTCTTCAGAAATTGAGATCTCTGTTGTTGTCATTTTAGAATAATGAATTGCATCTCAAATATTTGACACCGCTCAAGTATATTTGGTTCCATGTAGTACAGTAGTTAAAATACAGTTAAATAAGCTTTGCAGATACAGCAGGGGTGTCTGTCCTGTTTTTTTTCCATCTGCTCCTGCTTTTTCTCATTGGTTGAGCACATTATTGGCAGCAGCTGGTGGAGCTAAAAAACCTGACAAACCTGCAGGACACCAACGCTGCATGTCTGCGATTGGACACCCCAATGCTCGTGTATGCTTTTCTATTCGCTTGGTTTTCATCATTGACTGCCCCTTTAATGCTGGTATTAAGTGTAAACAAATTCAATCCAGTGCTTTTGTGTGCTGGCACCAAGTTCAAGTATGTAAAACGCACAACACCGGCACTGAAAATTCGCCACCGACTACCGGTGAAACGTTCAAGCCCTTGTGAAGGGGGCAACGGTTTCAGAAAATGGAGCGCACCGGGCAACCCCCCATATTTTGAATTACACTTAAGCCGCGAATATATGTTTTTTAAATTGTATTATTTTTCTCCACACGTCCAAAATTACATTACGTAAGAAAATTGGTACTTACCACTTACTGCTGCTCTGTTTTGCCGCTTTCTGCCTGTCTTCTTCCCACAATTCTTAGCGGCAAAAGCAGGAAAATAGTGGGATTTTACTGAATAATGTTGGTGTTACATGAAATATTTGAGTTCACTCAACACATTGAAAACATGTTGGTGTTTTTCTCAGTAAATTATGTAGGTTTAACAAAATACTATTACTTTGGATACAAAACATAAAGGAATTGTGTCAAAGTTGCATAATACATCTGCATCAATTCTACAATCAACGTTTCACCTTTTTTCCAGTGTCGATGCTGGGGGTTGTGTCAGGAAGGGCATCTGACGTGAAATTAAGGACAAATAAATCCAACTTTCATTCTGGTCCACAACCACAACAACAACCACCTCAAATGCTGTTGACCAAGTGGAAACTGGACTACTGTTGGTGAAAGAAGGAGAAGAAGTACACAGAGAATAAAATGACTGGATTAAAATAACGCTTTGGATTGTTTATAATAAGGAACGAACATTATAAAACCCCAAAAAGCTCCAAAAGTTGATTTTGTCTTAAAAAGTCTTAAAAAAACAATAAACCCTCAATGTGTAGAAAAAGAGTCTATAAGAAAAACTGAATAAAACAAAGTTGATTTTATAAACCAGGTGTTTACAAATCGTAAATCTCTGTTGCAGTATAGATCTCACCTCACTACATTTTTTCAAACTCAAACAGGAATAACTCGTTCCTTTCCAACTCAGTCCCAAACGCTGACCGGACTTCTTTTCAGATCTGAATGGCAGCATGATTGAAAACCTTTCTTAAAACAGGAAACTGTTCCCGTTTTCTGTTATCTTTATGCTTTTTTTTGTGAGGAGCTTGAAGAAAAATCAAAGTTTATCTTGAAAAATGAGTAGGGAAAGAACCACAGCAGGAGGAGAGAGTAAACATGGGGGCTGAGGAGATCAGAAGATAGTGTCTACTTTTTCATTTTATCTGAACACGAGGAAGAAAAGTCTCCCAGGAACCATGATTATGATTTCATGTTTGGATGTTTTCATTGATGTGATTAAAATACCTCAATATTGTCTCAAATATGTTTTTTAAGGTTTTTTCCTTGTGGAAACAACGTAGAAAAGCTGTGCAGCTGCTACATTTTTTAAGGTTTGTTAGCCTAAATGTATTATTTATTGTCATTTGGTCTTTTTTTTTTAAACTTCCATCAATGTTTTCATTTCTTTTTATCTCACTTCCTGTTCTGAGTCTAAAGGACGATGCTCACAGATGCAGAGCTGTCCATCAGCCTCAGTGCTTGTGTTGGAAAAATCCTCCTTCCGGTTGCTGTGATGCTGAAAGTGTTCTGGGTTCCTGTTGCCTGTTTGAAGCCACATCTCCAATCAGAATAAGCAGCATCCTGAAGAGCTGACTTGGTTTTAGAGCTGGATCACAGCTTTTCATGCTAAGTGGGCAGTTATAACAGCCACTTAGAAAGAAAAAGACAGAAGTTCAGGGACAAGTAAGTAAAAGAAAGTTTTTCCCAGCTAGAACTGGTGAAAACTATCTTCTTTATTCTCTGTAAATCTTTGAGAGGTCTCTGAAAAAATCTATAATTGGGGAAAAAAACCTTGGCGGGAACATTTTGGCGGCATCACAATCAGTATGAGTCAGAATCAGTTGATGTTGGAACCTCAATGTTTGGAAGATAATTCTTCTTCAAGAAAATGTGTTTTTACCGGACTCCTACTGAACGGTCCAGACAGGAATGTAGAATGTAAACCGGGGCGCTGACCACTGCTCCACCGTGCCGCCATGTATTTTAGTTTATGCAAAATCCTATTCTCAATTCTATGTTGTTGTTGTTTTGTAATACATTTTATGTTGTTGTAACTTTGAAATCTTCTCATGATTTCAGCCCCAGTGTTTTCTTGTGGGGATCTTTTCTTCCAGGACTTGCCGCCTCGGTCGGTGGTTGTTGCCGCGGTTGTCGCCCTTGCTGGGGCGGCTGGAGTTTAACTTTGCAGCCTCACGGCTGTGAAGTGGACACCGTTGCTGTTCTGGTGTGGGGGGGGGGGGGGGGGGCACTGTGGCGATGATCCTACGGCTGAGCTGCTCCTGGTATGAAGAGACTCCCAAAACACTGTTTCCTCACAGAAGAACCAAGTTTCTTTTAGAAGTATCGACAATCAATGCTGTCTTTGCTACGGATGCACTTTAAATTTATGTGCAATAGTCATTGTCCTTCTTATTATCTATAGGTGTTTATTTGGATTTTTATTGAAAAGAGCTGCAGGAAAGAATTTCGTTGTTCACTGCATAATGATAATAAAAGATTATGATTTATTTATTTTATTTATTTAGTTATTTAATAGGGACAGTGCACATTAAAGGCATGGCTGCAATGCGCCAGAATTTTTCATCTGTCGTCCCCGGACACGTGTTAAAATCGTCAACCTAAAAACTTCAAAGCATCAATTAAATACATTCATGGAAAATATACATGTACAATAAACAATCATTTAAAACACAGTAAGAAACATAAAAACAAATATAAAAGACACAAAGGTACAGATCAGACAAGGAGGGGCAGGCAGTAAACTGGTTCAATGTAGGCATGTTTGTTGGGATATGAACCAGTTTTTTAGCTGCTTTGTAAACAGAATGAATGTGGTGAGGTCTCTAATGACGTGAGGAACAGATTCTGGTTCTGGTTCTGATTCTGATTCTGATTCTGATTTGATAGATTAAAACCTTCAAGCCGATTCAACTTTGACTTGTGTTTTTTATCTTCAGTGGAATAAACCATTTTGAGTAAATGAAACTGGTGTCAAAACTTATAAGTGAAGTTACTTAGAAGTTTTTTCAAACATTTAAAGTTCTGATTAACTTATCATTTTTTTAAGGAAGATAACTTAAAAAAAAAAAGATGTAATCAGTTCCCGCATAGATTTTGAGTTCACTGAACCTATTCGGGTTTACAGTGTAATGTTGTGTGTGTTTCTGGTGCTTCCAGTTGCACTTTTGTTATAAATAAAGTTTGATTTGATTTGAAAAATAGAGAAGTTCAAAGCTTCAGCTCAAATCCTCCTGCTTCATTTTGGGGGGGGGGCTACAGCTTCACCACACAGACCGACCAGCGCCGCCCGGCACTTTTCCCTGTGCTTCTCCAGACGCTTCCCTGTAATAAAACAAGACGGAGGCCTTTCTTCTGTCTGAACCGCACACAGACTGTTTCTATGAATCGTTGTTTTTGCAGCCAGCAGAGCTGCTTCAGAGCTTTTCCCTGTTTGGTTTTTGCTGACAGTAAGTAGAAAACAGGACAGACGTTGTAACCAGCAGTGGTGGAGTTTATGCAGCTCCAACAGCTTCTCTAAGCAGAAAACGTCTCTTCTTCTTCCATATCAGCCCCGCCCTAAAGCGAACATCAGTGTGCACGTGTGTGTACGTGTGTGCACGTGTGTGCACGTGTGTGCAATTGGTTTGCGCTTTTTGCACGACTGTGTGTTTAATGTGTAACAGAATCCGGTTCCCATAAAAACAGAAGATGCTGTAATCTGTTCACACAGCTTTACACTCAGTTCAAGTCAACGGGGGGGGGGGGGGGGGGGGTCTTTCCTCTCCTTCCTTTTTTCCTCCCTCTCCCCCTTTGCGTGAGATACAGCCATCCATCCATCCTGTCCTCCTCCACAGGGATCCTGGGACTCCTTCGGGAGGACCCTTTCCTCTCAGTCTCAGGCGGGCAGAAAAATGTTTCTGCCTGAAGACCCCCCCCCCACCAATCCTCCGGCGAGGAGGAGGAGGAGCTCAGCTTCTGACTGACAGCGCCATCAGATCTTGACCCTGGGATGTTTGATCAACTCCAAAGATTCATTTCATTCTGCTGCTGGGATCAAACTCCTCCTCCACTTGTGACATCATTTACACAGACAATTATTTGGCCATAACTAAAGTTTTTCCTTCAAAAGATTTCAAGTTGTACAAATATTTTAGCAATTTTTACAAACTCCAGCGTGGGCGTGTTCGGGGTGGGGGGGGGCTGCTCTGGATCTCTGCAGGGGGGGGGGCAAACCTGCAACCTGAACAACCCCATTACTCCTCTGCAGGAACAGCCTGTCAGGAAAACTGAGCTGACGTTCAAAGCTCAAACATTTGTTTATCTTCATACCAGCTCAAAACACATCTGACAGGTAACTAGTTACATTTACTCAGCTGTATTTACTGAAGTAACTTTTGGTTAAAAAAAAACGTTCTCCTGCTGTTCTGCGCCATTCCCGTTGCCTTTCACTCAACTAGATTTCCAGGTCTAACCATGACTTATTATTCTAGGGACACACATTGATTCAGTGCCATAATAGTATCAAGAATCAAGAATCAAGAATTTTTATTTGTCACATACAAAGTTATATTTAGCAAATACAACCAGTAGTGAAATGTACACCAGGTCCTCTCCGTGGACAGTGCACATAATTAAGGAAAACAGCACAGATGAAAATATACATAATATATACAAGGAAAGCTATGTAAAGATAAAAATAAGAAAAATGTGTATTGTAAAATTAGATATAGAACGCAAAATAAAGTGCACAAAAGTAAACTGTAGACTTAGATTATTAAGATACACGTTTAGAGTTTAAGAGCCTGATGGCCTGGGGGTAGAAGCTCCTCCTGAGTCTCTCGGTCTTTGCCATCAGGCCACGGTAGCGCTTACCAGATGGCAGCAAAGTAAAAGTATGATTACTGGGGTGGGTGGAGTCTTTGATGTTTTTCTACTTCTGCAGCGTTTGAGGTAGATGTCCTGCAGAGAGGGGAGAGCAGACCCTGGCTAAGCGCACAACTCTCTGCAGGGCTTTGGAGGCATGACTTGAGCTGTTCCCATACCACACTGTGATACACTGAGTCAATACACTTTCTATGGCACCGGAGTAGAAGGTTTTCAGGATTGCTGGTGAGACCCTGAAGTTCCTCAGCTGTCAGATGGTACAGTCTTTGCCTTGCTTTATCAACCTGTGTTTCAATGTGAGTAGTCCAAGTCAGGTCCTCCGAGATGTTTACGCCAAGGTACTTGAAGCTGCTCCCCCTCTCCACAGGGGTCCCGCTGATCATAAGAGGAGTGTAGGGCTGCTGTTTTCTCTTCCTGAAGTCCACAATCAGTTCTTTAGTTTTGCTCACATTCAGAGAGAGACCGTTGTCCTGGCACCATGATGTCAATTTCTCTACCTCGTCCAAGTATGCGGTCTCGTTGTTGTTGTGAATGAGGCCCAGAACCACAGTATCATCAGCAAATTTGATGATGGATGTGGAGGTAGTAGATGATTGTAGTACAAGGTAAACATCAGGATAGATCAGCTTTGACAGTTGAACACCTCCATGCAACAAACGTCAAACCTGCAGGGATGTGGACGGTGTGGAAATCTGAGAGACGACTCTGAAAAACTCAGGAAAACCAAACTTTATTAATATCAGTCATGAGCCACATGTTTTGTGGGAAAATCTAACTCTGCCTGCCTCTGGCAGAAAGAAGCATCACCGTCACGTGACAAAGAAACGTCTTTCTGCTTGCAGTTTCTCTCCTCAATCACTTCCTGTGTCCCCTGACTAAGACTCGGGTAACTTAATTGATCTCAGGAAAAATTATCTTTAAAGCCCTGAAGACGAGGAAAAACTGTTTTCACGATGACCGTGTGCTCAAACTCTTTCACTGCTTCAAAAAAGCTCAGCACAAAATCGGATAAAATTTCATTTTCATTTCATTTTATCTTGTAGAAAAGAGGGAAAAATTAGTGTTGAAAATCCTCCTGTTTAAAATAAACAGGACGATGAACAGCAGACACGTGGCAGGAGTTGACTTCATCAAAAAAGTCACATCTGAACAGGTGAGTTTGGGTTTGGATTTGGGGACGACTTGAGGCTCTGACCCCCCCCCCGTAGTGCTGATGTGAGGACAGTGCAGAGTGAGGGAACCCAAGAGAGGAATCTGAGTACATGAAGACTGAAAATGAAGGTCTAAGAAGGTGTTGAGTTGGAAAGGGGCTGGACCCAGAAGCAGGACAGAGACTGATGTCAGATACAAAAAAACGCTTTTCTTCAGTCCCAGTAGTGGCGGAGGGTTGGTCGGTGGTTGTTGCCGCGGTTGGGTGGGTGGTGAAAAGGGTTAGCTGTTGGTCTGGTGGAAGCTGCGATGACAGAAGATTTGGAGCCTAGATTGGTGTCCCGTGGAACGACAAGCGGTCGACCGTGGTGGAGGCGAAGTTGGTAGTAATTCCTGGAGAAGTACAGAGTGGGTCAGAGTGCAGATGAAAGCGTGGTACCTTGGCATAAAGCTTGGATTGAGAGCTTAGCATTGGTCCGTTTACTCTACCGCAGGAAGCAGACGGACTGACGCCGGCTGAAGGGTGAGGTAGTCCAGATAAAGGCTGCAGGCTGATGAGCTGAAAGCGAGCAGATCATCACCCGGTAGGTGTCCATAGACTCCAGGTGACCAGGATCCCTCCTTCTGTCAGGATCCTGGTCACCTGGAGTTTATGGATGCCTTTTCAAGAAGACCAGAACCATGTACACGGTTGAATTTAGTCACATTCACCCGTGCAGGTGCTGTGGATTTTTGGGGTTTCCCGTGCCCATTGAGGGTCGTAGAGAAAATCTCCAGCCACTTTAAGAGACATCATGAAAATGGAACGTACCATTGCGAGTAGTAAGTATATTTGTGAGGTTTATGCAAGTTACTCGCACGCATGAAGATGCTCTACCACCTTGATATTTCGTCTCATGCAGATTTGCCCATTTTTAACCTGCAGACAGTCCACCAGTCAGGGCAGTTGTGACCGTGGCTTTACCCAGCAGACAGCGCAGTGATGTGGAGAAAGAAGGATCCTTTGAAACCCATGGATTACATGAAATCTTTCCACCTTCATCCACCTTTGTCATGGGAGGGAGAACACATCAATCTAAGGGTGGGGGATAGCACAAGGGTTAAAAGAATACTCTGAGTCTGCAGATCTGAGGCTGAGAGGAAGGGAGTTCCAGAGGGATGGAGCTACGCTGAAAAGGCTAAGTCACCTTTAGTCTTTAACCGGGTTCTCTGAACAACCAGCAGACCCTGGTCACATGACCTCAGGGACCTGCTGGGAGTGTCCGGCTGCACAAGGTCTTTTCTATAGTCTGGTGCTTCGTTATTAAGAACTCCATCTCCATCTTCCTCCGCTTATCCGGAACCGGGTCGTGGGGGCAGCAGACTGAGCAGAGATGCCCAGACTTCCTTCGCCCCAGCCACTTCCTCCAGCTCCTCTGGGGGGACCCCAACGCGTTCCCAGGCCAGCCGAGAGATGTAGTCTCTCCAGCATGTCCTGGGTCTTCCCCGGGGCCTTCGCCCGGTGGGACATGCCCAGAATACCTCTCCAGGGAGGCGTCCAGGAGGCATCCGGACTAGATGCCCGAGCCACCTCAGCTGGCTCCTCTGGATGTGGAAGAGAAGCAGTTCTACTCCGAGCTCTCCGCGGGTGACCGAGCTTCTCACCGTATCTCTAAGGGAGCGCCCAACCCCCCAAGGAGGAAGCTCATTTCAGCCGCTTGTATTCAGGACCTCGTTCTTTCATTCATGACCCATAGCTCATGACCATAGGTGAGTACTGGAACGAAGATCGACCGGTAAATTGAGAGCTTTGCTTTTTGGCTCAGCTCTCTCTTCACCACAACGGCGACCGCATAACTACGGACGCCACTCCGGTCCGCCTGTCAGTCACACGCTCCGGTCTTCCCTCACTCGTGAACAAGACCCCCAGATATTTAAACTCCTCCACCTGGGGCAGGGACACTCCACCCACCGAGAGATGGCAAACTACCTTTCTCCGGTCGAGAACCATGGCCTTATTAAGAACTGTGTGTATTAAAACCAGGATTTTAAAATCCACTTTGTACCGGATGTGGAGCCAGTGCAGCTGGATTAATAATGGGGAGATGTGCGAAAACTTGGATGAATTTGTTAAAAGCCTTGCAGCAGCGTTCTGGACAACCTAGAGCCGTTCTAGAGATGTTTTTCTTAAACATGTGAAGATGGAGTTACGATAATCAAGATGAGAAGATATAAAAGCGTGAATTAGCATCTCCATCTCAGAACGCGACACAATTGGACTCAGTTCTGCAATGTTTTTAAGATGATAAAAATAAGAACGAACAAGTGACCCAACATGAGATTCAAGGGATAAAACCGGGTCGAGAGTCACCCCAAGGTTCCTGACAGACGGCTTGATAGAGGAAGTAAGTGGACCGAACCTCTGGACTATCTGGGGCAGTGACGTGCGGTGAGGTTAATGGCTGGTGAGGCACTGACGTCATCAGTCAGATTTACAAACATATGAGCCATACTGAGTAACTATTTCACCATTTAATTGACAACAGTTAACGTGTTTTGTTTAAAATATCATTTCAACATGTTTTTTTTCATATACAAACTGCAGCATAGAAAAAAGCACAAACGTTAATATCGTCTTACCTTTACTTGTAAATAAAGTCCATACGCCGCTCCTTCTGAAGAAAATGACTTGCCGCTTCCTATCACTTCTTCTAGTACTTTTTAGCGTCATGATCTCAGGGCTCACCGGCGCCCCCTAACATGAGGCACGAGAACTGCTGGCCTCACCCAGCGGCTTTTTCGCCGGCGTTTAGCGCTCAGCACCAGAAACACGTCCCTCACATGCAGTTATTTATAAAAACAAACACTGTACATCATATACATCTGCTAAATTATGTAAACTCAGCTCATATAGTACAAGTGATTGAACCGACATACAGAGAGACAGCAGTACCGTCTGACTGCATAGGTATTGCGCAATCCAAGGTGAGGCTCAGCAGGCTGGTGCCTCATCGCACGTCACTTAGTATCTGAACGGCAAATGTGGAAATTCAGCAATTTTGAAAAGAAAAAACACCAAAAAATGGTACATTTAAATGGAAAATTACTGCAAAGCACAAATTACTGATTAAATATAATAATTGAATATATTTTTTCTCTTTTCTTCCCATAATGACAGGTGAGGCACAGCCTCACCTGCCTCTCCTGACTGCACGTCACTGATCTGGGGGAGGCAACTGTCAGGAGCACAGACTAGGACCTCAGTTTTGGCTTCATTTACTCTGAGAAAATGATCATTCATCCAACTCTTGACTGAATCCAGGCACTTGCGTAAAATCTGTATTTTAAAAACATCCTGGGATTCAAAAGACACATAGAGCTAAATATCATCAGCACATAAATGATGAGAAATATCAATAAAAGAACTTAAAATATGCTGTAAAGGCAGCAGATATAAAATGAACAATAAAGGTCCCAAAACTGAGCCTTGTGGCACACCAGACTTTTATACCTGAAACAGATGATTTTAGAACATTTCAGAGAGAAATGTGAAGAGTCAGGTGAAAACATGAAGCTTTTGTTTGACTGCGGCTGCAAAGGTCTCTGTGGTTCAGGTCACATGGCCTTGAAGAAAATAACGACTGTGCTGACAAAAGCCGCCAGAGAGCCGTTCTTCATTTCAGCACTACATGAAAGACGCTCGTACACAAACACACCTCTGACAATTTTCCAGTGGAGACACTGAAGGCGGCGTGCACAGGCCCTGCGGCGCTCCCAGCCCAGCGGCGAGCGGCACAGTCGGACATGAAATACTGTCCAGCAGAACCATCCATCTGCTCAGCTTGCTCTTCATGTTCCTCTGTCTCTTCACTCCTGCCGTCTCCTCCGTGGTTTCCCGTCTTCTTATCGCTGCTCCTGCTTTGTTCTCAGGAAGTGTGTTGAACGCCGATGGCGTTCAGACGTGTGTGAACACACGTGTTCACATTTATCTGCTCTGTGGAAGAAGCGACAGAATGCAAAGCCTGCCCATCATCTTGTTTCCATAGCAACCACCCAGACTGCTGTCTTTCTATGCACTGTTTTGATTAAATCCTGATGCCAACAAAACACTGTTTTATCAAAGATTCCTGATGAAAAATTACCAAAATGAACTGAATTTAATCCATGGTTTTGAGAAGTTCTGGTATTTTTGTTAGAATGTTGGTCGTTTCATCATAAGTTTAATAACAACACCCAGCAGAACACAGTACAGACCTGACCGTGTGCCACAGTGGCTGGTTCAAATCCCACTGAGACGGGAGATCTGCTTTATAATTCACCTTCTCCAAGCTTATTTTTTATCATAATTTCTTTTCCTTTTACAACCAGCAATACTTTTATTTTTCGTTCATTTTTTTCCGGCCATACACGAGTTATTATGGGGTTGCCAAATAACGTAGATGATGTAAACTGAACTGTGAGGATGGAGCCATAAGCCCAGCTGCAGTTTGGGAGAAGAACCCAGGTCTTCATCACATCTGGATCACTATAAGTCTTTCTCCTCTCCTGCTTTAAGTCTCATCCTATGCCCAGCTGGTGTCCCTTTACTCCCTTAAGTGCTTCTATTATTTCATCTTTTCAAGCAAACCACTGCAAAGATGAGAACATGGATGAAAGGCCCTTCATTTGAGACTCTGAGGGAATCGACTTTTGTTTTGTTGGTGAATCAAAGCTGCAGGACGCTCTACCTTCATTTTTCTTTAAGTTCCGTCTTTGATTTGAACATTAGAAACATCTCATGAAACATTAGAGTTCCAACTTTTTTTTTCTTTTGTCAAAAATTGAATTTTCAATATTGGTTCTTTTTGGTTTAAAAAGTTCCAATCATGCCGCTGTGATATAATGGTTAAAGTTTTGGAATCGTTTTTTGACAAATGGCTCCTGTTAAATTGTTAATTTTATCAATGCAGTGCATTTCTCATGGAGTTACAAAGAAACTGCACTTTGATCATTCAGGGAAGAAAAACGGCTGCTTTAAAACTTGTATTTTCTGAAAAATGTTGGGACTTTTTAGAAAAACTGTTGAAACTTCAGGCTTTTCGGGTTACAGCAATGAAAGAAATTAGCCTCAAGATCTTAGAAGGGCGGACTAATTTACCCACCACCACAATACTCCCTCGTTAATGTTCCACCTAAGAGCAAACATCCCGCGGCGGCGTTCGGATTCTGTTGTACCAAGAACGTCCTATTCCTCATTCAAACGCTCAGATTTGTGGTTTATTCATAAAATTGTACTAAGGCTCTTAACTAAATATTTAGTTAGTAAATGTAACATTTATATATATTTGAATCAAAAGGTAAAAATATACATTTGAAAAATGAAACCATTTTTTTCTCCTGAGACCAAATCAACCAAAATAACGCTGTTAATATTTGACTGCATCTTTACAAACAGCAGCCCAAACCTTTGTCTGTTTCTTCACCAGAACTTCCACTCATCCCAAATCCATCTTCTACCTTCAGACATCGTTCAGGTTCTCTCCCTCCCCTCCTTTAACACAAGAAACATCTGCATTGTTTTCTCCTGCAGCGGATTTCTGCGTCTGCACAAAGATGAAGGAGTAGCTGGTTTTTGCATGACTACGGCAGCCTGTTAGTTCCAAAAAGCTTGACGATGTTTGGAGTTGGGCTGGATTGAGACCACTTCCATTCACACAACAAATGAATGGTAGTGAAGTGTGTTGGGAAGCAGAACAAGCCCACGTCTTTTGGTGGGTCCGGCCCCGCCTGTTTGGCGTTGACCAGCATGTTCATGCTTGCAAAGGGAAGATGCCCCCCCACCACCACCCCCTGCGTGTGCACACATTCCCATGTTGAAGGCCATTTCAGTTCTGTTTAAGGCTATAAGCCTGTCTTTATATCACAGGTATGAGATAATGCCCCCCCCCCCCCCCCCATGTCAAATAAATGCATCCCTGAACATCAGTCAAGTCTGCAGCTCCCTGATGCCATCTGCTGGACAGAACCGCACTCCCCGTTATCGTCTGCCCTGTCGTTTTCTGTCGCTGACAGCAGGACTGAAGGGGATTTTCAGTTTCATTCATTTCCATTTTCCACAGAGGTTCATTGAGCTGCTCTGTGGTCTCTGAATGTCCACCGGGTCAGAGAGGGAAGTCCAGAGGGCGAAGGTCGCAGACCACCCGGCAAGCTCAGTCACAACACGCACACTTAAACACAACAAGGCTCTTCTCTGACCTGCTGACTCGCTGTCTGGCTTGTAGAGTCTTTCTCTTTGTCTCGTGACGGATGTGTCTTAGGCTGCTGCTGAAGAAAGTCTTTAGGCGATCACACTTTGCCTAATAACACCTGAAGAAAAAGGCTGGTCATTTACTTAAGGAAGTGGGGCTCAGGAACGACGCCAACATCTCAGGTTTACAGGACGCTTTGACTTCGGTCAAACAGCTGGAAAGCTTCCGTCTGTTTCAGGCAGAAACAAAAGTGCTTCAACACAAACACAAAACCCCTCGGCGTTGATCTGACACACACAGAGCCCTGACGGCGAACGGCCTCGCTGACCTGTCCGGGGGTCAGCTTGGGGTCGAAGCATCGCCACAGCAACTGAGACATGAAGTCACTCAGAGGTCAGAAGTGTAGAGACTGTTCAAACATGAAAGTTCATGAGTGGCCAGAGCTGCGTTTAGTTTGTCTAAAAATCAGAGAATCTTCATTTATGCTGTTCACAGGATCCTCAGCAACATTTCCTCTGCTGGGTCTCTTCTATAAACACAACAGCAGAATCAGAACCAGAACCCGGAACATGGTCCAATAGAACAGTAAACTCCTACAGAAAACTCGTCTTTAAATTTACAGACTTGTGAAGCACAAACGTGACTCTAGGTATCACTGTGATATACACAACACAACGTCAGCAGGTTTTTCTGTACCCACAGGGCCTGAAGCCCCCACTGACCCAGACCCAACCTTCATCCCTGACCTCTGACCTCCCGCTGAGTTCAGCCTGGGGTCGGCTCTCACGGACAGACGCGGTTCAGGGAGGGGTCAGCTGCAGCCCCAACATCTGAACACATCAAAAAGACGCTCCCTCCGCTTTCACTTCTGATCTCAAAGGTCAGGAGGTCAGACGAGGTCAGGTGGATCAGGATCTGTCAGCAGGAGCAGAAGTGGACGATCAAAAGTGTGGTGAAGAATTTGGTGAGATTTCGCCTCTTCTGCTCCTCCATCACGATGGGGACGGGGGCAGTAGCAGTCGATCCACGGGGGGCGGGGCGCGGCCAACCTTTATTTTGACGGGGTTTGGTAAAGATTTTCACTGGGGAAAAAATCGCTGATTCTGAAACACTACAGACTCTACCAGATCAGGAAGGCCAGGGCTGGGTCGGCCTGGGGTCAAACACAGGTCACTGCAGCGAGAGGTTAAAGGTCACCGCCCTGTAGTTTTTACAGAAGACCACAATGAGCACTTTTGTCAGCATTTGTGAAGTTTTAAACACACATTCTCAGTTGTGCCGCACCAGACACCTCATTCCACCTGGATGTTTTTCCACACAGGTGAAGGTTTGGGATCCTTTAAGCACATTTTTCTGAGATTACAGCCTGAAATTTAACCAAACGGCTGAATGTGTCCCAGACTGTAAATATTTTATTGTCCTTAACCTAATTTACTGTTTGTTTCTTGACATTTTTCTGTATTTTATCTCTCAGGTAAAACTCGGCAAAAGCCGGAACGTGACTATTAACTTTGCTGTCAAACAGAAAAAAGGACGTCCTGGAGAACAGGTTCAAACAGAGTTTAGTCGTCCCGTTTGTCCCTGCAGGCCCATTTCTCCAGGTACCTTCTCCGCTTTTATTCTGAAAATTGTTAGACTGAATAATGACATTTTCTACATAAAAGCATTTCATGAAACGGAAGTTCTTTCTTTACGTTTTGTCGTTTTTTTGTTTTATAAAAAGCTACAGCACCAGATCTTTCTGTGTTTTTTTAGTCTCAGCTTTTTCCAGATGTTTTCCAGCCTGATGTGATTTTTGTTTCTATGAACTCAGAGGACGTGGCTCCACAGACTTCTGCTGCCTCTCAGGTTTGCATGAGGATGTCTTGTGTGGGGAGAAACTCTTCATCACTTTGACTTTGATGGCCGCTGCTCTGCTTCTGCGTTTGCTGCCATCATTGTTCAGATCCTTTAAAGCTCATCCCCAACATGACCGATGGCTCCATCCAGCGTTCAGACGCTCATTCAGAGGTTGGAGCTTTGAATCGAAGGAGCTCTCAAACATCTTCCAGCTGACTTCCATTGTTTCCTGTTTCAAGGGTCGACCGCGGTTCAGTCAGGGTTCAGATCCAGGTCAGAGCGAGCCGCCGTTCATCCTCACTGAAAAAAACTTTTTTGAGCTTTTACCTGGTTACTCACAGATGTTTTGTCCTCCGTGCTCATGTCTTATTTCTATGATATTTGTTACATTTCAGGAAGTAGCTGACAGAAGATGGGAAGTTTCCAAAATAAAAGTCTTCCTGTTTGCATGTTTTGTGGACTTCTTTAAGCTCGGGCATCAAAACACATGAATCTGTTGGCTTTGTGCCGTGAAAATCATCAAAGACAAGTGTGGTCATCTTCAGGAAAATCAGCTCTTTATAGGTCATAGGTCGTCATTTCTGTGATGCTGCACATTGTGGAGGTGAAAAGAAGGGTTTTCGGGTCAGCATGGCCTTCGTGGGCTCAGCTGCTCTCTGTTTGGCGTTTCAGAAGTGTGTTCCTGGGAACATTTTTCTTTAGAAAACCAAAACTCCAGCCACCGCCGGCCTGGCTTGTTGTTATTTATTCCTGGAGCTGCTAAAGTATGGATGCTATGGGAATGAGATGGGTGGTTCCAGGTCTGCCGCCGCTGCACCGTTTCCATCAGGCGACAGAGAGATGGAGGAGGCGAGCAGAAAGAGAGAGGGTTCACCGGCGGGGCAACGACCCTCTTCCCGCTCTCCATCACACTGGAAGCCCCTGGGGCACGCGGCGCAGCGGGCTGCCACGCTCGGAGCTGGGTGTGTGCGTCAGACGAGCACCTTCTGCAGTTCAAGCAGAGCACAGACTTCTGGGGGATCGAATCTGAACGGTGCTGAAGCAGACGGAAAGCAGGAGGTGGAGGAGGAGGAGGAAGAGGTGGAGGAGGAGCAGAGGAGAAGGAGGAGGTGGAGGAGGAGGAGGAGAGGAGGAAGAGGAGGTGGAGGTGAAAGCAGGGAAAGCATCAATGCTAATGACCTAAGGTGGAGGGAAGCCGGTTGGGTTTCTGCAGATAAACAGACAGGTGCATCTTTGCACAGCGCTGAGCTGTTGCTATGGCAACACAGACAGTTAAAGAGACCTGGAGCTCGTAAAACATCTCTATGCGAGCCGAAGATGTGAGTGAGAATCAGAAAGAAATGTCTCAAAGAATTCCTGGTTGTGTTTTTTTTCTCCTCCAATGACATTTGTGGGCTTCATGAGTCTCACGCTGTTTGTCTGGTTTGTTTTTATTGTGTTCTGTTTGTGTGTTTTTTCTTTGTCACCTTTTATTTTTGTTTTACTGCACGCTGACCTTGAGGTGCCTTATAAATGGAATGTAATATAATTATTTTCCTTTCTGAAAACGTGAATGTTAAAACTTTGTGACTAGACGCCTGAAATGCTTTAATTTTGTTGTTTGTTTGGTTGTTTACTTGTTTGTTTAACAAAGAGGACGGTTGTGCCGATCGAGGATCAGTGGAGATTCTGTCAAGAAAGAAAAGATCTCAGATGCGGTTCTTGGGTGACGGCACCCTAAACTGCTTTCCTTCCCAGAGGAAAACGTTTTATTTTTATTTAATAATCTTTTCGATGATTTTCCTCACAAATGTGAAAACCTGTCACGTGACATTTTCTTTCCTGACCTTCCTGAAGGGATTCACAATCCGTGACGTTGGCCTCCTCTTGAGCACAAATGTAAATAACAGCGAGCAGATGGGGATTCCTGAGACGCTGAATGATGTGGGTGATCACAGAGCTGCAATTACCAACAATAACTTCCAGTTTGAGGCTTTCTGTGTCGCTTTTCTGCCTCACATCTGTTTTCATGGCGTCATCTTCCAAAGAAGAGCCAAACGGCGGCGGCGCTGCTTTCCCGCTCTTCCATCAGCGGCCTTCTCCTCCTCCTGGTGGATCTTTTTCCTGTCAGCCTTCGTCCCTCCGTGGCCTTTTTGTCATATTTTTTCCTCGGTTTCGTGTTTTAGATTTAGTTTTTTTCTTGTTTTTGGAATTGGATTTCTTTTTCTCTTGCCCTCTGCAGCTGCATCCAAGTCCATGGTTACCACGGCGATGCAGACGGCAGGTGGAGACAATGAACAGAGCTGCCATCACCAGAAAACACCACAAAGAAATGATCACAATTTCATTTATTCAACAGCAAAATGTTTGCATTAATTTATTCTAGTAAAAAATATTTGATTTGATTTAAAAGAAAATGTAAAAAAACTGCTTCTTTTTCTGTTAATTCGGTTGAAATAGAATTAAAATCATAATGAAAACGTACAACAAACAAAATGTTTATTTATTGAATTAAACAGAATAACCTTTCATTAAATTTATCAATTTAAAAATGAGTTATATTGAATTAAAATAAAACTATTTATTTCAAACTAAATTAATAAAAAAAATTAAAATAAATTGTTTTAAAGACATCAATCTTTTTTGAAAATGGATCTGAATTAAGGGGAAAGTTAAATTAATCCCTAATGATATTTGAACTAAATTTAAATCAATTTAACTTTAGTCTGAGCACCAATTTAATAGAAACATTGTAACATTCATAGCAGCTACGGTGACGTGTTGATGTGCGTGCGAGTGCGTGTGAATATAACTTTATTCATGCAAAAAAATTACATTTTGTTGAAAGGTTTAAATTTTTCTATTTTCTATCCCATGGAAATTTTTTCTTTATAAGTAAAAAGTAAAAAATAGAAAACTACACATAAAAATGTTTGTCAGAGACCAGAAAATCTAAAACTCTCCTGCACCAATTTAACATTTGTTTACAAGTTAAGAAAAATCGATTGTAAATTTCGATTTTACTTTATAATATCAAATTGGTTTCTTTTTCCTGCTTATGTGGAAGTTGGGAAAATAAAAACTAAACTTAAATTTTATTTAAAAATATATTTTTTGCTTTTAATTTTTTTTTGGGGGGGGGGGGGTTCATTTGCTGCAGAAATTCCCTTTGATGTGTGGCTTTGATGCGCTTGAAAAATATATTTTTTAATCTGCTTCTGGAAAAGCAGCTTCTGGTTGTGTTTGTGTGTTTCGTCTGCTTGTGTGTTTGCGCGGCAGCGCATCCAGCAGCTGTGGAGTCCCGCAGCCTCCCATCCCGCGTGCAGCATGCTCACGCCGTCCTTCATGAGGACTGTCAGCACGCGCACATGCATTTCCCTCCTCACAGTAAAACCAGGCATTAATGGTGCAACTGTGGCTCATGTTTGTCAGCAGCAAAACGATGCTTCCATGCACCATCTGGCGGTGGAAAGTGGAACTACAATTAAAAAAAAGAACCAATGACAAAATACCTATTTAAATATATATTATATAAACATATATATAAAATATATATACTATAATATATAATAATAGATAAACTGTATACCCATATAACTCATTGTTAACAATAATATGTTCGGGGGGTAGACATTAAATCAATAAACGAAAAGAATATACCAAAATAATTTAATAAAATGTATGTTCTTTTAAACATGTATAAAACTTGTTTTATTTTATTTCTGAAAATAGAAATGTTTCTTCTTCTTAAAATGTATTTTTCATTATTTTTTTTTCTTTCTTATAATTAAATAAATAAAGAAAACAAGTATTTCACCTGTTCAATTATTATTTATTATTGATTTATTATAAATATTATTAGAAAACCAATTTCCCATTAAATTAAATTAAATTAAATTAAATTAAATTAAATTAAATTAAATTTAATTTAATTTAATTTAATTTAATTTAATTTAATTTAATTTAATTTAATTTAATTTAAAAAAGAACATTTTTGTTCTTAGAGCTGCAGGGGAGACACTGAAATGAAGCTATAAGGACGATCATGTATTAATATATTATATTTGATTTGCTGCATTACAGATAAAATAACTCAACTCAATTTATTATAAGCTGCAGGCCAAAGAGATTTGTCAAATGCAGTTAAAAGATGAATTCTAACATTCATATCGCTGGTATAAATTTCTAATATCAAGTTTAAATTATTTAAGACTATTTAAAACTATTTAAGCGACGCGCTCACATGTGTCGTTTTATCAGCATGCAGCCTGTATTACAGTATTTCACAGATGAAGTCAAGCAGCACAGACTTCCTGTCATTCAGATGATGATGATGAAAAGATGAAGATGCCGAATCCTATTCCACTGTGACGTCAGCCTGATTCCTGCAGGATGTTTTTGTGCAGACAGCCATGGACGTTGTGCTTCACGGGCATCGGCAGCATGTTGAAATGATCCTTCATGACAGCTCCTCACGTTCAGGCATGCGCACAGAGACCAACAGCAGCAAAGGTCAACAGGAAACGCAGGTAAAAATCCAGTCTCCTTCAGTGTCACGTGGACAGACGCCGTGTTTCTGCATCGGCGGGAAGCGTCCAGCAGGTGGCAGTGTCCCATAAGCACAGTCATGGTGCAATTCCCTTTCATTTTTCTCCTACTGTAAGCTTTTGTAAATACGTGACACATTTAATACGTACTGTGATGCTGCAACAGTGGAACTTCCCCCAAACAAATAAAAGATTGTCTTTTCTTATCTCTTATCTTACAACAACAAGACAAACAAATAAAAGTAGAAGGCCAATTCCACATCAGATTCTAGCAGACTCAGAGAATCTGTCTTTCCAACAGAACAGGTGGGAAACAAGTGGGAGTCAGATTTTAAGAACTTGTTTACCTGTGATAGTTGTTCCCACCTGTTTGACGACCAGTTTCTTCTGAATATGTACAAATCAGCACAGTGGTATAAAACTGAACTGCCTTGATAAAACAAATCAGGACATTACAAAAGCCATGGAGTAAACTAGACTTTATGAAGCTGCTGGTGTGGTTCTGAAGTGTCCTAAATTGTTAAATACATTGTCTCTTTAGATTGTGTTATAAAATGGCTTCATGCCATCTAGTTGGTGTAAATTGAGTATTGAGCCGATTCCAAAATAACCTCAAGCAGACCGAAGAGTCCCTCTGAATTATGGAGTAGCGTGTAGACGGTGTTCATAGCATTCTGAATAATCACTTCTCTGAATATAGAAACAAACCAAGTCCTTGTAGAGGAGCAGAATGGATCCAGGAGAAACAGGCCGTGTATTGACCAGATTTATGTTTTGTCCTCAGCGGAGAGAGCTGGAAAGTGAAAATACATTCATTTCTTATGTGCATTTAAAGAATGGATTTGACTGGATAAATAGAGATCTTGTAGAATATAAATGACTCATGTATAGATTGACATATATATACATATATGTGTGTGTGTGTTTTGTTTTTGCAGAATAAGCCTCTTTTCTATTCTCACTTATCTCTAAGTGTGGAAGTCTCTCCCTACAGATTTCTGGGTCACTGACCTTCTCTTCATATCTAAACTCCTCAGTTTAAACTGACTTATAACTGTTTATTTGTTGTTGTTTCATTATGACTTTAACATCCATGATCCATTGTTCTGTCTATTTTTTTGTGTGGCTGGAAAACACATCAAATGACATGTTTTCTTTTTTATTCCTGTATTCTATGAGAACTTTTACACAACTGTGCCATCCTGGACAACTGGAGCTGAGTCCAGGTCCGGGGTCTTGCTCGTAGAGCATTTTGACATTTGAGATGTCAACCACCAACTTTGGCTGGCAGAGGACACGAGTTCTGTGAAAGAACTAAATGAACACTTTTAAATGAGCAGACATGTTTGAGCTGGTTTAGTCCAGATGCTATTTTCCAGAGTCAATTATCGAATTATTTTATTTTGAAAGGTCGATTCTGTTCGATCTGATTAACAGCTTTCCTCAGACAGATCAATAGGATTGGATGGATTGAATCAAACCCCTCAGGCTGGAGAACAGTGTGGTTCTGGAGTCAAACCTTCAGTCTGGACAAAGTCTGCACCAGCAATCAAAGTCCACTAGATGGAGCCATTGTACATCTTTCTATGGTCATGACACACTTCTCTCCCACAAGATGGCAACACTCTGAACGTAACATCCCCTCCAGTGAAAATAGAGTTTTTGACATGTTCTGGAGGACATTTGTGCTGTCTAGTGGGGTCATCTAGACCCACTAGACATCTTTAAACTAGGCTCAGATAAACAGACAACTTTGGTGTTTTTCTTCGTTAATCTACGACATTTTTTCTCGCAAATTTACGACTGAAAAGCTGTGATTTAAAAAGAAAAAGTTTGTTAACTGGCCCAAAAACTCAGTCGTATCATTGAGATTTACAGGTTTAGATTTTGTTTTCTATGTTAAGTGACTGTCAAAGTTTGACATCTTTAATTATGTGAATTCCAAGACATTTTACAGAAGATTTGATATAATAAGCGTAAAACTTGGAAAACGAAGTTGTGTTCCCACTTATCAAATGTCTTGTAGACGACCAAAAGAAGAATCGAGCCTCCATCTTCATTCCAATCTCTGTACTTTAGTAAATCCTGCACTAGTATAATGTAATTGTGTATTTATGTATTTCTCATAAAACCAGTTTGTGTCTCACAGCTTTTAGTCCTCTTTTAAATCTGTTAGTGTACACACTCTCTGGACACTTTATCAGGTCCACCTAGCTGGTTGGATCCCTTTTGCCTTCAGAACCGCCTTAATCCTTGGTGGCATAGATTCAACACGGTTCTGGAAACATTCATCAGCGAGTTTGGTCCATGTTGACATGACAGCATCAGTTGATGCAGATTTGTGGGCTGAACATCCATGATGCTGGTCTCCCGTTCCACCACATCCCAAAGGTTCTCTATTGGGTTCTGGTGACTGTGGAGGCCGTTTGAGTCCAGAGAAATCATTGTCATGTTCTAGAGACCAGTCTGGGATGATTCCAGCTTGATGACATGGCGCCTTGTCCTGCTGGAAGTAGCATCAGAAGATGGTCCACTGTGGTCAGAAAGGGATGGACATGGTCAGCAACAATACTCAGGTAGGCTGTGGCTTTGGAACCATGCTCAACTGGTACTAAGAAAGTACCAGTAGGAGTGTGCCAAGAAAATATCCCCACACCATGACACCACCACCACCAGCCTGAACAGTTATTACTAAACAGGATGGATCCATGCTTTCATGTTGTTGAGGCCAAATTCTGACTCTACCATCTGAATGTGGCGGCAGAAATGGAGACTCATCAGACCAGACAACATTTTTCCATCTTCTATGGTCCAGTTTTGGTGAGTCTGTGTGAATTGTAGCCTCAGTTTCCTGTTCTTAGCTGACAGCAGTGGTAAGCGGTGTGGTCTTCTGCTGCTGTAGTCCATCTGCTCCAGGTTGGACGTGTTGTTCTTTCAGAGATGCTCTTCTTGGTTGGAACCAGTGGGTCTTTGAGTTCCTGTTGTCTTTCTATCAGCTGGAACCAGTCTGGTCATTCTCGTCTGACCTCTGGCATCAATGAGACATTTCTGCCCACAGAACTGCCGCTCACTGGATATTTCCTCTTATTTGGACCGTTCTCTTTAAACCTTAGAGGTGGTTGTGGGTGAAAATCCCAGTGGATCAGCAGGTTCTGAAATCCTGAGACCAGCCTGTCTGGCACCAACAACCATGTCACGTTCAGAGTCATTTCAATCACTTTTCTTCTGCGTCTGATCGCTTTTAGCTGCAGCAGATCAACTGGACCATGTCTACCTGCATTGAGTTGCTGTCATGTGATTGGCTGATTAGAAACTTGGCTAAGTGAGCAGTTGGAAATGTTTCAAATAAAGTGGCCCGTAAGTTTTTACGTCAATAATTTGTAAACAGCTAAGAGAGAAATGGGATGGTAGTTATCCAGAGCTTTACAATCTTTTCCAGGTTTTAAAATAAGAATAATGATGCTCAGACTCTCTGGAAGTGAATAGTTTCAAGTGATTTCTTTAAAATACAAAAACAGTCATTCTTTTAGATATTGCAATATTGTACAGCTCCTCTTCAACCTGCAAAAACGTGTAATAAGAGTTATTCATATTGCTGGATATTACATGGAAGCGTATTGGATACAAGAATTTGTGTATGATTTGTTTTTCTGTTTTTTTAATCGGGTGATACTTTATTCTTTATGGTGAGTAACTGTGAAACTGCTATTGTTAATGTACTTTACTGACGCTTTCCATTAAGGCCAATTCCAACTGTAATTTGTTTCTGCATCACGGCAGACAATTAAAAGAATGTTTGTACAACTACATCCAACATTTTGCTCCGTAATGTTTGTGTAGACAGTAAGTAGGAAGAACAAAACACACTTTGTGGCTTTTCAACGTTTAATTGCAGCTCATCTTATAGTTTTCACCAGCGAATGGGTTCCAGCCCAGCCTGTTAGGAGTTCTGTGCTTTGGTAGTTGAGAATATTGGAACAAAAACCACAGAAATTGTATGAATGAAAATATAGTTTTTGAATTTTTACATTTATTTTTCATACACGAAAAAAAAGTTTTTTTTTTAATCAGAAGCAATAGGCTTTTATAAATGTTGTGACCATACTAACATATTATTTTTAACTTCAAATTGTTCAAACTTTTAGATTTAGTTTGTTTACATACAACATAATTCCTCCATGAAGCTAGTAAGAAGGTATAACCTCGTAATATTCAGGAACCGTTCACACAAAGGGATGGAGATTACTCTATGAGGGATATGGTGAAACAACCAGCAGTTAGAACAAGTAGGAAAACTGTATGTGCAGAATTAAACTGTGGAATATCCTTGAGAACCGATAAAAACAAACAATTTACGTTCAAACTTAAAGTGTGGAACGATCACGATTTCAATGTACTTTTTTATCATGCATTTACTTGGTTCTAAATGTACAGGAACATTGTATTTGTGTTGTAATAAAGACTATGCTGCAAACTGATCAAGCGTAACCTGCATGAATTACCATATAAGGGCATGGAAGTGCTGACAGCTGTATCTGTTTTTTGTCTGTGCTGAAGGCATTCGGACCGACTCTCCTTCGTACCAGGAGCGGCTGGTCTGTTAATCTACTGCTTGTACGTCTAGACAAAGAGCCATTGTTTGCCATGACTTGATTGACACATGTTGGGTAATAAAACGCTGTCTGGCCCGTGAGGGGGGCACTCAGAGCAGATCAGACCTGTAGACGCCCCTGGCTCTCCCTTTTGCAAAAGGTTTGAAGCTTCCTGCAGACTCTTGTGTGATTTTTCTTTTCCCATTGCACATCAGGTGTTCCTTAACCATCTGAACCTGAGAAGGCCTTAGGTAACCAGCGAAAAACTGTTCATGAAACACAAGACGGATGAACAAAAATCAGGAAATTTCCAAGTATTTACAGTCAAACGTTGATTGTTGAAAAAGGGAAAATTATAATTTTGTGGAATATTATGGACTAATGTGTCGATCCCCTTTTTAAACATGTATTATTGTAAGTTTAGTTCAATGGAGACTTTTTTTATTTTTTAATAAAAAAAACACATAGGCCCCCGGTTCAAGTCCCGGCTGGAGGAACCAGAACATCAATGGGGGGGGGGGGGGCTTTCTGTGTGGAACTTGCATGTTCTCCCTGTGCATGTATGGGTTTTCTCCGGCTTCCTCCCACCGCCCAAAAATGCTTCATAGGTCAATTGGCAACTCTAAATTGTCCACAGGTGTGAGTGTGAATGGATGTGTGATTGTGGCCCTGCGACAGACTGGCCAGTCCAGGGTGTCCCCTGCCTTTTCTCACAAGTGGGTGGATAGGCTCCAGCAGCCCCGCGACCCCGGCTTGTGGCTTGCCGACTGTAGATTTTATGTCACTGCTATCAGATTTTCAAACCGCATTTTTTTCGTCTGTTCCTGATTCACAATGATTTGAATAAAGAAATACTTAGAAATGAAGTTTCCAGCATGAGAAAAATGTAACAAGAACATGTTTGTTTGTTTTTTAAAACAACAGATTTTCGTCAGAGTTGGTCCTGAGGCCGTTTTCGGCTGAATTCCCGAATCTTCTGTAAACTCTTGTCCTTTTAGAGCAAAGTCCATCCGTCCGTTTTCTTAACCTGCTATTTCCCCTTTGAGGTCACTGGGTTGGACCAAATCTTTTTTTTAAACAACGTTTAAAGCATTACAAAAATGAAGAAAAATATGTGCAACTAAAATACAATGTAGCAAACAGCAGCAAAAATACAAAATAAACAATTTAATCAAGGTACAAATACCCCCCCCGTTTTTTATTTTGTAGAAACATCCTTGTCGGGTCGTGTTGTGACGCAACTTCCGGTGGTGCTGTTGGCGGGCAGAGCGAGGCAGGTTGTGCTTGCTAGCGCCGTGATCGAGGCTTTTGTGTGGCCCATCTGCAGGGAAGAGCCGCCGTGACTCCCGCCGCTGAGCCCCCAGAGTCCTGCTTCCCGCTGCCTCCGCTCGGTCGGCCCCCCCAGCCTGCTGCTGTACGTCGACAGACGGTCGGGCCTGCTGCTGTTAGCTCGCTGAGTTTCTCCGTGGAGGTAAGGCTGTCTCTTTTTTTTAATGCGCCATGTTGTCCTCTGGTGGTGGTGGTACACGGCGGCGGCGGCGGCCCACATGGAGTCTCTATTGTTAATCAAAATCCGTAAAATGTTCCATGGTTACTAAACTCGGTTTGTTGGATTTATTGAACCGGGCTTGCATATTTTAGCATGTTTTTGAACAAGTTAAAGCCCAAGACCGGCAACTCGTGTCTCTGAATAGGTAGAATGGCCACGCGCCGATTGTTGCGGCTCTATGTGCGGATGTAACACGCACAGCCAGGCTAATTTCACGAACACGCGCGTTTTTGAGGAAGATTTGCACGTGGTGTGTTTGTCGCGTAAAATTCACGGCTGTGGGGGTTCGGGTAAACGGGAGGGCGGTTCTCCCGCCGTCGAAGGTTCGGCCCAGAGGTTCTGGAGAACCGTCGAGCACGCCTGAAATGCAGTTGTTGAGTTGATGGTGCGGGAGCGGCGGCGCGTGCACTTATTTGTT
Organism: Oryzias latipes; assembly: GCF_053564925.1. Classification (NCBI taxonomy): domain Eukaryota; kingdom Metazoa; phylum Chordata; class Actinopteri; order Beloniformes; family Adrianichthyidae; genus Oryzias; species Oryzias latipes. The sequence goes on along the minus strand of NC_136244.1, from coordinate 1,917,133 downwards.
ATTATTTGTGATGTTTAATCAAAGCTGCAGTGCACGGAGGTGAACGCGCTTGTGAAGCAGACCCTCCCACCGCGAGCGCAATCATCTCACGTGCTCTAAAAAAAACAACTTTACTAACTGAAGGCGGTAAATAAGTGTTTTTGCTAACAAATAAAGAAAAATCACACGAAGCATTTAGTTTTTAATGTAAATAGAAGGGTTAAGACTATTGAAAACATCAAAACAACAAAGGAGATCTCTAAAGGGACCCGGTTCCATGCTAACAATGATCAGCCCGCCAGAGAGATGGAGCGTGCGCGCGCGCTCCCTCGGGGGCGGGTCTTCGGGTGTCTGATGCCACGACACCGACGTCGTTTGAAGTTGTTCCCCGTCGTTTGTCCACTCTTCCATTTAATTGGCCTGCCCCTCACCTGAAAGGATCTGTTGGGTTAACCTTAACTTTTTTTTACATTGAATCTGAATGGAGAGGAATTGTCTGCGCATGCGCGTTACAGCTAACGCTTTGGAGCTAGCCCAGGGCTGGGCAAAGTAGCTTCTTGTGGGCCAAATAGGGTTCCAAAATTTGGTATCTTTTGGGGACAAATGTGGTGTTCATGTTTCCATCGTGTCTCTTCTCTGTCTGTACAACATGTACGCCAAGGACTCTAAAAACTTCTGGTATCTTTAAAACAGAATTACCTTCAAAATAGACTTCTCACAACTTAACCACCAATTATCAAGCAAAACACAAGAGGCTAACTAATGACCGTTACAATACCTTTGTATTCAAACTTCATAGCATTACATATTCTGCAGTTCATTAAAAAAACTGAAAACTGCTTCTGTAATTACTATATTTTTCAGAGTAAAAGTCCCAGCAGGCAAAAAAGGCCGAACAAAGAAGAAGAAAACAATTACGAATAAGTCGCACTTTTGGGAGAAATGTATTTAACTAAAGTACAGGAACAAAAATCGACTTTTCATCTTGAGAGTCAAAACATTAGACTCACACGTTGATGCTTATCTAGCATAGCATTAAGATCGTACCTCCTAGTACACTAAGCTCTTTATATCACTTTAAATACTAAATCTGTTGAAGTCTTCAACCTTCATCAATGGAAAACTTACAGTAGATCTGGACAGGCTTGGGTTGCAGGTAATTCGGCCATCTTAAAAAAGTTCAACAGCGAAATCTCTAAAAGTATCCGTCACGCCATTGGCTTTTTTCCCCATGAAATCAATATTATTGACAATACCTAACCTAACATTTATTTAAACAAGAAACAAATAGCGTACAGCGCCTATCATAGCTGTTTACACACTATAAAACAAGGCTGCAGATGAATCCTGTGGAATATTTATTTATACAAAGACTTCTTTTCAATTGATGAGCAGTGTCTTTGGAAAATTTAGATAATTTAATTTGCCGTTTTAAGATAACATGTCTGTTCTAGTTCTCATATCTTTCCTAAAAGTGCTACTTATTTATAGTCCAAAAACCAAGGTACAGTATTGAAGAATGTCCGTCACCGATCGTTCATCATCAACAGCCTTTCTGAAACATTTCCAATGCTTTATGAAACATATATTAAAGAATATTGCCCAACATAAAAATCTTTTTTTTAATCAGAGCTTTAGACTGTGGTGTACTTGTTTGTTTTTTTGTTTTTCTAACTTGTCCCACCCAACATCTGAGCAAACAGATGAGAGCTGCTAGACGGAGTTTACAATAGGGGTTATATATCTTCTGATAACAAAGGCATATATTTGCATAAACCCCTCGTGAAATCCATCTTTACAGCGACTGAAGTGACTTTGATTTTCACCAGACGTCATGTGAAAAAGGTCTATTGGACGGAGCCATTTGTCTGAAGATATGTTGGACATGATTGTTGCTGACCCAACTGCACCTTTGCCTCCTCCTAGTGTCCTCTGAAGACAGCAAACTGGCGGCCGTAGCAGCAAAGAAGGGCAAGAAGGTGGAGGAGGAGGAGGAGCAGCAGGTGCAGCCACCGCCGGCGCCGGCGCCACCTGCAGCGGATGCACCGGTGGCCGAAGCTGCGGCTGCAGCTCCACCAGCAGAGGAGGAGGAAGAGGAGGAATATGTGGTGGAAAAGGTTCTGGACCGCCGGGTGGTGAAAGGAAAAGTGGAGTTTCTGCTGAAGTGGAAAGGTTTTTCTGAGTGAGTGTGAACTAAAAACTCTAGAGTTTCTCGCATTATCACAGTGTTTGGTGTCACGCGTGTGAAGTCTCACCAAACCTGCAGCTGCTGCAGCACATCTCTTCATCACATTTACATGCTTACTCTGCTAAATTGCGATAAATGGTGACCTTGAAGTATTTAACAAATCAAATCCAATCAGATGGAGCCCTTTTCTGGTAGACGCTCGCCTCCTATGTAGACGAGGGTCATCTGGAGTGTAATTTAAGTTGTGTTGACTCTTATTTAAATCAAACTGTTGCAGTGAGATGGATATGTTTTTGGTTGTTTTGCTATTTGTCCCGCAAGTTATATCGTCATCACAATATTGATCACTAATATCGCATTTTTGCGAGTTTTCCCTCACATCGTGCTGCCCTACACTGTAGAATACTTCCTACTGTTCATTGTGGGACTCGTGTCCTGACATGAGGGTTTTTATAAATAAATAAATATCTCGTCCTTCTTCTATGACGGATGCAGTAGAATGTTGTTTCAAATGTACATTTCTGTCTTTCCAGAGAGGACAACACATGGGAGCCAGAGGAGAACCTGGACTGTCCTGACCTCATTGCAGAGTACATGCAGAAACACAAAGAGAAGGAAGAGAAAAAGAAAGAGGGCAAAAGAAAAGCGGCCAGCGAGGGCAGCGGCGAGGCAGAGGAGCGGGGAAGCAAGAGGAAGAAGGAGGAGGTGGGGGAGCAAGTTCGCTGGAGACATCTTCCAAAAACTTGATTATAATTTCCTAAATAAAGATATGGTGGTCTTGAAACCTCTTAGGGTGAGAAAGCGAGAGGGTTTGGCCGAGGACTGCAGCCTGAGAGGATCATCGGAGCCACGGACTCCAGCGGAGAACTCATGTTCCTCATGAAATGGTGGGTTCCGTCGTCAGACTTTCACACCAAACCCGAGCTGTCGTGATCAGTGATCAAAGCGGTGACTCTTTCGGTGACATGTTGCCGTGTTGGGCTTTAACACTAAAGCTTTAGCTCCAGCATTCGTGAAACTACAGTCACTCTTCAACCGTTAACGCAGCCGTAAACGGTTGCGTTAACGGTTGAAGAGTGACTGTAGTTTCAGAGCATCTGTTTATTTGGAAGTTGCTGGAAGGATCTGCAATGTTATAGGTTTAATCAGTGGAAACTAATCCTAAGATAGTTGTTTGTAAATCCGTTTTTCTTTAAGCTGTGAGACTATTCAAAAGAGAATGATCATTTCGCCTCAAAACTTCACCTCAGATTTTTTCAAACTGCAAAAAAAAAAACAGAAAATTTTGTTACTCCTCTCTTAACGCTCTAAGACAGGGGGGTCAAACATATTTTCACTGAGGGCCACATCTGCATAGTGGTTGTCCTTAAAGGGCCAAATCTAACTTATACATGTATCTACTCCTCAATGTTAAATAACTCAGTTTTTATAACTTTTTACAGGGACAATTACAGTTGCATAGAAAACATATGTTTGTTTGTTACTCTAACATAAACTATTTTAATTTTTTTCCGCTTATTAAAACCCACATAACTCCATTAATGAATGATGAACTGTCCAAGTGAATAAAGAGAAATAACATAAAACTCAGCTGAAAGAACATGAATTATAGTGTAACATTTTACAACAAAAGGCTGCACACAACAACAATGTGTCTGCATTCACACAGAAGACCTGCAAACATTGAATAATTACAACAGCAGCTACACATAAATGATATGTAATCAACTAGAAAATTGTATTTTATTTTAAGAAATGAAAAACCTTTATGCTCACGGGCCACATACGACGACATGGCGGGCCGCATTTGAGTTTGACACGTGCTCTAAGCGTTTGTCATCAGCCTTTGAGAAATTCAAAACGTAAATCTGAAACGCTTACCTCCACGGAGTAACGTTGCAAACTAACGCTCTGTAACGCTCGCATCGTTACAAACGCAGATTTTCATACATGCAGTTAGTTAGGAAAACCCTCAGCAGGTGTTTGTTCTATGACTAACAGAATGTTTCTGTCCTGGTAAAATCAGTCCATACGTTGGTTTGTTTTGATATAAAACAAACAATGGGGGCGTCTTGGCCTTGTGGAAACCCTTCAGCATTTCTCTGGCCGGTTTCCTGCACAGCTCGGTGTGTGTATGCTGTGCAACGTCTGCTCAAAGAGAGGGTTGCTTCTGGACCTCTTCTTAAGCCGCAGGAAGTTCCTTTCTCCGAGCTGCAAAGTCAGCTGATCCTCTCCCACGGTCGAGCTACAGTGGAGAGAGGTGGAGTTTGATAACATGCATGAGGAGGCTGTGGTCACACGGAGGCTGGTGTGTGATTACATCATAAAGACGTGGTGGTAACCAGGTCAGACCCCTGGATGCACTAGAAATGTGCTGTTAACAACAATGTGGAATATTGTTAGTGGTTCTGAACCCCACCCCCCTCCAACCCTGTACTAGGGCCGGGGGCGTGTAATAGATTGATTTGAATTTGTTGCTCTGTTCCATTTCTTTTGGAAAAATCTGGATTTTATTTAATTTATTTTATCTCTACTATCTCCCGGAGTCATATCCGTCGCTGGTGCACGCACCGCGAGAAGCCCCCACCCCACTCCGTGACTTCTGCCAGTTTCCTCCCTGTAGCTTCAGTTTAAGCCGACGAAGGAGCAGAACATGTGAGGATTTTAACCGGCATCCAGACAGAACTGGAGGATAAAACCTGCTGGACTCACAGCAGCAACAGAGCGTTGAGTAAAAACGTTGATTTGGAGGCAGCGGTGTGGCTACACACACTGATGCTACCATGCTAACGGGCTGTTCCGTGTGTCGCCTTCATTTGATCACGGACCCCTTTAAAGTCAGAATTTTACGGAGCGGACTTTTAAGACCTGGTGGATAAATGCTACTAAGTTAATTCATAGAGCGTTTATAAAAAACAGTATTTTATAAAGATATAATTTAGAATAAAAAATTGTGACCATTTTGCCCAGTGCTACTTCTATTCCAAGGAACTTACTAAGGACCGGATATCTGGTCCATTTGGACTCTGAAAGACAAGATGGAGTCAGAGGCTCAGGCTCCTAGAAGGAAAGGGAATGGAGCACTGAAAAGTCTGGTCGGGACGCAAACGGGCTGTCTGAGGGAAAGGCAGGGAGCCAAGACGCCAGACCTAACGTCTGAGTAGAGGTCATAAGTTGATAGAAGCAGCTGTAGTGGATGAAGAGATTGGTACAGAGAGTGTGGAGCTAAGACGTTTGTTCATTCATAAACATATTGTTTATTTAGACGTTCAGTAGTTTTGTTTAAGAAATAATTGTTCTGAAATTTAAAGATTCATGCAAGGTCTTAAAAAGTGAAGAAACTTGTAGGAACCCGGATATATCTTAAACTTTTGGTTTAAATTCATTATTAAATCTTTACATCTTAGTCTTTACATTTAAAGATTTCAGGCGGTCATTATCCAGAACAGAGATCTGGACATGTTGAAGCTGGAATGCAGAAAGATGGAATACATTCATCGTCTCTTTCTTTGTTGTTCCCTGTGATATTTAGATTTTTCCATGTATAATGAAATCAATCTGTTATGTTTGAATACTGGTTTCCATATTTATCATTTTTTATTTTTTTTTAATCAGGAAAAACTCAGACGAGGCCGACCTTGTTCCGGCCAAGGAGGCCAACGTGAAGTGTCCCCAAGTGGTGATCTCCTTCTACGAGGAGCGCCTCACATGGCACTCCTATCCCACGGAAGAGGAGGAGAAGAAAGAGGAGGACAAGAAGGACTAGACGCTAAAAAGAATACTCTGGAAGTGTGGAGGTGACGTGCAGGAAATCAACACTCCAGTTACCCTTTGCTCGTTCACACGTGGGGAGAAACGGCCGACTTTTGTTCTTTTCCTGCTCCGCCAGAAGTTCTCAAAAGATGTTTCCACCTGTGTGTCACCTGAAATGGTTCTACCTGAAATTCTGCCTATGACAGCAGGTAGAACTGGCAATGTCTGTAGGAAAATCTGTCAAAAGGATCTGAATCTGAAAGAGTTTTTATAGAAGCAAACTGTCAAAGTACTGAATGTTTGTCCACATCAATTCCCCCCATACAGCCCCTTCAGCGGTTGAATTGGGGGTGGGGACAGCCTTAACCTTTTGATATCCACCAGCCGGTAGATGCCAGGTGACCTGCAGGCATGTGGGCATTAGAGGGTTGACGCGTTTCAGGCTTCCAGTCCATCTCCAGGATGAATGGGTGGAAACATCTTTTGGAAAACACAAAGGGGGCGTGGCGGTACACTTTAGAGTACAGCGGTACCCATACCCGGCATCAGTTGTATGTGAATTGGTGAAATCCCCTCCAGTTGACACACACACCCACACACACACACAACAGCTCAGATTCCCATTTGCAGAGAACCTGTTGGAGACAGCTTGTTCGTCAGTGCACCTGCTGTGTGACGAGCCTCCCGTTCTCAATCCCGTTTGGATAGTTCCTCATTGAAGACGACCCAACGTACTGTGAAAGGATCAGTGTACCACACAGCCAATGTTTGACTGCCCAAAGCCCGAAAGCAGACGAGAGTCCTGCCTGCTCGAGCGTCGGCGGAGTTCTTCTCCTCTTTGGCCCAACCCTTCTGTCCGCTGGGGGGCTCTCCGCTCGTAGCCGATTGACCTTTTCATTTCCACGGCTTCGTTTGTCTCCACGCACGGAGCGTTAGTGCTCAGCTGACCACGCTTTGCACACAGGCGATCGTGCTGAACTGACCCGGTTTCTGCGATGAACATTTCCTCTGTGGTTCTCTCGTTTGCCAACGTTCTGTGTTCGCTGTGACCCCAGCCGTGCATTTCTATGTATACTGTATCAAAGGCAACGTAGTGTTGGCGCCCCTGGAGGAGCTGCGTCCAATCTCATCTCCGGATTGTTTGTTTGGGGAGGGGGGGGTGTAATTGTGCTGAGCACCCCCACCCCCCCTGATTTTAGTGCAAACGTCTTCTTAACCATGTCTGTTTTGGGAGGGTTTTGGTCATTTTAAGGCTCTTGAATGGCAAACATTTCGCCTACATAGGACGTCTGGACGGTTGTCTCCCCCAGATTTTAGAAAAGTGTTTTAATTCAGACGTCAACATCCAGCAGCTGATTGTTTCTTTTATTTCATTCGCCCTTTTTTAACGTCCATCAGTGTTATGAGTCTATTGTCTTACAACCTGACTGACATCAGCGGCGGGAGGAGATTGGATCAGCTGTTCCAGGTCTGCTGCTTAGCAGGTTTTTTCTTTTTTTTCTACTGTATTTAGCCTATTAGCTAGTGTTCACCTGTTGCATGTTGATCTACTTTTGTCTCATTTGGAGAATAAATGTCATGGGATTTTTAATTTTCCTCCTAAAAATGTTTTCTTCTTTGCGTCGTTCATGTCAATCTGCTCTCAGGGCCGTAAGGAATTCCTTCGGCGCCTTTGAGCAGACATTTTGCCCCCGCCACGTACCTCAAAATCTGATTTGATGTAGAACTCGCCCACTCAGAAATAACAAAAGATGACATCACAGCACACAAAACTGTCACAAGAAAGAGAGAAAAAAATCAAGTCAAAGTTTAAAAATGTAACTAAAAAACATGTCTTTTATGTCTGAAAGAAGTTTTGAAATTATTATGGGATGGCCAGTGGACCTACAGCTTGGTGGTCATTTTGTGGTAACGTCAAATTCAGCAATTTTCACATTTTCCCCCGATTTGGGGTGGGGTGGGGGGGGCTCATTGTGCAATTTTCAAGAAATCTGATCCACGTGCCGCCATCTTTAATCTACAACCGGAGCAGAAGTTTCGTTGACCTTTGACCTCAGGAAGAGGCTGCCATCTAGACCCCCCACACAAACGCACACAAAAAAAAATTTGCCTTTTAGTAAATTTAAACTCCTCACAATCAGTTGTCTACTTACTCCTCGAGCATCACTAGGAAGCTGTTTGGGGGGGGGGGTACAAAACTAGATGTTGAGAATTCATCGTGGTGAACTCGGAAAAGTGGCGGTCCCGTTAACCGCATATTTTTACAGGAATATTGTGAAAATCCGTAAATCCCTGGTACAGGTTGAATGATATAACACACAACAGAAACATTTCAGGAATGTGGGCGTGGTTAACACAAATCTGCTCTCAAGAAAATCCAAAAGTTGACTTTTTCCAATTCTTCTGAAAGTTACATACATGTGTTCGTCGCCCCCAAATGACCAGAACATAAAATGGTTGCTATGGAGATAAACCCAACAGAAAAGCTCCCATTATTGAGAAACAAAAGTGTTTTCTCATGAATTTGTCCCGTGCGGCTCTGACCCGGCTGGCAGGGCGAGCGGTACCTGCAGGCCGTCCAATGCCGCTCACAACTTCGCTTCAAATGACAATTTCAGGAAAGGAGAGTGACCGACGCCCAAATCCAGTCAGGAAAACGGCGCAGTCCATCCAACCTGGTGTTGGAGTGACGACCATAAAGGAAGAAGAAAAGGCCTCTGTAGACCGTTGGAAGGTGTCCCGGTTCAGGACCCGACCAGAGTTCTGACGGGTCTCTGGTCCGGCGTCCGCTAAAATGCATCAGAGCTTCGCTATGGCAGCTCTTTTCATGAAGGGGGGGGGGGTTCATCTCTTCTGGACAGAGTTCTCTGTGGATTTAAAAAAAAAAAAAAGAAGCTATTTAGAATAAAAGTTTGTTAAACTGCAGAATCAACCATTGTTTTCGGTTACAGCCTATAAATACTGTAGAAAGTGTCAGCAGTGAGGTTGTGATGACAGAACACAACCAGACGTGGAAAAGTTCAATCTGTGAAACGTTTCTTCTCAGCTTCACAGATTTTCTTTACATGCATAACGCTTTAAAACGATTATGAAGCTGTTTTCAAAACAAATGTTTATTGTAATATTAAAATTTGGAATTTGGTGCTCGAGTACTTGAATTCCCATTCCTTTAAAACGTAATGCATTCATGTAGGATCATTTAATAGCAGTTTATCTGCACATTTTAGACACAGTGATAAATAATAGGAAGCTTTTTTGGTTAATTATTAGTTTGTCAACGTAACATTATTTTCCTATTTAGAACCTGTTCCACCTTTGAAGACGACAGCATAAAGTTTTAGTGGTCCTTAGGAAAAGTCACTACCATGACTGGTTGCTCAGTTTACCAGCTGAGTCATTAATGTTCTGAGGCCTAACCTCTTTGTTTACTCATAGGATCAGAGTAGTGATGCGTAAACTAAGCTCCGCCTCTATTTTTTTTCTTTTCTTCTCTGATCTCCACGCGTGTGAACGCCGGGTCTGAAGAGGTCTATGCAGCAAAAACCTCACTCTCCAAAAATAGTTCAATCTTTTCTGATGGAAATGAGAAACTGCGGCTGAAAGTGGGCTTTGAACTCATTATTGGCTGAATTTAAGCTCCGCCTCCTGATTCCAAAGAGCTGTTTTTAATACCTCATCTGAGGTGGCCCCCCCCAGAGGGCCAGGAGAGGAAAGTATGGGCATCTTTGTCCGGCGACCCGATGGATGGATGGATGGATGGATATTCCGGTAAGATCAGGGAACTATAATCAGTTATTCCTTTCAGATGATTGAATACTGTTCAGACCAACCAAAAATAAAATAAAGATCAAACACAATGTGAAAATTTCTTGTATATTTTTAGTCATGTTTCTGGGAAAATCTGATCCTTTCATGCTTAAAATTCTCCACTTTCCCAAATGAACAGTTGTGTTCTACATCTGTCATGTAAAAATATGTAGGCTGCTGTTGAGGAAATGTATAAACGTTCAAATTTGAGTCAAATCCATATGCATCTACAAAACACAGTCATGAATCACAGGTTTGCCGACTCTTTCTTATGAATAGAATAGAATATTTTTATTTCTATAACACTCTTCACTGAGAGAATCACAAAGCACTTTACAAAAGACAGCATAAAATAAAAACCAAGCAGAGGTAGTAAAAGCCAATAATGTCAAAAGGTGAAATAGTAAAACAAATAAAAACATTGGAGTCGATCTGATGAAGCGACAACAGAAGGGACCAAAAATGAGGAAGGAGAGATCTCCAGTGTTCATGAAAGGCTTAAGAGACGTTTGGGAGACCCCAAGGACCCGGGTTAAAACGAACATGCAACGGTGTTTAGATGTTTCAGAAATGTAAAACGTAGTTTTGTCTCTTCTGAATGAAAGGAATTGCACACCTGTTTGCAAGTAAACCTTTATGGATAAAGTTTAGAGTCTTATTAAACCCGGAGATGAATGCAGGGAAGCAGACGGTTTGGACGCATCAAGAGGATGTTGGTGAAATGATGCTGAGGACTCAACATCATGACGATGTTTTTCAGTGCCCTAAAGGCAGTGGCTGAATGGATTAGCCACTGAAAAAGACAGGTCTTCTTCTCTCCTGAGGATTTCCTCTTTTGGCCTGGATCCTCGTGGTGACCCTCCGTGTTCTCAGCCTCATTGATGTATTTCTAAAGCACCTTCCACCAACATCCAAGGAGACCCAAAGTGCCAAACCAAACATTCAAGAATCTAAAGCATAAAACCAAACTAAACATCGTAGAGACATAAATAGAATACAATTAAAAGCAAATAGAAAAGAACAAAAATCATGAAACCAATAAAAGAGATTGAAAGCAGGGCAGGGCTGATGCCACCAATCGTTTAGTCTGGACAACAACGTTCTGTAGATGTTTTACATTTTTGTTCTGAGGATCCATTCGTTTATCACAGAAAAGGTTTTGACTTTCGTGCGTACGTGGCTTCTTCCTGTTTAAATTGCCCTCAATAGAACTTCTAACAAACGGTCAGGGTTCATAATAAAATCAGAACATTCCACAGAGACTGATGGAACAAAATCGAGAGAAGTTCAAGTTTTCCTGCCACAACGAACCACACGTCGCTTCCAAACGACACATTTCTGCATCAAAACAAATTTATTTATCCGCAGATTCCAAAGCAAGGATGTACCAAAAGGTGCAGTTCCTCAAATGAGCACTAGATGCACTTTTGTTTAGATTTAGCTCATGGAAGCATCCGGAACATTCTGGTAGGTGGACGGTTCCCCAGATGTTTTGCTCTTTTTAGATTCTTTTACAGCCGGGGAAGTAGTACAGAAGTCACTATGACGCCGTTTCTCCACCATGCAGGTTTTGGTGCTACGCCGGAGCCAGAGCCTGGCGGGGCTAGTTTTTCAGGTCTCCCTCGCCAAAGCAGCAGCTCAGAACTGTTCCGGCTCTTTTCTGGGTCGCCGGGAAGAACCGCTTCGCTCTAGATGGTTGGGGACGATACCATGAAGTGTCTCTGCTGGGCTGTAATAATAATGGACTCTGACCGAGCATTTCTATCTCTTCCTCCAAGCAAATTTCAGTTGCATAGACAGACATTTTGGACCTAACACCCACTTTGTCCCTGAAAAACGAGTTCTTCAGCACCAGTTTGTCTGCAGGGCATCAGCAGAACCGGAGGCCGAGGCCTTTTCAAATTTTAAAAGGAAAAAAAAAACTAGAATCAATGATATTTTAGAAAAATGTGTTTTTCTGCTCTAAACAAACACCACCATGAACGGTTCTGATGATAAAACCGGACCAGTACCAAGGCTGCCCTCCTCTATGCACCAACACCTTGGAATTGTGTCCAGCAGCAGTAACGCTACAGCGTGGCGTTCTTTGTCTGACCCAGCAGGCAGTGGCGGCGTCTTTCACACGCGTTCCTCAGCTCCTCATTTCTTCTTGCGCCTCTGTTTCTGGCTGCTTTTCTCCTCTGCCAGCTTCCCGTCAGGTCCGAACAGCAGCGTGAACTCTGCTGCGCTCAAGTCGCCCTCCTCATCCCTCAGCTCCGAGAGGACTTCCTGGTACAGAACTCCCAGTCTGTGCTTCATCTGCTGCAAACGCCGCAGAGCGTCACGGTTTTCTCTGAGCAGCGTTGAATGGCGGCGCCTCAGAGCCGAAACGTCTTCCTCTAGTCCCAGAAGGATGTCGTGTTTCCGTCTCCTGCAGTTCTGAGCAGCAATCTTGTTCTTGCCACGCCGCCGAATGTTCTTGACGAGAGTCAGCTGCTCCTCGCTGAGCTGGCAGTCGCTCAGCATCTCGTTGAACTGGTCGACTGGCAGGTTGACCATGAGCTCGGTGGAGAACGGGATCTTCAGGGAGTGCACTCGCTCGAGTTCGCTCCGGCTCCACAGTCTGGCCTCTGAGAAGCGATGGGAAGAGGAGCGGCCGTGACGCCTGGCGCTCCCGCTCCTCGGAGCAGAACTGGTCTTTCTGGGATGCATCTGGTTGTACGTGTGATCGTGGCCAACGTGCTCCAGCCAGGAGGGGAAGCCATGAAACTCTTTGTGATCCTCAGTGATGACGGGGAGTTGCTTACCATACCCCGGAGACCCTCCAACCGCTCCCTCCTCTTCCTGTTTTATGGTGACTTCCCCTTCTGAGTCCAAGCTTCCCTCGCTGCGACCCTCATCCTCAGAGAATACAGTCCTGTCTGAAGATGTGCAGGACATCGGGGTGCTTGATGAGGAGGAGGAGTAGCTGGAGGAGCCACTAAAAGCACCTGAAGACGCAGGACTGGGGCTGCAGTCCAAGGACAGACCAGAGTCCGACTCAACCTCTTCAGCATCTAGGAAGAAACAAATGAAGGTCATGACAGCTTCAACTCTGAGGGAGAAGCTTCTGGTTTCTCTTTAGTTTAATTACCTTCTTGGATTCCCATGTGGTCTTCCTCTTCTTCCTCTCGCTGGGTCACGTCACGGTAAAAGCCTTTTTCCAGCTTGGCTGCCGGCTTTGAGCCAAATCCTTCTTCCAGATCCAAGTCCAACAGATTCATGTCGTCTAGAAGGGTGGCATCTCCCAGCAGTTCTGTCAGAAGGCTTGGCAGATCCTCCTCCTCCTCCTCCTGGCCCAGCAGAACGTCACTGGAAGAAGATTCCAGACATTCTTGGGACATCATCCCATCTGAAGCCTGGGTGAAGCTGGGAGGTGTCGGGTCAACGCCAAAGGCTTCAGGTTCATCTTCAAGGAGAGGATGTTCCGGTAACAGACCGAAGTTTAAGGTAGTGGAGATGTCGTTTAAACTCTCAAGGAAATCTTTGAAAGGATCTTCGGTGGGCAGGTCTGAGGAGTTTAGACTGAGAGGCAGAGGATCCAAACCGAAGTTTGTGGTCGGCGCTGAAGTGTGATCGTCCAGCTCTGTGCTGGGAGTCAGGGGAAGCAGGACCGCTTCTGGCTGGACCCGAGACCCCAACAAGTCTGAAAAAGAAGAAGGGAAGAACTTCAAAAACACTGTGAGGACCACGTCTGTGACAGCTCTGTCTCCAGATTCATGTTGCAGTTCCAAAAACCGCCATTAGAGGCAGAAAATAGCCATTTTCCATCGACTCTTGGGTCTGTGTGAGACAGAGGAGCTCACCACCATGAGGTGATCCGTTCAGAGAGACTCTTTCCAAATCTGTGCCCTGCAGAGACAAAAAAACTCATCAGTACACCTGCTGAACGTTCTATTGGATACCTGGTTCCGTTCGTTCCTGAGCCACCTCTCACCTCGTCCTCCAGGAGGAACGACACATCCTGCCAGAGAAGCTCCAGGTCCTCGGCTGTGGGGGGAAGGCCCGGGGGGATGACGGGGGGCCGCAGAAGCCGAGGATTTGAGCTCGGAACTCCTGAGGCGACACTTCCACCCTTAAGATCACAAAAAATGCAGAGATGTTGAGAACAGTAAGAAGCCGTAGAACCACGGAGAACCGGCAGTTTCTCCAACAAACTTCTGACTGGTGTGGAGCAAGAGGACTACAATCAGCCGAGCAGAACCGCTTCTGCTTTCAAACTCATGCCGGGGTTGAATTACCACGGAAATGTGCAGCGGACATGAATTCATTTTATACCAACACAGTGGAGGAAAGAAGTATTTGATCCCTTTGCTGGTTTTACGGGTTTGTCCACTTGAAAAGAAACTGACATTCTGTCATCCCGACAGTCGGTTCATTTAAAGAGTGAGATAGAAAATCAAGAAATATACATTTATTTGAATTTCATTGAGGGAAATAATTATTTGAACCCTCTTGTCAGAAAGACTCAGTAGTTTGTGGCTAAACCCTCAGATCAGAGGTGTCTTGATCAGGTTTCTGCACAGATCAGGAGGAATTCTGCTCCACTCTTCTTTACAAATGACGTCTAAATCATTCAGTTTTGGTTACTGTTGCTTAGCAACGCTGAGCTTCAGCTCTCTCCAGAGACTGAATGGACCGTTCCGTGACTCTGATCTGCTTCTTCTTCAGCCGGTCCTTGGTCGTCTTGGCTGAAGGTTTTGGGTCATGATCCTGTTGGGAGACCCGTCCACCCCCCCTTTTGAAGGAGGTTCTCCCTCAGGATTTGATGGTACATGGCTCCGCCCATCCTCCCATCCACACGGTGCAGGAAAACACTCCCCAACCATAATGTTTCCACCTCCATGCCTGACAGTGGGGATGGTGTTCTTGGGGTCATTGGCAGCAAACACAACGGGTTGAGTTGATGCCAAAGAGCTCCATGTGGGTCTGATGTGACCACAGCACCGTTTCTCAGGAAGGTGTTCAGACTTCAGGCGGTCCTGCTGCACGTGTCTTCCGAACCACAGGGACTTTGAGAGCTCTGATAGATGTGGAACCCTTGCGGCGTAAAGCATCACCAGTGGTTTTCTTGGTGACTGTGGTTCCAGCTGCTGTGAGATCATCCACTAACTCCTGCCGTGTTTCTTTAGACCCATTTCTGTTCTCATGATCACAGAAACCCGACCAGGTCAAATCTGGTTTGGAGTCCCAGACTTGCAGGTGGATTGATGGTCACAGTCTTGTATTTAGTCGGAACTGCACCAACAGTTCTCCCCTTTATATCAGGTTTTCAGGATTTTCTATCTCTTCAGGTTTCTGAGCGTTTCTGCTGCTAAAATGATGAGTCATCTGTTTTCTCATCAGCCGCTTTGAACCTAAACCCTCAACATAGGAAACTTTGTTTTTCATCTACACACAAACCTAGAGATGTGGAAGGAATGTCACAGCCTTCGGTACATTTGTAGCTCTGATCTGGGAGTAATTGCAGTTTTGTGTGTGTCAGGCGATTGGTGCGTACTCTTCAAAGATTTGTTTTCAGTCATAAACCCCTGTAGCTTTATTTATTAAATTGGGTTTATTTGTTTTTAAAATACGGTAATTAGATTCTACGACGGAGTATTAGGGCCACCAAAAAAAAAAAAGTAAAATTATGAGTTTTTATCTCGTAAATTTATGAGATAAAACTCGTAAATTTATGAGAAACAAACTCGTAAATTTACGATATTAAGTGGAAGTGAGCATGCAGAGCAGCAGGTGAACGCCGCGCAGCAGCAGAGCAGACCAACTAAACTCAGTTGAACAGGTGATCTGAATGAGCTTCAACGTTCCAAATATCTGGAAGCTCATTTGTTTGATTTACAATTTATTAAAGTTTTATTTTTTGATGGTTGGTTTGCAGGATCCCTGCAGCCCGATGAAGCCATCGGTTTCTCTGCAGCTTTCCACTTCAATCCTTTCTTCCTCCAGATCTCTACGTTTGTGTGAGGCTTTCCGTCTGAGGAGGAGCACTTTTTGCCTTTTTCAACATTCTAATGCTAATATAATAGACTATTTTCATTCATCTTTGTTGTTTGATGATATAACGGTACGTTTACTTCCGCATTGGTGTTTGGATCTGATGACAGGTTCATGACGTAAGGTGACAGATGAACTTCAGGGTTTGTGAATGAAAAGGAGAATAAAGGCTGCAACGATCCTCTGCACCAAAACGTTTCTCTGAGCTCCTTATTTTACAGATGAAACTCCGCTTTACTGACACTGAACCTCGTAAAGCCGCCTCTACTGACAATAATCTGATTTTGAGTCGCCAAAGGTTCAGAATCTCTTTGTTTTAAACCTATAATAATCCGAAAATAAAGCTTCACAAAAGGCTCCACATCTTTCATCTTCAAGCGATGCTCCAATAAACGGACAACTTCTGTGTTTTCTCCTTGTTAATCTATGACTTTTTTCTCGTAAATTTACGAGAAAAAAACTTGTAAATTTACGAGATAAAATGTCGTAATTTTACTTTTTTTTTTTTTTTTTTGGTGGCCCTAATACTCCGTCGTAAGATTCTGATCCTTCAAACATCTTTTATTTATCAAAGCCCTTCTCTGTGGTATTTTTTATTTCTTTTTCGGCTCCTTTCCCTTCTGCGGTGTCCATCGTTGTGTTCCTTCCTGAGTTCGTTCAGCACCAGGGGTTTGAACGGGTCACAAATCCCGTCAGAGATTGAGTTTTCAGCTTCTCCGTGAAAGTGTTTGTTTGTGTTGACCTGCAGTCGCAGTAAACACAGTGGTTGCAAAACTCTGAGGAGTGAATGTGTGTCGGACGGAGCACCACAGCACGGCGGTCCGGTTTCAAAACAGCCCAGCCGGTCATGCGGCGCTCCGGCATGTTTGACATTTAAGACGTGAGGCGGTGCTGACAAACGGATGAAGCAACTGGCATCTCTGGTTGTGTAACAGTGAAGCGGCGTGGCCACTGTGCACACACACACACACATCAGTAATACAACTCTGGTCCTCGGCCTGTACAGGTCCCAAACATGAGAACTTTCCACACACAGATGCAGCTTCGGTTTGAGGAAGATGAGATCGGGAGCCGGTTTGACATCGCTCACATTTTAAATTTGATTCAGAGTCTTCAGTTTATCAGGCGAAAACCCAAACTAGCAGAGCCTGTTGGTAACCAATGGCAACAGCTGCTCCTAATGGAGGAATTGCAACAGCCTCTTCCTGGTCTCCTCCTGCTGTTCCTGCAGAGTTCCCATCATGCAGCTGTTGGTGATCCTTCAGGAAGCTCCCTGACCTGAATGTTTGCAGCCTGAACACCGGATCCCTGAGGGGAGGGGTCAGGAGGACGTCTGCAGCTGTTTCCTGCTGACTCCGCCTCTCACGTGACCTCACGCTCGCTCAGTGTGACCATCATCATTACCGTCCCTAAAGGCCCAGAGCGCTTTACAGCCCCAGTCCCATCCACAGCGATGGCTGACGAAAACCAGCGCCAACCTGTAACCACTAGGAGCAATGAACGGTTCAGTGCCTTGCTCAAGGACACGTCAACAGGACGGGAACCAAATCTGAGGTTGGCTGCTCTAAAACAAAATAATGACTAGGATCTGCATTTCCAAAAGAAAATGTGGGTTGAAAGGTATGAAAATGAAACTTTTAGGGTAATAATTGGCACCAAAAGAAAAAATGTAAATAAAGAAATGGTCAAAGTTGACCATGAATAAAGTGAAAACAGCACAATAACAAAAAAGATGTTTGTGAAAATTGCTGGAACCAGCGAGCTTCTGCACCAAGGATTCCCCATGCATTTCAATGGAGGCAAAAATCCTGGAATATCTGGAAAAGTTGAAGGATTTGAAGGAGCAGAAGTCTCACAGGAGCGTCTATATTTACTCTTTTTCAAATAAATCTGCAGTAGAAAGCAGCGTGCAGCCTCTCTCATGGATCCGGCTGCAGGTTTTCATGTCCAAACTTCTCCTTAAATGGAAACGACAGATTCAGGGTTTGTGTGACGACCCACAAAAGGAGCATTTGGAGACCCGCTCCAATGTGCTCAGGAGTCAAGGTGGAATCCTGCTGAAGTTATTGGTCGTGGACCATAACGTCACGTCCACACGAGATGCCGCTCTCCTCAGGCTGCAGCTCTGTAACCTCCACTGAAACACTGAGGACGCTTTCACCAACATGTCTGCGGATTAAACGGAAGATCTTTGATGGAAGGAAAACATTCACCACTGAGCCGTTCAGTGGATCAGACTCCGATTCTGGAGTCTTCTCTGACAATCACACGGGACGAGAAGTGATGAAAGGTTGATCTAGGAATCCACTTTTTATCCTTAAACGTTACTGAAAATACTTCTGTACAAAAAGAAAAAACGTGCACATGGCAAACTCTCAGCTTTTTTAGGGAAAAAAGGAGCTGCTCGGTTTGTGATTTAAAAAAGAAAAACTCAGAGACTCTACGGCAAAAAGCAGAGAAAGACTGATCTACAAGGAAAAGTGGGAGGAGCCTCAGCTCCTCCTTCTCTCCCATTGGTCGTCACACAGCAGAAATATTTGCACACAAAGCAGCCTGCCGTACCTCCTCATCCTCCTCTTCCTCAGGGTCAGCTGCTCGAGGCTCCACAGGCAGGCCGCTCCACTCGCGCTGCACCTGAGCCGGTCTCTCCAGCGGCTCCTGCTGCACCAGCCACGTCTCCAGCACAGCATCGGGAACCTGCAGATTGACATAGATTGTTTTTACATAAAATGCAAGACAAAAAATACCCCCAAAAACTAAGAAAAGCCTTCAGTGACGGAGGCTTCAGCATCGGCGGCCTCGTACCTGCAGCCGGTGCAGAGAGTGGACCTGCTTGTGCAGACGTGGGGCAGTGAGGAGCTCCTGCAGGTCCACAGATTTGGGGTACAGACCCCCCCGGCGGTCGTAAGCCTTCATAGGAGCAAAGCTGGCGTCGAGCCAGAGGGGAGACAGGTAAGACTCCAGATCCACGTCCACTCCGAGTCCACTGAGGCTCAGCAGGACCGCCATCTGGACCAGGCCCTCCGTGAAGAGCTTCTTCAGGTGCAGCATCTCCTGCAGGAGCTCAGAGGGGCGGCTGTGTCAGCGGACGAGGAGGAGATGCTGCCAAACACAAAACCAGAACAACGTGAGCGCAGCTGCTGCTTCGGAGCACCGCTGCTGCTTCGGAGCAGAGCTGCTGCTTCGGAGCAGAGCTGCTGCTTTAGAGAGAGGGAATGGAGATACAAGAAAACGAATGAATCAGGTTTCTATAAACTGATTCTCCTGAAAATGTCATCAAAACTGGTAAACAGAAGAAAAACAACAGTTTCTGCTTCGCTGTGTGAGAACAGCTTGTGATCCGGTTCTGTCCCGTCTTTGCTGCTTACTTTCTGCTGTAACCCTGCGCTGGGGGGGAGGTTTGAAGAGTCCTAACCTGAAACCGATCAGGCAGAGCTGCCCTGCAGGCTCAGACCTCAGCATTTCCTTGACCCCGTTCTAGAAAAAACCTGGTCCCCCTGCTCCTGTTACTCTGATGTAACTGCCAGTGTGTGCTGTACGCTGCAGCTGGGCACGCCTCGCTCCTTCAGAGTTCATGTTTGACGCCATGGCAACAGCAGAAGCGGCTGAAACCGCCAAACCCGGGCACAGCCTGCGAGTACGAGGAGACTTCCTTTGGTCAACAATCAGGGCAGAAGACCATGATGCTGCTTTAATCACAGCACAACTCCCACATGTCAATCATCCAGATGGGATGGAAAGTTATCCGTTTGGACCAAAGCTGTGGTTGATTCTGCCGTTTCAGAACGAATCCTTCATATGAACCAGGACACCTTTTACACCAATGGGTGGACGTATTTGTTCATGTTTGTTCAAAGGGGAAGCATGTTTCCGTGGAGACCCCCCCCCTCCCCGTGATGAAGGGGGAGTGGGGGAATAATCGCGCAGATATTTAGATCCCACTTCAGTCATCTGTTGATCTGTTCTCAAAGCGTTCCCAGAGGTCTTTTCATTATCCAAAGACCTGTGTTGTTTTCTGGGACATAGTTTCTGCAGAGCGGCAGGAATTCACCCCTGAGTTGCAGGTGGTGGAGTAAGCCCACCCCCACTTCCCATCATCCCTCCTATCATCCTTTATTTTACTCCTCCAAACAAGCATACATGCGATTTTGGCTGTTTACCTGAATCAGAACGTCCGAGTCAGCTGGCGAGCAGAAAGCGGTCAGAGAGAGAACGGGTGGACCAGTCGGGGGGGGGGGGATAGTGAACCAAATCTATCAGCCGGTTCTCCTGTAAGACGTTAGTGAAGAACAAAATGAAAGTGAGTCCACCGACGCAGACCATGAAGACCTTCCCACTTGAAGCTGCAGCGGCACAAACTTTGCCTTTTCATCATGAATCAGAGGTTTAGATCACGTCTCATGAATTCACTCACAGTCCAAAACACAAGTGAAGACAGTGGAAGAAGGTCAAAGTTTTAAAAATAGACTCTTATTGTGAAAGTTTCACAACCATCTCAGCTCAGAGCACCCCCCCCCCCCCCTTTTGAAATTATAAGTGATTACATTAATAAAAACTTGTGGTTCAGTGAAAGTATAACTTAAGGACTTCTGTTAATAGATCAGGTCTTGATTTGGTTTGAATTCTGACGTAACCGATCAAAACAAACTCGTAAAAGCCCCTTCTGCCTCCCTGGACCCGGACTAAATTTAGCCCGGCTCATTCCAGACTCACCACGGGCGCTGGGAAGGTCCGGTCCGGTTCTCGTTCGGCTCTGGGTTCTCATCTGACCCGCTCCGGCGGCTCAAATCTCTTTAAACCACTACGACCCACTGTGACGTCACAGCTCCTCCCCGAGCTGGGGGTGTGTGGGGTGGAGCCTCCGTCCGTCACGTGATCCTGATCCAACCGGAGGCTGGAGCGTGAAACACGAGTGTAAACAAACAGCTGCTAATGGGATGAAAGAGTCTGATCAGAGAAACCGGAACTCTGAGGAACAGCTCACCCGGAACCGGCTCGGACCGACCAGAACCTCACCGGTGCAGGTGGACCTCTGTCCCGCAGGTAGAACATCTGAAGAGCTCGCCTGAAAGCGACAGCTGCTGACGTCACACCGACGGGAACGTGAGGTCCTGTAAGGAGGGGAACTTTTTAGCTGGATGGATTGAAATTCATTTGGAATAAAAGCAAATATTGACGATTATTGAAGAAACAGACTCATATTTAAAGACCCATTCCAATAAAAAAACTGTTTTGAACATCTTTATGTGGTATTTTTCTTATCATGGAGGCTATATGTTAAAAAAAAAGAAAGAAATTACATTTCTGATGGTGTGTAACAACAATTCAATCCATCGTAATGTGTGGTTGTTGATCTGATCCAAATCGCTTTGAACGATCCGGATCTCTGACCCAAAAGTGGATCCAGATTCTCTGACCTAAAGTGGATCCAGATCCTCTAACCTAAAGTGGATCCAGATCCTCTGACCTAAAGTGGATCCAGATCCTCTTCATCCAAACTTCCAGACAGAAATTCCTGCTACTGAACAGTTTTCCAGATTCTTGGATTTCTTCCAGATCATCAAGTTAAATGAAATCTGTGTCCAAACCAACAAGTAAACTAGAATGAATGTCAAATCCATTCACATGGTAGTTTCCTAAAGTTCACCACTGTTGTTTTTCCACATCCAAAGAATCCAAAGGGAACATTCTTAGAACATTCTAGACTCTGGATGGTCACATGACTTTAGTCAAAGTCTGTCCACACATTGGACTGGAATGATGGACTGATCCGTGTTCATGACATCACATGTGTGTTTGCTCGGTTTTGCCTCACAGTCAAATAAACCTACAGTACATCAATCCAGATGGTATTTTCCAGGATGGATCATAATTGATGTATTTTCCAACGGTTCAGGTCAATCCTATGGATGGATGGATCTGGTTGGATGATGGGAATATCAATCAATTTATCCGTGAAGTTGTTGATTGGTTACTTTAGACGTTTTGGGTCAAATGATCCGTCCGCAGACCCTGAACTCAACAGTGAGTTTACATCTGGAGACTGTAATGACGCAAGAATGACCCCCCCCCCCCCCCCCCATTCAATAGGAACGTTTCAAAGAGGTTTAAACTTTGACATGTTTGATTTAAAACAAACATTTATGACACATAACTGCTAAAGCCTAAATTCCTGGAACGTCGCGGAGCATCACCTGGTTTTTGTTTTAACTGCGTGGAATTGTGGATTTATGCATCTTTATTTAATCTTTTGTCATAGAAACTAAACAAATGTTCATTTATTTAAGTTTATGCATTAAAAAAAACACACTTGCCACTTTTAATTGAGTATTTTGGACAGAATCAGGACTAAAATATATGGTGTAGTGCTAAAAAGATGAATGTCAGGCACAGCTGCATCAGTTTTAAAGATAAATGATTGTAGAAAAAAGCCCCCAAAGGCCCCAGACTGCTAGATGTTTAACGTTCAGGATCTTTGACAGGAGAGAATGTCAGAATCGTGTTGTTTGGAGTCGTTTTGGTCAGAATTCCTCTCATTTGTGGGACAGAAGCAACACCGCCCCCACCTGAGAGGCTGAAGCTTCACTGCTGGTGTGTGATCTCCTCTGAAGCCCGGATGGGGGGGTCAAATTAGGATCAGCTTCAAGTCAAAGAAAGACCAGACTGTGAATTTGGAAAAAAAACAAAACACACATTCTATGTCTGAAAAAAGAACATTTGAAGAGTTTTAACTTTAAAGGAATTATGAAAAATGTGAAAAAAGTTGATTCCATTTGAAACGTTAAAAACTTAAAACCTAAAACTGGGCCCAAATGAAAATTCCCGTTTCTCTGTTTTTTCTTCTTTCCTCCTTCGCTTTCAGTCTTCTGTTGACAGTTTCAGACTTTTCAGGTTTTCTCTGCGGAGCCAAACGTTCAAATCTTTGGCTTCTGGGAATCGAGTCAAATTTACTTTTTTTTATTATTATTATTTGGACTAATTTAAGATTGAACTACAATTGATTTTTTCAAACTTCCAATAATATCTTCAAAAAACTGTTTCTAATTTAGTGGATTTAGACTTTAAGCTGGTCCTAACTCGACCCCCCCACCGCGACCCCCCCGTTCCCTCCATGTGGATGTTTGGGTGGAGGAATGAGCGAGTGGACTTCTGAGGCGTGTGACGTTTCCAGAGGAAGCCATGGATTTGGAACAGGAAACATTCATGCCTTTATTTCATGCATGGATAAATGACCCACACGCGCGGCACGGTTCACGCGCGGCACGGTTCACGCGTGTTCACGTGTTTTTCTTTGGTCCCTCTGGTCTTCCTGATCCTCTGGAAAACTGCGCTCCTCAATTTGGAAAAGAATTCCGAACAGAGACACAGAAAATCCACACTGAAGACCAGAACTGGCCAACAAAGTAAATGTACTTGGAAAATTACTTTTACTTTAGTAAATTTAAATAAATCTATCAATGACTGAACCAACAGCATAAGTTATTTATTTGTTCTGCAGAAATAAAAAATTAAAAGTATTTTTCTGTCTTTAACGTTCATATTTTTCTAAAGCTGTACTCATAAACTTTAAAAAAAATGTAGAATTTTCTATTTTTTTTCCATAGTGCTTTAAAAGTTTCCTGTCATCGACCAAGGAAGGAAATATGTATTTTGGCTCCTTTATTATTTGATTTAGAATTGTATAAAATGTCATTTCTGCTTATTGTTTATGCAGCTCGATACATATCTATAAAAACACAGTGAAACCAAAATTACTGCGACTTTTGCCAAATATACTTCATGGTTTTCCAGTGCTGACAAACTCATAAAAACACCAATAATACGTTTTCCTTGCTTTTTAATTATAGTTCAGAATAAATCCAAACTTTCTTTCACACAGAAGTCAGACGTTCAGACGTTTTTTTTGTCACATTGTACGGTTAAAATCATGAAATTATGTGAATTTATTGGTAATAGAAACGATAATTTCGCTTGTTTTGCTTTTGTTTCAGATCAACATATTTCAGGTGATTTAAAAAAATGATTTCCTCCTTTACTAAACCCATCTGACAGAAAATCCACTTTTCTTCTAATTAAGACGTTTCTAAAACCTTTGATGAAATCCACAAATAGATCAATTTAGTTATGATTTGGTACTTTTTCGCTCTCAATAATGTTACTTTAAGATGCAGAATTTGACATGAGTGTTCAGGAAAAAAGCTCCTTCTTTACCCACCGCCTCAAATTGGATTTAACACAGTGCAACTGTATTATAAAGAATTAATTTACAACAAATCAAGTAGTTATTAAAACAAAGAACAATCACTTAAATATTCTCTGGGCCTCCATAAAAGAAGAAAAATAAACAAATAAATGAGACTGATGTAAAAACAAGTCATTCAAACATGAGAATTCAATCATTTACGAGGATAAAGACGTAAATTTATGCTTTTAAATGTCACAATTTTACAGGAAATAAGTTGAGCTGTTTTGAAAATAAAATCTTACATTTGATTTGATTTTGGCATATTTTAATCGTTGATTGTAGATATTAAGAAAAAATCACACAGATTTATCCAACTTATTACAGAAACAATAAAATTCATTGAAGCTTTTTTAAATGTTTCGACATACATTTTAACATTCATT
The DNA here is from genome assembly GCF_053564925.1 of Oryzias latipes. Taxonomy (NCBI): domain Eukaryota; kingdom Metazoa; phylum Chordata; class Actinopteri; order Beloniformes; family Adrianichthyidae; genus Oryzias; species Oryzias latipes. The sequence continues at coordinate 1,892,763 of NC_136244.1, read as the reverse complement.
ATTATTAATTTATTGCAGATGATGTTCATCCCATTGAACGTAATTTTCATAAAATAAAAACTTTATTTTCCTTTTTAAAATCATAATTTCACAACTTTATTTTATTTTATGGTTGCCGTCAAAACCCATGGAGTTTTGAAAAATTAGCAAAACTTTTCCGGCCGAAAACAGCCAATTTGGGGGGGAAAGCCCTTCTACTGCCCCTAGTGGAATGATGATGAACTACAGGACAGAAAACATGGACCCAGTTCAATACAGTAGGTTTCTAGGGAAAGTTTAGATTATGTAAATGACACCAGAGTCTCAGAAATGTCCGTATCAAATATGATACAATGGGTAATATGGAGTTAACTCCTCTACATCTGTCTTCAGATGGGTTTTTTTTTTTATTTAGCATTTATTTACCCAGGAAATGTCTCATTGAAATCTCTTTTTCAAGGAAGTCCTGGCCAGGGGGAAACAATAAATTACATTTACAATAAAAATGTAATCATTTAAAACGTAAAATGAACAAAAATGAGAGCTTGTGTGAAACAGGTACAGTTAAAAGTGACTTTCTCCTCCAATCTCAGCCTGGATTTAAAGATATTCAGAGGAATTAGTTTTTCTAATTTCCATCTTTTTTGTAGAGCCTTCCATTGCCTTCCTTGCCAATGCTTCAAGTCTTGTTGTGTGTCAGCCTTTAATGTCACTCTAAACAGAACAAACCTTGCATCCCTCCACTGTTGTCCACGCTTTGGACATGCCTGTGCAGTGTTGGGATGTCAAAGAAATAAAATGAAAAGTTCACTGAATGCAAAATTCAATTCATTCACTTATTTCAGGATAAAACTGTGTTTGCAATTCAAGGAGTAGAACCAAAAACGAGTTTGAAACATGAGACAGAATGTATTCAAATCAAAGCTTTAGATGTTATAAACATCGGAAAAAAAGGAGGAAATCATTTCAGAACTTAGCCTCTGTCTCAAACTAAAGAAAATATACAAACGTGTGAAATACAAAGAGTAAAAACTACAGAAAGGACTTGTTCTGGTCTAAATATAAAAGCTTTCTGGCAAAAGTTCAGCCCTGAAAACGGGCTTTGAGTTCAGTCCGTTTGTCTCTGCATCTCCTTCCAACATCTTTCTGGGGATGTTTACAGTTTTTCTCCTCAGAAATGGATCTCAAGCCGTGATGTCAGCAGCTCCTCGCTGAGCGCCAGCTCATCATCTGGGTCAGAACCTCAAACGGGGCTGAAGGACGATGGGTCCTTCAGCGGCTCCTCTGAGCGGACCAAAACCGGGAAACGGATCAACTCAAATCTGATCCAACGCCGGCAGACATCTGCCTCGTCTGCCTGAATGTGGCGTCCGAGACCCGCTTTCACGGGAAAACCTGCAGAGCGTCTGCCAGCACTGAAGGGCTTTAGAACAGAATCCGCGTCATGACGGAGAGAAATGAATGGAGTGTTCAGGAACCACAGAATCCCTGAACCTTTTGACTGGGATCCACAATTTGATTCAACATCCATTTATCTAGGAAACTTCAAAAAACACACAACTAGTAATAAAAAGGCAGACAAAGGTGAAGCTTTCGCAAAATGAGGCTTTCTGACATAAAAAACTAAGTCAAAGCAGCTTTTTGCCTGAAAAGACCCACATCAATTCAGATGCAGCAGAGATCAGCTTCCTATGGAATGAAGCAGAGAGGAGAGTCCATAACTGTGCATCACGGAACCCGTCAGAACCGATCAAAGAAGGTGGGCATAAGGCGTGCTTATCACGCTTAGGTTTCCCGAGTGAGAAGCTTACACAGACATAGCCAATCATTGTACCAATGAAAGGCAAGAGCTAGGCCTGCAGGATACATCGCTAATTTAGCTGTGCAATACGCATGTCGCAAAAGTCTGCAAAAACTGCGATCAACGGTTCCCTTAAATACGCTAAAACAATCATATGGCAGCTTGAAGTATTTGACGAATTAAATCAATTCCTTTATGGATTTGACCAATCGGATGAATTCCTTTACATCACTGACCAATCAGACGAATCTTCTCCTCTGTAGACGAGGGTCATTTGGATTATAATTTAAGTTATTTTGACTCTTATTTACATTAAACTGTTGCAGTGACATGGAAATGATGGATTTAGTTATATCATCGTTGCAATATTGATCACTAATATCGCGATTTGTCCTCGTATCGTGCAGCCACCTTTCCACCCCAAAACCACACAGCAACACTTCCACACATCCTCTAAACTCAACATTTGTTCTGAAATCTACTTTTTTTCTCTCTAGCATTCCTGAAAAAGCAGAAAGAATGAAACCGGGACTGCAAACATCAACTGGAGCAGTGAATCCCCAACAGTAGTTTGATTCCGGGACAGGAGAAAGTCCCGTTTCCGATGTCCGTCCTGTTTTACTGTAGCTGACGGTCCCTCCCTTTCACTTGCCCCCTCCCCTCTAGGACCCCGCCTCCTGCTCCTGTCCCAGCGCCTCCAGCAGAAGTCCCATGGGTGTCCTCTTCAGGCCGATGCTCTCCAGCTTGTTCTCCAGCTTGTTCTTCAGGCTGCGCAGCCTCACCGACGCATGGATGCAGACGGCTGTGAACGATGCAGACGCTCGCTCAGCAAAACCAGACATTCATGCAGAAAACACGCAGAACAATTAAAAATCCTTTTTCTAATTGTCATCAGTTCACAGACAGGTGAAAACAGAACTCCTCTGCTTTAACCGGCCTCCATCACTCTCAGAGAAACGCGTTCTTTTTCCATTTCAATTACCTTTTAGGGCAGCAGGGATGCTGCTTTTTGAGAGTTTTTCAACCACTAAGAATCCTTTCAGATCTGGAGATACGGCAGAGAAACAAAAAAAAGCCACTAGAACCCAGCAGGTCCACTTCTGCTGCTGTCAGAACTTTACTGAGGCTGAGAGCTGAGAGCGCTGCCAACCAGAGCAGCTAAACCCCTTTCAGTCTGGATCAACAGAACGACACAGGGGCTGCAAACCCTTAAGTCCCACTCCCATCATCTTCTCATCTAGTTTTTTTTTTCTCACCCTGATGACCCCGTTTTTAGCCAAAATCCAAAAAACTGTGTCGTTTTTTAGGATATAGTTTCTGCAGAGCGGCAGAAGTTCATCAGAAATTTGCCTCTGAGTTGTGCACTATAAGGCAGACCGTCAATGAATGGTCTGTTTTCAAACTTATGTCATTTCTAAGCTGCACTACGTTGCATTTAGTGTCAGTCAGACTTTATTAACTGAGTTCATTCTAGAACTTATTTGTATCATGCTACACGTGAGCTGCGTTAGCGTGTTCACAATAACACGCAGTCTTCTTTGGAACTCGTTAAAAAAAAACATAAAATAAAATAAAAACAGGCATTTTGACAGAGCGCTGTGTCCAAATACAATCATGTCTATAAACACAACCAGAATTAATCCACACATAAGAAACTCTGGACTGTAAAACTCACCATTGTTTTTTAAAAATAGTGCAGAAAATATGGCAGAAATGCCGTTTTTAATCTTAAGTTAGTCTGAAGCTTCGGACGATTCATGGTGCCACGTCATGCGTTAATTCCTGATAAAGCACACTTCAAAGGCCTTTAACCCGCTTATACCATGGTCACTCACAAAAGAAATAAATATTAACCAGTTATAGTCCTTAAGTCTTGTTATTTTTCCGGCTTGGATCGCTTTGTTTTTACAAAAAGAGGACTATTTGTTACGTGGTGCGGTCAAAATTCTGCGATATAAAGCGATATATCTATACTGATGGTCACGATGAGTTAAAGAGAGAAAGTTCACCTCTTACCGCTTGTTTCTGTCCAGATGATGAAGCTAAAGGTTGTTTTAACAAAGCCAGCGCAGGGATACAGAACATTTAAGCTATGTGACCGGAACTACTTTTTTGGGTGTGCTTCATCTCTGTGCATTGTCACTTTTTTTTCCATGTCTATTGAACCTTTTTCAAATTAACAGACGTACAGAGAGTATAATGAGATGCATTATCACTGTTTAATGCACACCCAGCAGCCAATCAGAATGGAGTATTCACCTACCATGGGATGCATTTTCTTTATACATGTCCTCCATCAACAGAAAAAACCCACAAGAACATGTTAAAAGCACCATTTTCATGAGAGTTTGCTTCTGTCAGCAGTTTAGGGGAACTTTATGCCCATATTTGAGTCGGTTGAATCAGTGGCCGGCGACTAGTTAGACCAGAACTCACAGGTCCAAGCGGCTTCACCGTCACGTCTCTTCAGGTCTCTGTGGAGATGCAGTGTCTCTTGTTGTCCCTCACTCTCTCTCTCTCTCTCTGTCTGGAGGATCTGAGTCCGTACGCAGCAGCAAAGACAGAACCGGCGGATCAGAACCAGAAATTTGGTACAATAGTATCCAGGGTTTTGTAGCGACGATTTTTTCTTGTATCTCCAGCAGGATAATGCAAAAAAAACCACAGAGGGCACCTTTTATTACACGCCAAAAAGGGCAGGTGCTCAGGCACCCCTGGGGGGCTGTGTGTGCACGTACGTGCCCGACCGCGGGTTTGTTATGAGTGTAGACTCCAACGTTCCTGACTTACTCAGTACGGGGAACGCAATCCCAAACAGGAAGACCGCCACTCCTCCAAGCGCCAACATGAACAGGTAGGTGGCCAGAAGGACGGCCGTCACAGACACGTAGGGGTGGTTTCTACGGAAACGGCGGACAGTCGCTTGGTTTTCTGCAGCAAACACAAAGCCCAAAAACGCTATGGAGACCACCGTCACCCCAACAAACATCTGGAACGGCTGGAAGTACCTGAAAGCACAAACAGAGTCCTGCATGTCAACGTGAACCCATGTGACTGGCGGGAAAATTCTGCGTCCTGCAGACGGAATGAGGGTTTGGCGAGAATGCAGCTCCAGCTCCTTCAGGTCTGCACGTCCACCTCTGCTCGAGCAGAGGCTGCATCTCACGCCACGCAGTTTGAAAGATGTTTTCACGAGAAGCTTTAAAGTCCCACTCCCATCATCTTTTGATCCTTTTCCAAAGCCTTCCCGGAGGTCTTTTATTTATGCTCAAATCTAAGTGTTGTGGGTGGGACTGTTGGTGCAGTGTAGCCCCCCCCTCACTTCCCATCATCCATCTGTATACATTACACTCTCTCCCTCTAGCTTACAGCCCCTCCCATCCCCAACATAACATTACTGGTGCAACAAAAATGGCAGCATCATCAGATCCATCCATCCGTCCAGTTTAGATCCAGATTCCAGCTCAGACCAGGAAAACAAAGACATTCATGGATCTGTTGGTCTGCAGGTGGAGGATCAGAAAGGGGCGGAGCTTGGAGACTTTTCGTTTGCTCCTGATTTATATCAATTTGAATCCAGAAATACTCAGAAAATGAATTTTATGCTGAATTTTCTTACTAAATGACCTCCATTATCAGGGAAAACGCCACAAGAACAAAAGACCAAAAACACTATTTTCTTCAGAGTGGGACTTTAAAATGGAACCAAGTCGACTGTTTTATTTCACCTTCTGCTTTGCCTGCATGAATGAGAATCTATACAGTCATTAAATATCCTTAGATTATGTTTAATTGTGGTTCTAGTTTATTAAAATCCTGAAATCTTCTATCTGTGGGGGGTGGGGCTTCAGCCCCCGTACAGCTGTGAACCGCCCCCGCTCTGAAGCAGATAGGCACGCGCTTCCTAAGATCTGGCCGGGGGTGTGAGCACAGCAGCTGTATGCGCGTGACCGCAGACTCACCCCACGATGAGCAGCAGCACGAGCGCGCTCAGCAGGTAGTTGGTCTGGTAGTACAGCAGGTTGTTGATCATGCGGTGGTTCCAGCGGTCCAGGTCCCGCACGTCCGGCACCGCGAAGCGGGCCGAGCACAGCAGGAAATCGTCCAGGCTGCGCAGGGGAGGGGGCTGCACGCCGGCCATCTTCACAGATTCTGAAAAACTCACTTTCCCGGGATGCCGCGCGGCGACGAAGAACGTGGCATCTCCCCCTCCCCTTTCGTCTTCCAACAGGAAATGGCTCCCAGAGGCCGAAATCTCAAAGACTTCCACAGAGAAAGGGCAGCTGTTACTCAGTCACTCTATTGGTCGGAAAAAACATTCTTGACCTAAAACCATTTTCTTTAGCAAGTTCTGAAAAATCCCCAAAATTTTAAAAATATGCAAGTAATCCAACTTATTCATTCATCATCATCATCTTCATCCATTGTTCCTTTTTGGGGTCTTGGGGCTGCTGGAGCCTATCCCGTCCACTTATGGGCGAAGGCAGTGGACACCCTGAACAGGTCGCCAGTCTGTCGTAGGGCCACAATCACACACCCATTCACATCTATGGACAATTTAGAGTTGCCAATTAACCTATGACGCATGTTCGTAATGAGCTCGTATTTATCAGGCGAGAACTGCAGAGCTGATAGCAGGAGGAGACACGCGGGGCGGCTTCAATAAACACTCCGATCTTCTGCCGGGAACTTGACGTACCGCGGGGCAGAGACCAACTCGCTGATGACAGACAGAGAGTTCGCGCCAGCGTTGCCAGATAGAGTCACAGGTTTCCAGTCGAAAAGTCATCTGAAAACCGCCAGACCCAGCCAAAAACCGCCCAACACAGCTTTTGTTGATGTTTTTTTTTCATACTGGACTGATAAAATAAAAGATTTTTCTAAATAAAAGATAGTTCAGACTAATAATAAAATGTGTACAATATTTAATGTTTCTTCAGCGGAGCGCCTTCTTCCATTCATTTTCTTAACCCGCTCTATCCCCGCTATAACCTGCGTCCAGCTCTTTCATCCTTGTGCTGCGCTGGAGCGCCCCGACTATTGTATTTAGCGCTCTCTGTGTAGAACACACTGAGGAGCGCGGGGGAAACCAACTCTCAGCTACAGAGGATGTGAACAGGTGAACAGGTAGAGAGGAAAAGCAGGTAGAGAGGCAGGGGAGGGGCTTTGGCTTCAAACTCTGTCAGAGAGATGCAAACACGGGCGTCAGATTCAGACGCAGCTTTCCCTGCGGGAGTTGAAGCAGAGACTTTCTCTGGGATGATTTTATAAACTCACACATGGAAACATGATTACCAAGTAGAACTCTTCAAAATAATAAACCTGATCTCTCCACATTCTCAGTGTCTACCATGCATCGATAAACACATCGCTCCATGCAGAGATCAGACCAGAACCAGTAGCTCCTCCCACACGCGGCCGCGGTATCATCCTTTAAAGAACATAATGTGCATTTGCAGAGACGTATGCTTCAGACGATATCCGATTGGCCAATCTACATGTCAATCAAGTCCCGTACATCTCAGTGAGGATTTTGATTGGCTGGTGGATTTTAAAGAAGTTCTTTTTTTTTTTATCTTTTCTGGCCCGCGATCTACACTCATGTCATTGAAGATCGACCGTTCTATCGCGATCGACATAATGAGCACCTTTGAAAAATATATACATGCATAATATATATAATGATGTCAAAACGGGTTGTGGCTCCGGGTGCTTTCTTTTTATTAGGGGCGGTCCCACATGGCTCTTTGAGTAAAAAAGGTTGCCGACCCCTTTGCTAGGCGGACGCCCGGTGCGGAGCGCGGACGCCTCTGCGCTCTGCCCCTCGCCCCGCGGGCTCCTTACCTCCCCCTTCTTATCTTCTCTGACACCCCTCACGAGGGGGGGGCGCCAGGGAGGAGCGCTTCATGGCCCCTGACATCCGGACCCTGCGCGGCTGCCAGCGGACGGAGCGAACCGTGTCTCTGAGCAGAGCAGCCAGACTTAAAGTTTTGTGCTGAGGGGAGGGGACGATGCTTTGTTACGTGTGGGGGGCTTCAGACTGCCATCCGTCCCGCAGGTCTATGTGAACGAGCAACCGAATTCAGGAGTATCATGTCTCCCGTCTCCGAGCAGAGCTCGGGCCGCCAGCTCACACAGCGGCTTTGGGGCGGTGTGTGTCCTTAGAAACTGTTCAAACAATCACGTGGATTTGTGTTTCTAGTCGTGTCCCGACTAAATAAAGGCTGATGTTATTCCCACATATTTACGTGCAGCCAAGATGCAGATTGCCGCATTTCCCGCATCGATTTTATGTTCATCCAAAGCTAAATGTTGTTGTTAGCGCGTGTTAGCCTTCACCTAACCGTTCTGCCACAAAAAAGCCCTGACCACACAGATTAAAAATAAAATGATGAGCGAACAGGCGCTTCATAATAACCATAACAATAATATAGGCACATTTGGAAGATCATCACGTATTTTACGGAGCTGCTAAATATTTGTATGTAGCCACTCGGCTTGTTTACATCAGGACTCATTTCCGCTTCCCGTATTATTAACACTACTGCGCATGTTCAAATGATTTATTCCGAACGAAGGTGAGACATGTGAACGTTTGTTCTAATCGGAAAAAGTTTTTCTGTGCCCATGAACACGGTTGAATTCTAATCCGACCATTGATCCGATCAAGACATTTTGCACATGTAACCGCGGCTAGTGAGTCACGCCTCTTCTTGCATGTCTGGTCCCTGCAGGATGCCGAAGTTCACAATAGGAAGTCTGCAGCCCTGAGATCCAGTGTGGAGGAATGAGCCTCTGCAGCACTGCTGCCTCCCAGGCAACATCCAAATGGTCAAAGCTGACCTCTTCTGCACTTGTGCTATCTTAGATGACCCCCCCCTTCCATTGACGTGTTCTCCCTACCATGACAAAGGTGGATAAAGGTGGGAAGATTTCATGTAATCCATGGACACCAGTGAAGATCACAAATCATTGAAGAAAAAAGGTTCAGAGCACTGTCTAGTGGGTCTAGATGACCCAACTCCCAATGTTAAAGTGCCTAGGATAGCACAAGGGTTACAATGCAGAGAAGTCTCTGTCCACTCGCTGACACCTCTAGCTTAGACCTTTTATGCAGTTTAGCTTGGATTGCGACGCATTTCTGCTGATGTTCCTAATTTGTTAGTCACTTTGGGTAAATGTGTCTGTTTTTTAATGGGAACATTACAAAAACACATCCTATACCTGAACGACTGCAAGATATTGGAACTCTTTAGTTGCGTGTGCTGACAACACAACCACACAAAAAATATGAATGGAATTACATTTATTAGCCTACAGAGGTCTGGATGTGGAATCATACTCAAAATGAAAGTGGAAAAACTCACTACAGGCTGATCCAACTTGGATGCAATGTCTTTGAAACTAGTCAAAAGGAGGCTCGGTAGTGGGTGTGGCCTCTACATGTCCGTATGACTTCCCTGCAATGCCTGGGTTTGCACTGGATGAGGTGGCGGTCTCCTGGGGGACTTCCTCCCACACCTGGACCAAAACATCCGCCAACTCCTGGACAACCTGTGGTGCAACCCGGTATTGGTGGATGGACCGAGACAGGATGTCCCAGATGTGCTCAATTGGATTCAGGTCTGGGGAAAAGGGCGGGTCAGTTTATTAAAAAAAGTACGTTTTTAGAGAGGACTTAAAAACAGGCAAAGATAGACTCTATAGCATGAATTGAGAGGTCGTTCCAAAGTTTTGGAGCTGCTGCAGCAAAAGCAAGGTCCCCTCTTAGTTTGAATTTTGATTGAAGTACTTTTAGAAGCAGTGGATCTAAGAGGACGGGAGGGGACATGAGAAAACAGGAGCTGACAGAGGTAAGGAGGTGCCAAGCCACGTAACGACTTAAAAACAATAAAAGAATCGTAAAATGAATTCTAAAATCAACAGGCAACCAGTGTAGCAGGGGTGAAAAAGAGACAATGTGATCATATTTCCACGAGACGTGCAGCCGCATTGTGCATTAGCTGCTAACCCTCACGTATGTGGAACAACAGTAATCCAGCCTATGGTAATAAAGGCATAGATCACTGATGACCCATTTGCAAGATTTTCACTGCTTTTACATTTCCCACCAAACCTCTAGGTGGTGGACATGCAAAAGAAAACAGTAGAAAAAGTGAAAGAAGAAGAACATCATCAAGTTTGCATGTTCAGCGAGTTCTTGAAAATGCACCAAAGTGTGTATGCAGCTTGAGACTTGACCTGGGACCAGCGGCGTGCGACGAGGTTGATGGCTGGTGAGGCACCGACTCCTCTGGAGTCTGATTTAAAATTGCAACAGCTGAATATTTCACCATTTATCCAACAGCAGGTAACAGCATATAAGATCCACACAAGAAGATATTTGTCCAGCAGAGAATATTTCTTCTATAGACATGCACAGAACACTCTTATTGTGTATAAATTATTCATATATACTGTAAACTAATTCAAGTATACAGATGTGTTCAGCACACATTTCATTTTGACCCCAAGTAACTATTTATAGTATTTTTCCAACTTCAAATTCTGTTGTTTTTATCAGTGTTATCAAATGATGTCTGTGAAAATGATCATAAAAATAATTCTTTTAGGCCTGAAATGTAGTTTTACTACATTTTTCCACTTGCTCCCATGTTATTTTCAAAAGACAAAAATTAAAAACCATGTTTGGCCTCACCTTTTGAGTCCATGCGTTGATCCTTCTCCACACAAGGCTCTATCCTAAGCTCTAACATTTAAATTCTGCTATTCTAACCTCAGAAACTGTGGAAAAGGTGTCGAGTCAACTGAAAATGTATCCAAAATACGGATCAGTGGAAAATAATATTTACTTAATGTGATTTTCTATTTTATCACAATGACAGGTGAGGCCTCACCTGACTTGCCTCACCTGAGCGCACGTCACTGCCTGCATGTGCTTCCCAGTAAAACTTGATGTTTTAACGGAGAGGAGTTCACCTTTTAACTCTGCTGGTGCTGAAACATCTGCTACAAGCTTTCAGAGGAAGATGTGGGAGTGTGTGAGGTTTGCTGAAACGGTGGAGCTGCAGGGAAGGTCTGGCACCTCAGAACATCTGAGGCTGAAAGACCACAGGAAGAGTCGTTGAAAGCAGTGTCTCCTGGTCCTCCAATCATCCCCCGCTCCAACTCACCTGCCCTGATGGTAGCCATCATCAGGCTTTTGCAAATCTTGATGATGAGCCGAGTCATGTGCGTTCAAGGAGGAGGACTTGGAAAAACAATATTCCCGGAGGAATGACGACTTCGAGGATTTAAAAATGGCTCCACCCAACAGTTTGACAGAAGCATCAGCAGTCTCTATGCTTTCCTGAAAACTTCTAAAGCATCTGAGAGACTGACTGGAGAAGGTCCACTGTTGGCGCTTCTGCACTGAAGCTGCAGCGGATTCCAGAATGCGCTGCAATCTCCACCTTCACACCATCATTGAAGGAGAGAACAGATTTATTAAATATCTGATCGAGCACTGTGAGTTACCGCACCATTGATTGGAAACCCCAGATATGAATAAGATTATAGAAAGGTATAAAATCAATGAAGAAGCCAAATACTTCCACAGAGTAAGCCAGCTCCGAGGCAAGAACAAGACCCAATAACCAGCTATGCACTGCCAGTTCTCAGTTACCCTAAAGAAATATCAAGATGACAAAAGGAAGAGATACAGACTTTGGGTGTTAAACCACGAAAGCTCCTCACCGTACATGGAGGGCTCCATCCCAGATCCAGCACCCTGAGACTGTACAGCCGCAAGGAAGGAGGCCGAGGACTAGTGAGGGGAGCCACGGAGCAGGATGAGACATCCAAGGGGCATGAATACATCAAAGCCCGACCTGACAGTGTGCTCAGTGAATGTCTCAGGTGATGGAGAGCAGAGGATACAGTGCTGGAGGACAGATCCTCATGGGAGGACAAACCCCTGCATGGGATGTACCACCGGACCATAACTGAAGTGGCTGATATCAAGAAGTCCTACCAATGGCTAGAAAGGGCTGGCCTACAGCACAGCACCGAAGCGCTCATCCTGGCAGCTCAGGAACAAACCCTGAGCACCAGACAAAGTCCTCCTTCTCTTATGACAGCTGCACTGTTCGACTCCAAACTCCTTCAATTTTACTTTGATGCACAAAGAAAATCTGTTTTATTAAATAAACTGTTATCAATAAATTGTCTTTTTTATGGTCAGAACAGAAAGGAAAAACTTTACTAGCCACAAGTATAAATAACATTCTGAAGTCAAGTTTCGGGAGACTTTTACTGTGAAAATCAGAGCTCGGCGGAAGGGGCGTGTCTTAGCCGGTTCTCCGTGCGGGAGCGCGCAGCGGTGATCCCGGTGTGACAGCCTGGATCAGTCCACGTCAACACGGCGACAGAGACAGAGGCGACAGCAGCGATGGACGCAGCGTCCCCGGTGAGCTCCTCCGCCCGGTCACCGGGCCCGGCGCGTGTCCGAACGTTCGCGAGTTTAGCGCGACTGGACCCGGACGCGCGCTGGACTTTTACGTTACGTGGAAGCGGACTGGCGTGAAAGCGGGTCTATTTCTGCTCCAGAGCGGCCCGGTTCTGGTCACGGTTGGCTCGGTGTCGGTCGGGACCCGCAGGCCGGACCGCTCCGTCCGTACGGGACTCGGGACTTGTTGAGCGGCTCTCAGAAGCTCGCTGCTGGTTCGAGTCCTAACTTGCGCGGCCGCAGCTGGTGTCCCAGCCGCGCAGGACCAACTGGACCGGACCGGGTCGGACTGGACTGTGCAGTTCCACTGAGAGGAAAACTTAAAGGGACCTGGCGCGCGTGTGTTTACAGGCTGATGCGCGCGCGCAGAGCCTGAGTGTAGTGACGTGTACAGCAGTGCCACGTCCACCCTTCTGCCCGCGCGTCTCCCGTGCCTTGCGCTCCATTTATTCACCGTTTCTCCTTCTTCTGGTTTTGTCGTCCTAGAATCCACTTTGCGAACGCGCGCGTCTGCCGTGCGTGAGATAGTTGGTGCGCGGCAGGTCAAGAAGAAGAAGAAAGACTTTATCCATCTTTAATGTTCAAACTAAAATCTCACAGAAATGTCTTTCAGGAGAAGCGTTAGGATGAAAACTCCAGACAAATGTTTTCTACTTTTCTCGTGTCACTTTCAGGTCAGACATCAACAGGAGAACTCATCTGCAGATGATGTGTTCAGGATTTGTCAGGATTCCTCAGTGTTTCCTGCAGGTGTGTGGCGTCAGTTTGGTGGCAGTCTGTAGTTTTCTGCCAGGGGGCGCTGTTCCGCAGAGTGAAACGATTTTCCATCTTTCTCCGTCCCTCTGCTGTTAAAGTGTTGAAAAATTGAAATTCTGGTATTTTCTTTATTCAAATCTTTGTGAATCAGGAGGAAAGGAAAAAAAAAGCTTGTAGTTGGGACGTGGAAGCTCCAATCAGTGGGCCACAAGCTCCAAGCTCCGCCCCTTTCTGATCATCCACCTGCAGACCAACAGATCCATGAAGGTCTTTGTTTTCCTGGTCTGAGCTGGAATCTGGATCAGAACTGTACGGATGGATGGATCTGATGTTGATGCTGTTCTTGTTGGACCGCTAATGTTATGTTGGGAGTGTGAGCGGCTGTAAGCTAGCAGGACAGAATGTAAACAACAAGGATCATGGGAAATGAGGACAGGCTCACTGCTTTTCTCTTTTTTCTCGATTGTTAACAGAGTTATGCTGCAGACTCGAGTGTTTACCGAGTTATGTTGCGGACTCGAGTGTTTACCGAGTTATGTTGCAGCCAGTTTCCAGCTAAAGCTTAGCTAGCTTTGCTTTGAGGTTGTGCACTAAAATGCGTAAACTTCTGGTCTTTGCTTACGTTTTAAGAACTTGGCATCAATCAGGCGACATAATTTAATTTTTTCCACCCCAGAGTTCTGCTTATGTGGACCACTCGTTTCTCCCGTTGACGGTGATTGCTGAAGGATTCTTGCCGTAGACATGCTGGTTTAGAGTCTAAATATGTTGATTCTGAAGGGTGGAGGCGTGTCCTGGGAGGAGCAGACGTGTCAATCACTAACACAACACGCACAGGGCCGGGGGGGGGGGTTTAGAGACAAAAATGTTAAAACTACACATAAAGTGCAGTTTTCGGAGCGGATTTCGGTACCCTAGGAGAAGCTCCGCCTGCCACAGATGGTTCAGTTCCTGCAGTGGTGCATTCTGGGCCAGATGTGTCCCAGCACTGGGGGGCAGAGTCTGTCCGTGGTGATGAGCTATTTGGGCCGGATGTGGTCCACTGTCGGCCCCCTGCCTTCGGAGGCTCCCTGTGACTGAGTGTCTGGTGTTTAGGGGTTTAGAAACCGGAGGGTCAAACAAAACTCCAGATGTGTGGATTCTCAGTCATCCAGGTCATGATCATATGAAGCTGCATCACTTATTACCCTTTGACAGGACAAATGACAAACCTGGGGTTGTTTACAGGGCTTTTTGCTTTAAGGGAACGCTAAAAATGTGGCCGAATTGGATCAGGCCCGTCTCTCTGCTTTCAGAGTTGGTGTGTACCTCTTGAGCTGTGGAGTCAGAGGACCTTTTCCCAGTATCGTCAGCTGGGTTCTTCTAAAACCAGAGTAATGGTGGTTAGGAGGTGGAGGCGTGGCTTGTTCGTCACATCTGCATTGCATGTTTGAGTTTAAAAAACTAAAAACTAGAAACAAGAGATTCTCCCAAATCTGTGACTTCCTTCTTCCTAATCTTCGGTGTCAGACTCAGTCAACTGGTCCCCATAGCAACCCGTCGCTAGGTAACATACTTACTCCTCTCTGCCTGCGTGGAAACATGAATAGTTATTAGGTGTTTGATGTTTATCATGTTGTGCATCTGTCCTTCCATGCAGCAGACGCACTTCACTCTACAGCGCCTCCAGTGGTCCAATGATGCAACTGACTAGTATTTGTCCATCACTGGAGCTGATCAAAAGTCACATGCTCATATTTCTTCAGGCTGCCTTCAGGGTGAACGCGTTCTTGTGGATTCTTCCAGTCTGGACCTCCAGCTCTGTTTGGAGTGTTTTTCAACCAGTGTCCCGTGTGAAAAACCCATTAACTGATCTATAAACATTTTCCATCTCCAGGATATCAGCTCTGTGTTCATCCAAACGTAAAACACTGAGTAGTTAGGAATGTGAAAGATCATAAAATACTTTTGTCTTTGTGTTTATTTGATTCTATTAAAGACTCTTTAATAAGAATGACAGTACCCTGATTTAGCTGAAGCTTCAGCTGTTTTAGGAAAAGCCCGGCCCCTTTAACTGTCTCTACCAATCATTCTTGGAGGCTTAATCACAAGCCATCAGTCTGACCAATCAGAAGTGGTTAAAGTCTTCACTTCCTTGTTCTGATTCTGCTCATAAAGTCGTTCAGTTCCAACAGAAATACCAGCTAAAGCTCGTCTTTAGCGGCGTAGCTTTCCACAGAATCTGGTGTCAGACCGTGGAACAAGTGAACAAAACCATGAAGCTCAGAGAAGAGAGTCTGTCTGCTGTCTGTCATGATAACATTTTAAAGTATTTAGTTAAAAATGTGCATGTTCTCGCCGTGCATGCATGGGTTTTCTCCGGGGACTCAGGCTTCCTCCCACCGTCCAAAAACATGCTTCATAGGTAAATTGGTTAATCCAAACTGTGAAATTGTGACCCTGCGACAGACTGGCGACCTGTCCAGGGCGTCCCCTGCCTTTGCCCATAAGTGGCCGGGATAGGCTCCAGCAGCCCCGTGACACAGAAAGGGATAAATACGACAGAAGATGAATTAGTTAAAAATGATGACGGAAAACTAACTTAACTTTTATTAAAACTTGAGTTTCTCCTTTTTACATTTTTGGATGCCGGTGTGCCGCGGGAGTTTTGTCAAGGAGAAAGTGCTCCGCGGCTTAAAAAAGGTTGAAAAACACTGATCCATGTAGACGAGGCTCATTTGGAGAATAATTTATAAACAGTGAAATAGAAATGATGTTTTTGGTTGTTTTGCTATTTGTTCATGTATCGCAAGTTACAGCGGGGAAAATAAGTATTGAACACGTCAACATTTCTCTCAAAAAACACATTTCTAATCGAGCTATTGACACGAAATTTTCACCAGATGTCGGCATCAACCCAAGTAATGCACACATAGAAAGAAATCCAAACATTTATGTCCATAAATGAAGTTATGTGTAATAAAGTGAAATGGCACAGGGAATAAGTATTGAACACATGAAGAAAAGGAGGGGTTTAAAGGTCTGGCAAGCCAAGAAAGCAGCTGGAGTTTGTCAGTATTCAGAAGGTTAACCTGCCCCCTATTAGTGCAAAGTAATCTCAGCTGGTATAGTCCTGATTGATGCATTTTAAAAAGGTTTCTCACCAGCAAGGTGTTAGACAAGAAGCATTGCATGATGGGTAAAAGCAAAGGGCTGTCCAAAGACCTACGCAACCTTATTGTTGCAAAACACACTGAAGGCATTGGTTACAGGCGCATTTCTAAACTTCTGAAAGTTCCAGTGAGTACCATTGGGGCCATCATCCGGAAGTGGAAAGAACACGGCATTACCATAAAGCTGCCACGGCCAGGTGCTCCTCGCAAGATTTCAGACAGAGGAGTCAGAACAATCATCAGAAGGGTTCTCCAACAGCCCAGGACCACTCGTGGAGAGCTTCAGAAAGACCTGGAATCAGCAGGTACCGTTGTTTCAAAGGAAACAATAAGTAATGCACTCAACCGCCATGGCCTCCATGCACGCACACCACGCAAGACTCCATTTTTGAAGAAGAAGCATGTTGAAGCTCGTTTGGAGTTTGCAACACAACATTTGGATAAACCCATGACATTCTGGGAGAAGATACTCTGGTCAGATGAGACCAAAACTGAACTCTTCGGATGTCATAAGACACAACATGTTTGGAGGAAAAATGGCACCGCACATCACCCCCAAAACACCATACCAACAGTCAAGTTTGGAGGTGGGAGCATCATGGCGTGGGGCTGTTTTTCAGCATGTGGTACTGGCAGACTTCATATCATTGAAGGAATAATGACTGGAGAAAAGTATGGAGACATTCTTGATCAGAATCTGCTGTCATCTGCCAGGCTGCTGAAGATGAAAAGAGGCTGGATCTTTCAGCAAGACAACCATCCCAAGCACACAGCCAAGGTAACACTCAACTGGTTGAAGAAAAAGAAAATCAAGCTGCTAGAATGGCCCAGTCAATCACCAGACTTGAATCCAATTGAAAATCTTTGGAAAGAACTGAAGATCCGGGTTCACAGAAGAGACCCCTGGAACCTTGAAGATTTGAAGGCAGTTTGTGTGGATGAATGGGCCAAAATCACACCTGAGCAATGGATTCCACTGGTTTCTCCATACAGGAGGCGTCTTGAGGCTGGAATCACCAACAAAGGTTTTTGCACTAAGTATTAAATACATTTCAGTAAGCGTGTTCAATACTTATTCCCTGTGCCATTTCACTTTATTACACATAACTTCATTTATGGACATAAATGTTTGGATTTCTTTCTATGTGTGCATTACTTGGGTTGATGCCGACATCTGGTGAACATTTCGTGTCAATAGTTCGATTAGAAATGTGTTTTTTGAGAGAAATGTTGACGTGTTCAATACTTATTTTCCCCGCTGTATATCCTCATCGCAATATTGATCACTAATATCGTGAGTGTTCCTCATGTGGTGCAGCCCCACGCTAACGTCTCGTTTCTTTCTCTACTGACGTCTGTCAGGCTCCTGATTGGCTGATCCAAGCTGCTCATGAGCGTTTGCGTGTTCATGTCTCGGTAATGTGGACCTCCTCTGGACAAAGGGGGGCAGGTGGAGACCATCGTAGCTACAGTGAACATTGTCTGGTCTCTGCAGCGTTTGGGATGTTTGTTCCACACTGAAACCCGCGTTGTGTCCTAAAACCAGGCCTCTGCTCTCCGTCTGAGCGCGCCCAAAGCGGGTTCAGGGGAGGACACCTGGGCCTCTCTGAGATATGGCTGTGTTTGGGTGGGATGAGGGGAACTTTTTTCACGGCGAGACAGAATGGCGAGTGCGTGACGTTGCTCTGTCCTTGGTTCTCAGGAGGATAGATTTCACTCCTCTGGCGCCTCTGAGCTCAGGATTCCCGTCTGACTGCAGGGAATCTCCTTCCGAGTCGGCGGCTGGACGGCACCGAGGAGCGGATGGAGCCGCCCGAATCTGGATCCTTGGTTCTGATTGGTGCTGAGGTTCTGGTCAAAGTTCTGTGATACACTCAGACTGTGAATGTTTGCTGGTCAGTGCATAACAGAACTTTGTCCCGGCTCGGAAACTTCGTCTCTGCCGCAGACGGACGTTATGACAGTGGGATGGGAGCATATGATGGGAGTGGGGAGTGGGGGGGGGGGTTTCCTCCTCCCGGGTGGGGGGTCAGTGTTTGTGAAACGTTGCGTTCGTGTGAGCTGGGTCAGTAAAGGTGCGCTCTCTGTTGCAGGAACCGTCTCTGTACACGGTGAAAGCGGTTTTCATCCTGGATAACGACGGGAACAGGCTCCTGTCTAAGGTACCGCGGCGATCAGAACCGCAGCTTTGGACTCCTACGAAGCTGACGGCACTCTTTTCACTGTCCTCAGTACTACGACCCGGAGCTGTACCCCTCCATAAAGGAGCAGAGGAACTTCGAGAGCAACATCTTCAACAAAACCCACAAAGCAGACAGTAAGTTTGGGTTTTTACCGGCTGGTTTGGGGTGAGAACCGGTCAGTGAAACGAGCCGGACCTGCAGAACCTGCAGGGAGCCGGGTTGTACCGCGGCGCTTGAATGCAGCAGCGACCGTTGGGCTCAGAAGAAACCAGGTCAGCCCCCCCACCCTGCTTTTTGTTAGAACGTGAAAGTTCCCCTGCAGAAGAAACCCGATCTGAGCCCAGTTCTCGTCTTCCACCCAGAACCATCCCTGCCTTTTGTTCCGGGTTTTGTCCTCACCTATGCTGTTACACACACACACACACACACACCCACACACACACACACACACCCACACACACACACACACACACACACACACACACACACACACACACACACTTTGCTCTGTTTCCAATAGTTTTTTTTTCCAATCGAACTTAAAAACTTAAAACATTTTCCAGAAGGTTCTGGCGTGAGAACGGCCAGCACCGATGAAGCAAACTGACGTCGGCTTTGCGGCGGCGTGATTCTCTGCCGAGTGTGACATGACTGTGTGGATCTCTGCAGATGAGATCGCCTTCCTGGAGGGGCTGACCATCGTGTACAAGAGCAGCATAGACCTCTTCTTCTACGTGGCGGGCAGCGCTCAGGAGAACGAGGTGCGCCGCGCTCTAACTCCCCCCCCCCCCCCCCCCCCCCCGCTCTCCCCTCACAGAACGTCCCGCAGCAGCAAAAGCAAATGTGTGCTTTTATTTTGAAATCTTGAATAAAGTTGATGGGTTTGTTACACATATTCATATCTGTTTATTAGTTTTAGTTTTTTAAAACGGACTTCAGCTGCATTTTTTTAACAGAACGTCTGTTTCTGCATCTCTCCAGTGTCTCATCAGTCCATACAAGTTCATTACATTAATTTTGTCTTCTTCATAAATAGAACGATGATTTTAGATCTGGTTTCTGTAAACATTGTGACCTGCATGTGAGCTGCAGAGCCCCCCCCCCCCCCCCCCCCCCACACACACACACAGGGGAGCAGAGTATAACCTCCTAATGTTTGGCTCGTCACTGACCTGTCACTGACTTTCCTCCTCTGTCATCCTTGCCAGTTGATGCTGATGTCGGTACTCAGCTGTCTGTTCGACTCCCTCACTCACATCCTCAGGTACGCCCCCCCCCCCCGGACGGGTTCAACCGCCGCACACATGTCCTTCTCACAACTGCTTCAGTAAACACAGAAATAATCCATTTATAAAAAGCTACATGTTAGTTTTTAGAGAAGAAATTAAAGCTTTCAAGTGCGCCTTATAGTGGGGAAAATATGATGATATGACCTGAAAAAGCACCCACAGCAAGGAAATTCTCCTTTTCTGGACTCTTGTCTGCTTGAATGGCTAAAAGCATTCAGCTCCATGTGTTGTCAGTCCATCAGAGGGGAGCGGAAAAGACAACAATTGACTTTAAAGCTGACTTTTATTTGGAGGTTTGTGAATAAACGGTGATAAGAGGACGTCAGGCCTGAAACAGACCGCAGTGATACAAGGGAGTTTTATCTTAATGCATATAATGGACATGAACACTAAAGTGCTTTGGAGGTTTGGTGGTCTGCAGCACACCCTACAGGCCAGTTCATGCAACTGCAAGAAACCCCTTTTAACTGCAATAAATGTAACATCCATTCAAAAACATCCATAGATCTATAAATATTGTTTTAGTGATGAATTATCATTACCACAGTTTAGATAATATGCCTGAAAGTCTAGAAGTCAATGTCTTTGTCTAGAGTATCAGTACATATAATGTAATATTCTACCCATGTGTTCAATAATACAAACATAAAGATATTAAATTAAGATTGAAAACATCAAAACCTGCAGAGAGGAAATGCTGGAAGGGTTTGTTGTAAACAAGAAGGTTTGAAACCACCAGCTGACCTGATAATGAATTATTAAATGGCAGAAATGCACTAAAATCAGGTGTTTGTTGGATTGTTTGCTCATCTGTTTTCATTCCATAATATAACCTGTCAGTCAAAACATTACTTTTTTTTCTTTTTTTGCAGGAAAAATGTGGAGCGAAAGTGTTTACTGGAAAACATGGAGGGGGCCTTCCTGGTGGTGGATGAAATCATTGATGGGGGGTAGGAGGAAGGTTCCTATTCGTTGATTTCAGCAGCAGTGAACCTGTGAGAATGCTGGATGTTCCTGTTTCCAGGGTGATTCTGGAGAGCGACCACCAGCAGGTCCTGCAGAAGGTCAACTACCGGGTAGGACATCCGAGCATCCTGCACTCCACGATGCGTTTGATGACCAGAGAATTCACTCTGAAGAAACACATTGGGGGGGGGGTCTGTTCAGAG
Organism: Oryzias latipes; assembly: GCF_053564925.1. Classification (NCBI taxonomy): domain Eukaryota; kingdom Metazoa; phylum Chordata; class Actinopteri; order Beloniformes; family Adrianichthyidae; genus Oryzias; species Oryzias latipes. The sequence continues at coordinate 1,871,948 of NC_136244.1, read as the reverse complement.
CAGCATGACCACATACACAACCCCCCCCCCCCCCCCCCCCCCCCCCACTTCACACGCCTGTATCTGGTTTGGTCTGTTTGCAAACTTCATTGCTCCTGACGAACTTTGCATTCAGGGTAAGTCTTCCTAAATGAAAGCACTGCGCCCTCTGCTGGCGTAAAGCAGGAACTGCACAGACCCTGGTTTAAAACTGATCAGATGAACAATTAGCATAGAACTAAATAGAATAGAAGAAATACTAGATCAGTCAATGTGTTTAAAGAACAAGTAAAATAGCAGAAGATATAGAAGATAATAGCAGATTGTGTCACATAAACTCGTATTGAGATCATGGCCCAGTGTTGGGATCGTATCCTCGTGTTGGGATCGTATCCTCGAGTTGGGATCGTATCCTCTTGTTGGGATCGTATCTTCATGCGTAGAATATCTACAGAAACTTTTAAATTTTCTTTTTAAACTAAATTCCATATAGTGGCATTTTAATAGATTCAAATAGATTTTCTGGAACCCGGAAGCTTAAGAAAATGAAACCCCACCTTTGGCCTCCTTTGGAAAAGATCGTCTGACATGAAGCTGGTCTTTGGTCTGCAAAAGTTTGGGGGTCGCTGTCACACCCCTTCTAATGGGAGGGGGGCTCTGATGGGACGGTCTTTTGATGCTGCATGGACCGATCGGCGCTGCTGTCAAACACATCTCTCTTATTCTTCAGTGTCCTCCTGCTTTTCTCTTACCTGCTTTTACCTTTTTGTTGCCCCCCCCCCCCCCCCCCTATTATTTCTGCCCCCCTTGACTGCTGTCAGCTCCTGTCAGAGCCAGCCTTTGGCTTCGTCCTGTTCGATTACATCACGGGTAACCTAGAGGGACAGGCAGACAAAACCCAGCAGCTTTAGCCTGACGAGCTGAGGGTGAGAGGGGGGAGGTGAGGGGAGGTGAGTGCATGGTGAGAGCGCACGCAGGCGTGCATGGTGAGAGCGCACGCAGGCGTGCATGGTGAGAGTGCACGCAGGCGCTTCACTGGCTCTGACTGATGTGTCCCTGAACCAAAGGAAGCTGCAGCTCTGATTGGCTGAGCTGCTAACCAGCATGAGCACGGCCCCGCCCACGCCGTCACCCGCTCGTCTTTGGGTTTTCCTCTCCATGACATCGAGTCTTTGTCTTTCACAGGCGGACGACAACCCTTTAACCGAGCAGAGTGTCACCCAGGTAACAAACGTGCACACACACACACACAGACACACACATGCATGGTAATAATGTTGCGTCTCACATCAGAGAGCTGTGTTCACATGAACCAAACTTCCTGGTTGAAGCTGCGTTGACCTTCACCCCAGCATCAGGATGTTTGTGAAAATCCCAGATTCAGTCCAAATGACACACCCGTGCACAGCCTGTGCACACGCAGGACCCTTTGTGCACGTGTTCCTGCATGCAAACCGCAGACGTGTGCGCTCAGTGTGCTCACAGGTGTTGCTCCATACTCAAAAAAATGACGAGTGTCTTCAAAATAAAAGCAGTGTCGTTTGTGGAAACGGATTCTGTTGATCGTTCAACGTTTACGTCACAGAAACTGAGCGACGTTGGCGTCTGCATTCATGTGATTTTGGAAGATTTAGCTGTTTTTCTGACGTTCATGTGTGTTTTCCTGAGCTGAACGATCATTTTTCTGATCCTTCCAGCACCGCATGAACGCAGCGTTTCTCTAAGTTTCACTGTTTCCCTAAAGGACATCGATTGTTTCAGCTGGAACTAAAACGAGAGAAAATTAAAAATAAAAAAACGAGGTGGATTACCAAATCGCTCCACGTCGCTCCTGGTCTGACCCGTCAATCAAATGTTCGAACCTTTAGTGGCTCAAAACGTTAATTATCCAGAAGCTTTCCAGGCTTTGGCGTGCTCTGTGACTCCACAGTTTTAGCAACGAGACTCTGCTGCAGTAAAGAGGAAACTCCACCCTCTGGTAAAAAACAAAAAACAAATAAATAAATCAATGTTTTTTTTTTGGAGAAGAACTTCTGGGGGGTATTCCAGAAAGCAGGTTATGCTAGCTCCCACGGTAAGTTTGAGGCTAAGGAAGTTGATAACCTCAGCTTTCAGTTCCAGAAATGGAGGTATGTTTCAGGGTAGGTCAAGTTGCCGTAGCAACTCATGCTCTGAACATAACCTGGTCTGGAGCAGGTTTAGTTGAAGGTTAGTTTGTTTTCAGAGAGGTGAAGCAGCATGGCGTGTCCATTTGAAGATGATTTAGTGGATGAAGAAGCTCAGATAATACTTTTTCCACCGTGAGAGGATGATAAGACCACATATGGATGTTGGAAAGAGAAACCTTTTTACTTTGATCTAACTTAATTATTTGCTCCAGTTAAGATAAATCTTTTTTTTTGTTCAGACGTCTTAAAAATAACACGTAGTTTTCAGACAGTTATTTTACTTTCATTCAAATTAATTCAATTAAGTAGGTGTAACTTTGGTGCTGCTGTTAGATCGGCACTGCAAGGGATTGTGGGATACCATTTCCTTTGCCTGTCAGGATGGATTTGGGTTTAAGTGTGGGTTTTTGACCAAATGTGTTTAGTTGTTTTACAGTGTTTTGTCCATTTATTTGTCCTGTTATGTTTAATTCTTTCTGCACCATGAGTGAGAGGGAGGGTGAGGATGGTGAGGATATTTGGCACCACTAGTCCAAAACTATGGTATAAGATCTATAGTTACAGTCTGTCATGATAATTAAATGCTAGGAATATATTGTAAATCTGTACTGTATCATTTATTTTAATTTTATAAAAATGAGAAAACCTGCAGCCTCTAACTTAGACGTATGACAGTTCAAGAATTACAATAAATTAATATGGAGAAACATTTAATTGAATTGGAGTAATATGACATTTAGTTGGATAAACATGTAAATTTGAGTTGTATAAACAATCGAGTTGGACGTAAGAAATTAGGTTGAACAAATGTAACTCAATTACTTGTTACCATCTGAATTAATTGAAGTTGGATAAGTTATATATATATATATATATATATATATATATATATATATATATATATATATATATATATATATATATATATATATATATATATATATATATATATATATATATATATATATATATATATATACGCGTCACAATGAAAATAGAAATAAGATCAGAAACTGATTCGTTTACTTTGTCCGTTCTTTTTCTCCAAGCAGAAACTTTTTTTTGCTGATGATGCAGCCGTGTTACTTTCTTGATGGACGTATAATCTTCATACGCAGTCATTAAAATCTCAGACTCCGTCTCACTAAAGTATAGCCTCTCTTTTTGTTCACCACGCGTTTCCATGGTGACTCTGGAAATCGTTGATCCATTGAGAGTGTCTTTATGTACCTGCCTTGTGCGTGCATTAACCCAGGGTTACCAAGTCGAGCGTAATTACACCAACTCATATCCGGTCTTTTGGAACCGACATACCCAGAGTAAGCAAGTTCAGGCGGATTTCAGCCAGAGTTCAGGCTTAAAGTCAGGCTAGTTTAAACATGCTTCCTGGAATACCCCCCTGCTTCCTGGAATACCCCCCTGGATTCTGTGAAAAGTCTGGAAAGGTGAGCCTCCGTCATCACAGCAGGTTTCACTGATCCTTGTTGATGAGCGCTCAGGTGTTTCCGCTGCAGGACGGGCCGCGTAAACGTGCGAGCGGGAAACTGTGGAGTGGTATTTATGGGTGGGGGGGGTAATTGCCTGCAGCTCTGATTTGTGTTGATTTGATGCTTTATTGATGAACAGAGGCTGCAGGAGGAGCAGGGGCTGTTCTGGGATCAGGTCAAAGCTTCAATAAATAAAAGAGGCTCTGCTGCAGATGAGCCCAGGACACGTGCACGTTTCACGCTTCTGTTTACAGCTGCTGAATGAAGCTTTACTCCTAACCTGCTGCTGTGCGTGTGCACGTGTCTGTGAGTGTGCATGTGCACGTGTCTGTGAGTGTGTGTGTGCACGTGTCTGTGTGTGTTTGGACTGACACTCTAAACTTTGTGTTTGTTGCTTTTAACCCTGACAGCACCTAACAGAGAAGCTGGCTCTCACCTCTAACGTAAGCATCACCACATCACACACACACACAGGGGAGGGGGGTGTAAGCCACGCCCACATCGCCTCACAGTCATGTCGGAAATGTTTTAAAGCAGAACAGGGTTAAGGACTAACTCCTGATCGGACGGTTTGAAATTTGGATGAAGTTCCTCACCTCAGTCCATTCATCTACAAAGTCAGCTGCTGGGGTGTTGGCACACCTGTAGACACCTGTAGACACCAGTAGATACCAGTAGATACCTGTTGACAGGTGTTGGGGCAGAAAACGGTGGAGATTTAAAGCTAACAAACTACAGTTTAGAGGTATCTCCTGATGATGTTCAATCCATCTTTAAAAATGTTCACATCCACATCCGGTTTGGGGGAAAAACCTCCCGTCTTTCCCGGTGGAGTTTGGATGAATCCGTTCCAGGAGTCAAGGTTTCCATCTGCGCTGGATGCTTTTAAAGACCCGCTCCAATGAAAAAGGGGTTTTTCCTGACGATGGAGGACAGATATTTAAAAAAAAAAAAAAAAAAAACTTCATTTCCCATTCTAACGTTAGCAGTGCATCAGAAAATGGCAACATCAGATCCATCCGTCCGTCCAGTTCTGATCCAGATTCCAGCTCAGACCAGGAAAACAGAGACCTTCATGGATCTGTTGGTCTGACAGAGGATGATCAGAAAGGGGCGGAGCTTGGAGACTTTGACCCGCCAGTTGTACGTTATTTAAAAAGCACTTCTACACATCCTGCTACAAGGTGCCGTACAATAAAACACTAATAGACATAAAAAACAATGAAAGGATTAAAAATAGCTACCAAAGCAGTAAACAAAAACATACAGCATCTTTTCTTCTGCCCCTGATTCAGAATAATAATTTTTCTTTATCCATGTCCTCCATCAACACATGTTAAAAACACGGTTTCCATCATAGCGGGTATTTCCATTTCTGTGTTTGTGTTGCTTCGATGACATCATCACGAAGCCTCGTTCTGACCACCGCTCCTGTCCTCCAGGTTCTCCAGTCGGCCAAAGACCAGATCAAGTGGTCCATCCTGAAGTGACCCCACAGGAAGGAGCAGGGAGAGGCGTCGGGAGGACTTTTGTCTTTTTTGTTTTTGTTTTGCATCATTGATTTAACTTATTTGGATTGTGAGGGAAGCGTGGAAATGTTTTTTTACTTCTGTTGTCACGGCGATGAGCAGAGTGGAGCTGCAGCAGCGTAAACCCTGAAGGTCCAGTGGGGCTGCTGCCAAAGGCGGGAAGGAAGACGACACGGCTCCGCGTCCTGCACACGGACTCGAACCTCAGCAAGTTACTTTGTGGGTCAGAACGCTTTTTGTGGATTTCTGAGTGGAAAAATGCCAAAGACTCATTTTTAGGAGGCTTAGATTTTGCTCCAACAGATGTTACTTTTTGGGAGGCTGCTAATAAAACGAAGTTTGTTGACATTTTTCTTGGTTTGCTTTTGATTTTTCTGTGGAAAAGTTTCCTCCCACGTCTTGAGTAAGAACGTCATCAGGTCCTGCTGGCCCCGCCCCCTACAGCTGATCCAATCACAAACTAGAGGGACAAATATTGAGCAGGAATCTCCACATTTCTGATGAACCACTGAAGCCACGCCTCCTTGTTTTCTGATCTCAGAAATCATGTTTTGCATCAGTAGTTTGAGCGTGACGGTTGTGTGTTCGAGTCCCAAACGAGAACCTGGACACTGCCGCTCCTGCGCTCCTAGCCGAGTGCAGTTTTATAACCGCATCCGTTAAGGTTTCACCTGCTTCCCTCAGATTTGAGCAGCTCCAACACTGAAACCTCCAGCTTTGTCTCTGGAGTTCAAAGAAAAAGACGTTTCAAATCTGCAATGCATGTTCAAGCTGCATGTTCCACATCATGAACCCTCCACCGCCTTACTGGAGAGTCGGTGGCTACCTTTTGATTTCAAGACAGACTTTAGTTCTGCTGCTTTTGATTTTTCCAAACAAACCTTCATGTTCTTCCCTGGAACAGTCAGAAACCAGAGATCTGTGTGTTCACGACTGTTTTCTGACTTTAATGGAAACTCGTTTAGGAAAACTGACGAATTGTTTTGTTTTTAATTGAACATTTGCAGAATACAATACAAAAATACAACATTTATAACTATACAATATAAGAATAAAACAGAGTTCTGAATACAAAACATTGTTTATAATATGATATACATTTTTTAAACAAACTGCTGTTCAATAATAACCAAATAAAGCAATAAAAAGAAGGAATTTTATAAACTAAAAATAAAAAATAGAAATGTGAGAGTCATTTTATGTCTCTAGTCCAAAAGATTTACAGATGTTAATCGTTTTTTGAGTCTTTTATTTATTTATGTTGTAGATCCAATTTCCGGTTTATTAACAAATTTACTTTTGTGAATATGGAATTTAGCCATGAAAAATAAAATATTTATTATTATCTTTGTGTTCAAAATCATGAAAACCAAATGTTACGTTTTTATGGTACAGTTGAAAAAGCAGAATGAGGAAAGTTTGGGATCCGTTCAGATTTTTTTTTCCTCTGGACTCGTTTAGTGCGCACGCGCGGAGCCAGCTTCCACCTCATTGGCTGAACAGAATCTACATACCAAAGCTGACTGGGCCGTTCGGTGACAGTGACAGATTAGGCTCATGGCGATTGGTTGACCCAGCTCTGACGTCATTAACTGCGCGATGGGCAAGAGAGAGGGAGAGAGAAAGGGAGTGGGTGGGACAAATCGACGCAGTGCTGCCCCCTTGAGGACACATTTTAATTCATTCAAAAGCAGCCATAGTGTTACAAACGTGATTTGTTCATCATTTATTCTCTTTATTTATACATTCATGCGAAAAATCACTAAAAGAAAACCCTGAAATTACAAAAGTACCACAATTAATATAAATTTATAGAAGCATAAGTCTTTAAAAAAATGAAAACACAGGTTCTTTGTTTTTTAAAAAACATGGTTTTTGATCAAGATTTTGTGACTTTTTCAAAGTTGCTCACAAATTCAACCCTTTTCATTTCACAGTTACTGTCACTGGAGAAGTATTTGCATGAAATGTTATTTTCATTTTAAACTTGTTAATTTACAGTGTCTGCAAAACGTGATTGATAGTTTTATATGATTAAGCTCCTCTGTTCTCATTCATTTTGCATGAAAAGAAACCGACGAAACAAACGCGTAACTTCACATTTGAATCCCTCAGGATCGGTGTTGGAACAAACCTGTGAGTATTTTACAGAGGGCGTGTAATGACCAAACAGATCTGGAGGACTGGATCTCCTTCATGGGGGGTAGCATGTGCGTTTTGGCCACTAGGGGGCAGCATGCGGCGCTAGAAGTGTGTGTGGTTTGGATGTTTTTCTTCAAAATCACACACTTTGTCTGCAATCTTTTTCTTCTTCTTGTTTTTCAAATGGAATCAAATGGTTTGACTGATGGGACCATTTTTTTTTAAATCAAAGTTCTGCCGAACAGTACCAACAAAAGAGTTTGATAAATGAAATCACCACTTTAAAAAAAAAAAGAAAGGGCTTGCTCATGCGCATAAGGCACGGAGGAAAAAGAGAGAGATAAAATGATAAAGAGACCTAGGTTTTCCACTAAGAAAGAAAGAGGGGAGTTAGGAGGATGGGCTTGGAGAAAAGGAGGTGCACTGAAGGGTGAGATAGTCCCCTCCCACTTTTTTTATTTGCAGCCAATAGGGTGACCTGTATCCTCCCATCTGCTGGATGTTGCGAGCATCTCCTGCCCTGGCCAGATGGGGGCGACCTGGACACAGTGGGCGACACTGGACACACAGTGATCACTGCGCCTGACTGTCAGCTTTTCATGATGGAAAAAAAACGACATGAAGATCAAATCCCTAAAACATATCAGAACTGAGTCACAGAAACATTCACGCGATCTTCTAAATGTTGAAAACACGACAGTCTGTCCTCCAGCTGTCAGTCAGAGCAAGGGGCGGAGATTTGACCATAAAAGGTGTTCAGTTAAAGTCCCATCTCCGATCCTCTTCTGATCTGTTTTCAAAGTGGTCTTTTAATGATTGTTCTGTTTTTTAGCCAAAATCAGGAAGCGCCCTTGGTGAGACTGTTGGCACAGTGTGAGCCTGCCCTCACTCTCCATCATCCCTGTGTTTACACTCACTCCTGCTAGCTCACAGCCCCTAACATTAGCGGTGCAACAAAAATGGCAGCAGTATCGTATCCGTCCATCTGTCCAGTTCTGATCCAGATTCCAGCTCAGACCAGGAAAACAAAGACGTTTACGGATCTGTTGGTCTGCAGGTGGATGATCAGAAAGGGGCGGAGCTTGGAGACTTTGACCCGCTAATTGGAGCTTCTACGTCACAAATACAAGCTTCTTCACAAGCAAATTCACCACAATTAGAATGAAGAAAAACCCAGAAATGCAATTTAAATCCTTATTTTCTTCACATCATTAAGTTAACCAAAAATAGATCGTGTATAAAAAAGTAAACTTCTAGTACTCTTTTAGACTATACTTTTAGACTAAGTACACTTAAGTAGACTACTTTCTGCTAAATGGTTGTTTTACTGCACACATAGGGGCTTTTGGGAAGTGAGTGATTGTCGTGTCTGTGCTGCAGTGAGGTCACCTCGCCGAGACATTTCAGCTTTCCATTAAGCCCGTCTCTGCCATCCGGCCAAACGCTCTGCCTGCAGACCTTCACCTTTCACTCCGTGTGCAGATGTAATCATATCCTTTTCTGCAGCGGGCTCCAGCTGGAATCCAGGCTGCAAGAAGTTAATTAGCACCTTCACAAAGGCCAAAGCTTCAGCAGGAGAGTTGGAGCCAACGGCAGCAGCAGCTGTGGCCTTCAGCAGCCTCCAGAGACCCGGAGGACCTCCGGAGGAACCACAGCGCTCCCACAGATTTCTGCACACACGGGAACGGCTTTCTACTGACGCAGGGTCAGCTTGTAAGCAACAAGATTAGTAAACCACTGCTTTTTTTTAAATAAAGCCACAGTAAAATGTGAGAAATGATAAATGACTCCTTACGGATGTTTGAATGTCAGATTAAAACAGTTCAAGCGGATTGTGGTTGTCAGTCATCCCAGGTACGGGGCGAGCGTTCCTCCTGATCCGCACAGGCCTCAGTGGAACCTGCAGAAACGGTTTGGTTCTGAAGGCTTTCAGGAGGAAACTTCTTCTGTCGGAAGAGAAACGTGATTTTGTCCGAACTGTTAAACAACTGACAAGTACAGGGGGGGGAAGGTTCATGATGTGGGCTTGTTTTACTGAGGCGAGCTCCAAATATTTTCTTAATTTAATCCAATCTTTTTATGTAATCTGATCTTCTTTTATGTGGGTCACGGTGGTGCAGTGGCTAGTGTCTTTGCCCCCTGGTTCAAATCCTAGCTTGGACCTTTCTGTATGGAGTATTCACGGGTCTTCCTCCCACAGTCCAGAAACGTGCTTGATGGGTGAATTTTCCAGATCTCCAAGCCCTGCTTGCTGCTGATTAGCTAATTCAGATGTCTCCCCATTCTGATTGGATGAACACACCTGGTTCAGGTAATCAGCAGCAGGCAGAGCAGGGAGAGATGGAGAACAGGTGGAAGATCTCGAGGACCAGGAGTGAGCCGCATAAGTGCCCCCAGGCGTGATTCTGTGCCCTGCGACAAACTGGTACCTGTCCAGGGTCAACAGTAGCCGGGACGGGTTCCGGCAACCCCACGACCCCCAACGGGACACAGCTGGTTAAGAAAAGGCATGGATGGATTTTTTGCTCACACCAAATGGTCTTCAGGATAACTTCATGTTTGTGAACAGAAGACAAAAGGAGATTGTGCTTCCTGTCCTGCCTTTGACTAAATCCAAAACGACAACGTAACTCTCAGAACAGATGAGAATCTCAGCCGTGGCCGGGGTTGAAGGTCCAAACGGGAACATTTCTGACACCAAACATCTGTTTTCTGCTGCAGCTGTTCTGCTTCTGGAGTCCTGATGCTGACAGAAAACCTCTTTCATGACCATCATTTCTGCTCTGAGAGACAGGAACCAGGAACGGGGAGAATTCATCCGGAGCTCAGGTTCTGGGGGGGTCGGACCAGTTCCACAGCAGAACTCACAGAGGCTTTCCTCCACATTTCAGGAACCAAACAGAACCATCTAAGAAACGCGTCACTCCAGGGGGATCTGCACTTCACCGAGTCAAAACAGAACTCCAGCAATCCAGTCGGGTCAGGGAGCCCACATGGGCCAGAACTGTCCAACCTGTCGTCGTTCCTCCATCCGTCAGCAGGGTGAGGAGAAACACATCGCATGGCCTTCATCATGCACGGAGCGCGCCTCCTTCCCAAACAAACACAACCCAAATAAACAGAGCGGGCTGGAGCCCACATGCCAACATCTGGCTCAAGTTCATCTCACTTTATTTTACAATCCTCATCACGAACAAACAGCTGCACGCATCCAGTCAGAAACACCCGGATCCTGCAGGACCGTCAGCAACAGGAAGGCCGCCGAGACGTCGGCAGGCATCCACCAAAACGCACATCAGACATCCAGCAAACAGTCGGGACTGAACTCTGCAGGGTCTCACTCACAATATAAATGATGCTCCCGTACCTGAAAAAACAAACGGCTCCACGGAGGATCCCAGAGCTCTGATTGGAGAAACACAACACCAGCCGCCAGGAAAACAGCCAGCAGCAATTAGCAGCAGAAAAACCATTCATCCCGGTGTGAAGGTAAACATGTGCAGACAGGCCGGTGATGAATGGATGAGAGAGCCAAAGCATGGGGAGCGAGGAGGGCCGGGGGGTGGGGGGCTCCAGATCCACAGTTTTTACTGAAATGACCTCAATCATGAGGTCATTCCACCCTGATGAGGAGCAGGGCTGCCTGACTTTTCGGGTTGTGGTTAGTTTGTGTCATGAGAAGAAGTTCTGTTCTCCAGCGGTTCAGGTTCTGTCGTGTTTTGTTGTTTGTCTCTCTCGTTAGAGTCGTGTTTGCGTCTTTTTTCCTTTCAAAGTACAATGTCTCCTTTAATGACAGAAAAGGACTTGATGCTGTTTAGATGCAAACTTCTCTGCATTTCTGCATTTGTTCCTGTCAGGAGGAAGGTCTGTACCTCTGATGTCATAAATGCTCAGAACTTGAGTTGTGAGCAGGACTGCTGGCACAGAGTGAGCCTGCCCTCACTTCCCATCACCCAACTGTTAATGCACTCTCCCCCTCCCACCCCCAAGCTAACATTAGCGGTGCAACAAGAACGGCAGCAATATCGTAGCTATCCATCTGTCCAGTTCTGATCCAGATTCCAGCTCAGACCAGGAAAACAAAGACGTTCATGGATCCACTTGTCCATCACAAAGGGGCGGAGCAGGAAGCTTGTGGCCCCGCCCAGTGTATTTTCTATGTCACATGTAAACTATTTTTCCAACGGCATTTTTTTCTCTGCTGCCGATTCATTGTTTGGACTCAGAAATGCAGTTTTAAGCGTAATGGTCTTTATCTATGTCCTCTACTGTCGGAAAGATGCTCCAAGCAGACTTTAAAAACTCAATTTTCATTGGAGAGGGTCTCTGAACTGAAGAGTATTCCAGCAGTAGTCACTCAGGACTCAGCAGACAGCAGTGAGGATCAGCCGAAGGACACAGAAGTGTTGGGATCCAAAATGCAATCCTCATGACAGACAGTGGGGAATTTTCATCTCACGTCTAATTGTTTTGATCCACATCTTGATTCAACAAATCATCTCCTCTGGTTTATTTGAGGCCACGCATGGCTGAGAGCATCAGGGAACCAGCACATCACGGAGGAGCCGGTTAAGACACCCCTGGTCCAAAGGAGCATCATCAACCCTGAGTTGCATATTTTCCGTCTCGTTTCCATTTGGTTGTTTAGTTGACGGTGTGTGCTGAGGGTCTTGGATGAATCAGCGTGCAGGACGGCGCACGGATGTTTTCTGATGAGCCGTTTAATTTACAGAAACTCACGGCAGCTGCAGCATCACGCGTGTTCTGTGTTAGAGAGGAGCAGGAATGAGAAGCAGCTCAGACCCTGCCGGCCGAGGGAACGTTCTGAACCAGGTCAGGTGGACCGGACCCACACTGACACACGGCTGAAGTCAGAACCAGGCCCTGGATGGATGCAGCCTTCCAACCATGGACTCCATCCATGCCAAAAGCATCCTGAAGGACAGAAACCACCCAGCTCTTGCTCGCTTCCAGCGGGTGGCGTCATGCTCACAACCTGAGGCGCCGCAGGCCGATGAGCATCAGCGCCTGTAGAACCCGACTCTACTACAGCTTCTTCCCCACCGCTGTCAGAACACCGGCCCAGAACATTAGGGAGGGAAGAGGCTGCTACTCATCACAATCCAACAACGTGAAAATAAAACCGTCACTGTGTGCAATATGTAAAGAATATATAGACTCATATCCTGTTTTATTTTTATTTTGTTTTATTTTAATGCTCTACAACACGTGCAACTTGAGAGTTTTGAAAACCCTGTCAATGTCTGAAAAACCCGTCCTTCATTGTTATCGTTATTTGATCTTTATTTCCTTGTGTTCAGGGTTTTTTCTTTTTCTTTTTTATGTAGGAAGCTTGACTGGAGGAGAAGCGCACAACAATTCCAATGTACATACGCTGCGATGCATCTGTGCAAATGGCATATAAAACTCTCTACTCTAAATCAACCGGCTGGGGGACCTGAAGCAGAAGACCAATGGGAGACCTTTCTGCGTGGAGCTTGCTGTGTTTCTCAGCAGCTTCCTCCCATCATCCAAAAACAGGCTTCGTTGTCCCTCGGTGTCAGTGTGCAATGTGTGTGGGATTTGTGGCCCTGCAACACGAACACATAATTCACATGATAAGTCATTCAGAAACATGGATGTAAGCAATACTTGGATTTACAGTAGATACCTGTAGACACAGAGGATGTTTAGAGTTTCTTTTATTTCTTTTAAAAGCTCTACAAAAGCATCTGTAATCTCCATGTCTGGGTTCATTCACATCCCGCTGCGCTCTCCGTCCTGCCGCTAAAGCCGCTTAACTACAATAATTCAAGAGGGGAAAATTAATAAAAAGAATCAAACTAGAGGAAAATTAGAGAAAAATCATAATGTTTAACCCTTGTTCTATCCTAGGCACGTTAACATTGGGAGTGGGGTCATCTAGACCCACTAGACAGTGCTCTGAACCTTTTTTCTTCAATGATTTGTGATCTTCACTGGTGTCCATGGATTACATGAAATCTTTCCACCTTTATCCACCTTTGTCATGGTAGGAGAACACGTCAATGTAAGGGGGGGTCATCTAAGATAGCACAAGGGTTAAGATGCCCCAGCTTCCCGCTTCCCGCTTCCCGATCCCGCAGCGGTTCTCCGTCTGTCGTCCAGCCAGCCGTAGCGATCACCTCACTATAGTCAATGGAAACATCAATGATGCGATGGAAAAATATATGTTATTATTGCTTTAAACCAGTTATAGTTACAATAAAGATGTAAACGGAAGCATTTCCGGTTGAAAATAAGGGGGTATGTAAAAGGTCACAATTATTTAGTGGGAACGAATTTGTTTGTTTTATACCAGGTTACCAGGTTTTATGTATTCTACATCAGACTAGAGCCGTAAAAGTAAAAGTCTGGAGCGAGAGTTACCCGGTTTACACCGCCTCTTCCAACTGGAGGAGGCAGACATGCGCTAGTAAACAGTAGAAAAAGGAAAAGCAGGAGAAGCCCCTCCCTGCTTGTACAGTGTGAACGTCATGCACGTCCCAGCACCCGTGTTTAGCGTGTGGTTGAACGTGGGTCACGTGTGTCTGTAGCTTTAGGTTTCCAGAGAGGCTGCAGAAACCCGTTCAGTCCGTGTCCTTCACACCCGTGTGCTGCTGCTTTATGGAAGTAGCAGCAACAGAAAGCAGTGATGGTGATGATGATGATGATGATGATCTTGGTGAAACTTTACTAACTGTGACTGTCAGCCAGATCCACGTCTGCCATGTTTCTGCTGGGATCTGTGAGTCTGTCAGGAAAATCTACGAGGGCAGAGCTGCTAATTGCAAACACTTGTTAGCGGCTGAGGTCACCCTAGATTCGCACACACACACACACACACAAACACACAGGTCATTTACCTACAACTCTGCGAATCACACATGCATGCTCACATGCACGCTCTGCATCAAGTCCAGCGTAATCATAAGCTGCTGTTCATTTATAATCAATCTGAGGAGCCTGACACCAGCTGTAAATAGGCAGAACTTTGTGTGGGATTTCCATATGAACGGGAAACAGGAACGCCGCTCCGGCATCTATCCATCACTCTGACGGCTCGGCCGTTCCAGCGCCGGGATTGGCCAGAGCGTGTGTGTGTGTGTGTGGGTGTGTTAGAGTGTGTGCGGCTCTCTGCTCTCTGATTGGCTATAATGTTTAACACATGGTTGGAGTGATGAAGCCCCCCCCTCGTCCTCACACACAGAGTGGGACATCCACTGCCTGGTCAAGCAGCTGAAAAAGCTTGCTCAAGGGCATCAAGGCAGTTGGATGAGCTGCAGACAAAGCATCCAAAAGTACACAAGTCAGAGCAGCGTCGCCATAAAGTGATGGAAGTCGATGTGAAGCTGAAAGTAGTCGTCCAAATATTGATCTAAACAGAGCCAAAGCATAACCGCTGAATAAACCTCTAAAATACTGAATGACGGCTCCAACTAAACCCACTGTTTTTGTTTCACAACTTAATGAACCTGACAGACGAGAAAAGCATTTGAAAGCCTCACGTCTCTAAATGTAAATGAGAAAGTGTGGTGGAAATGCGTCACTCCAAATGCATCACATTTCCATCCGTGACCTGCAAGAAATGATGACAATTTCAAAAAGGAGGCAGCCAAATAAGGAGGGATGATAGGTGAGTACAAGCAGAGACATGAACTACAGGACATGCAGAGGTGAGCCGGAGACCGAGATGAGTTAGGGAGGGGAGAGAAATGTAGAAATGTACGCTGTTGAAAATTGGTTGTTTCAAAATGTTCATAACCCTTGGTCTATCCCAGGCACTTTACCATTGGGAGTTGGGTCATCTAGACCCACTAGACAGTGCTCTGAACCTTTTTTCTTCAATGATTTGTGATCTTCACTGGTGTCCATGGATTACATGAAATCTTTCCACCTTTATCCACCTTTGTCATGGTAGGGAGAACATGTCAATGGAAGGGTGGGGTCATCTTGACCCCATAGGATAGCACAAGGGTTAAACCGTTGAAACGACACATCCCAGAAGCTTTAAAATACACATTTTGCTGTTTTCATTTACTTTTTGGCCATTATTTTTGTTTTCTCTGATGCAACAGCAAACATCTTAAGGTTTAGTCCAGCGGACACTTGCAGCAGAAAATGTAAAGACAATTTGTGACGTCTTTATACACTGGTTTGCCATTTTTGAGCTTCCACTTCAGGATTTGCTTTAACAATTTCCCTTTAAAACTGTTCCTTTGTCTTTTGTGGTGATGCTTGATATCCATCTTTTTAGTAAAACCCCAGAATCTGTTTTTTTTACATAGAAAAAGTTTGATTGTACACAAAAATTCTACGAATTAACTGGAAATTATACAAAAAAGTCTCTTTTGAGAGGTAAATTGTGATATTTAGTTCTGCAAAACCCACAAACTGTATTTATGCTTTAAAACAAAAGATCAAACATGTAGAGACAAAATAAAAATGTACAAGTCCAGAATGTGAAAAAATGTCCAAAAAACGTTTCAAGGTTTTTAGGGATCAGAATTATGATGTCATAACTCTCGTTATGTTTGTTTTGAATTAAAAAAATTCCCAGCTCAACACTTTTAGAAACCTTGACGTTAAATTCTGAATGAAAACTATACGTTTGGGGCTGTGGGTTCAATTCCCACAGCATAGTAAAGAGCTATTGTGATGGGTAAACTCCTGTGATGTCAGACCCCACTCAGGATGCACAGAGAAAGGACGTTTTTGCCATCAAGTGTGAAAAATGATGACCATTTATGACACAGAGGTGTTCTGAAGTTTGACTCCTGTTTGATGTGACATATTAAGCTAAATCCATTCAGATCAGCAAAGATTTATGCTTAAACTATATAGAAACAGGATTTTTTTCAGCCTTTTTTGTGGAAATTCATAACTCATTAAATGTTTGCAGCAGCAAATACAGAAAATCTTCTACAGTCGACTGAAGCCTCAGCCAAAGTGTGAAGGTTTTTACGCCGTGCAGATGTTGAAGTAAACACAAATGAGGCATTAAAGAGGAATGCATGTGGCCCCGCCCCCTTCTCCTCTGCTCCAGCGCTGACTAAGAAAAGGATCAGGAGGAGCCCCCTGCCTCTGTGCGTCCCCATTGTTCCCTCCACCCATTCATCCCCAGATGGACAGATTGTCTGGGTGTTCGCCCTCCAGTCACATTTGACCTGGAAGTGCTGTGATTGGTCCAAAGGTCATGCAGCTCGCTTCTCATTGGCTTGGAGGTCATTCTGTAGGTTTCACAGCCATCCATCACTGCCAGCGCGGCCTCTGTGACACCCGCGTATTCGTGTTTCTGTGCCTCACGGCGAGGCGCGATGATGTGGGAAAGACGGGCTCCTCCCGCCGCTCACAGGCGGGAATCTGGCACCTGCTGACCTACCTGTCGTCCAGGACACGCCGAGGAGCTCCGCCAGGTCTTTGGTGATTTGTGTCACCGACTGCAAAACGCTCGAGTCCCCCTGCAGACGCAGCGTGGACGTAACTTTGCAAAAGAAGTGCATTCAAACCCAAAGCTGGCGGTTCTTTGTTCTGACGTGTTTCTGGTGATGGCGAGCAGCAGCAGCAGCTCCCAACAAAGGCCTGATTTGCATAAGCTCTGCAGTTTAAGGCTCATGTTACCTTCTCATGGATCTTTTAATTGCAGTCTTGTGGGAAATCGAACCAAAGCCAGGGAGCATCTATCACCTGCCAGAAAGTCAACAAATTATCCAGGAACCGCCTGCTTCTGCCAGTTAACTCTGGGGTCATGACCCCCAACTGCATATTAATCAACTGATCGAATGGCAATTTCTTCCTGGGGGATTTTTTATTTGGAACGCACGCCCAGCGAGAACACGATGTTTGGAAGTCCAGCGTTTCCTCCAGACCGAGGGAACTGTCTGCTGAAAAACTCATGTGCTAAATTCAATTTCTGCCTTCCCCGCCCGCCCGTCTCATCGTATCCTATTGAATCCATCTTGTGCAATTAGCCGGATGAGGGTTTCATTAACGGGAGCAAACAGAGAGCCGACGGCGCAGGGAGGCGAGCTGCTTCCTGGGAGGCTGCGCTCTCACAATTAACGGCTAATTCCAGAGGCGACCTTCTGTCTGTGCTTACTGCGCATCTCCATGAGCGAGCGCCAGCGTCTGAGATGGTTTCCTGTCAGACTCGGGGTTGTTTTAACATAGTTCACAGTTCTCCTCCAGTGTGTGCGCACGCGTGACCTCAAAAAGGATTCGGTTTTTGGGGCCTTTTCCTCCCTTTGTTTAGGGAGAAACAGAGAGAAAAAGGAAGATTTCTTTCACGAATAACAGCCATTTCATCAACCCAGACAGACAGAACACGCAGAAGTGAACAACAAAACGTCATCAGCATGAATTTGGAATTTTTAAAGTAATTCTGTTTGGTTTCTGACGAAAGGAAAAGCAAATATAGAACTAATCTTTAAGGCTTTTAAAGTCCCACTACGTTCATCCTTTGATCCGTTTTCAAAGCGTGTTGTGCTCTTTTAATGATGATGATGCTGTTTTTAGCCAAAATCGTAAAACCTGTGTCGTTTTCTACCACATAGTTCCTGTAGAGCGGCAGGAGTTCATCAGAAATTCACCTCTGAGTTGTGGGCGGGGCTGTTAAACACAGAGTAAGCCTACCCCTACTTCCCATCATCCCTTTGTTTACACTGTCCTGCTAGCTTAAGGCAATGTCACACAATTTCCACATATGACATTTCGTACGTCGATGTGGGCAGATGTCCATCGAGGGTTTCGGCCAACAAATCTTTACGTGGATTCGGTTTTGAGCCGTTCACAATCTTTGCTCGGTTGAGAATCACACAGTTTATGCATATTTTATGTAGTTTACACACAACTATTATGTAAATTGTAAGGCAATTGTGCGTTATTTTTGGGAGATTTGTGGCTTTCTACGACCGTTCTACGTTTGTCTACGTTTGTCACCGATGTATAACTTCTATGTACGGCGCACATGTTGAAATTACGTAATTATAAGCAATTCGCTAGTGATTTGTGTATCAAACTTCACAATCATCAAGCACGGTTCATGTTCTGCGTTGATTTACGTGTTCTTTACGTGGTTTATTTGTACTTCTTCTGTGGTTTTCGTACTTTTTATGTTCACGTATGAGTAATTTACATCCGTGCAATAAGTGCTAAATGTACGTAGTGACTGTGTGACACGTCCCTCTCACACCCCCAAACTTAACATTATTGGCATTTGTAGGCAGGACTGTTGGCGCAAAGTAAACCCCGCCCCCTCTTTTCCTCTCCCATTGCTTATAGCTTGTGGTCTGCCGTCTGAAGTTTTTTTGCAACAAACATGATCTTTTTCAAGCGGCATTTCTTCATCTGATTCACAAAGATTTAGATGAAGAAAAACTCAGAAATGCAATTTTAAGAGTCATTTTTTAAATAAATGTCTTCCATCTTTAGAAAAATGCTATAAGAATATGTAAAAGCAGCATTTTTGTTGGCGTGGGTCTTTAAGACGACACAAGCTCCCTCAAAAAACAAAAACACAACTTCTTCACCTTGATGGGAATCATCTGGGAAGTCATGAAGGCAAAAACAGATCCAGATCTTCCAACATTGCAGAAAAAAACCCTCATTCATTAGTCAACATTATAGAAAGAAAACATCTTAAGGAACTTTTGAAGAGAAGTTTTGGAATTTAAGAGTTTCTCATTTTAAATTATTTTTGTGAACTAAAATCCTTTTTACTTTTTTTTTTAAATCTTTTGAATTCACCACATTTTTGTTTTGAAATAACTTTATTGTTTGTTCCTGTCACAGTGGGAGTCAGCAGGGCCTCTTTCTACTGAAACCTGATGCTAATTAGGAACAAGCACGCGCTCCGATCAAAGACACAGATTCATCAATCCAGAACAAGTCCGCCTCCCGAGAGCGCTGCAAACCGCTTCTCCGTTAAAACCAGTCAGACGACCGCAGAATGAGGCCTGTTGTTGCAGAACTCTTGTTGTCGTTTCAGATTCTGTTTGGACTGAAGAGACTTTTCCAGCCGCCTCTCTCCTGTCAAACTAAACTTTCTCAAACTTCATGCTGCCTGAGGCACGTCAGAATCCATCTGGGGTTCTCAGCCTCCCATGGTCTGACATGAGACTTCACAGACTGGGATTCCAGTTCGGTGACAGCTGAGGTATTGTTCAGGTGAGTTTTCACCTGCAACACACAAATGGTTTGAAAACTGTTTTGATCACATGTGTCAAACTCAGGCCCGGTGTAATTATAATTGGCCCGCGAGATCATGTCAAATGTGATTTAGAGCTGGTATATCCACTACAGATAATACTATAAATCCCACAATGCTTTGCTAGTATGTTGGCACGCAGTCGAAACCGGCAAGCGCTCCATTTTTCTGTAGACAGTCAGTGACAGTCATGCTCCAGTCACATTAGACAAATTATTTGCCCCCTCCACAAAAATGGCCAAAGGAAAGATGGACAACAGGAGCTTTGAAGACAGGTGGGAGGCAGATGATCTGTTCAGGAACACAAAGACAGACGTGTTCATCTTGTGTGCGGAGCCAACGTGGCTGTGAGGAAAGAGAGGACAGTATATGAAAAGGTGAAACATCACATATAAGTTACAGTTAATTTTTTTTTTTTTCATTCATTCATTCATTTTCTTAATCGTTTTTCCCTTTTGGGGTCACGGGGCTGCCGGAGCCTATCCCGGCCACTTGTGGGCAAAGGCAGGGGACAACCTGGACAGGTCGCCAGTCTGTCGCAGGGTAGAATGTCCACAAACACACATCCATTCACTCTCACACTCACACCTAGGGACAATTTAGAGTTGCCAATTAACCTATGAAGCATGTTTTTGGACGGTGGGAAGAAGCCGGAGACCCCGGAGAGAACCCACGCATACACGGGGAGAACATGCAAACTCCACACAGAAAGGTCCCCCGTTGATGTCGTTTTTCAGGTCCCCCAGCCGGGACTTGAACCAGAGGCCTTCTTGCTGTGAGGCAAGAGCGCTAACCACTGCGCCACCGTGCAGCCTACAGTTAATTTTACTGTAAGTATTGAGTTTGGCTTATTGTCTACGGTGGCCCTGAATTTCAAATCACACAAACAAATATATTTAAAAAAAAACATCTTGGAAATCTAAACAAACGGAAAAAAAGAAACATTTGGGAAAACAAGAGTGTTTTCATGAATCCATTTGTAAAAAAATGAAACAATAAAAAACTGGAAACTGTAGATACTATGGGACATCGTTGATTGGATGATGACATTTGTCCGTCATTTCAACTAAAAATTACTTGGCATGAAGTGGTGCTGGACCTGCTTCCTACTCATCTCAATTGAAGACACGTGTGAAAAAACTCAAACATCATCAGCATATCAGTGATGCCCATTCTTTCCAGGTTTCTTCTTCTTTGCTGTTTTTTATGAAGTGATATTTATGCCAACACATTGCAAACTTTCCAAGAAGCACTTTTGTCTTCTGAAACATTTATTTTTACTACACGTCCGAAACACTTTTGAATGACGTAGATCACACATGGATCACGAAAGACCATCATACGTGGGAAATACGAAAAAGTACGTAGTGGCTGTGTGACGCAGCCTTTACAGCCGTGAACCTCGTGTATGACCTACGTCAGCGGTCCCCAATTTGAAAAATTGCCAGTTTCTCTGTTCCATCCGTCTATGTCACTCTACAGGGTGACATACAAGGCGCTCTTCTCAGTCATGTGATAGGTTACCGCTACAATAATTCCCAGGAGCTAGCCAAATGAGTGAAAAAAAAGTGGAAAGTTTCTTTATCAAGGGGAAAACGCCCAGCCAGGAGACGTTTATTAGACAGTTCTTCTTTTTTGCACCATGATTGTGGGAAGGGGAGAGGGTGATGACACCTGTGCGATGTTCAACGACAGGCGCGTCAGAGCTCGTCTTGTCGTGTCTTTGCTCCTCCATCGTGGCGTTGTTACACAAATCCTCCACCGCATCTTAAAAACTTTGCATGGCGTCATACTGGTCCGCAGCGTTCAAAAGGTCTGGGACCACTGATCTACATAAACCCTGCAGACTTTTTTTTCTAAGCCCATCAGACGAGTCTCTTATCACAAAACAGGCGCGCAGCTCATCAACGGCTCGCCGCCATCACAGGATGCTCATCCATTACAGTGTCTTCATCAGGACCGATGGGTCAGAGTGACCTTCACATCCAGAGAACCCAGCTCTCCCCCTCTGTGGGTCACGGTCTTCTCTCTGCTGCCAACCCACTTCTGAATTCAGCCTCAGAGGAACGACGACAAAGACGATTCTCCGTAGAGTTACGGGGAAAAGTCGTGTTTATGCTCACAGACGGAATTTGAAAACTTGAGGGTACTGATCCAAACTGCTACTCAATTATTGATATCTATGAAATGCAACAAAATAAAAAGTTTCCTATACACAACCATTATATATTTCTTAAGTTTATTTCATGAGGATTCATCTATTGTTAAATGTTTGTATTAGTATTTTAAATAGAAGAATATATTTTGCATTGCCTTTTTTCATATTGAACAAATGGATAAATATAGTTTGTGACTTATTGGTATTTATACTGAATTATATCATACAGTACATGGGATTGACGAATAGATCCATGAATGTCTTTGTTTTCCTGGTCTGAGCTGGAATCTGGATCAGAACTGGACGGATGGATGGATCTAAAACTGATGCTGATGAACTCCTCTGCAGAAACTATGTTCTAGAAAACGACACAGGTTTTTGGATTTTGTGTAAAAACATCGTCATCATAATTAAAAAAAACACTGGGAACACTTTGAAATAGAAGAAATAGATGATTGGAGTGGGACTTTAAGAATTTTATTTTCATATACTGTACATATCTATGTCATGGTTTGGGTTTCTTTGCCTTAATTTTTGCTTCCTTTTTGTTTCTGTCATGTTTGATGTCTGCTTCCTGTTTTATTTTGAAAGGTTTCCTGTTATGTCATGGTTTTGAGTTTTACTTCCCTGGTCCCAATCTCTCCATGATCATGTTCACCTGTCATTTCCATGACGTCTTCTGCCATGTTTGTCTGTTTACCTGGTTAACCCACACAGTGAGTTTTGTTTCCCTGCTTAGCAGCGCCTTTTGTTTGAGAATAAACCCCTTAACCCTTGTGCTATCTTAGATGACCCCACCCTTACATTGACGTGTTCTCCCTACCATCACAAAGGTGGATAAAGGAGGGAAGATTTCATGTAATCCATGGACACCAGTGAGGATCACAAATCATTGAAGAAAAAAGGTTCAGAGCACTGTCTAGTGGGTCTAGATGACCCAACTCCCAATGTTAAAGTGCCTAGGATAGCAACAGGGTTACCCTGGCACCAAGTGTCTCCCGTCTCTGCATTTTTGGTCCTTCATGTCCACCATGTACAAACGAAATTCAGCATGAAGTTGCATAAAAAAAAATGACCTTTCTGATCTGTTCCTGCAACAATGTTCATTCATTTATGTATGTATGGTTTACAAGTGACAGCTTTCATTATTTGTTTCATTTGAAATTTCATGTAAAAACAGCTGGTTGGGTTCCATTTCTTGTCAGAAATAAGAAGTTGGGAATGACCCCAAAAAAAACAGAAGCCACAGACGACAACCTTTCTTTACAAATTACAGTGGGGCAAAAAAAAGTATCTAATCAGGCACCAATTGTGCAAGTCCTCCCACTTAAAAAGAAGAGAGAGGCCTGTAATTTTCATCAAAGGTATACCACAACTATCGGATTTTTGCTCACCGTTCTTGTGATCATTCTGACCCCATGGGGTGAGATCTTGCCCCAGATGGAGGGAGATTCTCAGTGATCTTGATTTCTTCACACCAAGCTGCTTACCTGTTGCAGATTCAGATTCCAGCCTGATGCAGGTCAACAATTTGGTTTCTGGTGACCTCAGACAGCTCTTTGGTCTTGGTCGTAATGGAGTGACTGTTTGAGGTTGTGGACAGGTGTCTTTACATAGATAACCAGTTCAAACAGGAGCCATTATTACAGGTAACCAGTGGAGGACCGAGGATCCTCTACAGAAGAAGTTACAGGTCTGTGAGAGACAGAAATCCTGCTTGTTTGTAGGTGACTAAATACTTATTTTCCACCGTAATTTACCAATCAATTCTTCAAAAATCAGAAAATGTGATTTTCTGGATTGCTTTTCTCGTTTTGTCTCTCATAGTTGAGGTTTACCTATGATGAAGATTACAGGCCTCTCATCTTTCTAAGAGGGTAAACGCACACAATTGGTGGCTGACTAAATACTTTTTTGCCCCTCTATTATTTATTAAATGAAGCCTTTAACTGTTTTTTTTTTCACTCAGTAAAAATCCGTCCTCTGCTGGCAGGAGGAGAGGCGGCACTGGTGTTTGAACAAACCGGTGCTCTTCATCACCTCATGTTTCTCTTTTAGCAGTTTGAATAAAATCATCAGTTTGCAGCCGTTCTTTCCTCCAATCGCCCTAAGATTCTTGATTTCATCTCAGTGTCACACTGTGTGTGTGTGTGTGTGTGTGTGCACGTGTGTGTCAGTCAGGTGGTGTCAGAGCCCACCGCCCGCAGACACACACTCACAAGCTCTGCCAGCTGTCCTCCTCTCCACGGGGAATTGAACCCATCACTGCCGGCAGCTGAGCTCGGCGGCGGCGGCCTCTGTGAGGGGTGTGCAGCCGTGCATGAGCATCGTGCACACCCCTTTGATTAATGCCCAGCCCATCCAGTTTCCAGCCTTCCTGTGAACAAAAAAACGGGAGAGTTTCACAACTTTGGAGTCCCCCCCCTCCTTCTTCACATGCTCCTCCCACTCTGTCAGAGCTGATTGATAACCAGGAGGTGTGGGGGTGGGAAAGGGGAGGGTAGAGAGAAAAGAGGAGAGAAAGTGAGGGGGGGGCAGCAAAAAAGAGGGAGGAGCGGCCGACCAATCGGGTTCTGGAAACAGAGCATCCCGACCAATGATGAAGACGACGGCAGAGATGTTAACAAAGATGAAGGGTGGAGTTTGATTGACCAGTGACGGGGAAGAGAAAGAGAGGGATAGGGGCTGGGGGGGCTTTTGTCTTTCTGTCTCCTCCTCTCAGCCTGATGTCCGGCAGCAGTAAATCTTCCTTGGCGCTTTGACGGCGCGGCTGTTCGCACGCATGAGGCCTCACGGGCCTGGACCGGGAGCACACACATGCACGGACGTGCACGCCCTCCCAGCTCAGCTGTGATAAGGGAGGCGGGCTGTAGGTGACACCTCACAGGTGACTTCCACCCTCAGACTGTGGTTAACCCTTGTGCTATCCTATGGGGTCCAGATGACCCGATCCTTCCATTGAGGTGTTCTCCCTACCATGACAAAGGTGGATAAAGGTGGAAAGATTTCATGGAATCCATGGACACCAGTGAAGATCACAAATCATTGAAGAAAAAAGGTTCAGAGCACTATCTAGTGGGTCTAGATGACCCAACTCCCAACGTTAAAGTGCCTAGGATAGAACAAGGGTCACGCTGCTGACAGTTCCTCCCTGATTTCTGCTGGAGGAGCCGCAGGAGCTGCAGGGCACAGACTTGTTCCACTGAACTGGAGGCTAAAAACGTCACAAACAAGCAAAAACAATGAAGACCATTAAAATAATGTAAAGGAAAATTTCAATTATTTGCCTTTAAAGGTTTTGGAGCACACTCTGAAAATCTCTACATCTATGTTTATTCACATTTTAGTCTGAACAGTGAGGTAAAAAAAAAATGATTTATGTTCAAACGATTAACAGGATTTTACCGTTTTAGTGGAATCAGTTTCTTCTTTATTTATTTATTCAAAAATCAAAGTATTCTAAAAAAGAATTGTTTTTGTTGCAATTATTTAAAAACATGTCGAATTAATTTATCAATACATTCCTGGAAAATGCGATATTTTGAATTCATTCTTTCTATACTGTGAACCATTTTTTGATTTAAATGTTTCATGTTAAAGTTGTTTTTTTTTAAATAAAATTCCCAAAACGTTTTGTTATCTGCAAGAAAATTCTACAAATTTCTTTTAAGACATGTATTTTTTTGTTCAATTTTACTTTCCATTTGGTAATTTTTATTTGTTTTCAAGTGAAAGCCACAAATGTCTACAAAAATGTTCAGAAAGCCGTGATTTGGATTTTTGAAAGTTTGTAAGTAAAATATACAAATTAAATTCTGATAAATTGAAGAAAAAAAAATTGTCTTTTTTTTTGTGAGAGGTTATTTGCTTTCAATCTCACTAAACCACAATAGAATCTTTAAATAACTATTTAAATGAAAAATGCTTAAAAAGTGTAAAACTATGAACTATTATGCATAAAAACCTGTATAAAAAATAAAGAAAACAAATGTTTTAACTTTAAGAAAATGAAGCTTTATTTTGATGATTGTTATTCCGTCTCCAATTGTGACTCAGGTGCTCAGATTGTCTTTTGTTGCCCGTATGAAGACAAATGTTCGCACGGCGCCCGGCACTGATTGAGTTAGAGAGCGAGCGGAGAAGCAGAGGGGCCTCTGTGGGGGGGCCGTCCAGAGACCCCCTCTTACTGTCCGCCTGGGGGACGCACACAGGAACACGGATGCAGACCGTGAACAAAGTTTGTATCTGCAAACAAAGAATCATTGAATGCTTTTGTAAGATCAATACGTCCTGGTTTAGAAAAAGGTTTGGGCCCAAAAAAAAAATTCAAAAATAATAATAAAAGAATGAAGAAAGAAAAAATACAAAACAAATAAATTAAATTAAAAAAAATAATAAAAATTTTCAAGCACCCATAACAACTGAAAACAAGCACAGGTGTTTGTCTAAACCACAGTTACAAACTTAGACTTTTAACAGGACAATTTCACCTAAACTGATCAACCAATCAGCTGCTTTATCCTGTTGGCAGCCAATCAGATTACAAAATGTCAAACAGTGGTTTCAAACTGATCTTTTCTTTGTTTTATTCCCTAAATATTGGTTGCTAAAACATCCAATTATTATTTTCCACCTTCAGTCTCATGTCGTCATGAGAAACACATCTATGACCCATAAAAAGCAGAATATAAAACTCTTATAGACCAACAGAACCTTTGACGGACGTGAATTATGATCGTAGAAGGAAGTCAGACGCATTTGATGACCCAAGACGATTTGATTCTGAATAATTCTCATCTAATTATAGGTTAAATGAAACGTTTTGCACCTCCTCACAAACAAGACACTTTGAAATGGAAGTCTATGGTCTGGAGGTGCAGGTGTTTGTGGAGAGCCGGGTATGTCTCCAAACCTCACAGTTACGTCGTCGCCAGCGTTCATCAGAGCAGCAGAACTTTTATTTGAGCGGTGAGGTGAGCGGACATGGCATTTTATGGCTATACTCAAGTACACTTTACAAAATAAACTTTTTGGCAAAGGGTGGTGCACTGAAACTCAACATATTCACGAAAACAGCTGTGAAGCATGGTGGTGGGAGATTGATGATGTGGGATCGTTAGTAAAAACCGTTTATTTTTTCACTGACATTGAAGTTCTGACAAAAAAAATGATTGATGTGGGTCAGAAATGTCAGAAATGTCTCGAAATTCTGTGGAGCTGCAACAAAACGTCAAACCAACACTGCGTTCCCAGTATTTCAATCTTTTCAAAATAAAAGCAGATCTGTCAGCTCTAACCCAAAGCAAGCCACTCAGAAATTCATCTGGAGGTGGTTGGAGGGCGGAGGAAAAATTAGCTGTTGTTTACGAGATGGGGGGGCGTACTTGTACCCATACAGAATCACCCCAGGATTTAGTATAAGGGTTTCTTGCTCTCATGAATGCCAGATCTGTACTCATCTCCTTCGTCCAACATCACCTCCCTACCACCTCATGATTTGGTAGCAAACAAAACCTGATTTATTTCCCCTCCTCCGGGGGGACAAACACAGAAAAACTGCCTGACACCGGGAAAAAAATACATTTTTGGAGCGGCATCACGGAGACCTGGTGTCACAGACTCTGAAGGACTTTAAGCACAACGTCTTTGACTCTTTCAAAGTAAAAATGCAAACGTATTCAGTAGAGATGCAACAATTCACAGCAGTTCTAAACGGAGACTTGTGGCATCCCTAGAGGAAGAAGCATTTGTTCTTGGTTGTCATAGAGACAGCATTAGAGATAAGAGGTAACCGACTTTCAGCTGCAGAACTCTGGTTCTAGATGGGCCTCTCCTCCACATGGACCTGTGCTCCACAGAACCATCTTCTGCCTCGGATCAGGATCTCCAGGCGGGTTGGTTCGGCCTGATTCAGCAGCTGCTGGAATCGTCAATCGAACAAATGGAAAGTTTGGCACAAAGGCTGAAGGGGATGTGTCCTGTTTGACACACGTGCACATCATGGAGTTCGTGCACGCACCCGCGCCTGGGAGCTTGTGCTGCTGAAGGCCCCCTCTGGTTCAGTTAAGTGAGTCCTGAGTGAGACTGATGGGGGTCAAGACCCTGAGACACAGCGACACACAGACAGTACAGTGATGAGCATATGAAAGAACACACACACAGACAGCCATTGCCCCGAGGCGCCACACGGTCCACCCCCAACCGGCAGCCACCCCCCACGCAGAGGCAGCTCCGCCCGCCGTCCCGCAGCGTCTAACCGTGTCTGCGTTCTTGTTCACATATGTGTTTATATGGTGCGTTTATGTACCATGTATTCGTTATGTTTATGCAAATGAGTGTGAAGCTTGGAGCGGACGCGAAATGAAAGCCTGCAGCGTTAGGCCCCTCCCACTTTCCTGCTTTACTCGTCCATCAGGGAGTTCAGCAGCACGCAGAAAACGAACGAATGAATGCAAGACACGAGCAAAGCTTTCATCGTTTTATCTCACTTTGCCAAAAATATCGTATTTTATTTTGTCTCAGTGAAGGAAAAACTATGGTGGCTGAGAGGTGCCAGACACGCTGACATTTAAGATAAAACAACAAATCCCAGTACAAATGAACAAAAACTGAAACACAGCCAATCACGAAACACATTACAGAGTCCTGAAACACAACAGCAAGTCCGGGTGGAAACGGCCAAATACCGAATCACAAAAAAACAATCCCGTTACAAATGACCAAATTCAGAAACACAGCAACGATAGTGGAGACAGAAAGGGACGTAATATAAACCAATCGTGTATGATTCTTTCAAGTTTTTTTAAACTATTTTTGTGACACATCTAGGTTCTAGTGGATCAGATTCTGTGTAAGGAGCAGAACAACCAGATACAAGTTTTCAAAAGGTTTATTGTCCAAGTGTCTAAAAGTGTCCAGCCTCCTGCAGTCCAAACCCCATCTAATAAAAAAAAACACTCACACAGAACCAAATAAAACCCAGTATAAAACAGTTAAAACCCATGCAATAAAATCCACTAGAAGGGGTTCAGAAAACATCTCGCCTTAGGCTGACTTTGATTTGCACTGAGAGGGTAAATCACTTATCTGAAAGAGGGGTGGGTCGCAACCACACCCCTCTGCTGTTGTCCGTCGCGTCCCCTCTCCACTTTCCAGTTCCATTGTCCACTGGTTCCACTTTGCTGTCCCGGTCATGTGGCCGAGCCCGGACTCTAAAATGTCCAATTCTTGGGGCTGGCATGCTTCAAGCACCACTACCATCGCTGCAGCTGCTGCTGCTGCCCCAAAGCACCACACATGCAGCCTTAGTCTCTGGTGCTCCACAACACCACGCTTGTGGCTCCCATCGCTGATGCTCCAACACCGCTTATGCAGCTCTGGTAGTGCGCCTCTTTTTGCCAGTCCAAGTACAGCTGTTCATCCTTGTTAACCCTTGTGCCATCCTAGGCACTTTAACATTGGGAGTTGGGTCATCTAGACCCACTAGACAGGGTCTTAGATGACCCCCCCCCTTCCATTGGCGTGTTCTCCCTACCATGATAAAGGTGGATAAAGGTGGAAAGATTTCATGTAATCCATGGACACCAGTGAAGATCACAAATCAGAAAAAAGAAAATAGAATAATATAAATATAAATACAATAATATAATATTAATATAAAAACAATAATGTAAAAAAAAATGTAGCAGAAATGTAAACAAATAAAGCGGGATAGTTTAAAGACTATTTACAAACAGGTAACAATGTGCAAAATGTGTACCGAGATTGTTTTTGTCGTTCAGTATTTGGTCATTTGCACCCAGATTTGCTTTTGTGTGTCAGAACTCGGTCATTTGTTCTGTGATTTGCTGTTATGCTTCGTAACTTACTGTTGTGTTTCAGTATTTGCTCATTTGTTCCCAGATTGTTTTTAGTGCTTCATGATTTGTAGTTGGTTGAATCTTACATGTCAATGTGTCTTGCAGCTCTCAGCCACCGTAAAAAACTGAACAGGTTCACCAAGAAAAACTAAAGCAAAATATAAAAGGATTTACTGTTGTTATAATCAAACATCATTGATTATCCTAAAGCTGGTCGGCTGTGGTGACAAACGACTTTTATAAAACAGAAGAACAGGAAGAAACTACCAAGGAGATTTTAAAATTCTAGTTTTTTTGAGTGGAGTTTTTTACATCTAAATTCTTCTTTTACAAAAAACTTTATTGACACAACAGTGAGGTTTGAGCTCCTGATTCCTTCTGTCGCTGCTCAAACATTTCTGGTCCCTGAAGGGAGTCCTGAGGAGATCGGGATTGATCAGATACAGGCATCGATGCTTCAGTTCCACTTTGTTGAGGCAGATTCTACACTGGAGCAGATGTTTGCTTCTGAGAGACCCAGAGGAGCACATGAATGAGGAGGTTAAAGGTCAAACTAATTTCCGTGGTCATCGGACAGACTTTGAGGAAAAAAGAAAGCAAGAAGCAGTGGGTTTAACCGAAAACTGTGGTCATCGGCTTCGTGTTTGACAGCAGATGGATGCCAGTGAGAGTGAAAACAAGAGACAGGGAGCAGACGAGATGAGGGCCTAAAGATGGACGGTTCCCGATAATACAGTTGGTGCTGATTTGGTTACCTTACCAGTCAGAACGCACCGCTCCAAGTTTCAAAATTCCTGGTTTTCTGTTCGCTGCTGCCAGAAATTCATTCATCTCCATCATTTCCTTTGTGTAAATGTTGAAAAAAAAATCTGATCAAGTTCTTGTCCACCAACCTTCAACAAACCTCCATTCTTCAGCCACAAGGCCACAAAACCTCATGTCACTCCCCCTGAACCTTCAGCAGGACAGTTAAGCAGAATGTCTCCACGCAGACTTCCTGTTTCCTCTTTGGGTGCTACCCCTGACTGGCTGATATCTGTCTTCTTCGCGACTCTCATTTGGCTGTTGACAAGTGTGACGTCATCCACGGAAGACGGTTACTTCCTGCTCCAACCAAATGAAGTCAATTCAGTCGCCATTCTTTCACGATACCGATGCCGCCATGTCAGAGCCAGACATCGTTAGTAAGCAGTGATTGGTCCGAGTCGGTCTGTGTCAAAATTTCTGTGGCTACACTCACCAATCAGGAGTGAGCTCGACGGAAGGCCACACCCCCACCACTTGAAAGCGGGCTACACAAAATCTATCAAAGGTTCTGAACATTGAACGTTTGGAGCCAGCAGGCTCCACCGACCTTTATAAAGGCATCTGATTGGTCAGTTTATATCTTGAATAACTTGAAATTAAAAAATATATATTGTGAATTAAATTAACCTACGCCCAAGTGGCCGGGATAGGCTCCGGCACCCCCGTGACCCCGAAAGGGAAAAACGGTCAAGAAGATGAATGAATGAATGAATGAATTAAATTAAGCTTATCAAGAACATTAAAATAGTTATTGGATCAAGAAAGGTTCTTCTGACCAAAAGATTGATTGAGGAACAGCTGAGGTACCTCAGTTGTCCATTGATGTCATGACTCGGTTCTGGTGGTCTGATGGTGTGGCATTTGCTTTGTGTGTGGTGGTGGGGAGGGCGGTTCTGGGCAAAGACCACTTACAAGGACTTTACACTTGAGGCTGTGAGACATAAATGAAAAGGCTGCGTGCCGAACAGGCGTCATCCTTTATCGCATGACGGAACATTTGTCCAGAAACAGAGGTAGAGCGGAGGACCGTGATGTTGTTAGATGTTCGATCTCCTCCAGAATACGGACAAAGTCCTGCATCGCTCGGGGTTTCTAAGCCCCCATCTCTTTGGTTTCTGCAGGGTGTGATGGCAGATAGTGGCTGTAAGCTTCTTTTACCACCCGCGTGTTTTACACACACACACAAGCATCTCCACACCAAAGTCCTGCTGTGACATCATGATGGAGTGTCAGGTGCTGCTGGCTAATTTCTGCCTCCATGCGAGTATGCAAGAGAGGCAAAGAGGATGAATACTAAACAGTCAGCTAATGATATCTGTGTGCGTGTGTTTGGGTGTGTGTGTGTGTGTTAATGATATGTGTTTCCTCTGTGAACTGGATTGAGTGTTTCTCTGCGTTTTTTTTTTTAGAGTCACACTCTGAAGGTTTCCCTCACGTGTCGCTGCAAACATTCATCCTGAACGCTTCGGTGAGGAGTGATATTTCAACAAACGCTCCTCTTCTTTGGTAAATCTTCCTCCTCCATGCCGGCGTTTCACACCACAGCCAGAAAGGCTCCTTTTGTGCACACTGACCAAAACACAGCCAGAAGCGGTTCAGGGGGTCTGCATTTCTGCAGCAGGCATGTCAAACAGAAGGAAATGCTCCGTGGTTTGTTTCGCAGACTGAATGTGAAGCATGAGGCATCATGGGAGAAACGACGACTTCAGCGTCTGGTTCCACCAGACGCTGAAGCACAGCAGCGCAAAGCAATTCAAAAGAATTGAGGTTACTTCAACAAACTCTTATCATCAATTGGTCCCGCTAGCTGTGCTGCAGCGTCCCACAAAAGAAGCTTGGAAGTTTAACAGATAATTAACAGAAAAGCTGATGTTTTTATTTATTTTAAATTTACTTTGAAGCTCAGGGAGATAATGGCAAAGATATTGAGGGTAAAGTGGAGTAGAAATCTGTGAATGGCAGTCAGGGTGGGTATTATGTTCAAAAATCAATGTGATCAATAGAAAAAAGTCAATTTTTGACCACCGAAATGTGTAAAAGATGTAGTTTCTGAATTAATTAAAATGGTATATGGCACAGACGTATCCAGAATATTCTACCTTGCTAGAAGGCCCAAAGTGCTTTACAGTCACATTTAAATGAATCCTAACAATAAAGTTTAAAGTTTGTGAACATGTTTTCCCAACGACATTAACGCGTGTCGACACAAAGTAAACAACAAAATTCACATTAAAATATAAAAGATCTTATATGTGACGTTAGCCTGTGAAGGCCTCTAGGACAAGAGAGGAAATGTCTACAACTCAAAATTCTACATCTTTTTCTACTATATACCTTTTATACAGGTGGAGGAACATCTGCAGAGGTGGAGGTCTGATCTGGAGAGGAGAGAATGGAGGTCAGATGGACCGAGACGGAGAATCTGTGTGTAAAAGAGAGGAACTCTGGAGGAACTGTGAGGTTACAGAGAGAAGAGGTGGAGAGGCGTCTGCAAGCAGGTTGAAGAAGGTGGAGAAAGGTTTCAGGCGTGATGTGTGACTAAAGAGCGTCATCCAGAACGAAAGGAAAGGTGGATGAGACTGTGGTGAGAGCAGCGATGATGTCAGAGACTCTGATGCAGAGACAGGAGGCAGAGCTGGAGGCAGCAGAGATGAAGATGCTGAGGTTCTCTTTGAGACCAGGATGGATCAGGAATGAATCCATCAGAGGAACAGATCATGGTGGATGTTCTGGAGATAAATGCAGGGAAGCAGATGGAGACGTTTGAGAGGAGGAGCAGTGATGATGTTGAGGTTGGAGCTACCAGGACAGAGAGGAAGACCAAAGAGGAGGGTCATGGATGAAGAGGGGGAGGATATGAGGATGGATGGTGTAAGAGAGGAAGCTGCAGAGAAGAGGCAGATGATCTCCTGTGGCGCCCCCTAAAGGAAGCAGTTGGAAGACAAAGAAGAAGAAGACCAGATCAGATTCACACACACACACACCCTGTTTGACCTCTGTGACCCCTGGAGCTGCATTAGTCTTTTAGCTGGAAGCAACGAACCCCTGAGGACAGATGTGCACGAGCAGTCAGTTTTGAAGTGTGTGTGTGTTTGCTGTGCACACAAAGAGTTGTGCACGTTTGTGTGTGTTCAGAGCCAAGGCTCCATGTGTGGCCTTTCAGCAGAAGACCTGCTGCTGCACAGTAATCTGATAAATACTTTGCTAATGAAATCATCAGGAGTCTAGATTGTAGAAAATGCAGAATGCTATTCTCACGTGCACTTGCATGTGCACACACACCCACACACACAAACAACAACATAGAATGTGGTTAGGATGTCATTTATCAGCAGCAGGCTCTTTGACCCTTGCAGGGGTCAATGCTCAGGGGTCATCTGGACTGCAGACACACAGGCATTGAAAGGCTTGAAACAAGGAAGCTCTTTCTGCATTGATATTATGTCAGTGCACGTGCGTGTGCACGAGTCTGAGCCTGTCTGCCAGTGATGCTCTGTTATAATGAAGTTTGCAGCCCTCGTGTTTTACAGAGGAGTGTGTGGTTCTGATCCAACCTGTACCGTAGTTTGACTGGTTCTCCCTCCTCTACTGCATCTCAGCCTCGACTCAGCCTTCGAGGCTTAAGACTACAACCACAAACGTTGACCTTTGACCTCAGGAAGAAATTTCTTTCTTCCTCAAAGTTCAAAAATCAGCCAATACACGACCAGCTTTTATTGTAAAATATGCAACGTGGTGCAGAGGTAGAGTGGTCGACCTCTGATCAGATAGAAGCTTTGGATTTCCACTCAAATGAAGTTCAGATTGTTGCTGCATTATTTTTCCTAGTTTTAATGTTCTTTTTACTGAGGATAATCGTCAAACATCATACGTGTTATTGGATTTTTTTCATCCAAAATATTATTCATGACAGTCATGCCAAACCTAACTCACATATAGTCCCAGACACTTTCACTGGAAAGACTGCTGCAACTGAAGAAAATAGCATTTCCCTTTCATTTTACAGATGTCTTTATGTTGGTTTTTGAAGCTTGCTTTGACTTTTTTACCTGGAGAACATACAATAACAGGACCAAGAGGAGGAGAAAAACATGGTTCCCAAAAACAGGTTTTGATGTTTTCTTGAAGCTAAATCTTGCTTTTCTGATCTGCTGACAGGACAAGAACTCACCTGTTCAGACTGAAGCTTCGCCTCCAGAAGGAGGTCAAATAGAGCTGCCACACACCATCTGTAACGATTAAGTCTTTACCCTCTGGACGCCTATTTCCAATAAAACCGTTCATGAGAGCAAAAGTCAAATAAAACTTAAAAGATCAACATGCATATTTGAAAAAGGGCGAGGACATGTAAACATGTATTAATGTATTTTCTGTCCGGCTCTCTTTACATGTTTTCTCCAAAAAACTGTATTTTTTGCATGTTTCTCTACAGAAAAGTTGTATTTCAGGCTGTTTGGAATTCAGGGATTTTGTCAACATTTCTGTATAAATAATTCATAAATCCTAACCTGGATTTATGTGTGTTGCCTAATAGTGCTTCGTTCACATCGTCCTCAGCAACGCACGTTCAAGATTCTACTCTCAATAAAAAGTCTACGTAAATGTGCGCATGTGCGCATTTCGGGCTTAAATGTCCGAAGTTCTTGCATTCAAGCACTGCTCTACATACAAAACACACACTGCAATTCAAACGCTGACCAATCAGGGGATTTGGCAGTGACACATGGACGGCGTCCCTTTTGAGTCAATGCAGTGCCAATTGTTTGAAAATTGTAATTTGTGTCCGGCCGGATTTATGACACCAAATCTTTCATTTATCGGAATAGATGTCATGGTGCCTCTCCTCTCCATGGTGCTCTGCTTCCCAGATTGGACCCATTCACACTCACCTCCTCAACCTGCTTGCTCTATTTAAGAGGAACCTTCTCCAGCATTCATCACCAGTTCGTTGCCCCTATAGGGTGCATTACCTGGTCTCTAGTTATGTAATTTAGTTTATTCAATCCCTGCTTATGTTCTTAACCCTTGTGCTGTCTTAGATGACCCCTCCCTTCCATTGAGGTGTTCTCCCTACCATGACAAAGGTGGATAAAGGTGGAAAGATTTCATGTAATCCATGGACACCAGTGAAGATCACAAATCATTGAAGAAAAAAGGTTCAGAGCACTGTCTAGTGGGTCTAGATGACCCAACTCCCAACGTTAAAGTGCCTAGGATAGCACAAGGGTCACTAGGGAAGGGAATAGAAGCCCCATGAAGCTTTCACAGGGTTCATAATTGTGCCGGAAAAATGAACAAACCATTCAGGGCTTTGAAACCACACAGAACAGCGACATCTGGTGGCAGACTGGCAGACACTTCAATGTGGAAATGATGATGAAAAACGTAAAACAACACAATGTTGTTAATGGTTACAAAAAAAAAGGTGAAACAACACATCGTGTTGCGTTTTCTGTGAGAAGTGCTTGACACAGCAAAACACACATTGTATTACCATGTACAATGACGATAAAGGATTCTGATTCTGATCACATGAGGAAAATAAACCCAAGGCAAAAAAAACACGACGAAACATTCTGGTCTCTAACCCAAAATCTCTGGATGCAGAGGCTGTACCACTGAGCAATCACTAATGTAACAGTTCCCTGTCGCCTATCATAAATTCATAGAAGCATTTACTTTATAGATAACATTCATAGTGTATTGTCTAATTAGGAGAAACCGAGTTGAAACGATCCTGAGCCACAGTACGTTTTTTACCAGGAGCCATGGTAAAGTGCAGAGAACTGACGCTGATTCCAATACAGGGGAAACAATAGAACTGGTCGGGAACCGTTCTGGATTCATTTGCATTCAAAGACGATAGCACGCCCAACTGTTACAACACAAGTGACATCTGAACCGTGATTCGACCAAGCAATGCATTTGGTGCTTCATAGGTCATCAACCATGTGATCTACGCTAGTTGACACACGCCCCGAAACATTGTGTCAACCCACTCTGCTTCATGAAGATGAAAAAAAGCGCCAGAGCGTCCGTGTCAAACGGCCATCCCTAGTTCTAAATCAAGTTCTCTACCTCATCTACAGGACAGTTTCCACGAGTGCCGACCTGGGTCCTATCTCCACACGAGCCAACTCAAAACCACCAGAGATCCAAACCCTTCAGCCAAACCACGGCTCTATGCCACGCTACGAGTCCTCTCCATGCCACGACTCTATGCCACGCTACGACTCCACTCCACGCCACAACTCCCAGCCACTCCACAAGATTTACCACGCCATTGGATAATTAACATCCATACTCACCAATTGGTCCTCATTCGATCATCATCAACTTATCAACAAAGTGATTCCTATCTAAGAGTGGAGACAAACACCAATTTACAAACTATAGACCTGTTTCTCTTCTTCCACAATTCTCAAAGATTTTAGAAAAAATATTCAATGATAAATTAGCTTTATTTCTTGAAAAACATAACATTATAAATGAAAACCAATATGGTTTTAGAGAAAATAGATCTACCTCATTGGCTATCATTGATGCTGTGGAGGAAATCACAAATGCTTTGGACAAAAAGAAATATGCAGCTGGAATTTTCATTGACTTAAAAAAAGCATTTGATACTCTCAATCATGACATCCTACTGGACCAACTGGAAGTATATGGGATAAGAGGACTAGCGTTAACTTGAGTCAAAAACTATTTAATGGGAAGAAAACAATTTGTCAAGATTGATTAATATACATCAGAAACCAAAGAGATGAGTTGTGGTGTCCCACAAGGATCAATTCTAGGCCCGCTGCTATTCAATATTTACATAAATGACATATTCAATGTTTCAAAGCTTATGAAACTCATATTATTTGCTGATGACACAATCATATTCCATTCTACAGACAATCATAGGGAACGTATCAAGGTGGTAAACACAGAGTTAAACAAAATAAAATCCTGGATGGATTACAACAAATTATCTTTGAACATAGTTAAAACCAAAGTGATGTTTTTTGGAAACTTCAATGCAAATAAAGAGCTCTCAATTGAAATAAATAATGTCTTAACCCTTGCGCTATCTTAGATGACCCACCCTTACATTGATGTGTTCTCCCTACCATGACAAAGGTGGATAAAGGTGGAAAGATTTCATGTAATCCATGGACACCAGTGAAGATCACAAATCCTTGAAGAAAAAGGTTCAGAGCACTGTCTAGTGGGTCTAGATGACCCCACTCCCAATGTTAAAGTGCCTAGGATAGCACAAGGGTTAATCAAAAGTGTTACAGAAATAAAATTCTTAGGGATTTTTATCGATGACAAAATAAGTTGTAAGCCACACATCAGACACATACAAACTAAAGTCTCCAAAAGTATTTCAATCGTAAATAAATCTAAACATATGTTATGATACAACAGTAGATATTTATTGTACTGTTCTTTAATACTACCATATTTCACCCACTGTATAGAAATTTGGGGGCATAATTATCAGAGCTCACTACATCCTCTCTTTTTACTTCAAAAACGAGCCGTCAGAATTGTACATAAAGCCGGATATCTTGATCATACAAACAATCTATTTTATCAATCTAGACTTTTAAAACTGCATGACCTTGTTGATTTTTACACTGCGCAACTTTTATACAGAGCCAGCTGGAAATCGTTACCATTCAATATCCAAAAACAGTTCTTAGAAAATGAAGGAAGCTACAGACTGAGGGGATGTAGGAACTTCAAGATCAAACTGATAAGAACCACAAAGAAAAGTTTCTGTGTGTCGGTGTGTGGCACTAAACTTTGGAACGGTTTAAGTAATGAGCTCAAAAAATGTTCAAATATTCAAATATTCAAAAAAATGTATAAAGAAACTCTTATTTCAGGATATGAAGATAAGATGAGTTAAGGATCAACAGATGTTTATATAATTCCAAATACATGTGTGAACTTGACTGTGGTGAAATAATCAAAGCTCTTTTAATTACAACCACTGGGTGTTACATTGTAATGTGCAATAATGATAACTGAAATGTTTGAATTACAATCCATAAGCTATTGATTTTCTTTACTTGATCTGCAATGTGTAGCAATAATTACTAGTTTGATGTCATCATGTGTTCTAATAATCAATGATTATTACATATCGGTATCGTTACTGTTTACTGAAATCATGAATGAATGTTTTCTGAAGATCATCAATCATTTCTAGGCACTGGATTTTGTTACTTCAAGAGAATCTATCTGATCAGAACCGGATTTAAAACACTGTAAAACTATCAAATGAATGGACTCAGTAGGGGTGGGATTATATAAGCTTGCTTCTTCCCACTCCTTTTCAAGCAATAAAACAAACTCTACTTATACCTCAGTTAATGATCACTGTATTTAATTAAGCATATATGATTTAAGTGATATTTTTGTTTTGTTTTCTGTCTTTTTAATCTATGCATTTCATCATTTCTGTAATGAGTTTGATAAATATGTGTAAATTCTTTATTGCTTTGACTACAATGCTTGAAATGAATCAATAAAATCAAATCAAAATCAACTTAATGGGACAATAAACCTTTAAATCAATTTTGGTATCCTGCGGTCCTTCCGGGTTCCAGGATGTGGGTCTGCTCAGCCTTGCTGATCATGACAATAGAGCTCTGAAAGAAAAAGCCTGGAGCGAGATTCACCAGATTTTACAGCTTCCAAAGGTCGCACAAAAGGTCTTCCAACTGTAGGTGGTGGGCGTGCGCTAATAAATAGTAAGATAAAGATAAACAAAAAGAACCTCACCAACCGTAGACCTCATCAACCGTGAACCAAACCAGTCGAGGACCTCACCGCCCATGGACCTCACCACCAGTGGACCTCGCCAGCAGTGGACGTCACCGCATGTCACCTCTAAACTCTGCTATCTTTAATTAAAAATCACTGCAACGGTCAAGCAGAATGTTCTGGAGGACTTCAGGATTCCTTTTGCTGAGGATCTGGATGCACACTTCTTCTTCAAGCAGGACTGGTTTCTGTCCAGACTATTGAAGGATTGAAGATGAAGAGATCATTTTAAAAACACTTTATTTTGATTAATTCAATGTGATCATTATCCTTTTGCAAAAACTAAGAAGTAAACGGTTCTTTTTTTGTGGGTTTTATGACCTGGAACGCCAATTTACGTAAAAATAAACAAAGAAATACTAGAAATCAATTAAACAGAGGCCTCTGATTCTATGTTCTATTACAGTGTCTTTTTTAATTGAATTGTGGAAATGACAACCCTTTTGCATGATGTTTACATTTTTGGGAACGGGTCTGTACTTCAGATGACTTTGTCCTAAAGGTCAGGACATCTCGTCCTCTTCTCACATGCACGTCTGTCAAATCAGGAGCCGAACCTTCGGAGTCCAGAAATATTCCGATGGTTTTGTTTTGGGGCAGTGTTGGCCTCAGCTCTGTGGGTGTCCTGTCCTCACCCCCCCCCACGGATGACCCTTTCCCATAACCCCTTCCTCCCACACACACACGGGCAGAAGAGGAGGGAGACAAACTCCGTCTGAAATGTTGTTCCTGTCAGGAGTATCAATCACATCTGAGAGAGACAGACAGGAATCCCACAAACCCGCACGCGTGCACGCCGCCACGCACGCCAAGCTACACACTCCGTCTCTGTCACTTTCTGTCACGCACCCATGCAGTCACATAATCACTCCCACCAGCCGCAAATGCGCAGAACACACACCGGCGCTGCCGTGCGCCGCGCTGGCAGAGGCAGGCGGCGTGAGGATGAGTGATGGCTGCAGCTCCTGTCCATCCATTACGGCGCCGCGGCTGCAGACAGGTGAGCAGGCTGATACATGAGCAGGGCTTTATCTGCTCTCACCGACTCGCCGCGGCGTTTCATTCAGAGGCTGCACTGTTAACGGCCTCACGGGCGCGCGCACACGTGCACACACACAGACCACAGACACCTTTGAAATTTCACTCATTATCAGCGTTTCTTATTGTTATTTTGAGGAGAAACATGAGGTGGCTGGTATCTGTGGGCCACACGGAAGTCATCACTCACTGGTTTTTGATTGGTTATCTCTCTCACACACAGGAAGGCGTTATTATCAAAGCTCTTTACGGTTTTTCTCACACTTTCACAGAAAAATATCAAGTTAAACAACGGAAAGTCAAAAACTGTGAGCTAGTTAACAAGAATTGAGTCAGACCTTCATTTTTCACCCAAATAATGGACTAATATTTGACTTTAAGGGGTTTAACAGTGGCGCAGTGGTTCGCCTTTTTCTTACCTTACAGAGCAAGAAGGTCCTGGTTCAAATCCGGACCTATCTGCGTGGCGTTGGCATGTTCTCCTCGTGCACGTTTGGGTTTTCTCCAGCTTCCTTCAATAGTTCAAAAATATGCTTCTTGGGTTAACCCTTGCGCTATCATGTGGGGTCAAAATGACCCCACCCTCATATTGACATGTTCTCCCTACCATGACAAAGGTGGATAAAGGTGTAAAGATTTCATGTAATCCATGGACACCAGTGAAGATCACAAATCATTGAAGAAAAAAGGTTCAGAGCACTGTCTAGTGGGTCTAGATGACCCCACTCCCAATGTTAACGTGACGCACGTTACACCTGAGTGACAGAAAATGCCCTGAAAGAGTGGGCTGCCTCCAGCTCAGTTTTGGCCCAAATCCAAAACCGTGTGGCGCAGAGCAAGCCCCCCTCGCTTCCCATCATCCTGAGATTCCAGCTCAGATGAGGAAAATAAAGCATAACTGAAGGTTTGAATCCTCTAACGACAACCAGACATGCATCCATTTGTCTGCAAGTGGATGCATCAGAATGGAGCGGAGCGGGGAGCTTGTGGCCCCGCCCAACATAAATCTGCTCTCTCTCAAATGGCTTTTTTTCTCACTTCTTCTGATTCATGTTTGAATGAAGAAAAAGTCTGAAAAAGGCTTCATTTTCTTTTCACTTTATGGGTCTTAAATCATGAAAAAATTTAGAAAAACATGTTAAAAAAAACACCAAAAATGAAATGTTTAGAAGAAGACGTGAGTTAAGGAAGAGGAAGGATTTGAATCGTCTTTAAAAAGCTTTTAAGCTTCAGCATCAAATGATTTCTGAACTCATCCCTGTTTGAGAAAAAACTTTGCATTGAAAACTCTCCAAAGCTCTTTTGTACGACGGAGTTTCTGCTGTTTTCCTGTTTGTCTCCTTCCTGTTCTCCCAGAACCCGGCCCAGCAGATGCCCCGCCCCCTCCCGGGTCTGGTTCTGCTGCCGGTTTCATCCTTCTCCTCCATCAGAGGGAGTTTTTTTCCTCCTCCGACACACGAACTCGCCCTGCACTGAAACCCCTCCCACTGCTGGTGCACCCAGTGATGGAACTCCATTCAAAAGCTGCAGAGGTTTCATCGCTGCTCCTCTTCCAACATGAAGGTCCCAGACTCTGTTTATTCTGCTCCGACACACAACTGCACGCACGCATTTATACACACACACACATACACAACTAACTGCATGCACACATTTATACACACACACACACGTACACAACTGCATGCAAACATTTATACACACACACACATACACAACTAACTGCATGCACACATTTAAACACACACACATACACAACTTTATGCACACATTTATACACACACACATGCACAACTTTATACACACGCACACACACACATACACAACTGCATGCACACATTAATACACACGCACACTCACACACAGACACACACCCACGAACACACACACACACAGACCGCCTCCGCTTTAATCTTCATAAAAACACCTAAACAGGACTAATGACACCCTCTCTCTCTCTGAACCTCCCACACCTTCCCTCTCCTCCCCGCATTCCTCCCCCCATTCCTGACCCCCCTGCTCCTTCCTCCTCCTTTCCTCTGTTCCTTTCTCTGTTCCTCCACCCTTCCATCTTCACCTACCTCTCTCCTCCTGTCATTGCACTCGTCCGTCCACTCTTCCCCCTGAACATCCCAGCATTACTGCGGTGATAAATGGGTTCTTTGATGGTGCAGCGTTGACCTTTGCCTCCTGCGGCGTGCACGTTTCTCTGTCCCAGAAGAGCGTGCACGTGAAGGACCTGACGTTTTGAAAACAGGATCACAGTGAGAAGTTCGCTCTCAGTGCTT
The DNA here is from genome assembly GCF_053564925.1 of Oryzias latipes. Classification (NCBI taxonomy): domain Eukaryota; kingdom Metazoa; phylum Chordata; class Actinopteri; order Beloniformes; family Adrianichthyidae; genus Oryzias; species Oryzias latipes. The sequence goes on along the minus strand of NC_136244.1, from coordinate 1,829,447 downwards.
CACATGAGCCTGAGGAGCTCATGTCTTTGTAGCAGAACATTGTCAGAGGAAGTTTCAGCTGCAGACATTCCTCCTCCATCATTACCTCTTCTCCTTCCTACTCTCCTTCCTCCTCTCCTTACCCCCTCTCCTTCCTACTCTCCTTCCTCCTCTCCTTCCTACTCTCCTTCCTCCTCTCCTTACCTCCTCTCTTTCCTCCTCTCCTTCCTCCTCTCCTTACCTCCTCTCCTTCCTCCTCTCTCTTACCTCCTCTCCTTCCTCCTCTCTCTTACCTCCTCTCCTTCCTCCTCTCCTTCCTCCTCTCCTTACCTCCTCTCCTTCCTCCTCTCCTTCCTCCTCTCCTTACCTCCTCTCCTTCCTCCTCTCTCTTACCTCCTCTCCTTCCTCCTCTCCTTCCTCCTCTCCTTACCTCCTCTCCTCCTCCTCTCCTTCCTCCTCTCCTTACCTCCTCTCCTTCCTCCTCTCTCTTACCTCCTCTCCTTCCTCCTCTCTCTTACCTCCTCTCCGTCATCTTCTCCTTCCTCCTCTGTCCTTACCTCCTCTCCTTCCTCCTCTGTCCTTACCTCCTCTCCTTCCTCCTCTCCTTACCTCCTCTCCTTCCTCCTCTCCTTCCTCCTCTCCTTACCTCCTCTCCTTACCTCCTCTCCTTCCTCCTCTCCTTCCTCCTCTCCTTACCTCCTCTCCTTACCTCCTCTCCTTCCTCCTCTCTTACCTCCTCTCCTTCCTCCTCTCCTTCCTCCTCTCCTTACCTCCTCTCCTTCCTCCTCTCCTTCCTCCTCTCCTTCCTCCTCTCCTTCCTCCTCTCCTTACCTCCTCTCCTTCCTCCTCTCCTTCCTCCTCTCCTTCCTCCTCTCCTTACCTCCTCTCCTTCCTCCTCTCCATCCTCCTCTCTTTCCTCCTCTCCTTACCTCCTCTCCTTCCTCCTCTCTTACCTCCTCTCCTTCCTCCTCTCCTTCCTCCTCTCCTTACCTCCTCTCCTTCCTCCTCTCCTTCCTCCTCTCCTTCCTCCTCTCCTTCCTCCTCTCCTTACCTCCTCTCCTTCCTCCTCTCCTTCCTCCTCTCCTTCCTCCTCTCCTTACCTCCTCTCTCTTACCTCCTCTCCTTCCTCCTCTCTCTTACCTCCTCTCCGTCATCTTCTCCTTCCTCCTCTGTCCTTACCTCCTCTCCTTCCTCCTCTGTCCTTACCTCCTCTCCTTCCTCCTCTCCTTACCTCCTCTCCTTCCTCCTCTCCTTCCTCCTCTCCTTACCTCCTCTCCTTACCTCCTCTCCTTCCTCCTCTCCTTCCTCCTCTCCTTACCTCCTCTCCTTACCTCCTCTCCTTCCTCCTCTCTTACCTCCTCTCCTTCCTCCTCTCCTTCCTCCTCTCCTTACCTCCTCTCCTTCCTCCTCTCCTTCCTCCTCTCCTTCCTCCTCTCCTTCCTCCTCTCCTTACCTCCTCTCCTTCCTCCTCTCCTTCCTCCTCTCCTTCCTCCTCTCCTTACCTCCTCTCCTTCCTCCTCTCCATCCTCCTCTCTTTCCTCCTCTCCTTACCTCCTCTACTTCCTCCTCTCTCTTACCTCCTCTCCTTCCTCCTCTTCTTACGTCCTCTCCTTACCTCCTCTCCTTCCTCCTCTCCTTCCTCCTCTCCTTCCTCCTCTCCTTACCTCCTCTCCTTCCTCCTCTCCATCCTCCTCTCTTTCCTCCTCTCCTTACCTCCTCTACTTCCTCCTCTCTCTTACCTCCTCTCCTTCCTCCTCTCTCTTACCTCCTCTCCTTCCTCCTCTCTCTTACCTCCTCTCCGTCATCTTCTCCTTCCTCCTCTGTCCTTACCTCCTCTCCTTCCTCCTCTCCTTACCTCCTCTCCTTCCTCCTCTCCTTCCTCCTCTCCTTACCTCCTCTCCTTCCTCCTCTCCTTCCTCCTCTCCTTCCTCCTCTCTCTTACCTCCTCTCCTTCCTCCTCTCCTCACCTCCTCTCCTTCCTCCTCTCCTTCCTCCTCTCCTTACCTCCTCTCCTTCCTCCTCTCCTTCCTCCTCTCCTTACCTCCTCTCCTTCCTCCTCTCCTTCCTCCTCTCCTTACCTCCTCTCCTTCCTCCTCTCTTTTACCTCCTCTCCTTCCTCCTCTGTCCTTACCTCCTCTCCTTCCTCCTCTCCTTACCTCCTCTCCTTCCTCCTCTCCTTCCTCCTCTCCTTCGTCCTCTCTCTTACCTCCTCTTCTTCCTCCTCTCCTTACCTCCTCTCCTTGTTCCTCTCCTTCCTCCTCTCTCTTACCTCCTCTCCTTCCTCCTCTCCTCACCTCCTCTCCTTCCTCCTCTCCTTCCTCCTCTCCTTACCTCCTCTCCTTCCTCCTCTCCTTCCTCCTCTCCTTACCTCCTCTCCTTCCTCCTCTCCTTCCTCCTCTCCTTACCTCCTCTCCTTCCTCCTCTCTTTTACCTCCTCTCCTTCCTCCTCTGTCCTTACCTCCTCTCCTTCCTCCTCTCCTTCCTCCTCTCCTTCCTCCTCTCCTTCCTCCTCTCCTTACCTCCTCTCCTTCGTCCTCTCTCTTACCTCCTCTCCTTCCTCCTCTCCTTACCTCCTCTCCTTCCTCCTCTCCTTCCTCCTCTCCTTACCTCCTCTCCTTCCTCCTCTCTCTTACCTCCTCTCCTTCCTCCTCTCTCTTACCTCCTCTCCGTCATCTTCTCCTTCCTCCTCTGTCCTTACCTCCTCTCCTTCCTCCTCTCCTTCCTCCTCTCCTTTCTCCTCTCCTTACCTCCTCTCCTTCCTCCTCTCCTTCCTCCTCTCCTTACCTCCTCTCCTTCCTCCTCTCTCTTACCTCCTCTCCTTCCTACTCTCCTTACCTCCTCTCCTTGTTCCTCTCCTTCCTCCTCTCCTTACCTCCTCTCCTTCCTCCTCTCCTTCCTCCTCTCCTTACCTCCTCTCTCTTACCTCCTCTCCTTCCTCCTCTCTCTTACCTCCTCTCCTTCCTCCTCTCCTTACCTCCTCTCCTTGTTCCTCTCCTTCCTCCTCTCCTTCCTCCTCTCCTTCCTCCTCTCCTTACCTCCTCTCCTTCCTCCTCTCTTACCTCCTCTCCTTCCTCCTCTCCTTCCTCCTCTCCTTACCTCCTCTCCTTCCTCCTCTCCTTCCTCCTCTCCTTACCTCCTCTCCTTCCTCCTCTCCTTCCTCCTCTCTCTTACCTCCTCTCCTCCCTCCTCTCCTTCCTCCTCTCCTTACCTCCTCTCCTTCCTCCTCTCCTTCCTCCTCTCCTTACCTCCTCTCCTTCCTCCTCTCCTTCCTCCTCTCCTTACCTCCTCTCCTTCCTCTTCTCTCTTACCTCCTCTCCTTCCTCCTCTTCTTACCTCCTCTCCGTCATTTTCTCCTTCCTCCTCTGTCCTTACCTCCTCTCCTTCCTCCTCTCCTTACCTCCTCTCCTTCCTCCTCTGTCCTTACCTCCTCTCCTTCCTCCTCTCCTTCCCTCCTCTCCTTCCTCCTCTCCTTCCTCCTCTCCTTACCTCCTCTCCTTCCTCCTCTCCTTCCTCCTCTCCTTACCTCCTCTCCTTCCTCCTCTCTCTTACCTCCTCTCCTTCCTCCTCTCTCTTACCTCCTCTCCTTCCTCCTCTCCTTACCTCCTCTCCTTCCTCCTCTCCTTCCTCCTCTCCTTACCTCCTCTCCTTCCTCCTCTCTCTTACCTCCTCTCCTTCCTCCTCTTCTTACCTCCTCTCCGTCATTTTCTCCTTCCTCCTCTGTCCTTACCTCCTCTCCTTCCTCCTCTCCTTACCTCCTCTCCTTCCTCCTCTCCTTCCTCCTCTCCTTACCTCCTCTCCTTCCTCCTCTCCTTCCTCCTCTCCTTACCTCCTCTCCTTCCTCCTCTCTCTTACCTCCTCTCCTTCCTCCTCTCCTTACCTCCTCTCCTTCATCCTCTCCTTCCTCCTCTCCATCCTCCTCTCCTTCCTCCTCTCCTTCCTCCTCTCTCTTACCTCCTCTCCTTCCTCCTCTCCTTACCTCCTCTCCTTCATCCTCTCCTTCCTCCTCTCCTTACCTCCTCTCCTTCCTCCTCTCTCTTACCTCCTCTCCTTCCTCCTCTCCTTACCTCCTCTCCTTCATGCTCTCCTTCCTCCTCTCCATCCTCCTCTCCTTCCTCCCCTCCTTCCTCCTCTCCTTACCTCCTCTCCTTCCTCCTCTCTCTTACCTCCTCTCCTTCCTCCTCTCCTTACCTCCTCTCCTTCCTCCTCTCTCTTACCTCCTCTCCTTCCTCCTCTCTCTTACCTCCTCTCCGTCATCTTCTCCTTCCTCCTCTGTCCTTACCTCCTCTCCTTCCTCCTCTCCTTCCTCCTCTCCTTACCTCCTCTCCTTCCTCCTCTCTCTTACCTCCTCTCCTTCCTCCTCTTCTTACCTCCTCTCCGTCATCTTCTCCTTCCTCCTCTGTCCTTACCTCCTCTCCTTCCTCCTCTCCTTACCTCCTCTCCTTCCTCCTCTCCTTCCTCCTCTCCTTCCTCCTCTCCTTCCTCCTCTCCTTACCTCCTCTCCTTCCTCCTCTCCTTCCTCCTCTCCTTACCTCCTCTCCTTCCTCCTCTCTCTTACCTCCTCTCCTTCCTCCTCTTCTTACCTCCTCTCCGTCATCTTCTCCTTCCTCCTCTGTTCATCTTCTCCTTCCTCCTCTGTCCTTACCTCCTCTCCTTCCTCCTCTCCTTCCTCCTCTCCTTCCTCCTCTCCTTACCTCCTCTCCTTCCTCCTCTCCTTCCTCCTCTCCTTACCTCCTCTCCTTCCTCCTCTCCTTCCTCCTCTCCTTACCTCCTCTCCTTCCTTCTCTCTCTTACCTCCTCTCCTTCCTCCTCTCTCTTACCTCCTCTCTCTTACCTCCTCTCCTTCCTCCTCTCCTTACCTCCTCTCCTTCATCCTCTCCTTCCTCCTCTCCTTACCTCCTCTCCTTCCTCCTCTCCTTACCTCCTCTCCTTCCTCCTCTTCTTACCTCCTCTCCGTCATCCTTTCCTTCCTCCTCTGTCCTTACCTCCTCTCCTTCCTACTCTCCTTACCTCCTCTCCTTCCTCCTCTCCTTCCTCCTCTCCTTACCTCCTCTCCTTCCTCCTCTCCTTCCTCCTCTCCTTACCTCCTCTCCTTCCTCCTCTCTCTTACCTCCTCTCTTTCCTCCTCTCTCTTACCTCCTCTCCTTCCTCCTCTCTCTTACCTCCTCTCCTTCCTCCTCTCCTTACCTCCTCTCCTTCATCCTCTCCTTCCTCCTCTCCATCCTCCTCTCCTTCCTCCTCTCCTTACCTCCTCTCCTTCCTCCTCTCTTTCCTCCTCTCCTTACCTCCTCTCCTTCCTCCTCTCCTTCTTCTTCTCCTTACCTCCTCTCCTTCCTCCTCTCTCTTACCTCCTCTCCTTCCTCCTCTTCTTACCTCCTCTCCGTCATCTTCTCCTTCCTCCTCTCCTTCCTCCTCTCCTTACCTCCTCTCCTTCCTCCTCTCCTTCGTCCTCTCCTTACCTCCTCTCCTTCCTCCTCTCCTTCCTCCTCTGTCTTACCTCCTCTCCTTCCTCCTCTCCTTACCTCCTCTCCTTCATCCTCTCCTTCCTCCTCTCCATCCTCCTCTCCTTCCTCCTCTCCTTCCTCCTCTCTCTTACCTCCTTTCCTTCCTCCTCTCCTTACCTCCTCTCCTTCCTCCTCTCCTTCCTCCTCTCCTTACCTCCTCTCCTTCCTCCTCTCCTTACCTCCTCTCCTTCCTCCTCTCTTTTACCTCCTCTCCTTCCTCCTCTCCTTACCTCCTCTCCTTCTTCCTCTCCTTCCTCCTCTCCTTACCTCCTCTCCTTCCTCCTCTCTCTTACATCCTCTCCTTCCTCCTCTTCTTACCTCCTCTCCGTCATCTTCTCCTTCCTCTTCTGTCCTTACCTCCTCTCCTTCCTCCTCTCCTTACCTCCTCTCCTTCCTCCTCTCGTTCCTCCTCTCTCTTACCTCCTCTCCTTCCTCCTCTCTCTTACCTCCTCTCCTTCCTCCTCTCTCTTACCTCCTCTCCGTCATCTTCTCCTTCCTCCTCTGTCCTTACCTCCTCTCCTTCCTCCTCTCCTTACCTCCTCTCCTTCCTCCTCTCCTTCCTCCTCTCCTTACCTCCTCTCCTTCCTCCTCTCCTTCCTCCTCTCTCTTACCTCCTCTCCTTCCTCCTCTCCTTCCTCCTCTCCTAACCTCCTCTCCTTCATCCTCTCCTTACTCCTTCTTAACTTCGTCTCCTAACCTCCTCTCCTCTCTCTTTACCTCCTCTCCTTCCTCCTCTCCTTCCTCCTCTCCTTACCTCCTCTCCTTCCTCCTCTCTCTTACCTCCTCTCCTTCCTCCTCTCTCTTACCTCCTCTCCTTCCTCCTCTCTCTTACCTCCTCTCCTTCCTCCTCTCCTTCCTCCTCTCCTAACCTCCTCTCCTTCATCCTCTCCTTACTCCTTCTTAACTTCGTCTCCTAACCTCCTCTCCTCTCTCTTTACCTCCTCTCCTTTTACATTCGCTTAATAGAAAACACCAGCTTCAGTAAAGAAACAATGCTGCATCGTCTCTTTTGTTGCAGTCTGGCCACAGCACTTCATCCACAAGCCATATTTTCCTTCAAATACATCTCCTCCTCAACTCTGTTGACCAAGTTGAAACCTTCTACATGTCCATCTGAGGTCATTCCTTCCAAACTCTTCTTAAAGGTCTTTGATACCATCGGCCAAAGTGTCACTGAAATGATCAACATTTCACTTTCCACTGGTGTGTTTCCAAACGCATTCAAACATTCCATAGTGGAGCCTCTGCTGAAAAAGTCTAATCTGGACCGATCAGTCTTCCAGAATTATAGACCCATCTCAAAGCTTCCATTTATCTCAAAGATTCTGGAAAAGGTGGTCTCTGAACAATTGTCAGCGTTTTTGGATAAAAGGAGCATCTGTGACACTTTTCAGTCAGGTTTTCGTAAACATCACTCCACAGAGAGCCCTGCTGAAAGTGTCCAGTGATAGTTTGATGTCTGCTGATTCTGGCAGACACACAGTCCTCGTCTTACTAGATCTTTCATCAGCCTTTGACACGGTTGACCACCAGATCTTATTGGACAGATTGAGGGACCTGATTGGTTTGTCAGGGTCAGTTCTCCACTGGTTTTCCTCTTACTTTTGTCAAAATGTCTCAGTCAGCAGACTTACTGTGTGGGGTTCCCCAGGGCTCTGTTCTGGGCCCTGTTCTGTTTCTCCTATACATGATCTCCCTTGGGAAGATCATTCAGGATTTCAGCGATGTTTCCTACCATCTCTTTGCTGATGATATCCAGCTATATTGCTCTTTTAAGCCCTCCGAGACACACAAGCTGGGATCTCTGATGAACTGCTTGATGCAGATAAAACAATGGCTCTGTAAAAACTCTCTGCAGCTAAACTCAGAGAAAACAGAAACCTTAGTTGTTGCCCCTGATGATGCAATACCATGGATTAAGCAGCACTTGGGTTCTCTTGGCCAGGCTGTCAAACCCAGCCTTAGAAACTTGGGTGTCATTTTTGACAAAGATATGTCGCTGGAACAGCACTCCAATCAGCTGATCAGGAACTGTTTCTTCCAGTTGAGGAACATTTCTAAACTACGGAAGATGGTGTCTCATGAAGATCTAGAGCTTCTTATTCAGGCCTTTGTTTCTACACGGCTAGACTACTGTAACAGCCTGTTTTCCTGTCTGAATAAGAAGGAGCTGTCTCGCCTGCAGCTGATCCAGAACTCTGCTGCGAGGATCTTGACCCGCACCAAGAGAAGAGATCACATCTCCCCTATCCTCAAAGCTCTTCATTGGCTCCCGGTTGCATACCGTTATCAATACAAAATCTTAGTTTTAACTTTTAGGGCCCTTCATTCTCAAGCTCCTCCATATGTTTGTGATCTGATCCCCCCTTACAGACCATCTCGTGCACTGAGGTCTGCGGATCAGAACCGTTTGATGGTCCCTCGTGTTATGCCCCCTTCTGTGTCTAGGGGTACCTAGGGGGGCATAACATAAAAAAGTAAAGTTTCGGCTGGTAAATTTAAATTAACACACACCCAACAAATGTCTCCATACAAAAATGACAAATTTATTTAAAAATAAATTAACAACAACCAATAACAACTAAAAGTGAAGCAAACAGGCTTCAGGGTGAACCATGGCCAAAATAAGAAACAAAACCCCACCTAACTGAAACATGTTACCTGTAAATGAAAGAAAAGGGAAATCAAATGACAAAACACTAACCTCCATGGACCAGGGGTCAGCAACCCAAAATGTTGAAAGAGCCAAATTGGACGTAAAGAACAAAAAACAAATATATCTGGAGCCGCAAAATATTACAAGCCCTCAACATATATTCCTCAACATCATCTTCCTCGTCATCATCCTCTTACTTTCACTCCTCTGCCTCTGTTCCCAATGTTGGCATCCATTGCTCCAAAACAGAAGAGCACACCTGTTGCCCTTCCATGCTAACGCTCTGAGTGCGAACTGTCAAGCTGCGTGACGGCTGTTTGCGCTTCTGATGAGTCTGTGTCCAGGGGGGTATTCCAGAAAGCAGGTTCTGCTAGCTCCCACGGTAAGTTTGAGGCTAAGGAAGTTGATAACCTCAGCTTTCTGTTCCAGAAATGGAGGTATGTTTCATGGTAGGTCAAGTTGCCATGGCAACTCATGCTCTGAACATAACCTGGTCGGGGGCAGGTTTAGTTGAAGGTTAGTTTGTTTACAGAGAGGTGAAGCAGCATGGCGTGTCCATTTGAAGATGATTTAGTGGATGAAGAAGCTCAGATAATACTTTTTCCACCATGAGAGGGTGATAAGACCACACATGGATGTTGGAAAATTAAACTATTTTACTTTTATCTAACATAGTTATTTGCTTCAGTTAAGATAAAGCATTTGTTTGTCAAGTCAGTTTAAAAATAACACGTAGTTATCAGACAGTTATTTTACATTCATTGAAATTAATTCAATTAAGTAGGTGTAACTTTGGTGCTGCTGTTAGATCGGCACCGCAAGGGATTGTGGGATACCATTTCCTTTGCCTGTCTGGACGGATTTTTGTTTAAGTGTGGGTTTTTGACCAAATGTGTTTGGTTGTTTAGCTGTTTTACTGTGTTTTGCCATGTTTTGCTGAGTCATTTTGTCCTACTGTGCTTATGTCTCTGCACCATGAGTAAGAGTGAAGGAGAGGATGATGAGTTTATATTGCACCCCTACCGAGAGCCATTCTAAGGACAATGACGGATAATTCTTTAATGAATTTATGCGGGACGTGCATTTTTTCCCCCCGTCCTTTTTATTGTTATACAAATGAGCATCTCTGCCAGCTCATACTTAGACATATAAGAAATCAAGAAATATAATTAATTAAGATGGAAAAAATATTAATTGAATTGGAGTAATATGACATTTAGTTAGATAAATACATAAATTTGAGTTGTATTATCAATTATTGAGTTTTATAGATGTAAGAAATTAGGTTGATTAAATTTAACTCAATTATTTGTTACCAATAGAAGTATTTCATTTAAGGTGGCAAAATTGGATAAGTTTTATATATATAGCCGTCATTTATATATATATATATATATATATATATATATATATATATATATATATATATATATATGCATCACAAGGAAAATGGAAATAAGATCAGAAACTTGTGCGTTTACTTTGTCTGTTCTTCTACTACAAGCAGAAACTCTTTCTTTTGATGATGCAGCCGTATTACTTTTTTGATGGTCGTATAATCTTCATACGCCGTCATTAAAATCTCAGACTCCGTCTCACTAAAGTATTGCGCTGTCTTTGGTTCTCCACGCGTTTCCATGGTGACTCCGGAAATCGGCGATCTATTGAGAATGTCTTTATGTACCTTCTGTGCACGAGCATTAACCCAGGGTTACTAAGTCGAGCGTAATTACACCAACTCATATGCGGTCTTTTGGAACCGACATACCCAGAGTAAGCAAGTTCAGGCGGATTTCAGCCAGAGTTCAGGCTTAAAGTCAGGCTAATTTAAACATGCTTCCTGGAATACCCCCCAGGTTTGACTGCTGGGGCCTGTTTCAGAAAGGAGGTTCAACCAACTCTGAGGTTGAACTTGAACTCTGAGTTGGTCAATCGGGAGATTAACAACTCTGAGTTTTCTGTTTCAGAGAAGCTGATCGGAGTTAGATCAATCAACTCTGAGTGGACTGATTCGGAGGTGAGCGTGAGCACCGCGACTATAAGAAGCCATTATCAATGGAGCGCAGATATCACGAGTCACCATGGCAACCGTGAAAAAAAGAGGTCTGCATATTTTTCGCCAGCTGAACTTGACGTACTGCTGCAGAGTTACAGTGAATATGAGCACATATTCCAGAAGAAAAGCAACACCGCTGCATCTGCAAAACAGAGACAGTTAGCGTGGGAAAACATAGCTGCTCAAGTTAATGCCTAAGTTTGCATTTAAATCATTGTTAGAAAATATTGGCTGTAATAAATAACTTTTTAAATAGCGTAAAGAGTGAAATAAAAAATGGCGATATTAAGGTGTACTTTTGAAGTGTCATTCCTGGTGTAAATGCATGAAATGCTGCACAGTGTACAGAACCAATCTAGGGGGGGGTGCATTTAACGTCGGTAATGTTTAGAGGACTTTTTTGTTAACCTCCCCCTCTTGCAAACGTTGGTCAGTTTAATATTAATACATGCAATTGTGTTTTTAAAAGTGAACTTTTGTCTACTGTTGAACCTTTCGCTGCGCAAAGACTTCTCCTTTCTTTTCTCTCGTCTTTCCGACCGACCGTGGTCAGAAGCGCAGAGGAGATTTCCTTCAGGGCCGAAGGGAATTCTCCTTCGGGGTTCACTTCCCGTTCGAAACCCTCAACCTCCAGAGCGGATTAAGAATGACTCCAAAACAGTTATTCTGGGAATGACACCTTCTCTTTATTTAACTAAGTGCTCCGTCCTCCGAACACACAATATATTCCACGCACACACCTCCGCTCCGTGCTCACCCCCCCCCCCCCATCTGCACCTGCCCTCGCCCCTCCCCTTGTCTCTCGTGGATTGCACCCCGCTCAGCACACACACACTGCAACACTACCCCTGTATTGATCAAGTGGTATAGGTTTATATGGGATTAAGACAGTAAGCAGTGCTAGCAAATTGTGTTTCCAAAAAGTAATTGTTACATTAATCTAATTCAATGTCCCTGATTTCATTTTCATGTAGATGCAATCCTGCAGGAATTAAAAGAACATGGCAGCAGCTAAAAATGAAGTATAAAAACATAATTCAATCAGGTCAAATGTGAGCATGTCATGGATGTAGGCTTTGTTGACAATATTTGACATGTGAAACATCTACATAGCAATACATATCTAATGTTGTTTTCATTGTATATATGTAATTGACTGCAACGTAAAACGGTAACGCTCAAACAAAAACGTATGGGGAAATGACAAAAAATCGAGTCTTCTCAAAATCCTCGTACGAGGTAAATATAATTCTCTATGAATTAATGCAGCCTCCTCGTCTATTGGGTCTTCCAAAAAAGAACAAGCCATTCTTGTCACTTAGACCGTCTTTGTGTGACGGAAATGTGGGCAATGAAGGTTAAAGCGAAAAATACCGCTTTGTCTTTAAAAAGGGGAGGGGACCGGCAGAAACTTCGAGTTTGGAGAATAAAACCTGCTCCCGACCAGGTTAGGTTCACAGCATAAGTAACCATGGACACTGACTCCGAGTAGAAGTTACCTCTCTTTCAGAAACGGGTTTGACTTACTCTGCTTTCTCTGGTTTAACAAACCTTCCATTCTGAAACGGAAAACCAAGGGTTTCCCTGATTTCAGGGTTAATGCACTCAGAGTTTACACTTAACTTCCTTTCTGAAACAGGCCCCTGGTCTTTGTGAAAACAAAATATTTTCTTCCTGAAAATTGTGCCACAAGCAGAGGATTGTTTGTAGTGTTTTGAAAAATGTGTCATGGAACTGTGGTTGGAGTGTCAAGCTGGAATTGAGCTTGTAGGTCAGCAGAATTGGTTCAGAGTGTCTGTGAATGTTGTGTGTTGTGTGTGTCGTTGTGTCTCAGGTACCAACATTTGTGTGTAAACGATTAAGAAAAACTGTAACTCCCAAGGAGGTGGGGGAGGAGCCTTGAAGGTGTGTGTGTGTGCGTTTGTGTGTGTGCATGCATGTGACAGTGACTAATGTCCAGCTGTGTTTGATGATGCAGAACCTCCATTTAATAGGAGACACACAACCAAGTTCAAATCAGTCTAATGGATAAATATGATAGGGGGGGGGGGGGGGGGGGGGGGGATTGAGGAGTGAAGATGAACACGAGGAGGAAGAGGAGGAGGAAGAGTTTAAGAAGCAAGAAACACATCACCACAAATGCTGCAGAACAGCGCCACCTGCAGTTCAGATGATCAGACCTGCAGAACCTTTGACTGTTTTTCTCAATCGTTTACACACAAATGTTGGTGCCTGAGAAACAACGACACACACACAACACACAACATTCACCGACACTTTGAACCAATTCTGCTGACCTACATGAGATAAAACGACCACAAGAAGAACGCTGATGAAGAACAACGATGAAGAATGACGATGAACAACAACGATGAAGAACAACGATGAAGAACAACGATGAAGAACAAAGATGAAGAACAACGATGAAGAACAATGATGAAGAACAACGATGAAGAACAAAGATAAAGAACAGCAATGATGAACGCTGATGAAGAATAACGATGAAGAACAACGATGAAGAATGACGATGAACAACAACGATGAAGAACAACGCTGAAGAACAAAGATGAAGAACAAAGATGAAGAACAAAGATGAAGAACAACGATGAAGAACAACGATGAAGAACACAGATGAAGAACAACGATGAAGAACAACGATGAAGAACAACGATGAAGAGCAACGGTGAAGACACAAAGATGAAGAACAACGATGAAGAACAACGATGAAGAACAACGATGAAGAACAACAATGAAAAACAACGATGAAGAATAACAATGAAGAACAACGATGAAGAACAAAGATGAAGAACAACAATGAAGAATGACGATGAACAACAACGATGAAGAGCAACGATGAAGACACAAAGATGAAGAACAACGATGAAGAACAACAATGAAAAACACAGATGAAGAACAAAGATGAAGAACAAAGATGAAGAACAACGATGAAGAACAACAATGAAAAACACAGATGAAGAACAAAGATGAAGAACAAAGATGAAGAACAACGATGAAGAACAAAGATGAAGAACAACGATGAAGAATGACGATGAACAACAACGATGAAGAGCAACGATGAAGACACAAAGATGAAGAACAACGATGAAGAACAACGATGAAGAACACAGATGAAGAACAACGATGAAGAACAAAGATGAAGAACAACGATGAAGAACAACGACGAAGAACAAAGATGAAGAACAGCAATGATGAACGCTGATGAAGAATAACGATGAAGAACAACGATGAAGAATGACTATGAACAACAACGATGAAGACACAAAGATGAAGAACGACGATGAAGAACAAAGATGAAGAACAAAGATGAAGAACAACGATGAAGAACGCTGATGAAGAACAACGATGAAGAACAACGATGAAGTACGCTGATGAAGAACAACGATGAAGAACAACAATGAAGAACAACGATGAAGAACAACGATGAAGTACGCTGATGAAGAATAACGATGAAGAACAACGATGAAGAACAACAATGAAGAATAACAATGAAGAACAACGATGAAGAGCAACGGTGAAGAACAACGATGAAGAACGCTGATGAAGAACAACGATGAAAAACAACGATGAAGAACAACGATGAAGAACGCTGATGAAGAACAACGATGAAGAACGCTGATGAAGAACAACGATGAAGAACAACGATGAAGAACGCTGATGAAGAACAACGATGAAGAACGTTGATGAAGAACAACGATGAAGAACAACGATGAAGAACAACGATAAAGAATAACAATGAAGAACAACGATGAAGAACGCTGATGAAGAACAACGATGAAGAACGCTGATGAAGAACAACGATGAAGAACAACGATGAAGAACGCTGATGAAGAACAACGATGAAGAACAACGATGAAGAACAACGATGAAGAACAACGATGAAGAATAACAATGAAGAATAACAATGAAGAACAACGATGAAGAGCAACGATGAAGAACAACGATGAAGAACAAAGATGAAGAACAACGATGAAGAACACAGATGAATAACAACGATGAAGAACAAAGATGAAGAACAACGATGAAGAATGACGATGAACAACAACGATGAAGAGCAACGATGAAGACACAAAGATGAATAACAACGATGAAGAACAACAATGAAGAACACAGATGAAGAACAACGATGAAGAACACAGATGAAGAACAACGATGAAGAACAATGAAGAAGAACAACGATGAAGAACAACGATGAAGAACAAAGATGAAGAACAGCAATGATGAACGCTGATGAAGAATAACGATGAAGAACAACGATGAAGAATGACGATGAACAACAACGATGAAGACACAAAGATGAAGAACGACGATGAAGAACAAAGATGAAGAACAACGATGAAGAACGCTGATGAAGAACAACGATGAAGAACAACGATGAAGAACAACGATGAAGAATAACAGTGAAGAACAACGGTGAAGAACAACGGTGAAGAACAACGATGAAGAACGCTGATGAAGAACAACGATGAAGAACAAAGATGAAGAACAACGATGAAGAACGCTGATGAAGAACAACGATGAAGAACGCTGATGAAGAACAACGATGAAGAACAACGATGAAGAACAACGATGAAGAATAACAATGAAGAACAACGATGAAGAACAAAGATGAAGAACAACGATGAAGAACGCTGATGAAGAACAACGATGAAGAACGCTGATGAAGAACAACGATGAAGAACAACGATGAAGAACAACGATGAAGAACAACGATGAAGAACGCTGATGAAGAACAACGATGAAGAACAACGATGAAGAACAACGATGAAGAACGCTGATGAAGAACAACGATGAAGAACGCTGATGAAGAACAACGATGAAGAACAACGATGAAGAACGTTGATGAAGAACAACGATGAAGAACGCTGATGAAGAACAACGATGAAGAACGCTGATGAAGAGCAACGATGAAGAACAACGATGAAGAACAAAGATGAAGAACAACGATGAAGAACAAAGATGAAGAACAACGATGAAGAACGCTGATGAAGAACAACGATGAAGAACGCTGATGAAGAACAACGAGGAAGAACAACAATGAAGAACAACGATGAAGAACAAAGATGAAGAACAACGATGAAGAACGCTGATGAAGAACAACGATGAAGAACGCTGATGAAGAACAACGATGAAGAACGCTGATGAAGAACAACGAGGAAGAACAACGATGAAGAACAACGATGAAGAGCAACGATGAAGAACAACGATGAAGAGCAACGATGAAGAACAACGATGAAGAACAAAGATGAAGAACAACGATGAAGAACAAAGATGAAGAACAACGATGAAGAACGCTGATGAAGAACAACGATGAAGAACGCTGATGAAGAACAACGAGGAAGAACAACAATGAAGAACAACGATGAAGAACAAAGATGAAGAACAACGATGAAGAACGCTGATGAAGAACAACGATGAAGAACGCTGATGAAGAACAACGATGAAGAACGCTGATGAAGAACAACGATGAAGAACAACGATGAAGAACAACGATGAAGAATAACAATGAAGAGCAACGGTGAAGAACAACGATGAAGAACAACGATGAAGAATAACAATGAAGAAAAACGATGAAGAACAACGATGAAGAACAACGATGAAGAATGCTGATGAAGAACAACGATGAAGAACGCTGATGAAGAACAACGATGAAGAACGCTGATGAAGAACAACGATGAAGAACAACGATGAAGAACAACGATGAAGAATAACAATGAAGAACAACGGTGAAGAACAACGATGAAGAACAACGATGAAGAACAACGATGAAGAACAACGATGAAGAATAACAATGAAGAATAACAATGAAGAACAACGATGAAGAACAACGATGAAGAACAACGATGAAGAACGCTGATGAAGAATAACGATGAAGAACGCTGATGAAGAACAACGATGAAGAAAAAAGATGAAGAACAACGATGAAGAACGCTGATGAAGAACAACGATGAAGAACAAAGATGAAGAACAACGATGAAGAACAACAATGAAAAACACAGATGAAGAACAAAGATGAAGAACAAAGATGAAGAACAACGATGAAGAACAAAGATGAAGAACAACGATGAAGAACAAAGATGAAGAACAACGATGAAGAACAACAATGAAAAACACAGATGAAGAACAAAGATGAAGAACAAAGATGAAGAACAACGATGAAGAACAAAGATGAAGAACAACGATGAAGAATGACGATGAACAACAACGATGAAGAGCAACGATGAAGACACAAAGATGAAGAACAACGATGAAGAACAACGATGAAGAACACAGATGAAGAACAACGATGAAGAACAAAGATGAAGAACAACGATGAAGAACAACGACGAAGAACAAAGATGAAGAACAGCAATGATGAACGCTGATGAAGAATAACGATGAAGAACAACGATGAAGAATGACTATGAACAACAACGATGAAGACACAAAGATGAAGAACGACGATGAAGAACAAAGATGAAGAACAAAGATGAAGAACAACGATGAAGAACGCTGATGAAGAACAACGATGAAGAACAACGATGAAGTACGCTGATGAAGAACAACGATGAAGAACAACAATGAAGAACAACGATGAAGAACAACGATGAAGTACGCTGATGAAGAATAACGATGAAGAACAACGATGAAGAACAACAATGAAGAATAACAATGAAGAACAACGATGAAGAGCAACGGTGAAGAACAACGATGAAGAACGCTGATGAAGAACAACGATGAAAAACAACGATGAAGAACAACGATGAAGAACGCTGATGAAGAACAACGATGAAGAACGCTGATGAAGAACAACGATGAAGAACAACGATGAAGAACGCTGATGAAGAACAACGATGAAGAACGTTGATGAAGAACAACGATGAAGAACAACGATGAAGAACAACGATAAAGAATAACAATGAAGAACAACGATGAAGAACGCTGATGAAGAACAACGATGAAGAACGCTGATGAAGAACAACGATGAAGAACAACGATGAAGAACGCTGATGAAGAACAACGATGAAGAACAACGATGAAGAACAACGATGAAGAACAACGATGAAGAATAACAATGAAGAATAACAATGAAGAACAACGATGAAGAGCAACGATGAAGAACAACGATGAAGAACAAAGATGAAGAACAACGATGAAGAACACAGATGAATAACAACGATGAAGAACAAAGATGAAGAACAACGATGAAGAATGACGATGAACAACAACGATGAAGAGCAACGATGAAGACACAAAGATGAAGAACAACGATGAAGAACAACAATGAAGAACACAGATGAAGAACAACGATGAAGAACACAGATGAAGAACAACGATGAAGAACAATGAAGAAGAACAACGATGAAGAACAACGATGAAGAACAAAGATGAAGAACAGCAATGATGAACGCTGATGAAGAATAACGATGAAGAACAACGATGAAGAATGACGATGAACAACAACGATGAAGACACAAAGATGAAGAACGACGATGAAGAACAAAGATGAAGAACAACGATGAAGAACGCTGATGAAGAACAACGATGAAGAACAACGATGAAGAACAACGATGAAGAATAACAGTGAAGAACAACGGTGAAGAACAACGGTGAAGAACAACGATGAAGAACGCTGATGAAGAACAACGATGAAGAACAAAGATGAAGAACAACGATGAAGAACGCTGATGAAGAACAACGATGAAGAACGCTGATGAAGAACAACGATGAAGAACAACGATGAAGAACAACGATGAAGAATAACAATGAAGAACAACGATGAAGAACAAAGATGAAGATCAACGATGAAGAACGCTGATGAAGAACAACGATGAAGAACGCTGATGAAGAACAACGATGAAGAACAACGATGAAGAACGCTGATGAAGAACAACGATGAAGAACGCTGATGAAGAACAACGATGAAGAACAACGATGAAGAACAACGATGAAGAACGCTGATGAAGAACAACGATGAAGAACGCTGATGAAGAACAACGATGAAGAACAACGATGAAGAACGTTGATGAAGAACAACGATGAAGAACGCTGATGAAGAACAACGATGAAGAACGCTGATGAAGAGCAACGATGAAGAACAACGATGAAGAACAAAGATGAAGAACAACGATGAAGAACAAAGATGAAGAACAACGATGAAGAACGCTGATGAAGAACAACGATGAAGAACGCTGATGAAGAACAACGAGGAAGAACAACAATGAAGAACAACGATGAAGAACAAAGATGAAGAACAACGATGAAGAACGCTGATGAAGAACAACGATGAAGAACGCTGATGAAGAACAACGATGAAGAACGCTGATGAAGAACAACGAGGAAGAACAACGATGAAGAACAACGATGAAGAGCAACGATGAAGAACAACGATGAAGAGCAACGATGAAGAACAACGATGAAGAACAAAGATGAAGAACAACGATGAAGAACAAAGATGAAGAACAACGATGAAGAACGCTGATGAAGAACAACGATGAAGAACGCTGATGAAGAACAACGAGGAAGAACAACAATGAAGAACAACGATGAAGAACAAAGATGAAGAACAACGATGAAGAACGCTGATGAAGAACAACGATGAAGAACGCTGATGAAGAACAACGATGAAGAACAACGATGAAGAACAACGATGAAGAACAACGATGAAGAACAACGATGAAGAATAACAATGAAGAGCAACGGTGAAGAACAACGATGAAGAACAACGATGAAGAATAACAATGAAGAAAAACGATGAAGAACAACGATGAAGAACAACGATGAAGAATGCTGATGAAGAACAACGATGAAGAACGCTGATGAAGAACAACGATGAAGAACGCTGATGAAGAACAACGATGAAGAACAACGATGAAGAACAACGATGAAGAATAACAATGAAGAACAACGGTGAAGAACAACGATGAAGAACAACGATGAAGAACAACGATGAAGAACAACGATGAAGAACAACGATGAAGAATAACAATGAAGAATAACAATGAAGAACAACGATGAAGAACAACGATGAAGAACAACGATGAAGAACGCTGATGAAGAATAACGATGAAGAACGCTGATGAAGAACAACGATGAAGAAAAAAGATGAAGAACAACGATGAAGAACGCTGATGAAGAACAACGATGAAGAACAACGATGAAGAACGCTGATGAAGAACAACGATGAAGAACAACGATGAAGAACAACGATGAAGAATAACAATGAAGAACAACGGTGAAGAACAACGATGAAGAACAACGATGAAGAACAACGATGAAGAACAACGATGAAGAACAACGATGAAGAATAACAATGAAGAACAAAGATGAAGAACAACGATGAAGAACAACGATGAAGAGCAACGATGAAGAACAACGATGAAGAGCAACGATGAAGAACAACGATGAAGAACAAAGATGAAGAACAACGATGAAGAACAAAGATGAAGAACAACGATGAAGAACGCTGATGAAGAACAACGATGAAGAACGCTGATGAAGAACAACGAGGAAGAACAACGATGAAGAACAACGATGAAGAACAACAATGAAGAACAACAATGAAAAACAACGATGAAGAATAGCGATGAAGAACGCTGATGAAGAGCAACGATGAAGAACAACGATGAAGAACAAAGATGAAAAACAACGATGAAGAACAAAGATGAAGAACAACGATGAAGAACGCTGATGAAGAACAACGATGAAGAACGCTGATGAAGAACAACGAGGAAGAACAACAATGAAGAACAACGATGAAGAACAAAGATGAAGAACAACGATAAAGAAGGCTGATGAAGAACAACGATGAAGAACGCTGATGAAGAACAACGATGAAGACCGCTGATGAAGAACAACGAGGAAGAACAACGATGAAGAGCAACGATGAAGAACAACGATGAAGAGCAACGATGAAGAACAACGATGAAGAACAAAGATGAAGAACAACGATGAAGAACAAAGATGAAGAACAACGATGAAGAACGCTGATGAAGAACAACGATGAAGAACGCTGATGAAGAACAACGAGGAAGAACAACAATGAAGAACAACGATGAAGAACAAAGATGAAGAACAACGATGAAGAACGCTGATGAAGAACAACGATGAAGAACGCTGATGAAGAACAACGATGAAGAACAACGATGAAGAACAACGATGAAGAACAACGATGAAGAACAACGATGAAGAACAACGATGAAGAATAACAATGAAGAGCAACGGTGAAGAACAACGATGAAGAACAACGATGAAGAATAACAATGAAGAAAAACGATGAAGAACAACGATGAAGAACAACGATGAAGAACGCTGATGAAGAACAACGATGAAGAACGCTGATGAAGAACAACGATGAAGAACGCTGATGAAGAACAACGATGAAGAACAACGATGAAGAACAACGATGAAGAATAACAATGAAGAACAACGGTGAAGAACAACGATGAAGAACAACGATTAAGAACAACGATGAAGAACAACGATGAAGAATAACAATGAAGAATAACAATGATGAGCAACGGTGAAGAACAACGATGAAGAACAACGATGAAGAATAACAATGAAGAAAAACGATGAAGAACAACGATGAAGAACAACGATGAAGAACGCTGATGAAGAACAACGATGAAGAACGCTGATGAAGAACAACGATGAAGAACGCTGATGAAGAACAACGATGAAGAACAACGATGAAGAACAACGATGAAGAATAACAATGAAGAACAACGGTGAAGAACAACGATGAAGAACAACGATGAAGAACAACGATGAAGAACAACAATGAAGAATAACAATGAAGAACAACGATGAAGAACAACGATGAAGAACAACGATGAAGAACGCTGATGAAGAATAACGATGAAGAACGCTGATGAAGAACAACGATGAAGAAAAAAGATGAAGAACAACGATGAAGAACGCTGATGAAGAACAACGATGAAGAACGCTGATGAAGAATAACAATGAAGAACAACGGTGAAGAACAACGATGAAGAACAACGATAAAGAACAACGATGAAGAACAACGATGAAGAACAACGATGAAGAATAACAATGAAGAACAAAGATGAAGAACAACGATGAAGAACAACGATGAAGAGCAACGATGAAGAACAACGATGAAGAGCAACGATGAAGAACAACGATGAAGAACAAAGATGAAGAACAACGATGAAGAACGCTGATGAAGAACAACGAGGAAGAACAACAATGAAGAACAACGAGGAAGAACAACGATGAAGAACAACGATGAAGAACAACAATGAAGAACAACAATGAAAAACAACGATGAAGAATAGCGATGAAGAACGCTGATGAAGAGCAACGATGAAGAACAACGATGAAGAACAAAGATGAAAAACAACGATGAAGAACAAAGATGAAGAACAACGATGAAGAACGCTGATGAAGAACAACGATGAAGAACGCTGATGAAGAACAACGAGGAAGAACAACAATGAAGAACAACGATGAAGAACAAAGATGAAGAACAACGATGAAGAACGCTGATGAAGAACAACGATGAAGAACGCTGATGAAGAACAACGATGAAGACCGCTGATGAAGAACAACGAGGAAGAACAACGATGAAGAACAACGATGAAGAGCAACGATGAAGAACAACGATGAAGAGCAACGATGAAGAACAACGATGAAGAACAAAGATGAAGAACAACGATGAAGAACAAAGATGAAGAACAACGATGAAGAACGCTGATGAAGAACAACGATGAAGAACGCTGATGAAGAACAACGAGGAAGAACAACAATGAAGAACAACGATGAAGAACAAAGATGAAGAACAACGATGAAGAACGCTGATGAAGAACAACGATGAAGAACGCTGATGAAGAACAACGATGAAGAACAACGATGAAGAACAACGATGAAGAACAAAGATGAAGAACAACGATGAAGAACAACGATGAAGAATAACAATGAAGAGCAACGGTGAAGAACAACGATGAAGAACAACGATGAAGAATAACAATGAAGAAAAACGATGAAGAACAACGATGAAGAACAACGATGAAGAACGCTGATGAAGAACAACGATGAAGAACGCTGATGAAGAACAACGATGAAGAACGCTGATGAAGAACAACGATGAAGAACAACGATGAAGAACAACGATGAAGAATAACAATGAAGAACAACGGTGAAGAACAACGATGAAGAACAACGATGAAGAACAACGATGAAGAACAACGATGAAGAATAACAATGAAGAATAACAATGAAGAACAACGATGAAGAACAACGATGAAGAACGCTGATGAAGAATAACGATGAAGAACGCTGATGAAGAACAACGATGAAGAAAAAAGATGAAGAACAACGATGAAGAACGCTGATGAAGAACAACGATGAAGAACAACGATGAAGAACGCTGATGAAGAACAACGATGAAGAACGTTGATGAAGAACAACGATGAAGAACAACGATGAAGAACAACGATGAAGAATAACAATGAAGAACAACGGTGAAGAACAACGATGAAGAACAAAGATGAAGAACAACGATGAAGAACGCTGATGAAGAACAACGATGAAGAACGCTGATGAAGAACAACGATGAAGAACAACGATGAAGAACGCTGATGAAGAACAACGATGAAGAACGCTGATGAAGAACAACGATGAAGAACAACGATGAAGAACAACGATGAAGAACGCTGATGAAGAACAACGATGAAGAACGCTGATGAAGAACAACGATGAAGAACAACGATGAAGAACGTTGATGAAGAACAACGATGAAGAACAACGATGAAGAACAACGATGAAGAACGCTGATGAAGAGCAACGATGAAGAACAACGATGAAGAACAAAGATGAAGAACAACGATGAAGAACAAAGATGAAGAACAACGATGAAGAACGCTGATGAAGAACAACGATGAAGAACGCTGATGAAGAACAACGAGGAAGAACAACAATGAAGAACAACGATGAAGAACAAAGATGAAGAACAACGATGAAGAACGCTGATGAAGAACAACGATGAAGAACGCTGATGAAGAACAACGATGAAGAACGCTGATGAAGAGCAACGAGGAAGAACAACGATGAAGAACAACGATGAAGAGCAACGATGAAGAACAACGATGAAGAGCAACGATGAAGAACAACGATGAAGAACAAAGATGAAGAACAACGATGAAGAACAAAGATGAAGAACAACGATGAAGAACGCTGATGAAGAACAACGATGAAGAACGCTGATGAAGAACAACGATGAAGAACAACAATGAAGAACAACGATGAAGAACAAAGATGAAGAACAACGATGAAGAACGCTGATGAAGAACGACGATGAAGAACGCTGATGAAGAACAACGATGAAGAACAACGATGAAGAACAACGATGAAGAACAACGATGAAGAATAACAATGAAGAGCAACGGTGAAGAACAACGATGAAGAACAACGATGAAGAACAACAATGAAGAAAAACGATGAAGAACAACGATGAAGAACAACGATGAAGAACGCTGATGAAGAACAACGATGAAGAACGCTGATGAAGAACAACGATGAAGAACGCTGATGAAGAACAACGATGAAGAACAACGATGAAGAACAACGATGAAGAATAACAATGAAGAACAACGGTGAAGAACAACGATGAAGAACAACGATGAAGAACAACGATGAAGAACAACGATGAAGAACGCTGATGAAGAACAACGATGAAGAACGCTGATGAAGAACAACGATGAAGAACGACGATGAAGAACAACGATGAAGAATAACGATGAAGAACAACGATGAAGAACAACGATGAAGAACAACGATGAAGAATAACAATGAAGAATAACAATGAAGAACAACGATGAAGAACAACGATGAAGAACAACGATGAAGAACGCTGATGAAGAATAACGATGAAGAACGCTGATGAAGAACAACGATGAAGAAAAAAGATGAAGAACAACGATGAAGAACGCTGATGAAGAACAACGATGAAGAACGCTGATGAAGAACAACGATGAAGAACAACGATGAAGAACAACGATGAAGAATAACAATGAAGAACAACGGTGAAGAACAACGATGAAGAACAACGATGAAGAACAACGATGAAGAACAACGATGAAGAACAACGATGAAGAATAACAATGAAGAACAAAGATGAAGAACAACGATGAAGAACAACGATGAAGAGCAACGATGAAGAACAACGATGAAGAGCAACGATGAAGAACAACGATGAAGAACAAAGATGAAGAACAACGATGAAGAACAAAGATGAAGAACAACGATGAAGAACGCTGATGAAGAACAACGATGAAGAACGCTGATGAAGAACAACGAGGAAGAACAACGATGAAGAACAACGATGAAGAACAACAATGAAGAACAACAATGAAAAACAACGATGAAGAATAGCGATGAAGAACGCTGATGAAGAGCAACGATGAAGAACAACGATGAAGAACAAAGATGAAAAACAACGATGAAGAACAAAGATGAAGAACAACGATGAAGAACGCTGATGAAGAACAACGATGAAGAACGCTGATGAAGAACAACGAGGAAGAACAACAATGAAGAACAACGATGAAGAACAAAGATGAAGAACAACGATGAAGAACGCTGATGAAGAACAACGATGAAGAACGCTGATGAAGAACAACGATGAAGACCGCTGATGAAGAACAACGAGGAAGAACAACGATGAAGAACAACGATGAAGAGCAACGATGAAGAACAACGATGAAGAGCAACGATGAAGAACAACGATGAAGAACAAAGATGAAGAACAACGATGAAGAACAAAGATGAAGAACATTGATGAAGAATGCTGATGAAGAACAACGATGAAGAACGCTGATGAAGAACCACGAGGAAGAACAACAATGAAGAACAACGATGAAGAACAAAGATGAAGAACAACGATGAAGAACGCTGATGAAGAACAACGATGAAGAACGCTGATGAAGAACAACGATGAAGAACAACGATGAAGAACAACGATGAAGAACAAAGATGAAGAACAACGATGAAGAACAACGATGAAGAACAACGATGAAGAATAACAATGAAGAGCAACGGTGAAGAACAACGATGAAGAACAACGATGAAGAATAACAATGAAGAAAAACGATGAAGAACAACGTTGAAGAACAACGATGAAGAACGCTGATGAAGAACAACGATGAAGAACGCTGATGAAGAACAACGATGAAGAACGCTGATGAAGAACAACGATGAAGAACAACGATGAAGAACAACGATGAAGAATAACAATGAAGAACAACGGTGAAGAACAACGATGAAGAACAACGATGAAGAACAACGATGAAGAATAAAAAGAAGAATAACAATGAAGAACAACGATGAAGAACAACGATGAAGAACAACGATGAAGAACGCTGATGAAGAATAACGATGAAGAACGCTGATGAAGAACAACGATGAAGAAAAAAGATGAAGAACAACGATGAAGAACGCTGATGAAGAACAACGATGAAGAACGCTGATGAAGAACAACGATGAAGAACAACGATGAAGAACAACGATGAAGAATAACAATGAAGAACAACGGTGAAGAACAACGATGAAGAACGCTGATGAAGAACAACGATGAAGAACGCTGATGAAGAACAACGATGAAGAACGCTGATGAAGAACAACGATGAAGAACAACGATGAAGAACGCTGATGAAGAACAACGATGAAGAACAACGATGAAAAATAACAATGAAGAACAATGGTGAAGAACAACGATGAAGAACAACGATGAAGAACATAGATGAAGAACAACGATGAAGAACAACGATGAAGAACAAAGATGAAGAACAACGATGAAGAAAGCTGATGAAGAACAACGATGAAGCAAAAAGATGAAGAACAACGATGAAAAACGCTGATGAAGAACAATGATGAAGAACAACGATGAAGAATGCTGATGAAGAACAACAATGAAGAACGCTGATGAAGAACAACGATGAAAAACAACGATGAAGAACAACGATGAAGAACAACGATGAAGAATAACAATGAAGAACAACGGTGAAGAACAACGATGAAGAACGCTGATGAAGAACAACGATGAAGAACAACGATGAAGAACAACGATGAAGAACAACGATGAAGAGCAACGATGAAGAACAAAGATGAAGAATAACGATGAAGAATAACGATGAAGAACAACGATGAAGAACAACGATGAAGAGCAACGATGAAGAATAACAATGAAGAATAACGATGAAGAACAACGATGAAGAACAACGACGAAGAGCAACGATGAAGAAAAACAATGAAGAACAACGATGAAGAACAACGATGAAGAACAAAGATGAAGAACAGCAATGATGAACGCTGATGAAGAATAACGATGAAGAACAACGATGAAGAATGACTATGAACAACAACGATGAAGACACAAAGATGAAGAACGACGATGAAGAACAAAGATGAAGAACAAAGATGAAGAACAACGATGAAGAACGCTGATGAAGAACAACGATGAAGAACAACGATGAAGTACGCTGATGAAGAACAACGATGAAGAACAACGATGAAGAATAACAATGAAGAACAACGGTGAAGACACAAAGATGAAGAACGACGATGAAGAACAAAGATGAAGAACAAAGATGAAGAACAACGATGAAGAACGCTGATGAAGAACAACGATGAAGTACGCTGATGAAGAACAACGATGAAGAACAACAATGAAGAACAACGATGAAGAACAACGATGAAGTACGCTGATGAAGAATAACGATGAAGAACAACGATGAAGAACAACAATGAAGAATAACAATGAAGAACAAGATGAAGAGCAACGGTGAAGAACAACGATGAAGAACGCTGATGAAGAACAACGATGAAAAACAACGATGAAGAACAACGATGAAGAACGCTGATGAAGAACAACGATGAAGAACGCTGATGAAGAACAACGATGAAGAACAACGATGAAGAACGCTGATGAAGAACAACGATGAAGAACGTTGATGAAGAACAACGATGAAGAACAACGATGAAGAACAACGATGAAGAATAACAATGAAGAACAACGGTGAAGAACAACGATGAAGAACGCTGATGAAGAACAACGATGAAGAACGCTGATGAAGAACAACGATGAAGAACAACGATGAAGAACGCTGATGAAGAACAACGATGAAGAACAACGATGAAGAACAACGATGAAGAACAACGATGAAGAATAACAATGAAGAATAACAATGAAGAACAACGATGAAGAGCAACGATGAAGAACAACGATGAAGAACAACGATGAAGAACAACGATGAAGAATAACAATGAAGAACAAAGATGAAGAACAACGATGAAGAACACAGATGAAGAACAACGATGAAGAACAAAGATGAAGAACAACGATGAAGAATGACGATGAACAACAACGATGAAGAGCAACGATGAAGACACAAAGATGAAGAACAACGATGAAGAACAACAATATAGAACACAGATGAAGAACAACGATGAAGAACAAAGATGAAGAACAACGATGAAGAACAATGAAGAAGAACAACGATGAAGAACAACGATGAAGAACAAAGATGAAGAACAGCAATGATGAACGCTGATGAAGAATAACGATGAAGAACAACGATGAAGAATGACGATGAACAACAACGATGAAGACACAAAGATGAAGAACGACGATGAAGAACAAAGATGAAGAACAAAGATGAAGAACAACGATGAAGAACGCTGATGAAGAACAACGATGAAGAACAACGATGAAGAACAACGATGAAGAATAACAGTGAAGAACAACGGTGAAGAACAACGGTGAAGAACAACGATGAAGAACGCTGATGAAGAACAACGATGAAGAACAAAGATGAAGAACAACGATGAAGAACGCTGATGAAGAACAACGATGAAGAACGCTGATGAAGAACAACGATGAAGAACAACGATGAAGAACGCTGATGAAGAACAACGATGAAGAACGTTGATGAAGAACAACGATGAAGAACAACGATGAAGAATAACAATGAAGAACAGCGGTGAAGAACAACGATGTAGAACAAAGATGAAGAACAACGATGAAGAACGCTGATGAAGAACAACGATGAAGAACGCTGATGAAGAACAACGATGAAGAACAAAGATGAAGAACGCTGATGAAGAACAACGATGAAGAACAACGATGAAGAACAACGATGAAGAGCAACGATGAAGAACAAAGATGAAGAATAACGATGAAGAATAACGATGAAGAACAACGATGAAGAACAACGATGAAGAGCAACGATGAAGAATAACAATGAAGAATAACGATGAAGAACAACGATGAAGAACAACGACGAAGAGCAACGATGAAGAACAACAATGAAGAACAAAGATGAAGAACAACGATGAAGAGCAATGATGAAGAATAACAATGAAGAATAACGATGAAGAACAACGATGAAGAACAACGATGAAGAATAACAATGAAGAACAACGATGAAGAACAACGATGAAGAACAACGATGAAGAGCAACGATGAAGAACAAAGATGAGGAATAACAATGAAGAACGCTGATGAAGAACAACGATGAAGAACGCTGATGAAGAACAACGATGAAGAACGTTGATGAAGAACAACGATGAAGAACAACGATGAAGAATAACAATGAAGAATAACAATGAAGAACAACGATGAAGAATAACAATGAAGAACGCTGATGAAGAACAACGATGAAGAACGCTGATGAAGAACAACGATGAAGAACAACGATGAAGAACAACGATGAAGAACAACGATGAAGAATAACGATGAAGAACAACGATGAAGAACAACGATGAAGAACAACGATGAAGAACAACGATGAAGAATAACAATGAAGAGCAACGGTGAAGAACAACGATGAAGAACAACGATGAAGAATAACAATGAAGAAAAACGATGAAGAACAACGATGAAGAACAACGATGAAGAACGCTGATGAAGAACAACGATGAAGAACGCTGATGAAGAACAACGATGAAGAACGCTGATGAAGAACAACGATGAAGAACAACGATGAAGAACAACGATGAAGAATAACAATGAAGAACAACGGTGAAGAACAACGGTGAAGAACAACGATGAAGAACAAAGATGAAGAACAACGATGAAGAACGCTGATGAAGAACAACGATGAAGAACGCTGATGAAGAACAACGATGAAGAACGCCGATGAAGAACGCTGATGAAGAACAACGATGAAGAACGCTGATGAAGAACAACGAGGAAGAACAACAATGAAGAACAACGATGAAGAACAAAGATGAAGAACAACGATGAAGAACGCTGATGAAGAACAACGATGAAGAACGCTGATGAAGAACAACGATGAAGAACAACGATGAAGAACAACGATGAAGAATAACAATGAAGAATAACAATGAAGAACAACGGTGAAGAACAACGATGAAGAACAAAGATGAAGAACAACGATGAAGAACGCTGATGAAGAACAACGATGAAGAACGCTGATGAAGAACAACGATGAAGAACGCCGATGAAGAACGCTGATGAAGAACAACGATGAAGAACGCTGATGAAGAACAACGAGGAAGAACAACAATGAAGAACAACGATGAAGAACAAAGATGAAGAACAACGATGAAGAACGCTGATGAAGAACAACGATGAAGAACGCTGATGAAGAACAACGATGAAGAACAACGATGAAGAACAACGATGAAGAACAACGATGAAGAACAACGATGAAGAGCAACGATGAAGAGCAACGATGAAGAATAACAATGAAGAACAACGATGAAGAACAACGATGAAGAACAACGATGAAGAGCAACGATGAAGAACAAAGATGAAGAATAACAATGAAGAATAACGATGAAGAACAACGATGAAGAACAACGATGAAGAGCAACGATGAAGAACAACGATGAAGAACAACGATGAAGAACAACGATGAAGAATAACAATGAAGAACAACGAT
The DNA here is from genome assembly GCF_053564925.1 of Oryzias latipes. Classification (NCBI taxonomy): domain Eukaryota; kingdom Metazoa; phylum Chordata; class Actinopteri; order Beloniformes; family Adrianichthyidae; genus Oryzias; species Oryzias latipes. The sequence continues at coordinate 1,799,333 of NC_136244.1, read as the reverse complement.
GAAGAACAACGATGAAGAACAACGATGAAGAACAACAATGAAGAGCAACGATGAAGAACAACGATGAAGAGCAACGATGAAGAACAACGATGAAGAGCAACGATGAAGAACAACGATGAAGAACAACGATGAAGAAAAACAATGAAGAGCAACGATGAAGAATAACAATGAAGAACAACAATGAAGAACAACGATGAAGAACAACGATGAAGAGCAACGATGAAGAACAACGATGAAGAACAACAATGAAGAACAAAGATGAAGAACAACGATGAAGAGCAACGATGAAGAATAACAATGAAGAACAACGATGAAGAACAACGATGAAGAACAACGATGAAGAGCAACGATGAAGAACAAAGATGAAGAATAACAATGAAGAATAACGATGAAGAACAACGATGAAGAACAACGATGAAGAATAACAATGAAGAACAAAGATGAAGAACAACGATGAAGAACAACGATGAAGAACAACGATGAAGAACAACGATGAAGAACAACGATGAAGAATAACAATGAAGAACAAAGATGAAGAACAACGATGAAGAGCAACGATGAAGAACAACGATGAAGAGCAACGATGAAGAACAACGATGAAGAACGCTGATGAAGAACAACGATGAAGAACAACGATGAAGAACAACGATGAAGAGCAACGGTGAAGACACAAAGATGAAGAACAACGATGAAGAACAAAGATGAAGAATAACAATGAAGAACAACGATGAAGAACAACGATGAAGAACAACGATGAAGAGCAACGATGAAGAACAAAGATGAAGAATAACAATGAAGAATAACGATGAAGAACACAATGAAGAACAACGATGAAGAGCAACGATGAAGAACAACGATGAAGAACAACGATGAAGAACAACGATGAAGAGCAACGGTGAAGACACAAAGATGAAGAACAACGATGAAGAACAACGATGAAGAACGCTGATGAAGAACAACGATGAAGAACAACGATGAAGAACAAAGATGAAGAACAACGATGAAGAACAAAGATGAAGAATAACAATGAAGAATAACAATGAAGAACAAAGATGAAGAACAACGATGAAGAGCAACGATGAAGAACAACGATGAAGAGCAACGATGAAGAACAACGATGAAGAACGCTGATGAAGAACAACGATGAAGAACAACGATGAAGAACAACGATGAAGAGCAACGGTGAAGACACAAAGATGAAGAACAACGATGAAGAACGCTGATGAAGAACAACGATGAAGACACAAAGATGAAGAACAACGATGAAGAACAACGATGAAGAACAAAGATGAAGAATAACAATGAAGAACAAAGATGAAGAACAACGATGAAGAACAACGATGAAGAACAACGATGAAGAACAAAGATGAAGAATAACAATGAAGAACAACGATGAAGACACAAAGATGAAGAATAACGATGAAGAACAACGATGAAGAACAACGATGAAGAGCAACGATGAAGAACAACGATGAAGAGCAACGATGAAGAACAACGATGAAGAGCAACGATGAAGAACAACGATGAAGAACAAAGATGAAGAACAACGATGAAGAACAAAGATGAAGAACAACGATGAAGAACGCTGATGAAGAACAACGATGAAGAACGCTGATGAAGAACAACGAGGAAGAACAACAATGAAGAACAACGATGAAGAACAAAGATGAAGAACAACGATGAAGAACAACGATGAAGAACAACGATGAAGAACAACGATGAAGAACAACGATGAAGAACAACGATGAAGAATAACGATGAAGAACAACGATGAAGAACAACGATGAAGAACAACGATGAAGAATAACAATGAAGAGCAACGGTGAAGAACAACGATGAAGAACAACGATGAAGAATAACAATGAAGAAAAACGATGAAGAACAACGATGAAGAACAACGATGAAGAACGCTGATGAAGAACAACGATGAAGAACGCTGATGAAGAACAACGATGAAGAACGCTGATGAAGAACAACGATGAAGAACAACGATGAAGAACAACGATGAAGAATAACAATGAAGAACAACGGTGAAGAACAACGATGAAGAACAACGATGAAGAACAACGATGAAGAATAACAATGAAGAATAACAATGAAGAACAACGATGAAGAACAACGATGAAGAACAACGATGAAGAACGCTGATGAAGAATAACGATGAAGAACGCTGATGAAGAACAACGTTGAAGAAAAAAGATGAAGAACAACGATGAAGAACGCTGATGAAGAACAACGATGAAGAACAACGATGAAGAACAACGATGAAGAATAACAATGAAGAACAACGGTGAAGAACAACGATGAAGAACAAAGATGAAGAACAACGATGAAGAACGCTGATGAAGAACAACGATGAAGAACAACGATGAAGAACGCTGATGAAGAACAACGATGAAGAACAACGATGAAGAACAACGATGAAAAATAACAATGAAGAACAATGGTGAAGAACAACGATGAAGAACAACGATGAAGAACATAGATGAAGAACAACGATGAAGAACAACGATGAAGAACAAAGATGAAGAACAACGATGAAGAAAGCTGATGAAGAACAACGATGAAGCAAAAAGATGAAGAACAACGATGAAAAACGCTGATGAAGAACAATGATGAAGAACAACGATGAAGAATGCTGATGAAGAACAACGATGAAGAACGCTGATGAAGAACAACGATGAAAAACAACGATGAAGAACAACGATGAAGAATAACAATGAAGAAAAAAGATGAAGAACAACGATGAAGAACAACGATGAAGAACAACGATGAAGAATAACAATGAAGAGCAACGGTGAAGAACAACGATGAAGAACAACGATGAAGAATAACAATGAAGAAAAACGATGAAGAACAACGATGAAGAACAACGATGAAGAACGCTGATGAAGAACAACGATGAAGAACGCTGATGAAGAACAACGATGAAGAACGCTGATGAAGAACAACGATGAAGATCAACGATGAAGAATAACAATGAAGAACAACGGTGAAGAACAACGATGAAGAACAACGATGAAGAACAACGATGAAGAATAACAATGAAGAATAACAATGAAGAACAACGATGAAGAACAACGATGAAGAACAACGATGAAGAACGCTGATGAAGAATAACGATGAAGAACGCTGATGAAGAACAACGATGAAAAAAAAGATGAAGAACAACGATGAAGAACGCTGATGAAGAACAACGATGAAGAACAACGATGAAGAACAACGATGAAGAATAACAATGAAGAACAACGGTGAAGAACAACGATGAAGAACAAAGATGAAGAACAACGATGAAGAACGCTGATGAAGAACAACGATGAAGAACAACGATGAAGAACGCTCATGAAGAACAACGATGAAGAACAACGATGAAGAACAACGATGAAAAATAACAATGAAGAACAATGGTGAAGAACAACGATGAAGAACAACGATGAAGAACATAGATGAAGAACAACGATGAAGAACAACGATGAAGAACAAAGATGAAGAACAACGATGAAGAAAGCTGATGAAGAACAACGATGAAGCAAAAAGATGAAGAACAACGATGAAAAACGCTGATGAAGAACAATGATGAAGAACAACGATGAAGAATGCTGATGAAGAACAACGATGAAGAACGCTGATGAAGAACAACGATGAAAAACAACGATGAAGAACAACGATGAAGAATAACAATGAAGAACAACGGTGAAGAACAACGATGAAGAACAAAGATGAAGAACAACGGTGAAGAGCAACGATGAAGAACAACGATGAAGAATAACAATGAAGAACAAAGATGAAGAACAACAATGAAGAATAACAATGAAGAACAACGATGAAGAACGCTGATGAAGAACAACGATGAAGAACAACGATGAAGAACAACGATGAAGAATAACAATGAAGAACAACGGTGAAGAACAACGATGAAGAACAAAGATGAAGAACAACGATGAAGAACGCTGATGAAGAACAACGATGAAGAACGCTGATGAAGAACAACGATGAAGAATAACAATGAAGAACAACGATGAAGAACAACGATGAAGAATAACAATGAAGAACAACGATGAAGAACGCTGATGAAGAACAACGATGAAGAACAACGATGAAGAACAACGATGAAGAACAACGATGAAGAGCAACGATGAAGAACAACGATGAAGAGCAACGATGAAGAACAACGATGAAGAACAACGATGAAGAATAACAATGAAGAACAACGATGAAGAACAACAATGAAGAATAGCAATGAAGAACAAAGATGAAGAACAACGATGAAGAACAACGATGAAGAACAACGATGAAGAATAACGATGAAGAACAACGATGAAGAACAACGATGAAGAGCAACGATGAAGAACAACGATGAAGAACAACGATGAAGAACAACGATGAAGAACAAAGATGAAGAACAACGATGAAGAACAACGATGAAGAACAACGATGAAGAACAACGATGAAGAGCAACGATGAAGAACAAAGATGAAGAATAACGATGAAGAATAACGATGAAGAACAACGATGAAGAACAACGATGAAGAGCAACGATGAAGAATAACAATGAAGAATAACGATGAAGAACAACGATGAAGAACAACGACGAAGAGCAACGATGAAGAACAACAATGAAGAACAAAGATGAAGAACAACGATGAAGAGCAATGATGAAGAATAACAATGAAGAATAACGATGAAGAACAACGATGAAGAACAACGATGAAGAATAACAATGAAGAACAACGATGAAGAACAACGATGAAGAACAACGATGAAGAGCAACGATGAAGAACAAAGATGAGGAATAACAATGAAGAATAACGATGAAGAGCAACGATGAAGAGCAACGATGAAGAATAACAATGAAGAACAACGATGAAGAACAACGATGAAGAACAACGATGAAGAGCAACGATGAAGAACAAAGATGAAGAATAACAATGAAGAATAACGATGAAGAACAACGATGAAGAACAACGATGAAGAGCAACGATGAAGAACAACGATGAAGAACAACGATGAAGAACAACGATGAAGAATAACAATGAAGAACAACGATGAAGAACAACGATGAAGAAAAACGATGAAGAACAACAATGAAGAGCAACGATGAAGAACAACGATGAAGAGCAACGATGAAGAACAACGATGAAGAGCAACGATGAAGAACAACGATGAAGAACAACGATGAAGAAAAACAATGAAGAGCAACGATGAAGAATAACAATGAAGAACAACAATGAAGAACAACGATGAAGAACAACGATGAAGAGCAACGATGAAGAACAACGATGAAGAACAACAATGAAGAACAAAGATGAAGAACAACGATGAAGAGCAACGATGAAGAATAACAATGAAGAACAACGATGAAGAACAACGATGAAGAACAACGATGAAGAGCAACGATGAAGAACAAAGATGAAGAATAACAATGAAGAATAACGATGAAGAACAACGATGAAGAACAACGATGAAGAATAACAATGAAGAACAAAGATGAAGAACAACGATGAAGAACAACGATGAAGAACGCAGATGAAGAACAACGATGAAGAACAACGATGAAGAATAACAATGAAGAACAAAGATGAAGAACAACGATGAAGAGCAACGATGAAGAACAACGATGAAGAGCAACGATGAAGAACAACGATGAAGAACGCTGATGAAGAACAACGATGAAGAACAACGATGAAGAACAACGATGAAGAGCAACGGTGAAGACACAAAGATGAAGAACAACGATGAAGAACAAAGATGAAGAATAACAATGAAGAACAACGATGAAGAACAACGATGAAGAACAACGATGAAGAGCAACGATGAAGAACAAAGATGAAGAATAACAATGAAGAATAACGATGAAGAACACAATGAAGAACAACGATGAAGAGCAACGATGAAGAACAACGATGAAGAACAACGATGAAGAACAACGATGAAGAGCAACGGTGAAGACACAAAGATGAAGAACAACGATGAAGAACAACGATGAAGAACGCTGATGAAGAACAACGATGAAGAACAACGATGAAGAACAAAGATGAAGAACAACGATGAAGAACAAAGATGAAGAATAACAATGAAGAATAACAATGAAGAACAAAGATGAAGAACAACGATGAAGAGCAACGATGAAGAACAACGATGAAGAGCAACGATGAAGAACAACGATGAAGAACGCTGATGAAGAACAACGATGAAGAACAACGATGAAGAACAACGATGAAGAGCAACGGTGAAGACACAAAGATGAAGAACAACGATGAAGAACGCTGATGAAGAACAACGATGAAGACACAAAGATGAAGAACAACGATGAAGAACAACGATGAAGAACAAAGATGAAGAATAACAATGAAGAACAAAGATGAAGAACAACGATGAAGAACAACGATGAAGAACAACGATGAAGAACAAAGATGAAGAATAACAATGAAGAACAACGATGAAGACACAAAGATGAAGAATAACGATGAAGAACAACGATGAAGAACAACGATGAAGAGCAACGATGAAGAATAACAATGAAGAACAAAGATGAAGAACAACGATGAAGAACAACGATGAAGAACAAAGATGAAGAACAACGATGAAGAACAACGATGAAGAGCAACGATGAAGAACAACGATGAAGAGCAACGATGAAGAACAACGATGAAGAACAACGATGAAGAACAACAATGAAGAACAAAGATGTAGAACAACGATGAAGAGCAACGATGAAGAACAACGATGAAGAACAAAGATGAAGAACAACGATGAAGAACAACGATGAAGAACGCTGATGAAGAACAACGATGAAGAACAACGATGAAGAATAACGATGAAGAATAACAATGAAGAACAAAGATGAAGAACAACGATGAAGAACGCTGATGAAGAACAAAGATGTAGAACAACGATGAAGAGCAACGATGAAGAATAACAATGAAGAACAAAGATGAAGAACAACGATGAAGAACAACGATTAAGAACGCTGATGAAGAACAACGATGAAGAACAACGATGAAGAACAACGATGAAGAATAACAATGAAGAACAAAGATGAAGAACAACGATGAAGAGCAACGATGAAGAACAACGATGAAGAACAACGATGAAGAGCAACGATGAAGAACAAAGATGAAGAATAACAATGAAGAATAACGATGAAGAACAACGATGAAGAACAACGATGAAGAATAACAATGAAGAACAAAGATGAAGAACAACGATGAAGAACAACGATGAAGAACGCAGATGAAGAACAACGATGAAGAACAACGATGAAGAATAACAATGAAGAACAAAGATGAAGAACAACGATGAAGAGCAACGATGAAGAACAACGATGAAGAGCAACGATGAAGAACAACGATGAAGAACAACAATGAAGAACAAAGATGTAGAACAACGATGAAGAGCAACGATGAAGAATAACAATGAAGAACAAAGATGAAGAACAACGATGAAGAACAACGATGAAGAACGCTGATGAAGAACAACGATGAAGAACGCTGATGAAGAACAACGATGAAGAACAACGATGAAGAACAACGATGAAGAACAACAATGAAGAACAACGATGAAGAATAGCGATGAAGAACGCTGATGAAGAGCAACGATGAAGAACAACGATGAAGAACAACAATGAAGAACAACGATGAAGAATAGCGATGAAGAACGCTGATGAAGAGCAACGATGAAGAACAACGATGAAGAACAAAGATGAAAAACAACGATGAAGAACAAAGATGAAGAACAACGATGAAGAACGCTGATGAAGAACAACGATGAAGAACGCTGATGAAGAACAACGAGGAAGAACAACAATGAAGAACAACGATGAAGAACAAAGATGAAGAACAACGATGAAGAACGCTGATGAAGAACAACGATGAAGAACGCTGATGAAGAACAACGATGAAGAACGCTGATGAAGAACAACGAGGAAGAACAACGATGAAGAACAACGATGAAGAGCAACGATGAAGAACAACGATGAAGAGCAACGATGAAGAACAACGATGAAGAACAAAGATGAAGAACAACGATGAAGAACAAAGATGAAGAACAACGATGAAGAACGCTGATGAAGAACAACGATGAAGAACGCTGATGAAGAACAACGAGGAAGAACAACAATGAAGAACAACGATGAAGAACAAAGATGAAGAACAACGATGAAGAACGCTGATGAAGAACAACGATGAAGAACGCTGATGAAGAACAACGATGAAGAACAACGATGAAGAACAACGATGAAGAACAACGATGAAGAATAACGATGAAGAACAACGATGAAGAACAACGATGAAGAACAACGATGAAGAACAACGATGAAGAATAACAATGAAGAGCAACGGTGAAGAACAACGATGAAGAACAACGATGAAGAATAACAATGAAGAAAAACGATGAAGAACAACGATGAAGAACAACGATGAAGAACGCTGATGAAGAACAACGATGAAGAACGCTGATGAAGAACAACGATGAAGAACGCTGATGAAGAACAACGATGAAGAACAACGATGAAGAACAACGATGAAGAATAACAATGAAGAACAACGGTGAAGAACAACGATGAAGAACAACGATGAAGAACAACGATGAAGAATAACAATGAAGAATAACAATGAAGAACAACGATGAAGAACAACGATGAAGAACAACGATGAAGAACGCTGATGAAGAATAACGATGAAGAACGCTGATGAAGAACAACGATGAAGAAAAAAGATGAAGAACAACGATGAAGAACGCTGATGAAGAACAACGATGAAGAACAACGATGAAGAACAACGATGAAGAATAACAATGAAGAACAACGGTGAAGAACAACGATGAAGAACAAAGATGAAGAACAACGATGAAGAACGCTGATGAAGAACAACGATGAAGAACAACGATGAAGAATAACAATGAAGAAAAAAGATGAAGAACAACGATGAAGAACAACGATGAAGAACAACGATGAAGAATAACAATGAAGAGCAACGGTGAAGAACAACGATGAAGAACAACGATGAAGAATAACAATGAAGAAAAACGATGAAGAACAACGATGAAGAACAACGATGAAGAACGCTGATGAAGAACAACGATGAAGAACGCTGATGAAGAACAACGATGAAGAACGCTGATGAAGAACAACGATGAAGAACAACGATGAAGAACAACGATGAAGAATAACAATGAAGAACAACGGTGAAGAACAACGATGAAGAACAACGATGAAGAACAACGATGAAGAATAACAATGAAGAATAACAATGAAGAACAACGATGAAGAACAACGATGAAGAACAACGATGAAGAACGCTGATGAAGAATAACGATGAAGAACGCTGATGAAGAACAACGATGAAAAAAAAGATGAAGAACAACGATGAAGAACGCTGATGAAGAACAACGATGAAGAACAACGATTAAGAACAACGATGAAGAATAACAATGAAGAACAACGGTGAAGAACAACGATGAAGAACAAAGATGAAGAACAACGATGAAGAACGCTGATGAAGAACAACGATGAAGAACAACGATGAAGAACGCTCATGAAGAACAACGATGAAGAACAACGATGAAGAACAACGATAAAAAATAACAATGAAGAACAATGGTGAAGAACAACGATGAAGAACAACGATGAAGAACATAGATGAAGAACAACGATGAAGAACAACGATGAAGAACAAAGATGAAGAACAACGATGAAGAAAGCTGATGAAGAACAACGATGAAGCAAAAAGATGAAGAACAACGATGAAAAACGCTGATGAAGAACAATGATGAAGAACAACGATGAAGAATGCTGATGAAGAACAACGATGAAGAACGCTGATGAAGAACAACGATGAAAAACAACGATGAAGAACAACGATGAAGAACAACGATGAAGAATAACAATGAAGAACAACGGTGAAGAACAACGATGAAGAACAAAGATGAAGAACAACGGTGAAGAGCAACGATGAAGAACAACGATGAAGAATAACAATGAAGAACAAAGATGAAGAACAACAATGAAGAATAACAATGAAGAACAACGATGAAGAACGCTGATGAAGAACAATGATGAAGAACAACGATGAAGAACAACGATGAAGAATAACAATGAAGAACAACGGTGAAGAACAACGATGAAGAACAAAGATGAAGAACAACGATGAAGAACGCTGATGAAGAACAACGATGAAGAACGCTGATGAAGAACAACGATGAAGAATAACAATGAAGAACAACGATGAAGAACAACGATGAAGAATAACAATGAAGAACAACGATGAAGAACGCTGATGAAGAACAACGATGAAGAACAACGATGAAGAACAACGATGAAGAACAACGATGAAGAGCAACGATGAAGAACAACGATGAAGAGCAACGATGAAGAACAACGATGAAGAACAACGATGAAGAATAACAATGAAGAACAACGATGAAGAACAACAATGAAGAATAGCAATGAAGAACAAAGATGAAGAACAACGATGAAGAACAACGATGAAGAACAACGATGAAGAATAACAATGAAGAACAACGATGAAGAACAACGATGAAGAACAACGATGAAGAGCAACGATGAAGAACAACGATGAAGAACAACGATGAAGAACAACGATGAAGAACAAAGATGAAGAACAACGATGAAGAACAACGATGAAAAATAACAATGAAGAACAACGATGAAGAACAACGATGAAGAACAACGATGAAGAGCAACGATGAAGAACAAAGATGAAGAATAACGATGAAGAATAACGATGAAGAACAACGATGAAGAACAACGATGAAGAGCAACGATGAAGAATAACAATGAAGAATAACGATGAAGAACAACGATGAAGAACAACGACGAAGAGCAACGATGAAGAACAACAATGAAGAACAAAGATGAAGAACAACGATGAAGAGCAATGATGAAGAATAACAATGAAGAATAACGATGAAGAACAACGATGAAGAACAACGATGAAGAATAACAATGAAGAACAACGATGAAGAACAACGATGAAGAACAACGATGAAGAGCAACGATGAAGAACAAAGATGAGGAATAACAATGAAGAATAACGATGAAGAGCAACGATGAAGAGCAACGATGAAGAATAACAATGAAGAACAACGATGAAGAACAACGATGAAGAACAACGATGAAGAGCAACGATGAAGAACAAAGATGAAGAATAACAATGAAGAATAACGATGAAGAACAACGATGAAGAACAACGATGAAGAGCAACGATGAAGAACAACGATGAAGAACAACGATGAAGAACAACGATGAAGAATAACAATGAAGAACAACGATGAAGAACAACGATGAAGAACAACGATGAAGAACAACAATGAAGAGCAACGATGAAGAACAACGATGAAGAGCAACGATGAAGAACAACGATGAAGAGCAACGATGAAGAACAACGATGAAGAACAACGATGAAGAAAAACAATGAAGAGCAACGATGAAGAATAACAATGAAGAACAACAATGAAGAACAACGATGAAGAACAACGATGAAGAGCAACGATGAAGAACAACGATGAAGAACAACAATGAAGAACAAAGATGAAGAACAACGATGAAGAGCAACGATGAAGAATAACAATGAAGAACAACGATGAAGAACAACGATGAAGAACAACGATGAAGAGCAACGATGAAGAACAAAGATGAAGAATAACAATGAAGAATAACGATGAAGAACAACGATGAAGAACAACGATGAAGAATAACAATGAAGAACAAAGATGAAGAACAACGATGAAGAACAACGATGAAGAACAACGATGAAGAACAACGATGAAGAACAACGATGAAGAATAACAATGAAGAACAAAGATGAAGAACAACGATGAAGAGCAACGATGAAGAACAACGATGAAGAGCAACGATGAAGAACAACGATGAAGAACGCTGATGAAGAACAACGATGAAGAACAACGATGAAGAACAACGATGAAGAGCAACGGTGAAGACACAAAGATGAAGAACAACGATGAAGAACAAAGATGAAGAATAACAATGAAGAACAACGATGAAGAACAACGATGAAGAACAACGATGAAGAGCAACGATGAAGAACAAAGATGAAGAATAACAATGAAGAATAACGATGAAGAACACAATGAAGAACAACGATGAAGAGCAACGATGAAGAACAACGATGAAGAACAACGATGAAGAACAACGATGAAGAGCAACGGTGAAGACACAAAGATGAAGAACAACGATGAAGAACAACGATGAAGAACAAAGATGAAGAACAACGATGAAGAACAAAGATGAAGAATAACAATGAAGAATAACAATGAAGAACAAAGATGAAGAACAACGATGAAGAGCAACGATGAAGAACAACGATGAAGAGCAACGATGAAGAACAACGATGAAGAACGCTGATGAAGAACAACGATGAAGAACAACGATGAAGAACAACGATGAAGAGCAACGGTGAAGACACAAAGATGAAGAACAACGATGAAGAACGCTGATGAAGAACAACGATGAAGACACAAAGATGAAGAACAACGATGAAGAACAACGATGAAGAACAAAGATGAAGAATAACAATGAAGAACAAAGATGAAGAACAACGATGAAGAACAACGATGAAGAACAAAGATGAAGAATAACAATGAAGAACAACGATGAAGACACAAAGATGAAGAATAACGATGAAGAACAACGATGAAGAACAACGATGAAGAGCAACGATGAAGAACAACGATGAAGAGCAACGATGAAGAACAACGATGAAGAGCAACGATGAAGAACAACGATGAAGAACAAAGATGAAGAACAACGATGAAGAACAAAGATGAAGAACAACGATGAAGAACGCTGATGAAGAACAACGATGAAGAACGCTGATGAAGAACAACGAGGAAGAACAACAATGAAGAACAACGATGAAGAACAAAGATGAAGAACAACGATGAAGAACAACGATGAAGAACAACGATGAAGAACAACGATGAAGAACAACGATGAAGAATAACGATGAAGAACAACGATGAAGAACAACGATGAAGAATAACAATGAAGAGCAACGGTGAAGAACAACGATGAAGAACAACGATGAAGAATAACAATGAAGAAAAACGATGAAGAACAACGATGAAGAACAACGATGAAGAACGCTGATGAAGAACAACGATGAAGAACGCTGATGAAGAACAACGATGAAGAACGCTGATGAAGAACAACGATGAAGAACAACGATGAAGAACAACGATGAAGAATAACAATGAAGAACAACGGTGAAGAACAACGATGAAGAACAACGATGAAGAACAACGATGAAGAATAACAATGAAGAATAACAATGAAGAACAACGATGAAGAACAACGATGAAGAACAACGATGAAGAACGCTGATGAAGAATAACGATGAAGAACGCTGATGAAGAACAACGTTGAAGAAAAAAGATGAAGAACAAAGATGAAGAACAACGATGAAGAACGCTGATGAAGAACAACGATGAAGAACAACGATGAAGAACGCTGATGAAGAACAACGATGAAGAACAACGATGAAGAATAACAATGAAGAACAACGGTGAAGAACAACGATGAAGAACAAAGATGAAGAACAACGATGAAGAACAACGATGAAGAACAACGATGAAGAATAACAATGAAGAACAACGGTGAAGAACAACGATGAAGAACAAAGATGAAGAACAACGATGAAGAACGCTGATGAAGAACAACGATGAAGAACAACGATGAAGAACGCTGATGAAGAACAACGATGAAGAACAACGATGAAGAACAACGATGAAAAATAACAATGAAGAACAATGGTGAAGAACAACGATGAAGAACAACGATGAAGAACATAGATGAAGAACAACGATGAAGAACAACGATGAAGAACAAAGATGAAGAACAACGATGAAGAAAGCTGATGAAGAACAACGATGAAGCAAAAAGATGAAGAACAACGATGAAAAACGCTGATGAAGAACAATGATGAAGAACAACGATGAAGAATGCTGATGAAGAACAACGATGAAGAACGCTGATGAAGAACAACGATGAAAAACAACGATGAAGAACAACGATGAAGAATAACAATGAAGAAAAAAGATGAAGAACAACGATGAAGAACAACGATGAAGAATAACAATGAAGAGCAACGGTGAAGAACAACGATGAAGAACAACGATGAAGAATAACAATGAAGAAAAACGATGAAGAACAACGATGAAGAACAACGATGAAGAACGCTGATGAAGAACAACGATGAAGAACGCTGATGAAGAACAACGATGAAGAACGCTGATGAAGAACAACGATGAAGATCAACGATGAAGAATAACAATGAAGAACAACGGTGAAGAACAACGATGAAGAACAACGATGAAGAACAACGATGAAGAATAACAATGAAGAATAACAATGAAGAACAACGATGAAGAACAACGATGAAGAACAACGATGAAGAACGCTGATGAAGAATAACGATGAAGAACGCTGATGAAGAACAACGATGAAAAAAAAGATGAAGAACAACGATGAAGAACGCTGATGAAGAACAACGATGAAGAACAACGATGAAGAACAACGATGAAGAATAACAATGAAGAACAACGGTGAAGAACAACGATGAAGAACAAAGATGAAGAACAACGATGAAGAACGCTGATGAAGAACAACGATGAAGAACAACGATGAAGAACGCTCATGAAGAACAACGATGAAGAACAACGATGAAGAACAACGATGAAAAATAACAATGAAGAACAATGGTGAAGAACAACGATGAAGAACAACGATGAAGAACATAGATGAAGAACAACGATGAAGAACAACGATGAAGAACAAAGATGAAGAACAACGATGAAGAAAGCTGATGAAGAACAACGATGAAGCAAAAAGATGAAGAACAACGATGAAAAACGCTGATGAAGAACAATGATGAAGAACAACGATGAAGAATGCTGATGAAGAACAACGATGAAGAACGCTGATGAAGAACAACGATGAAAAACAACGATGAAGAACAACGATGAAGAATAACAATGAAGAACAACGGTGAAGAACAACGATGAAGAACAAAGATGAAGAACAACGGTGAAGAGCAACGATGAAGAACAACGATGAAGAATAACAATGAAGAACAAAGATGAAGAACAACAATGAAGAATAACAATGAAGAACAACGATGAAGAACGCTGATGAAGAACAACGATGAAGAACAACGATGAAGAACAACGATGAAGAATAACAATGAAGAACAACGGTGAAGAACAACGATGAAGAACAAAGATGAAGAACAACGATGAAGAACGCTGATGAAGAACAACGATGAAGAACGCTGATGAAGAACAACGATGAAGAATAACAATGAAGAACAACGATGAAGAACAACGATGAAGAATAACAATGAAGAACAACGATGAAGAACGCTGATGAAGAACAACGATGAAGAACAACGATGAAGAACAACGATGAAGAACAACGATGAAGAGCAACGATGAAGAACAACGATGAAGAGCAACGATGAAGAACAACGATGAAGAACAACGATGAAGAATAACAATGAAGAACAACGATGAAGAACAACAATGAAGAATAGCAATGAAGAACAAAGATGAAGAACAACGATGAAGAACAACGATGAAGAACAACGATGAAGAATAACGATGAAGAACAACGATGAAGAACAACGATGAAGAACAACGATGAAGAGCAACGATGAAGAACAACGATGAAGAACAACGATGAAGAACAACGATGAAGAACAAAGATGAAGAACAACGATGAAGAACAACGATGAAGAATAACAATGAAGAACAACGATGAAGAACAACGATGAAGAACAACGATGAAGAGCAACGATGAAGAACAAAGATGAAGAATAACGATGAAGAATAACGATGAAGAACAACGATGAAGAACAACGATGAAGAGCAACGATGAAGAATAACAATGAAGAATAACGATGAAGAACAACGATGAAGAACAACGACGAAGAGCAACGATGAAGAACAACAATGAAGAACAAAGATGAAGAACAACGATGAAGAGCAATGATGAAGAATAACAATGAAGAATAACGATGAAGAACAACGATGAAGAACAACGATGAAGAATAACAATGAAGAACAACGATGAAGAACAACGATGAAGAACAACGATGAAGAGCAACGATGAAGAACAAAGATGAGGAATAACAATGAAGAATAACGATGAAGAGCAACGATGAAGAGCAACGATGAAGAATAACAATGAAGAACAACGATGAAGAACAACGATGAAGAACAACGATGAAGAGCAACGATGAAGAACAAAGATGAAGAATAACAATGAAGAATAACGATGAAGAACAACGATGAAGAACAACGATGAAGAGCAACGATGAAGAACAACGATGAAGAACAACGATGAAGAACAACGATGAAGAATAACAATGAAGAACAACGATGAAGAACAACGATGAAGAACAACGATGAAGAACAACAATGAAGAGCAACGATGAAGAACAACGATGAAGAGCAACGATGAAGAACAACGATGAAGAGCAACGATGAAGAACAACGATGAAGAACAACGATGAAGAACAACGATGAAGAACAACGATGAAGAATAACAATGAAGAACAACGGTGAAGAACAACGATGAAGAACAAAGATGAAGAACAACGATGAAGAACGCTGATGAAGAACAACGATGAAGAACAACGATGAAGAACGCTGATGAAGAACAACGATGAAGAACAACGATGAAGAACAACGATGAAAAATAACAATGAAGAACAATGGTGAAGAACAACGATGAAGAACAACGATGAAGAACATAGATGAAGAACAACGATGAAGAACAACGATGAAGAACAAAGATGAAGAACAACGATGAAGAAAGCTGATGAAGAACAACGATGAAGCAAAAAGATGAAGAACAACGATGAAAAACGCTGATGAAGAACAATGATGAAGAACAACGATGAAGAATGCTGATGAAGAACAACGATGAAGAACGCTGATGAAGAACAACGATGAAAAACAACGATGAAGAACAACGATGAAGAATAACAATGAAGAAAAAAGATGAAGAACAACGATGAAGAACAACGATGAAGAACAACGATGAAGAATAACAATGAAGAGCAACGGTGAAGAACAACGATGAAGAACAACGATGAAGAATAACAATGAAGAAAAACGATGAAGAAAAACGATGAAGAACAACGATGAAGAACGCTGATGAAGAACAACGATGAAGAACGCTGATGAAGAACAACGATGAAGAACGCTGATGAAGAACAACGATGAAGATCAACGATGAAGAATAACAATGAAGAACAACGGTGAAGAACAACGATGAAGAACAACGATGAAGAACAACGATGAAGAACAACGATGAAGAATAACAATGAAGAAAAACGATGAAGAACAACGATGAAGAACAACGATGAAGAACGCTGATGAAGAACAACGATGAAGAACGCTGATGAAGAACAACGATGAAGAACGCTGATGAAGAACAACGATGAAGATCAACGATGAAGAATAACAATGAAGAACAACGGTGAAGAACAACGATGAAGAACAACGATGAAGAACAACGATGAAGAATAACAATGAAGAATAACAATGAAGAACAACGATGAAGAACAACGATGAAGAACAACGATGAAGAACGCTGATGAAGAATAACGATGAAGAACGCTGATGAAGAACAACGATGAAAAAAAAGATGAAGAACAACGATGAAGAACGCTGATGAAGAACAACGATGAAGAACAACGATGAAGAACAACGATGAAGAATAACAATGAAGAACAACGGTGAAGAACAACGATGAAGAACAAAGATGAAGAACAACGATGAAGAACGCTGATGAAGAACAACGATGAAGAACAACGATGAAGAACGCTCATGAAGAACAACGATGAAGAACAACGATGAAGAACAACGATGAAAAATAACAATGAAGAACAATGGTGAAGAACAACGATGAAGAACAACGATGAAGAACATAGATGAAGAACAACGATGAAGAACAACGATGAAGAACAAAAATGAAGAACAACGATGAAGAAAGCTGATGAAGAACAACGATGAAGCAAAAAGATGAAGAACAACGATGAAAAACGCTGATGAAGAACAATGATGAAGAACAACGATGAAGAATGCTGATGAAGAACAACGATGAAGAACGCTGATGAAGAACAACGATGAAAAACAACGATGAAGAACAACGATGAAGAATAACAATGAAGAACAACGGTGAAGAACAACGATGAAGAACAAAGATGAAGAACAACGGTGAAGAGCAACGATGAAGAACAACGATGAAGAATAACAATGAAGAACAAAGATGAAGAACAACAATGAAGAATAACAATGAAGAACAACGATGAAGAACGCTGATGAACAACAACGATGAAGAACAACGATGAAGAACAACGATGAAGAATAACAATGAAGAACAACGGTGAAGAACAACGATGAAGAACAAAGATGAAGAACAACGATGAAGAACGCTGATGAAGAACAACGATGAAGAACGCTGATGAAGAACAACGATGAAGAATAACAATGAAGAACAACGATGAAGAACAACGATGAAGAATAACAATGAAGAACAACGATGAAGAACGCTGATGAAGAACAACGATGAAGAACAACGATGAAGAACAACGATGAAGAACAACGATGAAGAGCAACGATGAAGAACAACGATGAAGAGCAACGATGAAGAACAACGATGAAGAACAACGATGAAGAATAACAATGAAGAACAACGATGAAGAACAACAATGAAGAATAGCAATGAAGAACAAAGATGAAGAACAACGATGAAGAACAACGATGAAGAACAACGATGAAGAATAACGATGAAGAACAACGATGAAGAACAACGATGAAGAACAACGATGAAGAGCAACGATGAAGAACAACGATGAAGAACAACGATGAAGAACAACGATGAAGAACAAAGATGAAGAACAACGATGAAGAACAACGATGAAGAATAACAATGAAGAACAACGATGAAGAACAACGATGAAGAACAACGATGAAGAGCAACGATGAAGAACAAAGATGAAGAATAACGATGAAGAATAACGATGAAGAACAACGATGAAGAACAACGATGAAGAGCAACGATGAAGAATAACAATGAAGAATAACGATGAAGAACAACGATGAAGAACAACGACGAAGAGCAACGATGAAGAACAACAATGAAGAACAAAGATGAAGAACAACGATGAAGAGCAATGATGAAGAATAACAATGAAGAATAACGATGAAGAACAACGATGAAGAACAACGATGAAGAATAACAATGAAGAACAACGATGAAGAACAACGATGAAGAACAACGATGAAGAGCAACGATGAAGAACAAAGATGAGGAATAACAATGAAGAATAACGATGAAGAGCAACGATGAAGAGCAACGATGAAGAATAACAATGAAGAACAACGATGAAGAACAACGATGAAGAACAACGATGAAGAGCAACGATGAAGAACAAAGATGAAGAATAACAATGAAGAATAACGATGAAGAACAACGATGAAGAACAACGATGAAGAGCAACGATGAAGAACAACGATGAAGAACAACGATGAAGAACAACGATGAAGAATAACAATGAAGAACAACGATGAAGAACAACGATGAAGAACAACGATGAAGAACAACAATGAAGAGCAACGATGAAGAACAACGATGAAGAGCAACGATGAAGAACAACGATGAAGAGCAACGATGAAGAACAACGATGAAGAACAACGATGAAGAAAAACAATGAAGAGCAACGATGAAGAATAACAATGAAGAACAACAATGAAGAACAACGATGAAGAACAACGATGAAGAGCAACGATGAAGAACAACGATGAAGAACAACAATGAAGAACAAAGATGAAGAACAACGATGAAGAGCAACGATGAAGAATAACAATGAAGAACAACGATGAAGAACAACGATGAAGAACAACGATGAAGAGCAACGATGAAGAACAAAGATGAAGAATAACAATGAAGAATTACGATGAAGAACAACAATGAAGAACAACGATGAAGAATAACAATGAAGAACAAAGATGAAGAACAACGATGAAGAACAACGATGAAGAACGCAGATGAAGAACAACGATGAAGAACAACGATGAAGAATAACAATGAAGAACAAAGATGAAGAACAACGATGAAGAGCAACGATGAAGAACAACGATGAAGAGCAACGATGAAGAACAACGATGAAGAACGCTGATGAAGAACAACGATGAAGAACAACGATGAAGAACAACGATGAAGAGCAACGGTGAAGACACAAAGATGAAGAACAACGATGAAGAACAAAGATGAAGAATAACAATGAAGAACAACGATGAAGAACAACGATGAAGAACAACGATGAAGAGCAACGATGAAGAACAAAGATGAAGAATAACAATGAAGAATAACGATGAAGAACACAATGAAGAACAACGATGAAGAGCAACGATGAAGAACAACGATGAAGAACAACGATGAAGAACAACGATGAAGAGCAACGGTGAAGACACAAAGATGAAGAACAACGATGAAGAACAACGATGAAGAACGCTGATGAAGAACAACGATGAAGAACAACGATGAAGAACAAAGATGAAGAACAACGATGAAGAACAAAGATGAAGAATAACAATGAAGAATAACAATGAAGAACAAAGATGAAGAACAACGATGAAGAGCAACGATGAAGAACAACGATGAAGAGCAACGATGAAGAACAACGATGAAGAACGCTGATGAAGAACAACGATGAAGAACAACGATGAAGAACAACGATGAAGAGCAACGGTGAAGACACAAAGATGAAGAACAACGATGAAGAACGCTGATGAAGAACAACGATGAAGACACAAAGATGAAGAACAACGATGAAGAACAACGATGAAGAACAAAGATGAAGAATAACAATGAAGAACAAAGATGAAGAACAACGATGAAGAACAACGATGAAGAACAACGATGAAGAACAAAGATGAAGAATAACAATGAAGAACAACGATGAAGACACAAAGATGAAGAATAACGATGAAGAACAACGATGAAGAACAACGATGAAGAGCAACGATGAAGAACAACGATGAAGAACAAAGATGAAGAACAACGATGAAGAACAACGATGAAGAGCAACGATGAAGAACAACGATGAAGAGCAACGATGAAGAACAACGATGAAGAACAACGATGAAGAACAACAATGAAGAACAAAGATGTAGAACAACGATGAAGAGCAACGATGAAGAATAACAATGAAGAACAAAGATGAAGAACAACGATGAAGAACAACGATGAAGAACGCTGATGAAGAACAACGATGAAGAACAACGATGAAGAATAACGATGAAGAATAACAATGAAGAACAAAGATGAAGAACAACGATGAAGAACGCTGATGAAGAACAAAGATGTAGAACAACGATGAAGAGCAACGATGAAGAATAACAATGAAGAACAAAGATGAAGAACAACGATGAAGAACAACGATTAAGAACGCTGATGAAGAACAACGATGAAGAACAACGATGAAGAACAACGATGAAGAATAACAATGAAGAACAAAGATGAAGAACAACGATGAAGAGCAACGATGAAGAACAACGATGAAGAACAACGATGAAGAGCAACGATGAAGAACAAAGATGAAGAATAACAATGAAGAATAACGATGAAGAACAACGATGAAGAACAACGATGAAGAATAACAATGAAGAACAAAGATGAAGAACAACGATGAAGAACAACGATGAAGAACGCAGATGAAGAACAACGATGAAGAACAACG
This sequence comes from Oryzias latipes, assembly GCF_053564925.1. Taxonomy (NCBI): domain Eukaryota; kingdom Metazoa; phylum Chordata; class Actinopteri; order Beloniformes; family Adrianichthyidae; genus Oryzias; species Oryzias latipes. The sequence goes on along the minus strand of NC_136244.1, from coordinate 1,777,548 downwards.
ATGAAGAATAACAATGAAGAACAAAGATGAAGAACAACGATGAAGAGCAACGATGAAGAACAACGATGAAGAGCAACGATGAAGAACAACGATGAAGAACGCTGATGAAGAACAACGATGAAGAACAACGATGAAGAACAAAGATGAAGAGTAACAATGAAGAACAACGATGAAGAACGCTGATGAAGAACAACGATGAAGAACAACGATGAAGAACAACGATGCAGAGCAACGATGAAGAACAAAGATGAAGAATAACAATGAAGAATAACGATGAAGAGCAACGATGAAGAACGCTGATGAAGAACAACGATGAAGAACAACGATGAAGAGCAACGGTGAAGACACAAAGATGAAGAACAACGATGAAGAACAACGATGAAAAACGCTGATGAAGAACAACGATGAAGAACAACGATGAAGAACAAAGATGAAGAACAACGATGAAGAACGCTGATGAAGAACAACGATGAAGAACGCTGATGAAGAACAACGATGAAGAATAACAATGAAGAACAACGATGAAGAACAACGATGAAGAACAACGATGAAGAGCAACGATGAAGAACAACGATGAAGAACGCTGATGAAGAACAACGATGAAGAACAACGATGAAGAACAACGATGAAGAGCAACGGTGAAGACACAAAGATGAAGAACAACGATGAAGAACGCTGATGAAGAACAACGATGAAGACACAAAGATGAAGAACAACGATGAAGAACAACGATGAAGAACAACGATGAAGAACAAAGATGAAGAATAACAATGAAGAACAACGATGAAGAACGCTGATGAAGAACAACGATGAAGACACAAAGATGAAGAATAACGATGAAGAACAACGATGAAGAACAACGATGAAGAGCAACGATGAAGAATAACAATGAAGAACAAAGATGAAGAACAACGATGAAGAACAACGATGAAGAACAAAGATGAAGAACAACGATGAAGAACAACGATGAAGAATAACAATGAAGAACAAAGATGAAGAACAACGATGAAGAACAACGATGAAGAGCAACGATGAAGAACACCGATGAAGAGCAACGATGAAGAACAACGATGAAGAACAACGATGAAGAACAACAATGAAGAACAAAGATGTAGAACAACGATGAAGAGCAACGATGAAGAATAACAATGAAGAACAAAGATGAAGAACAACGATGAAGAGCAACAATGAAGAATAACAATGAAGAACAAAGATGAAGAACAACGATGAAGAACGCTGATGAAGAACAACGATGAAGAACAACGATGAAGAATAACAATGAAGAAAAAAGATGAAGAACAACGATGAAGAGCAACGATGAAGAACAATGATGAAGAGCAACGATGAAGAACAACGATGAAGAACGCTGATGAAGAACAACGATGAAGAACAACGATGAAGAACAACGATGAAGAGCAACGGTGAAGACACAAAGATGAAGAACAACGATGAAGAACAACGATGAAGAACGCTGATGAAGAACAACGATGAAGAACAACGATGAAGAACAAAGATGAAGAACAACGATGAAGAGCAACGATGAAGAACAACGATGAAGAACGCTGATGAAGAACAACGATGAAGAACAAAGATGAAGAACAACGATGAAGAACAAAGATGAAGAATAACAATGAAGAATAACAATGAAGAACAAAGATGAAGAACAACGATGAAGAGCAACGATGAAGAACAACGATGAAGAACGCTGATGAAGAAATACGATGAAGAACAACAATGAAGAATAACAATGAAGAACAAAGATGAAGAACAACGATGAAGAACAACGATTAAGAACGCTGATGAAGAACAACGATGAAGAACAACGATGAAGAATAACGATGAAGAATAACAATGAAGAACAAAGATGAAGAACAACGATGAAGAACAACGATGAAGAACGCTGATGAAGAACAAAGATGTAGAACAACGATGAAGAGCAACGATGAAGAATAACAATGAAGAACAAAGATGAAGAACAACGATGAAGAACAACGATTAAGAACGCTGATGAAGAACAACGATGAAGAACAACGATGAAGAGCAACGATGAAGAACAACGATGAAGAACAACGATGAAGAGCAACGATGAAGAACAAAGATGAAGAATAACAATGAAGAATAACGATGAAGAACAACGATGAAGAACAACGATGAAGAATAACAATGAAGAACAAAGATGAAGAACAACGATGAAGAACAACGATGAAGAACGCAGATGATGAACAACGATGAAGAACAACGATGAAGAACAACGATTAAGAACGCTGATGAAGAACAAAGATGAAGAACAACGATGAAGAGCAACGATGAAGAACAACGATGAAGAACAACGATGAAGAGCAACGATGAAGAACAAAGATGAAGAATAACAATGAAGAATAACGATGAAGAACAACGATGAAGAACAACGATGAAGAATAACAATGAAGAACAAAGATGAAGAACAACGATGAAGAACAACGATGAAGAACGCAGATGATGAACAACGATGAAGAACAACGATGAAGAATAACAATGAAGAACAAAGATGAAGAACAACGATGAAGAGCAACGATGAAGAACAACGATGAAGAGCAACGATGAAGAACAACGATGAAGAACGCTGATGAAGAACAACGATGAAGAACAACGATGAAGAACAACGATGAAGAGCAACGATGAAGAACAAAGATGAAGAATAACAATGAAGAATAACGATGAAGAGCAACGATGAAGAACGCTGATGAAGAACAACGATGAAGAACAACGATGAAGAACAACGATGAAGAGCAACGGTGAAGACACAAAGATGAAGAACAACGATGAAGAACAACGATGAAGAACAACGATGAAGAACAAAGATGAAGAATAACAATGAAGAACAAAGATGAAGAACAACGATGAAGAACAACGATGAAGAGCAACGATGAAGAACAACGATGAAGAGCAACGATGAAGAACAAAGATGAAGAATAACAATGAAGAATAACATTGAAGAACAACGATGAAGAACGCTGATGAAGAACAACGATGAAGAACAACGATGAAGAACAAAGATGAAGAGCAACGATGAAGAACAACGATGAAGAGCAACGATGAAGAACAACGATGAAGAACGCTGATGAAGAACAACGATGAAGAACAACGATGAAGAACGCTGATGAAGAACAACGATGAAGACACAAAGATGAAGAACAACGATGAAGAACAACGATGAAGAACAAAGATGAAGAATAACAATGAAGAACAAAGATGAAGAACAACGATGAAGAACAACGATGAAGAACAAAGATGAAGAATAACAATGAAGAACAACGATGAAGAACGCTGAGAAAGAACGCTGATGAAGAACAACGATGAAGACACAAAGATGAAGAACAACGATGAAGAACAACGATGAAGTACAAAGATGAAGAATAACAATGAAGAACAAAGATGAAGAACAACGATGAAGAACAACGATGAAGAACAAAGATGAAGAATAACAATGAAGAACAACGATGAAGAACGCTGATGAAGAACAACGATGAAGACACAAAGATGAAGAATAACGATGAAGAACAACGATGAAGAACAACGATGAAGAGCAACGATGAAGAATAACAATGAAGAACAAAGATGAAGAACAACGATGAAGAACAACGATGAAGAACAAAGATGAAGAACAACGATGAAGAACAACGATGAAGAATAACAATGAAGAACAAAGATGAAGAACAACGATGAAGAACAACGATGAAGAGCAACGATGAAGAACACCGATGAAGAGCAACGATGAAGAACAACGATGAAGAACAACGATGAAGAACAACAATGAAGAACAAAGATGTAGAACAACGATGAAGAGCAACGATGAAGAATAACAATGAAGAACAAAGATGAAGAACAACGATGAAGAGCAACGATGAAGAATAACAATGAAGAACAAAGATGAAGAACAACGATGAAGAACGCTGATGAAGAACAACGATGAAGAACAACGATGAAGAATAACAATGAAGAAAAAAGATGAAGAACAACGATGAAGAGCAACGATGAAGAACAATGATGAAGAGCAACGATGAAGAACAACGATGAAGAACGCTGATGAAGAACAACGATGAAGAACAACGATGAAGAACAACGATGAAGAGCAACGGTGAAGACACAAAGATGAAGAACAACGATGAAGAACAACGATGAAGAACGCTGATGAAGAACAACGATGAAGAACAACGATGAAGAACAAAGATGAAGAACAACGATGAAGAGCAACGATGAAGAACAACGATGAAGAACGCTGATGAAGAACAACGATGAAGAACAAAGATGAAGAACAACGATGAAGAACAAAGATGAAGAATAACAATGAAGAATAACAATGAAGAACAAAGATGAAGAACAACGATGAAGAGCAACGATGAAGAACAACGATGAAGAACGCTGATGAAGAACAACGATGAAGAACAACAATGAAGAATAACAATGAAGAACAAAGATGAAGAACAACGATGAAGAACAACGATTAAGAACGCTGATGAAGAACAACGATGAAGAACAACGATGAAGAATAACGATGAAGAATAACAATGAAGAACAAAGATGAAGAACAACGATGAAGAACAACGATGAAGAACGCTGATGAAGAACAAAGATGTAGAACAACGATGAAGAGCAACGATGAAGAATAACAATGAAGAACAAAGATGAAGAACAACGATGAAGAACAACGATTAAGAACGCTGATGAAGAACAACGATGAAGAACAACGATGAAGAGCAACGATGAAGAACAACGATGAAGAACAACGATGAAGAGCAACGATGAAGAACAAAGATGAAGAATAACAATGAAGAATAACGATGAAGAACAACGATGAAGAACAACGATGAAGAATAACAATGAAGAACAAAGATGAAGAACAACGATGAAGAACAACGATGAAGAACGCAGATGATGAACAACGATGAAGAACAACGATGAAGAACAACGATTAAGAACGCTGATGAAGAACAAAGATGAAGAACAACGATGAAGAGCAACGATGAAGAACAACGATGAAGAACAACGATGAAGAGCAACGATGAAGAACAAAGATGAAGAATAACAATGAAGAATAACGATGAAGAACAACGATGAAGAACAACGATGAAGAATAACAATGAAGAACAAAGATGAAGAACAACGATGAAGAACAACGATGAAGAACGCAGATGATGAACAACGATGAAGAACAACGATGAAGAATAACAATGAAGAACAAAGATGAAGAACAACGATGAAGAGCAACGATGAAGAACAACGATGAAGAGCAACGATGAAGAACAACGATGAAGAACGCTGATGAAGAACAACGATGAAGAACAACGATGAAGAACAACGATGAAGAACAACGATGAAGAGCAACGATGAAGAACAAAGATGAAGAATAACAATGAAGAATAACGATGAAGAGCAACGATGAAGAACGCTGATGAAGAACAACGATGAAGAACAACGATGAAGAACAACGATGAAGAGCAACGGTGAAGACACAAAGATGAAGAACAACGATGAAGAACGATGAAGAACGCTGATGAAGAACAACGATGAAGAACAACGATGAAGAACAACGATGAAGAACAAAGATGAAGAATAACAATGAAGAACAAAGATGAAGAACAACGATGAAGAACAACGATGAAGAGCAACGATGAAGAACAACGATGAAGAACAACGATGAAGAGCAACGATGAAGAACAAAGATGAAGAATAACAATGAAGAATAACATTGAAGAACAACGATGAAGAACGCTGATGAAGAACAACGATGAAGAACAACGATGAAGAACAAAGATGAAGAGCAACGATGAAGAACAACGATGAAGAGCAACGATGAAGAACAACGATGAAGAACGCTGATGAAGAACAACGATGAAGAACAACGATGAAGAACAACGATGAAGAGCAACGGTGAAGACACAAAGATGAAGAACAACGATGAAGAACGCTGATGAAGAACAACGATGAAGACACAAAGATGAAGAACAACGATGAAGAACAACGATGAAGAACAAAGATGAAGAATAACAATGAAGAACAAAGATGAAGAACAACGATGAAGAACAACGATGAAGAACAAAGATGAAGAATAACAATGAAGAACAACGATGAAGAACGCTGATGAAGAACGCTGATGAAGACACAAAGATGAAGAATAACGATGAAGAACAACGATGAAGAACAACGATGAAGAATAACAATGAAGAACAAAGATGAAGAACAACGATGAAGAACAACGATGAAGAACAAAGATGAAGAACAACGATGAAGAACAACGATGAAGAATAACGATGAAGAGCAACGATGAAGAACAACGATGAAGAACAACGATGAAGAACGCTGATGAAGAACAACGATGAAGAACAACGATGAAGAACAACGATGAAGAATAACAATGAAGAACAACGGTGAAGAACAACGATGAAGAACAAAGATGAAGAACAACGATGAAGAACGCTGATGAAGAACAACGATGAAGAACGCTGATGAAGAACAACGATGAAGAATAACAATGAAGAACAACGATGAAGAACAACGATGAAGAATAACAATGAAGAACAACGATGAAGAACGCTGATGAAGAACAACGATGAAGAACAACGATGAAGAACAACGATGAAGAACAACGATGAAGAGCAACGATGAAGAACAACGATGAAGAGCAACGATGAAGAACAACGATGAAGAACAACGATGAAGAATAACAATGAAGAACAACGATGAAGAACAACAATGAAGAATAGCAATGAAGAACAAAGATGAAGAACAACGATGAAGAACAACGATGAAGAACAACGATGAAGAATAACAATGAAGAACAACGATGAAGAACAACGATGAAGAACAACGATGAAGAGCAACGATGAAGAACAACGATGAAGAACAACGATGAAGAACAACGATGAAGAACAAAGATGAAGAACAACGATGAAGAACAACGATGAAGAATAACAATGAAGAACAACGATGAAGAACAACGATGAAGAACAAAGATGAAGAACAACGATGAAGAACAACGATGAAGAATAACAATGAAGAACAACGATGAAGAACAACGATGAAGAACAACGATGAAGAGCAACGATGAAGAACAAAGATGAAGAATAACGATGAAGAATAACGATGAAGAACAAAGATGAAGAACAACGATGAAGAGCAACGATGAAGAATAACAATGAAGAATAACGATGAAGAACAACGATGAAGAACAACGACGAAGAGCAATGATGAAGAATAACAATGAAGAATAACGATGAAGAACAACGATGAAGAACAACGATGAAGAATAACAATGAAGAACAACGATGAAGAACAACGATGAAGAACAACGATGAAGAGCAACGATGAAGAACAAAGATGAGGAATAACAATGAAGAATAACGATGAAGAGCAACGATGAAGAGCAACGATGAAGAATAACAATGAAGAACAACGATGAAGAACAACGATGAAGAACAACGATGAAGAGCAACGATGAAGAACAAAGATGAAGAATAACAATGAAGAATAACGATGAAGAACAACGATGAAGAACAACGATGAAGAGCAACGATGAAGAGCAACGATGAAGAACAACGATGAAGAACAACGATGAAGAATAACAATGAAGAACAACGATGAAGAACAACGATGAAGAACAACGATGAAGAACAACAATGAAGAGCAACGATGAAGAACAACGATGAAGAGCAACGATGAAGAACAACGATGAAGAGCAACGATGAAGAACAACGATGAAGAACAACGATGAAGAAAAACAATGAAGAGCAACGATGAAGAATAACAATGAAGAACAACGATGAAGAACAACGATGAAGAACAACGATGAAGAGCAACGATGAAGAACAACGATGAAGAACAACAATGAAGAACAAAGTTGAAGAACAACGATGAAGAGCAACGATGAAGAATAACAATGAAGAACAACGATGAAGAACAACGATGAAGAACAACGATGAAGAGCAACGATGAAGAACAAAGATGAAGAATAACAATGAAGAATAACGATGAAGAACAACGATGAAGAACAACGATGAAGAATAACAATGAAGAACAAAGATGAAGAACAACGATGAAGAACAACGATGAAGAACGCAGATGAAGAACAACGATGAAGAACAACGATGAAGAATAACAATGAAGAACAAAGATGAAGAACAACGATGAAGAGCAACGATGAAGAACAACGATGAAGAGCAACGATGAAGAACAACGATGAAGAACGCTGATGAAGAACAACGATGAAGAACAACGATGAAGAACAACGATGAAGAGCAACGGTGAAGACACAAAGATGAAGAACAACGATGAAGAACAAAGATGAAGAATAACAATGAAGAACAACGATGAAGAACAACGATGAAGAACAACGATGAAGAGCAACGATGAAGAACAAAGATGAAGAATAACAATGAAGAATAACGATGAAGAACACAATGAAGAACAACGATGAAGAGCAACGATGAAGAACAACGATGAAGAACAACGATGAAGAACAACGATGAAGAGCAACGGTGAAGACACAAAGATGAAGAACAACGATGAAGAACAACGATGAAGAACGCTGATGAAGAACAACGATGAAGAACAACGATGAAGAACAAAGATGAAGAACAACGATGAAGAACAAAGATGAAGAATAACAATGAAGAATAACAATGAAGAACAAAGATGAAGAACAACGATGAAGAGCAACGATGAAGAACAACGATGAAGAGCAACGATGAAGAACAACGATGAAGAACGCTGATGAAGAACAACGATGAAGAACAACGATGAAGAACAACGATGAAGAGCAACGGTGAAGACACAAAGATGAAGAACAACGATGAAGAACGCTGATGAAGAACAACGATGAAGACACAAAGATGAAGAACAACGATGAAGAACAACGATGAAGAACAAAGATGAAGAATAACAATGAAGAACAAAGATGAAGAACAACGATGAACAACAACGATGAAGAACAACGATGAAGAACAAAGATGAAGAATAACAATGAAGAACAACGATGAAGACACAAAGATGAAGAATAACGATGAAGAACAACGATGAAGAACAACGATGAAGAGCAACGATGAAGAATAACAATGAAGAACAAAGATGAAGAACAACGATGAAGAACAACGATGAAGAACAAAGATGAAGAACAACGATGAAGAACAACGATGAAGAGCAACGATGAAGAACAACGATGAAGAGCAACGATGAAGAACAACGATGAAGAACAACGATGAAGAACAACAATGAAGAACAAAGATGTAGAACAACGATGAAGAGCAACGATGAAGAATAACAATGAAGAACAAAGATGAAGAACAACGATAAAGAACAACGATGAAGAACGCTGATGAAGAACAACGATGAAGAACAACGATGAATAATAACGATGAAGAATAACAATGAAGAACAAAGATGAAGAACAACGATGAAGAACGCTGATGAAGAACAAAGATGTAGAACAACGATGAAGAGCAACGATGAAGAATAACAATGAAGAACAAAGATGAAGAACAACGATGAAGAACAACGATTAAGAACGCTGATGAAGAACAACGATGAAGAACAACGATGAAGAACAACGATGAAGAATAACAATGAAGAACAAAGATGAAGAACAACGATGAAGAGCAACGATGAAGAACAACGATGAAGAACAACGATGAAGAGCAACGATGAAGAACAAAGATGAAGAATAACAATGAAGAATAACGATGAAGAACAACGATGAAGAACAACGATGAAGAATAACAATGAAGAACAAAGATGAAGAACAACGATGAAGAACAACGATGAAGAACGCAGATGAAGAACAACGATGAAGAACAACGATGAAGAATAACAATGAAGAACAAAGATGAAGAACAACGATGAAGAGCAACGATGAAGAACAACGATGAAGAGCAACGATGAAGAACAACGATGAAGAACGCTGATGAAGAACAACGATGAAGAACAACGATGAAGAACAAAGATGAAGAGTAACAATGAAGAACAACGATGAAGAACGCTGATGAAGAACAACGATGAAGAACAACGATGAAGAACAACGATGCAGAGCAACGATGAAGAACAAAGATGAAGAATAACAATGAAGAATAACGATGAAGAGCAACGATGAAGAACGCTGATGAAGAACAACGATGAAGAACAACGATGAAGAGCAACGGTGAAGACACAAAGATGAAGAACAACGATGAAGAACAACGATGAAGAACGCTGATGAAGAACAACGATGAAGAACAACGATGAAGAACAAAGATGAAGAACAACGATGAAGAACGCTGATGAAGAACAACGATGAAGAACGCTGATGAAGAACAACGATGAAGAATAACAATGAAGAACAACGATGAAGAACAACGATGAAGAACAACGATGAAGAGCAACGATGAAGAACAACGATGAAGAACGCTGATGAAGAACAACGATGAAGAACAACGATGAAGAACAACGATGAAGAATAACAATGAAGAACAAAGATGAAGAATAACAATGAAGAACAAAGATGAAGAACAACGATGAAGAACAACGATGAAGAACAAAGATGAAGAATAACAATGAAGAACAACGATGAAGAACGCTGATGAAGAACAACGATGAAGACACAAAGATGAAGAATAACGATGAAGAACAACGATGAAGAACAACGATGAAGAGCAACGATGAAGAATAACAATGAAGAACAAAGATGAAGAACAACGATGAAGAACAACGATGAAGAACAACGATGAAGACACAAAGATGAAGAATAACGATGAAGAGCAACGATGAAGAACAACGATGAAGAGCAACGATGAAGAATAACAATGAAGAACAAAGATGAAGAACAACGATGAAGAACAACGATGAAGAACAACGATGAAGACACAAAGATGAAGAATAACGATGAAGAACAACGATGAAGAACAACGATGAAGAGCAACGATGAAGAATAACAATGAAGAACAACGATGAAGAACGCTGATGAAGAACAACGATGAAGAACAACGATGAAGAACAACGATGAAGAATAACAATGAAGAACAAAGATGAAGAATAACAATGAAGAACAAAGATGAAGAACGCTGATGAAGAACAACGATGAAGAACAACGATGAAGACACAAAGATGAAGAATAACGATGAAGAACAACGATGAAGAACAACGATGAAGAGCAACGATGAAGAATAACAATGAAGAACAAAGATGAAGAACAACGATGAAGAACAACGATGAAGAACAACGATGAAGACACAAAGATGAAGAATAACGATGAAGAACAACGATGAAGAGCAACGATGAAGAATAACAATGAAGAACAACGATGAAGAACGCTGATGAAGAACAACGATGAAGAACAACGATGAAGAACAACGATGAAGAATAACAATGAAGAACAAAGATGAAGAATAACAATGAAGAACAAAGATGAAGAACAACGATGAAGAACAACGATGAAGAACAAAGATGAAGAATAACAATGAAGAACAACGATGAAGAACGCTGATGAAGAACAACGATGAAGACACAAAGATGAAGAATAACGATGAAGAACAACGATGAAGAACAACGATGAAGAGCAACGATGAAGAATAACAATGAAGAACAAAGATGAAGAACAACGATGAAGAACAACGATGAAGAACAACGGTGAAGACACAAAGATGAAGAACAACGATGAAGAACGCTGATGAAGAACAACGATGAAGACACAAAGATGAAGAACAACGATGAAGAACAACGATGAAGAACAAAGATGAAGAATAACAATGAAGAACAAAGATGAAGAACAACGATGAAGAACAACGATGAAGAACAAAGATGAAGAATAACAATGAAGAACAACGATGAAGAACGCTGATGAAGAACAACGATGAAGACACAAAGATGAAGAATAACGATGAAGAACAACGATGAAGAACAACGATGAAGAGCAACGATGAAGAATAACAATGAAGAACAAAGATGAAGAACAACGATGAAGAACAACGATGAAGAACAAAGATGAAGAACAACGATGAAGAACAACGATGAAGAATAACAATGAAGAACAAAGATGAAGAACAACGATGAAGAACAACGATGAAGAGCAACGATGAAGAACACCGATGAAGAGCAACGATGAAGAACAACGATGAAGAACAACGATGAAGAACAACGATGAAGAGCAACGATGAAGAATAACAATGAAGAACAAAGATGAAGAACAACGATGAAGAACGCTGATGAAGAACAACGATGAAGAACAACGATGAAGAATAACAATGAAGAAAAAAGATGAAGAACAACGATGAAGAGCAACGATGAAGAACAATGATGAAGAGCAACGATGAAGAACAACGATGAAGAACGCTGATGAAGAACAACGATGAAGAACAACGATGAAGAACAACGATGAAGAGCAACGGTGAAGACACAAAGATGAAGAACAACGATGAAGAACAACGATGAAGAACGCTGATGAAGAACAACGATGAAGAACAACGATGAAGAACAAAGATGAAGAACAACGATGAAGAGCAAAATGAAGAACAACGATGAAGAACGCTGATGAAGAACAACGATGAAGAACAAAGATGAAGAACAACGATGAAGAACAAAGATGAAGAATAACAATGAAGAATAACAATGAAGAACAAAGATGAAGAACAACGATGAAGAGCAACGATGAAGAACAACGATGAAGAACGCTGATGAAGAACAACTATGAAGAACAACAATGAAGAATAACAATGAAGAACAAAGATGAAGAACAACGATGAAGAACAACGATTAAGAACGCTGATGAAGAACAACGATGAAGAACAACGATGAAGAATAACGATGAAGAATAACAATGAAGAACAAAGATGAAGAACAACGATGAAGAACAACGATGAAGAACGCTGATGAAGAACAAAGATGTAGAACAACGATGAAGAGCAACGATGAAGAATAACAATGAAGAACAAAGATGAAGAACAACGATGAAGAACAACGATTAAGAACGCTGATGAAGAACAACGATGAAGAACAACGATGAAGAGCAACGATGAAGAACAACGATGAAGAACAACGATGAAGAGCAACGATGAAGAACAAAGATGAAGAATAACAATGAAGAATAACGATGAAGAACAACGATGAAGAACAACGATGAAGAACGCAGATGATGAACAACGATGAAGAACAACGATGAAGAACAACGATTAAGAACGCTGATGAAGAACAAAGATGAAGAACAACGATGAAGAGCAACGATGAAGAACAACGATGAAGAACAACGATGAAGAGCAACGATGAAGAACAAAGATGAAGAATAACAATGAAGAATAACGATGAAGAACAACGATGAAGAACAACGATGAAGAATAACAATGAAGAACAAAGATGAAGAACAACGATGAAGAACAACGATGAAGAACGCAGATGATGAACAACGATGAAGAACAACGATGAAGAATAACAATGAAGAACAAAGATGAAGAACAACGATGAAGAGCAACGATGAAGAACAAAGATGAAGAATAACAATGAAGAATAACGATGAAGAGCAACGATGAAGAACGCTGATGAAGAACAACGATGAAGAACAACGATGAAGAACAACGATGAAGAGCAACGGTGAAGACACAAAGATGAAGAACAACGATGAAGAACAACGATGAAGAACGCTGATGAAGAACAACGATGAAGAACAACGATGAAGAACAACGATGAAGAACAAAGATGAAGAATAACAATGAAGAACAAAGATGAAGAACAACGATGAAGAACAACGATGAAGAGCAACGATGAAGAACAACGATGAAGAACAACGATGAAGAGCAACGATGAAGAACAAAGATGAAGAATAACAATGAAGAATAACATTGAAGAACAACGATGAAGAACGCTGATGAAGAACAACGATGAAGACACAAAGATGAAGAACAACGATGAAGAACAACGATGAAGAACAAAGATGAAGAATAACAATGAAGAACAAAGATGAAGAACAACGATGAAGAACAACGATGAAGAACAAAGATGAAGAATAACAATGAAGAACAACGATGAAGAACGCTGATGAAGAACGCTGATGAAGACACAAAGATGAAGAATAACGATGAAGAACAACGATGAAGAACAACGATGAAGAATAACAATGAAGAACAAAGATGAAGAACAACGATGAAGAACAACGATGAAGAACGCTGATGAAGACACAAAGATGAAGAATAACGATGAAGAACAACGATGAAGAACAACGATGAAGAACAACGATGAAGAACAAAGATGAAGAACAACGATGAAGAACAACGATGAAGAATAACGATGAAGAGCAACGATGAAGAACAACGATGAAGAACAACGATGAAGAACGCTGATGAAGAACAACGATGAAGAACAACAATGAAGAATAACAATGAAGAAAAAAGATGAAGAACAACGATGAAGAGCAACGATGAAGAACAACGATGAAGAGCAACGATGAAGAACAACGATGAAGAACGCTGATGAAGAACAACGATGAAGAGCAACGATGAAGAACAACGATGAAGAACGCTGATGAAGAACAACGATGAAGAACAACGATGAAGAACAAAGATGAAGAATAACAATGAAGAATAACAATGAAGAACAAAGATGTAGAACAACGATGAAGAACAAAGATGAAGAACGCTGATGAAGAACAACGATGAAGAATAACAATGAAGAACAATGATGAAGAACAACGATGAAGAACAACGATGAAGAACGCTGATGAAGAACAACGATGAAGAACAACGATGAAGAACAACGATGAAGAACAACGATGAAGAATAACAATGAAGAACAAAGATGAAGAATAACAATGAAGAACAACGATGAAGAACGCTGATGAAGAACAACGATGAAGAACAACGATGAAGAACAACGATGAAGAACAATGATGAATTTCATCGTGGGTCTTCATTAGTGTTCTTCACCTGAACAACCATTCTCATCCCTAGCGGCTGCATGTTGCCACTTTGACCGCAGGGGGGCAGTGTTGAGTTTGTGACACGGATGCTGCCTTTAACCCTTGTGCTATCCTAAGACCCCCCCCCCCCCCCTTCCATTGACGTGTTCTCCCTACCATGACAAAGGTGGATAAAGGTGGAAAGATTTCATGGAATCCATGGACACCAGTGAAGATCACAAATCATTGAAGAAAAAAGGTTCAGAGCACTGTCTGGTGGGTCTAGATGACCCAACTCCCAACGTTAATTTGCCTTGGATAGCACTAGGGGTTCCAGGTGGGCCCTGAGATGTTTGTGAAGAGCTGCTGACCTCGTCTGTCCTCCGAACTGCAAAGTTCTGAGGACATTTGCGAACCTCTATGTTGTAGTTACCAGTAAAGTCCAGGAGAGGGCAGCACTCACCTCTCAGACAATGAAGAAAACATTTTCTCCTTCCAGGTGTTTTGGTTTGGGCAGAAAAAAAATATGGGATGTTTCACTGAGAAGCCAAACGGAAATTGAAAAATTGAGACTTTATTAGACAAAACTGAAACCAAATAACTTTAATTTGAAACTTTAGGAAAATGTAACAGAAGTTTAAAAAAAAAATTTTTCCTGCTACTTTCAAAAATAAACGAATCAAGCTCTTCGATTAAAACCGACATTTTGAAATGTTCAACACTGTATTTCTTCCAAGATATCTTTTTTTAAATATCAATTAAGTAGTGATGGCTGTATTTTATTGTGCCAGACCTGCACTTAATAAAACAAAACAAATCGGTGCTTTAAAAAGAAAATCTGCTTTTATAAGAAGATTCAAACTTCTAACTCCACCAAGAGTTGAAGAAATCCATTTGAGAATCCCGAAAAATATTTTCTGCAGGTCCAAAGCACAAAAACAGTAATATTCTAGCTGCTCTGTAGAATGTTTTCCTCTGAGGAAATTCTGCTGCCTTCAGGTTTAACAGTTTAAGTTTAAGTCCCAGAGACAAACAGAAAAGTGTTTCCTGAAACCCAAAGATCCAAACGTCAAAAAGAAGCGCCAAAGTAAACCCAGGAGACATTTCTCCTGTTTCAAACGAAACCTTTCATCCTCGTTCAGCTGCTTTTTCCCTGAAAAGCTTTTATTTTGAAATCTCCAGACGTCTGTACTTCCGTTTGGAAGCTTGCATGCTTCTCCTGCAGATCCTCAAATCCAACATTGTCAACCTCATTTTGGAATTTCATACCAGAATATACATTTGATAAGCTTGGTGGTCTGCCATTCCTTCTATTACACAACTTCAAAATAGAAAAAAATTCCTTTAAAACTGTCTAATTTTCATAAGTAGGTTTTATTGGCACAACGATGAAGAACAATTTGATTTACAAACATAATTTTTCTCCTCATCGCTACAATATTTGGAATAATGCAGATATTTTTTACAAAAACAACATTTCTCTTTTGACACAGCTGATGAATCCACTTGATGTCATCCGTTGAGTTTCTGTCCACCTACAGTCTGCATGTCTCACCTGCAGAGTTTGCATTGGTTACTGGAGCCGTCCCAGGTGCTGTTAGGCTTCTGTGGAGCCGTTCTCCCTCAAATACTCCATGTTCTCCTCCCAAATGAACAGAACTGTGGTGTGGAAGGATTCGTTTTTCAGGAATAATCAAAGTATCCGTTCTCTGTTTCAAAATGAGAACCGCATGTTATGTCTGACTGGAACAGCTTTGGATGTAGAATTCAGTGTTTGGAAAAGGTTTGGTTCCTGCCCCAAAAGTATTTCAGCACCAACAAAATCACAGACATTTCTTTCAGAATTCTTCACAAGTTTTATCCAGTGAAACATTTCTTTACCAAGTTTAAAAAAGATCTGGACATAAACTGTTCATTCTGTCATTTCCCACCAGAAACTGTGCCTCATCTTATTTAGTTTTGCTTCTTCACTCAACTATTTTGGAAAGATTTGATACATTTTCTAAGAACTCATCTATGTGAAGATTATAGATTATTTTATGACTATATTATTTTTGGATATTTTACACAAAAGGGAGACTTAATGCAGAGAATAAAATAAAATTTAAAATAATATGTAATTAATTTACTTATAATTATGGCTAAATACTTTATACACAAGTGTAAATATGCCAACAAAAATCTTTTTTTTTGTTTTTCAGAAAGAAATGTTTCTGTATGTAAACAGTTTAAAATCCTCCACTAACATAAAAGCTGTCAGAACAGTTGAAACATGGTCTCTTTAGAAACTTTAACAGATTCCTTCGCCTTTATTATTTTTTTGTTTTATTTTTGCTTACCCTGTTTTATGTTTTTTTGTTCATTTTGGGAAAATTGTTCGTTTGCACACAGTGTGGAGTTATGTATTTTGTATGTGCAATATTTGTTAGTAAAAAAATGTTTTTTTTTTAAATCCAACATTCTCCAACGTGCTTCAGTCTCTTCATCTTCTACTCCGATCACCTTTTGAAGCGTCTCCAGTGTTTTTGTTTATTTTGTATTCATCTTCTTCTGACCCCCCCCCCCCCCCTTCAGCTGTTCATGAAAATATCAATGAAATCATAAAGTGTACCTAAAAATCATGTTTTCGACACCTTTATTGTGAATTTCTGAACCATTTGTCGTGTTTTTGTGAAACCCAGGGTGAACATCAGAGAGACACACTCATTGTGCATTTGTGAAACATTTAGTGTGCGTATGGGAAACACACGTGTGTTTGTGATCAGAGCGTGTGTATTCGTGAAGCAGGTTGTGTGCATTTCTGATCATTGAGACTGAATGAACTCCACACTCAGACGTCACTTAAACCTGAAAGCTGCTTTTCAATGTCTGCTGGTGACAAAAAGGCTCCTTGTGGCTGCAGCTGATGGAGATGACATCATGGTTTCCACGTTGACCACACAGCATCCACTTCCTGTTTCTCGTGACGCTGAATCCTCCGGTGGACTAGACGGCCCCTCCGGTGCTGTGGGTCATCGGTGATGCCGGGGAGGCTTTCCACACGGCCCACTGCAGAGCCCTAGAATGAATCCAAGTCCTGCCACTCACCTGTTTCCGGGTTCTCCAGCGGGTTTGCTCAGGCGCCCGAACTCGTGCTTAAAGATCCACTCGGGTTCTAACTGTTGTGAATCAGGAGCAGACGAAAAAAATGCAGTTTGTAATTAAAACAAGACGGTGACGTAGAAAACACGCTGGGCGGGGCCACAGTCTCCTTGCTTCGCCCCGTCTCCACCTGCAGACGTCGCTGAGCTGGAATCTGGATCCAAACTGTACGGATGGACAGCTCTGATTTGCTGCCAGTTCTGTAGTCTTGGGTTGGGGGTGTGAGGGCTGTAAGCTACCAGGAGAGAGTGTAAACAGACAGCTCTCAGTTATCTGTAACAGCGCGGGGGGGTTGCTCCACGAAAAAAATTAACAACAACTGAAGCATCTATGGATGAGTGTGATGTCATCAATAATACACTTCTGCTTTACAATAAGGTGATGCTTTCTTTCTTCTGCTTTTATAAATATTTGTTATTCATGGCTACATTTCCTATTCAGAGAAGTCAAAATGTAAAGAAACACCTGAATTCTTCGTACTGAAATATTTAAAACTAATTTCTGCTTCAAAAAATACAAAGGTTCAAAAAACGATGAACATCTGTAAATCTTTTGGATTAGTGACATAAATTAACTCATTTTAATCTTTTTACTTTTACTTAATTATTTTTAATTTCCTTATTTGGTTATTCTTGATCACCAGTTTATTTAAAAAAGGCGTATTACTTATATTTTTGTTCATAATAGTTAAGAATTTCAAAAGTTTAAAACAATGTTGTTTGTATTTGTTATGTTATATTTTTGTATTGTATTCTGAAATCCTTCAATAAAAAATAAATACGGTCGCCGCCAATCAGACGTCGTCACTGATTGGCCCAAGTTGAGTTCCTACGGCAACCACTCTGACCAATCAGGAGTGAGCTTGTCGGAAGGCCACACCCCTACCACTTGGAAGTGGGGGCCAGCATTTGACATAGAAATGTGGGAGAAACCGTTTCATCAAGAAGATGTTAAGGAAAAGGTATTGGAGTAGGAGAAGTTCTTCAGACTGTTACTGAGTAACCGCTGTCCATTTGTACCAGCGGCTACTTCCTGTTTGGAACGCCAGGGGGGAGGAGCCCTGTGTTTAGCATCTTGACTGTAAATAGTTTTAATTCAAAAAATGATGAATGAAGCTGATAGAAACTTAGAAATAAGTGTTTTTTTTCCGTTTTTCTGGTAAAAAAGTCATTTTTTAGAGAAGATTTTCTGTTTTCATAATGAAAGTTTCACCTTTGTTTAGTTAAAATGATCGGAAACCGTTTTTCTATCCGAACGGCACAGACAGACAGGCGGCTGTGCCCCTCGAAGGTCTTTCATCCTCGTCTTCATCAAAGAGGCGACAAACGACACGGAGGCGTCCATGATCATCTTTTAATAACACATTCATATCTATGCTCTGTTTGTTTACAAGGAATTAAACGAGTGTTGATGAGGACTAAAGAAATCAGGCAGGCAGAGGGTGAAAGTCCACATGTTCAGGTGAGGAGGAGGAGGAGGGCACAGGTGTTGTGGGCCCCGCCCCCTCCTCCTCTGGCCTGCGCCGGCGCAGTCAGCGCACAAAAACAGGTCCTTTTGTTTTCATCAGCAGTGAAAGAGGAAGTGGCGCTGGCGCTCATGAAGGCTTTCACAGAGGAGAAAATGCTAAATGCACCCGAACAAAAGAGATACAATCTGCTGTCAGAAGCAGGGAGATCGGGGGGGCGACCGGAGCTCGTCTGCAGCAGAGCCGGGGGGCATGTTGGGTTTAAAGACATGAATTCATCACAGGCGGCGAGCTTCGTCCCCCCCGCTTAGAGTCTTCTGAAATCATCTAGGAGTGGAGGGAAAAAGTCCAATCATCTTTGGAGGAAGGAAGGGTTCTTCTTTAATAGACTATCCACTACAGTATATGGAGATGCCGCTACCGGGTTATTCTTTAAACTATAATATCTCTCAGCAATTTCTGTCTTTTTTTCTGCATTTTGTCAGCTTTATAAAGGAGAAATTACTGCTTTTATCTATTTTGTTTCCTAAGAGGTAGATCAACGAAATGATGAGATGTTTTCTGGTGTTGTTCCGGAGGAGAGTACCAGGGGGCGCTGTGGAGCCGAGCTGGAGCACCGGGCGTGGATTCCTGTGGGGTTCGAGGCTTGAAGCCCCTCCAGGGTGACCCGGTGACGGGTCCCGGCCAGGCGCTCCAGCTCCAGCGGTCCCGCCCGGACCCAAAACCCCAAACGTTTGTTCCGTCTCTGGTGGAGAG
This sequence comes from Oryzias latipes, assembly GCF_053564925.1. NCBI lineage: Eukaryota > Metazoa > Chordata > Actinopteri > Beloniformes > Adrianichthyidae > Oryzias > Oryzias latipes. The sequence continues at coordinate 1,757,302 of NC_136244.1, read as the reverse complement.
GAACCGAATAAATTAAAGTGAACCGTGAGCGTCCTGGATTCTGTTCTCTTCTGAACAATCTTCTAGCTGAGGTTTTGCGTTGAGGTAGCGATATGTGTCAGGAGGTTTGCGTGTTTTTCTCGGGGTGCGTCGTGTCCGGCAGACCGGCAGGCGTCTGTTGGAGGCCCGGGGTTGGGGCCGTCCACCTCCGACCCGTCCGGCCTGCCACACTTCCAGCCTTCAGACGGCGGCGTTCTGTGGCGATCTACTGCATTTGTACTCGACGCCGCGTCCGTGTGCCGTCAAATCACAACGATGCATCAGACACGAGTGAAGAAAGAAACCAGAAGGCGCCTCAACAGCGAACGCGTCCAAACCGATGAAGGAAGGAAGAGGTGGACCTGGTTCCTCTGACGTTAACGGGCCCCGACAGGTTCCCTTCAAACCACGACACCAACCGGGTGGCGAGGGTCTGAGGAACATGACGCTCTGACCTCACGGGTCCATCATGTAACATAAACTGCTATTATTTCAGTCGGACAGGAAACGTCGAAACACAACGAAGGTTTGGGCGTCGTCCCGCAGAGAGGCGGATGTTCACGCATACGGTGGGCGGCGCCAAAGCCCCTGCGGCCCGAAACCCAAGCTCCAACGCTTTCACAGCGTGGGCGCCTCCTGCTGGTTTGACGCAGTAACTGGTACTGGTTAGTACTAGAGCGAGCTGGTCGCCACGCTGTAACAGATCGAAAGGGAAAGTAATATGATCAAAACACTACTTCATTAAAAAAAATGTGAATGAAAATTCAAAAAAGGTCTTAAACAGAAACGAGAACACGATGGCGTCCAGCGTGGGAGAAGGCGGGGCCCTGCTGTTCCGCCGAGAATGACCTCGCTCATCGAGAAAGTCAAAGCAGGTCACGCTTCTACCAAGGAGAGGGGTGAGGAGAACTAACAAGAGGAGGCGGAGCCTGGTTGGCCCGTCCGTCGCCCCTCCCCCACCTTCCTCTTTGTGAGTCGATGGTGCAGCGGTGCGACCCCGGGTATCAAGTCCAAATGGCGCTTGCTGCGTATTTTCTTACTAAAACAGAAATGAGCCTGCAAGTTGAAGCAGGAGACCAAAGGGCGGCGGCTCTGGGCGAAGCCGCGGACGGGGGAGGGACTTCTCACAGTCTCTCCTCCGCCAGACAACAATGGAAGCAGAATAGATTTGTCTCCATCGGTTGGAGGTCGGTGATGGAGTGCTGGTTGGAGCTCGTAAAGATGGGCGTTAGGTGGCAGTGTCCTTCATAGACTGGTCTGTTCTCAACCGCGCTCTTTTTTACTTTTTCTCCAAAAATACAAAAGTATCAACGTCTAGAGTTTCTATTTTGCAGCATCGCTGCTGTTTTTGCTCCCATTTTGCAAAAACCTTCCTCCGATGCCATCAGCTCGGGTGGAGGAGCGTACGGCCCCCCAGCACAGGTGGAGGAGCGTACGGCCCCCCAGCACGGGTGGAAGAACATATGGCCCCCCAGCACGGGTGGAGGAGCACATGGCCCCCCAGCACGGGTGGAGGAGCATATGGCCCCCCAGCACGGGTGGTGGAGCGTACGGCCCCCCAGCACGGGTGGAGGAGCATATGGCCCCCCAGCACGGGTGGAGGAGCGTACGGCCCCCCAGCACGGGTGGTGGAGCGTATGGCCCCCCAGCACGGGTGGAGGAGCACATGGCCCCCCAGCACGGGTGGAGGAGCATATGGCCCCCCAGCACGGGTGGTGGAGCGTACGGCCCCCCAGCACGGGTGGAGGAGCACATGGACCCCCAGCACAGGTGGAGGAGCACATGGCCCCCCAGCACAGGTGGAGGAGCATATGGCCCCCCCAGCACGAGTGGAGTTGCGTATGGCCCCCCAGCACGGGTGGAGGAGCGTACGGCCCCCCATCACGGGTGGAGAAGCACATGGCCCCCCAGCACGGGTGGAGGAGCGTACAGCCCCTCAGCACGGGTGGAGGAGTACATGGCCCCCCAGCACGGGTGGAGGAACATATGGCCCCCCAGCACGGGTGGAGTAGCGTACAGCCCCCCATCACGGTCGGAGGAGCACATAGCCTCCCAGCACGGGTGGAGGAGCGTACGGCCCCCCAGCACGGGTGGAGGAGCATATGGCCCCCCAGCACGGGTGGAGTAGCGTACGGCCCCCCAGCACGGGTGGAGGAGCATATGGCCCCCCAGCACGGGTGGAGGAGCGTACGGCCCCCCAGCACGGGTGGAGGAGCACATGGCCCCCCAGCACGGGTGGAGGAGCGTACAGCCCCCCAGCACGGGTGGAGGAGCGTACGGCCCCCCAGCACGGGTGGAGGAGCACGTCCCTCTTCCTACTTTTTTAAGTTTCATCAAACCACATTCTGACAAGAAAAGGAAACATTCAAACACACACACGGCCAACGGGGAGTGCGGGGGCGCTGTGGTCAGTGCAGGTCAGGATTCACATTCAGAGACGTCAGAGCGAGCTGGGAGGGGGGGGCGCGGGAATGCCAGCCCCCACTGTCTCCATTTACGGCTGTGATGTAGCGCCTCTCAAACCGAACAAAGTAACCTCTGCTTTGGTGATGGTGTCACAACAGTAAGGCAGTCGGGAGTGGGGGGGGTCCGTCGGGGGCCCCTAGCAAGCAGAGCCTTAGTCCACCCCGAGCCCTACCAGACCCCCCAGGAGTTAACACCCATCCCCATTGGCCCGTCTCAATCACACTTCAGGAAGACGAGTTTTCCCACCCAAAAGGAGTCTCCGTCCTCCTGAACTCACGCCGTGTCGAGACACACACACAAAAAGCAACGCGATGATACCAAAAAAAGTTTCCTTAAAAAAATAAAAAATATTCAGGACTATCGGCTCTTCTTATATAAAACTCCAGCAAACCGAAAAGAAAGAAAAAGTTCGGAATACTGAGGTAACTTTACCCTGAGGTAGCTTTTTTCTTTCTTCTCTTCTAAATTTGGCAGGAGTCCACGCGTTGGCCCCCCCCCTCATAATCACACATGGGCGGGGCCAGAAGGCTCCACCCACAGGCCTTTGGCAGACTGGGATGTAAAGGCTGGGGGCCTCACCAAGGGGGCTCTGGTTCCCAACAACAAGAGGAGCTTTTGGTCCCGAGACCCCACCCTCTCAGACGCACCTGTCACATACTTATCCAGGTGTGGGAGGAGCTTCCGCCTGAGTCACCGCGCTCCAAAGGCTCCCCCGAGGGGCCCAGGCTAACTCACATATCATATATATATAATATATATAAAATATGCCGTAGAGGGTGGGGGCCGCGAGCCAGCTGGCACGGCTGCTGGCGTTAATGGGAGCCGCTGCAATAGAACTGCAGGACCCCTGCGGCCCCCGCATCCCTGCTGTCTGTGGCTGCGTCGACCCCCCCGCGCAGCAAGGCGTTGAGGGGAGGTGTCCTCTTCCATCCCCCTGTTGTAGGCCACACATGCTACACGCTGCAGAGTCAAGGGGGCGGTGTCAAGAGCCCCGAGGGCGGGGGGCGTCGGACGCAGCGCTTCCTCGAAGATTCTATATTTACAACCTCACTGCGTCGTCTTCTCCTATATATTTCAGAGCAGTGTTAACATCTCAGGCCCCCTCCTCCAGACTCAATGCTAGAGCCCGGACCTCCAGAGCCCCCCAGCAGCACCCCGGCCCCCACCCAGCTCCGTTTCACTGCATTCTACCGTTAATAGCTCTGAATAAAACATTTCTATACATATATCTCTGTTCTCAAAAAAAACCACCCGGAGGGGCCGAGTTCAGACAGATGAAGGGCGGGGGGCAGCAAAGAAGAGGGGGAGGGGGTAAATGTGTGATTACAGGGGGCGCAGCTGCCCTCCCCGCTCACAGAGAGTGAAGCCAGCTGTGCTCTTACATCGCCCCCTGGTGGGATTGACAGGTAGCTGCATACAAACCAGGCTGCCAGCAGGAGCACCCCCCCACCTTAAATTTCCCCTTCTTTCCACCCCCCCCCCCCCCCCCCCCCCCCCGTCTGCACTCAGCCCCTCCCCTGGCATCAGGTCTCTCCGTATTCAAGTTTCATCTCATTTTCTGTGTTTTGATTTCATCATCCCTCTGGGACGCGCCCCCCTCCCTCCTCGTCCCTCCCCACCCGTCGGCAGGTCCGCGTGTTGCTCTTCTGTGTCCGTCCGTCTATCTGTCCGTGCATGTGTCCGTCAGGCAGGGGGGGGGGGGGCCTCAGCATGTCGGGACGCTCGGGGCCCTCACTTCCGGCGTGGCTGGTGGTCCTGAGCCAGGCCCTGGGGGCTGCCCATCTCTGTGAAGCCCTGAGGGTGGGGGCCGGGGCTCATGCCCCCCATCCCCCCCTTCTGTGCCTGTTTAACCTGTGTCAGGATGTCCCGGATCTTCCTCTGGGCCAGCTGGAGCACAGAGAAAACACAACGTTGGGGGGGGCCGGAGGGGAAAGCTGAACGTGTGCAGACAGGAAACCCCCCCCCCTGAGTACCTGGCTTGCATAGAAATGTCCGTTGATCTTGACGATGACCTGGTCATTCTCATCGGGCGTCTGCTCTCTGGGCACCACCACCTCCGCCGCCGTCAGGTTCTGCAGCTCGTTCACCTGGAGAGAGCGGCTGCAGGTTACCGACAGGTAGCAGAGCTCCGCCCCCTCACCCCAGAACCTGGCTAAGCTTTCCTCTACGCCCGACTCCCTTCATTCTACAACAACCCCACGTCAGGATGCTGAGCTACATGTCCATGAGTGGGTGTCTCACCGTCTTGCCTCCTTTTCCGATGACCCTCCCAGCTGCTGCAGCGGCCATCTTGATGTGGGTCTCCAGCTTCACCTCCTCTTTGGGCCCAAAGAAGTTCTCCTCCTTGAGTTTTCCGTAGATTCGGCCCTGGGCCTGAATGTGGGACAACAGAAGGTCCAGTTTTCTCATCTAGAAATCTGAAGGAGAACCCTGAACTCCACCACCAACCAGGGACTGGGGTTGGGTTGTCGTATGGATGGGGTATGTGTTAACCCCTTGTGCTATATTGTGGGGTCCAGATGACCCCACTCCCAACATTAACATGCCTGGAGGCATGAGGGTTCAAATGGATCATGGAGCAGAAAGAATAATTCTGGTTTGTGTCTGGCTGGAATTCAGTCGTACATCTGAAAGGAGCGGTGAAGGAACAAGCCTGGAGCCAGATTCACTGGATCTGCAGCCCTTTGACCTTTGACACCAAGCCTCTGTCTGAACTCCCTCCCTGCTAACTACTAACAAAGCTATCTAGTGTGGGATCATCTGGGGCCATGCTGATGTTAGTGACGGTCTAAAGTCCAGCAATGTTCAGAAATCCACGTGGATGTGGATCGACCACAGGTTACCCGCTCTGCTATAGTTCCATCCATCCATCATCCATCATCCATTCATCATCCATCAATCATCCATCCATCCATCAATCATCCATCCATCAATCATCCATCCATCCATCATCCATTCATCATCCATCCATCCATCATCCATCCATCATCCATCCATCTATCCATCCACCCATCATCTATTAATCCATCCATCATCTATCCATCCATCCATCCATCCATCAATCATCCATCCATCCATCAATCATCCATCCATCAATCATCCATCCATTCATCATCCATCCATCATCCATCTATCTATCCATCCACCCATTCATCATCCATCCATCAGCCATCCATCTATCCATCCATCCATCATCCATCCATCCATTATCCATCCATCCATTATCCATCCATCCATCCATCATCCATCCATCCATCATCCATCCATCCATCCATCCATCATCCATCCATCCATCCATCCATCCATCCATCCATCCATCCATCCATCCATCCATCAATCATCCATCCATCATCTATCCATCCATCCATCCATCCATCCATCAATCATCCATCCATCATCCATCCATCAATCATCCATCCATCCATCATCCATCCATCATCCATCCATCCATCCATCATCCATCCATCCATCAATCATCCATCCATCATCTATCCATCCATCCATCCATCCATCAATCATCCATCCATCATCCATCAATCATCCATCCATCAATCATCCATCCATCCATCATCCATCCATCCATCCACCCATTCATCATCCATCCATCAACCATCCATCCATCAATCATCCATCCATCTATCCATCCTTCTTCCATCCATCCATCATCCATCCATCAATCATCCATCCTTCATCCATCATCCATCCATTAATCATCCATCATCCATCCATCCATCATCCATCAATCATCCATCCATCATCCATCCATCCATCCATCAATCATCCATCCATCATCCATCCATCCATCAATCATCCATCCATCCATCAATCATCCATCCTTCATCCATCCATCAATCATCCAGCCATCTATCCATCCATCCATCATCCATCCATCCATCATCCATCCATCCATCAATCATCCATCCATCATCCATCCATCATCCATCCATCAATCATCCATCCTTCATCCATCCATCAATCATCCATCCATCCATCATCCATTCATCCATCAATCATCCATCCATCCATCCATCAATCATCAATCCATCTATCCATCCATCATCCATCCATCCATCAATCATCCATCCATCCATCATCCATCCATCCATCCATCATCCATCCATCCATCAATCATCCATCCATCCATCATCCATCCATCCATCCTTCATCCATCCATCAATCATCCATCCATCCTTCATCCATCATCCATCCATCCATCATCCATCCTTCATCCATCTATCCATCCTTCATCCATCCATCAATCATCCATCCATCATCCATCCATCCATCCATCAATCATCCATCCATCATCCATCCATCCATCAATCATCCATCCATCATCCATCCATCCATCATCCATCCATCATCCATCCATCCATCCATCAATCATCCATCCATCATCCATCCATCCATCATCCATCCATCCTTCATCCATCATCCATCCTTCATCCATCCATCAATCATCCATTCATCATCCATCCATCCATCCTTCATCCATCATCCATCCTTCATCCATCCATCAATCATCCATTCATCATCCATCCAACCATCATCCATCCATCCATCATCCATCCATCCATCATCCATCCTTCATCCATCCATCCATCCTTCATCCATCCATCCATCCTTCATCCATCCATCCATCATCCATCCATTATCCATCCATTATCCATCCATTGCTGTTGTCTCCAGAACCCACTGCAGACTGAAAGACTTGTGCTGGTCTTAGAGCCGGGAACCATTTCCCTCCCCAGATTTAACAGGCACCACTTCTAAATTCATCTAGAGATGCATTTTCCTTCCTGAGTTTTTAAATCTACTGTTAATGAAAAGAGGTTCTGATCACTTCCTGGTTTAGTGCCTTCATCTGGGGTTGAGGTTAAAATCCTGAAATCTGTCCTGGACCACCACTGTCCTCTGGACTTTAAGGTGGAGACCCCTGACTGTATACAGTGATGAGAGTCAGGCAAGGAAAAAATCCCTGAACTGTTCTTTGAGCGATATGGCGGGCACAGAGCGAAATTTTGGAAAAATACGTGGTCTTAGATGCATTCTGGTGCATTCTGGCAGCTAGTTATTCACTTCTTTATCAAGAAACTAAGACTAATTGGAGCATCATGATTTGTCATTCAAACCCCTAGTTTGACTCTCCATTAAGGACTTGCTGGTCCCAAAAAAGAATTTGGAAAATTGCTCAAAGTAACACAATCCTACAATCTACGCTTTTCCTTAAAGCTGCAAAACATACAATTGCTAAAATATAGTAACATCAAAGCCCCAAATGGCAAAAAGAACACCAGTAACTATGATATTCTATGAAAATACCTCAGTTATTTATACATTATTTCTGCTTTAGAAATGACTGATGTACAACATCCACTTGCACTGTTTTCTCAAACTATAATTACATCAAAATATGGGATCTGCTTTAAACTATAATTCTATAACATAATACATCAATTCTTTAACACCAATACTAAGTAATCTGGGAAATATCAAAACAAACATACAAACTAAGCTAAACATTGTAAACATTATTTTTTAAGGGAGTGCGGGTCCAAACCATCAAATACTTATAATTAATGTTAACTATACTGAACTAAATCATGGTAATTAGGAAATACAAATAAATTAGATAGAGAAATGTATTCAAAAAAAAAACTGAAACTCAAAACTAAAATTGAAATTATTTCAAAATGTGGTTTTGAGATTATTTTACACAAAAAAGTATTTGACCTACACTACCTTAAAAATCTTTTTTTTCCAGCCAAGACCACTTCAATTTGTTTTTTATCGTCTTCTCACAACTGAGGTCGTGACCACGCTCAATAATGACGATGCCTGCCATTATTTTAACACAAATTTGATCGCAAACTCTTCAGATGTGTTTGTGAAAGTTTAGCGTGGGTCCGCCAGTTTTGGTCTCTAGGGAAGCAAGTCACGCTGACCACGTGGTGCAGACAGAGCCAATCAGACCCGTCGACGCATCCGAAAGCAACTAAAACGTCCCGTCATTGGTCAATTAGGCCGGGAAGACGAGAGATGGCCACGACCATAGAGGAAGCGATCTGCGGAGAAATATAGAAAATAAAGCTAAAATTAGCTGATTTCAGACCATTTTCTAATCCGGAAAGCGATTTGTCCGTAGAGATCAGGTCTTTATTTCCCGGAAAGTACGTTCGGTTTGCTCAAAAACCCGGATTTCCGGGAATTCCCGGAAGACTTTCATCACTGTGTATATGAGAACTGGACCAATCACTGCTTATTGACGCCGTCCAACACGCCGGCGTCCGGATCAGGAGAAAACGGGGCCGGACTGACCTGATGTGTTTGGAGCTGGTGGGATGACGTCACAGTCTGATTACCTTAAACTGAGCCTCAGGGGGTCCCGTCACGATCACCATCCTCATCTTTGAGTCCGGACTCTCCGCCGGCGCGATCTGGAGGAACCAGAACCAGAAGCAGAGTGGTTGGCGCTCCGGCTCAGCCCGCCTCAGACGGACGTCGACGTCCTGGACTCACCTTGATGGAGGCTCCAGCGAAGCGGCTCAGCTGTTTGATGTGTTGCCCTTTCTTCCCGATGATGGCGCCCACGGCCTGAGCTGGGATGTACACGTGGACGGTCTCCTGCTCCGGGGCCTAGGAGTGTGCACGTACACGCACGCACGCACACACACACACACACACAGCAGTTCGTGAGTCCCAGAACCCCCATCAAACACCAGTGTTTGACAGTGGAGTGGATTTTTACCCCGAAGCATCCGTAGGGGGCTCCACTGCCGGCGTTTCCAGGGGGTGGGGGGGGCATGTTGGAGGAGGAGGGGAAGAGGCCCAGGGCGCCCAGGTTGAGTCCGGGGATCAGGTGAGTCTGCTGCTGCAGAGACAGAAACCCAAACGTTGGTTCCGTTCACACTCTCAGGGCCGGTCCAAAGCGGTCCCAGCTGACAGGGGGCGTGGCCACTCACGTTCATGGCGGCGATGTCGTTCTCGTAGGCCTCTCTGACCTTCTTCATGACCTCCACCTCGGCCCGGCAGCAGTCCTCGATGGAGCCTTTCACCGTGATGGTCCTCTCCGGGTTGTACAGCGTCAGGTCCTGGAGCCTGCAGGCGCCGGGGGGAGGGGCCACACATAAGGACAAGATGTCATCTCTCATTCAGCCGTTCTTAAACGACCCCCCCCTTATAACACTCCTTCAGACAGTATGACCTCAGACCGCCGAACTCAGCAAAAACAGATTATTAATCCAGATTAAAGACGTTCAGACAGACACAGGAGCAGGTCTGCAGCGTGACCCCCCCCCTCCCCTCAGACCAGGGGGGGGGGGTGTCATGTGATCATTACACTGGAGGCAAGAGAGAAAAAAAAGCTTCTGCAAAAACAGAATGGTACATTGAAAAGACTCTTGTTTCATTAAAAAATATCTTATTTTCTGTCCTAAACCTAAAATGTTTTTCCTAAAGACCATTTTTCTGACAGCAGATTGACAGATGTAAAGAAAATCGCCCCTCAGAATTTAGTCTTCTCTCCCCATCGGCATAAAAACCGTCCATGGCGTGAGAAAAATGCTCGTACCAAGAATTCTGACTTTAAGAAAAAGTTCTAGCTGCGTTTCTTTCCATCACACGTCTGCGCAAAACCTTTTCCAACTTGGAGAAACGTCGAAGAAAACACCATTTTCACAATGACGTGGTTTCCCGTGGGAGCTGTGGATCCAACAATTCCTCATGACACGCCCACCTTTGGATGAGCTGTCGCTGTGGGACCTCTGGTGGCGCCGCCGTGCAGCGGCCAAGGCCGCCAGCTCCTACCAAGAAGCGCATCGCCATCCGGTTGTTGGTCACGTGACTCATTTAGTTTGAAGAACGTTTTTCTGCTGCTGTTTTGTAAAATCTGTCAAAACGCCTCAGAAACCTCCAAACACTTCGTCACCAAAGTTTTTCCACATCATCGCGTTTCCACGAAGCGAATTTTTATCGCAAATCCAATTTGTGCGATTTCCTAATCAACGGAGACGCAGCTACCAAGACACATTTTGTCGTCATGAAACTACTGATTATTATTAAGTGTCTGTTCTGTGGGGACAGATCTCCAGGAGGGGTTCCCTCCCGTCTCCTCCCGGTCCAAACCCCCCCGGTGCCGGTGCGGACCCTGAAAGTGGACCCTTACGGGGAGATGGTGATCTTGGTGTCCGTGTCCTGCTCCACTTTTTTCAGGTTGCGTCCTTCCTTCCCGATGAGGCGACCCACGAAGTTGTTGTGGGCCAGAATCTTGAGCGGAACCTCGTCGGCTCTGAGGACACGAGCAGAGAGAGAGAGAGAACGTCAGCGCCGGTTCTCCCGCCGTTTGTGACGCCGGAGAACCGGCGCTCAGGTTCTGGAACCCTGAAGGTTCCAGGGAGGTTTAGAATGGGAAAAAACAAAACCTACGTTTTGGTGTCTTTGGCTTCCTGGTGCATGATGTCCAGGATCATGCGGCAGGCGGCGGAGCAGCCCTCGGGGGTGGAGTGGATGCTGATGGGCTTCTCGGCGGCGCCGGCGTTCTCTTTGCGGTGAACGTCGATCCTGTGGTGACAGCAGTGATGTCATCAGCCTTCGATGACAGGGGGATACGTTTCCCTCATGTTCTGCCACACGTTGCAGTACAGGCCGTGTCCCACAGACGCTGCGTACATTTAGCGCCTTCTGCGAACTTTAGTTTTAGTCTTTACCCCTCGTGCTATCTTGTGGGGTCCAGATGACCCCCCTTACATTGACAAAGGTGGATAAAGGTGGAAAGATTTCATGTAATCCATGGACACCAGTGAAGATCACAAATCATTGAAGAAAAATGGTTCAGAGCACTGTCTAGTGGGTCTAGATGACCCAACGTTAACGCTGGGTCATCTAGACCCACTAGACAGCACAAAGGTTAAGGGAAATTTTCACAGATGTCTCAGAAATGAACCAGGTTAAGAGGACGAACAAACGACGCCAAGTGATGATCGCACTGTGTAGTCGTAGTTCGTGCGTCAGAACGTGATCTAAACGTTATCCATCGGTGGTTCAAGTCTGTCAGACAAACACAGAACGGTCGTGGAAAGACACAAGTTTGCATCACGCATAAAACACACACAATCGTGTAAGATTTACGTAAGAATTACATACAAACGACAAAAAATTCCCAAAACTGAATTCATGTAAACATCGACAAACGCAAGAAACACGTTTTCAGACGTGGGAAGTGTGAAAAATCTCCGTGGCGGCTGTGCGACACGGCCATGACGGGATTCAACCCAACGGCCCTGACGGGGGGTGGCGGTCCTGAGAGTACCCACTTGCTCTGCGTCTGCTTGGTGATGTTGCGAATGGTGGCCCCCTCCTTGCCGATGATGGCCCCCACGTACTGCGTGGGCACCAGCAGTCTGAGGGGGATGTCGGCGTGCGGCGTTTTGGGGGGCATCCCTGAGCTGGGGGAGCTGCCGCGCAGGCTGCCGCGGGGGCCGTAGCCGGGCCGCCGGCCGTTGTCGGGCCCCCGCTGGCCCCCGTCCGCCTCTGAGGTTTCGTCGGGGATGTAGGTGATCCGCAGGGCGTTGTTCTCAAACTGGTACCCGTTCAGCTTCTGGATGGCTCTGCGGGGGGGCACACGGCACAAGGTCAAGCCCCTCCCCACAGACAGAGCAGAGGCGGGAAAACCCCTGCAGACGGTCTGCAGGAGGGGGCGCCAGAGCACACTGCAAAAAACTCTAAAACGTTTTCCACATCTGAGAAAAATGAATTCAATTTAGACTAAATATTCTGTCGTGTCAAAGGTTTCTACACTAGAAAAAATGGTTTCGTCAAAACAAGTTAAAAAAGAAAACATTTTTGGTAAAACTTGTTTTTAAATACATTTTAAATCCTGCAAAGTCAAAAGTAAATCTTGAAATTGGCTCCAAATATCAAAATCAGTCAATCAAAATCAAAATCAGTGTTTATTGTTCCAAAAATGATTTTTACCCCCACCCCCCCACCCCCAAAGTCCTATTTTGAGTCTTTATTCTAAACCATGATGAACAGTTACACTTTTTAAGGCAGATTTGTTTACTTACAAACTGTTGTTAAAAGCATTTCTGTTAAGAGTTCAATCAAAGCTACCCCCCCCCAGATACACTTTAGTTAATACTAATGCTAGTTTGGTCTTAAAGTTAGTGATATTTAAAGCCAAACCAGAAAAAATTACTTGGTGAGATTTTACTTTTTCCAGTGTATATTTAATGAACATTTATATATGTGACCCCCACCCCCACCCCATCCCAACAGCCCCTATTTTCAGACCAGTTAAAAAACATTTATCGATAAAGTTCTCTAATTAAATGTAAATGATGCTGGTCTTCAAAGAGAATTTAAGATATTTTTAAGATTTTTTTATCGTCTTCAGGCATTAAACCCTAATGAAAAGTTCCTCTGCGGTCGTTTTGAAGCAGGGCTGCACAGCGGCGCCTCAGAGAGAGGAGGCCCCGCCATCAGTCAGTACAGACAGTTTGGTGACGATAGATTCTGTATCTTCAGAGCTTTGAGCATTTTTGACCAATTAGGATTCATATTTTTATTTAAACAATTCTTTAAAATAAACACCACATTATATTCAAGTATGGATCATAATTGGTCAAAAAGCTGAAAATACCTCAAAATGATGTTTGTGAAACACTTCCTGTGGATTTGTGAGTTTATATGACATATAATATAAATTTGTTATTATTGAGACTGAATTTACTCCATGGGGGGGTCGGCCCATCAGGACAGAGAGCGGCGCCCCAGAGCGCCCAGCAGATGGCGCTCTGACTGCATGACAGTAAGGCACACAGTGGACTGAAGGTGAGGGGATAACTGAGGAAGAGGAGGGAGGAAGAGGGACTCACTGCCGGGCGTGCTCTCTGGTTGCATATGTCACGTTAACCACCGCCGTCTCGCCGTCCGTGTTGACTGAAGGACAAAAGATATCACATTTTATTTAAAAAAAAGACTTTTTCCTTTAAAATATTGAGACTTTTGCAGCATTTACAACTAAATTCTTGTCCATTTTTTTTATAATATACGACTTTATATAATTCAAATTTCAGCTTCTTTTGTAGTTTTATGATTCCCTGCTTGTAAATGTTTGACTTTATTTTAGGGAGCCAGTTTAGCTCGTGCTGGTTTGCGGCGCCTTCCGTCCGTGAAACCCGGGTTCGACTCCGGGCTGCTCCCTGTTCCCTTCTCTACCTCTGCCGGTTCCAAGCCCGATCCGGCGTAAAACATTGCCAAGTTTACCATGCGACTTGTTCGCCGTGGCGACCCCTGATGGGAGAAGCCGAAAGTGGAAGGTAAAAAATGTTTGACTTTATTTCTTAGAATTCTATTTTATTAAAATGTTCACTTCTTTTGCTATAATTTTAAGACTTTATTTTCTTAAAATTTCAACTTTTTTCTGATAATTTTATGAATTTGTTTTCATTAAATATGAACGTTTTTTCTGTACATGTAACAACTTTTACAAGTTTTTGACCTTTTTCTCATAATTGTACAAGTTTATTTCCGTAAAAACTGGATGGTTTTCTTATAAATATTCAATTTTTTGGTTATAAAATTGGAATATTTTTTATAATTTTAAAGGTTTTTAGACATCCTGTTAGCGCTTCATTGCTTTTGTAGTTCTGTAAACGAAAACAGAAAAATATCATAAAAAACACTTTTTTTGATCAAATACAATACATAATGTTATGGAAATTAGAATTTAGTCTTTTTTCTTATAATTTTAAAAAACTTTATTTTGGTCCAATTTAGTCTTTTTTTCCTATAATTCTTCGACTAAATTCTGATAAAATGCTGACTGTTCTTCATAATTTCCCGTCTCTATAATAATTTTCCTTTTCATAACTTTAGGCGTGGAGTCGGACATGTTTGTAGTCTTTTCTGTTACCCCTCGTACTCTGGGCGGGGTCAGACCGTGAGGCAGAAGAGGAGGACCCCACTCACCTTGTTCACAGTTTTCTACGGTCCCACACTGAGCCAGCAGACCGTCCAGCACCTGACGCACAGACACACAGTCACTAACGCTGCAGGCGGGAGTGGCCTCTGAGGTGTCTGCACAGGTTGGATGCAGCCATGCATGCATGCATGCAACCAACCTGTGCAAACGACTCAGAGGCATGCAACCTTCACAAACTTCACTTGGACAAGGGTTAGGTTAGGTCAAACATTAAATTCTTGAAAGGTGTTTATGGATTGTTTCTGTGATCTATAGGAAATAATAATGGAGCGCAACTTTCCTTCCACTGACTATTTTAAATATAATATCACGTGGGCTCCAACTATAATGCAGTGATCTTATTCCATCAGAAAGCTTATAAGCTTATGAAAAGCTCGATTTCCGCTGCAGCTCAGTTTCCTTCCAGGTGAACTAGCAGCCGTTGGCCGCCAGGGGGAGCCCTTTAGCTGCACATCTGCTCTCAGGTGTAGAAAGGAACATTTCCACAAACTCTGGAGACACTTTATCTCTGCAGTCAGATGTTTTCGATGGAGTGATATTTATGCCACCACATTGCAAACAAAACTTTCTAAGTTGCAAATAAAAATATAAAATTCTTGCCTTTAAATACTTTTTTTTAGCTTCCATTTATTTTGCTTTCATAAATTTTATTTTGTATTTATTTGATTTTAATTTTCTTTTTTTGCTTTCAAAAAAAATTCTTTTTTCAACACAAATGTTTTCTCATGCGTTGTGTCTCATCTCGTTTTTTTCCTATCTTTGATTTTTTTTCTTATAAGTTTCAGTTTAGCGTGACAAAGCTGCCATCAAACAGCTGCTGATTGGTCCAGATTCCAACCAATCAAATCGCTGCATTTGTCTAACATGGTGTCTGATAGAGAGGCAGAGAAACCGAACCAGCTCTTTTTACCCTCGATTTGTCTCTTTGGATGAAGAAAGTTTCCTTTTTTATCATTTTAATAATAATTCATACTTTCGTTCTTTTCTTTCTTTCTTTTGCATTCAATATTTTTTTTTGTTGTTGTCAGATTTGTGAATTTATTGCTGAGGATCTCCTGAAACTGTAAAGTTTATCTGCTGACATTAAATCAACAGGTCTGAGTGATGATCTGTGAATCCTGCGGAGCAAATTATTAGTAAAAAGTTTGATTTTCTTTAAGAAGAAAAGAGAGACATTTCTATTTTATGCTGCACACGTGTTTTGGAATAAAATAACAGCATTAATAAGCTAAAGAATGACGGCTCAGCAAAGCAGACTCAATGTATTTAACAGAAGAAGCTTTTTTAACTTTTTTGTTTATTTTCACAGCGTCTTATTTTTAAGAACTCGTATTCTTTTGTCCAAAGTTTTAAAAAAAAGTTACTCAGGACAACAAATGCTATTTTCTCTTCATATTTCAACCTTTATTGATGAAAATAAAACAATATTTCAGATACTAATCTTAATCGTAATCAGATGTAACGGAGACGGAGCTCGGATGTTTTTCTGCTGCGTCACGTTGGTCGCTACACTAACATGAATAAATACAAAAAACGTTTGATTTGATTTTATCAGCTTTCCTGCTCCTTCTGGGTTTTACGCAGAGAAAAACGGACCAGAATGGTTGAAGACGGCAGAATCCCTACGAACAGAACCGACCCAAAGTCCATGTCTGCCTCCAAACACGTCAATATGAGACAGAGACTCCTGATTGGTCAGAATCTGGGCCAATCAGCAGCTGTGTGATGGCAGCTTTGTCACGCTGAACCGAAACTTACGGAGCAAAATCAAAGATAGGAAAAAGTGAGATGAGACACAACGCAGGCGAAAACTTCCTTTTTTCACACCCAAAAATATATTTGGAAAGCAAAAAAAAACATTTTAAACTGAAAGTTTAGAAAAATTGAAAGCAAAACAAATGAAAGCAAATATTTCATATTTTCATTTGCACGTTAGAAGGGTTTCTATGCAGCGTGGTGACGTCAATATCTGTCCAGTTTTCCTTCATGACTGAGGGATTCATCAGAAGAACTGGAATCCGCTGAGGAACGAGCGTGACCTCAAGGCCGCGTGACCTCAAAGCTGCGTGGACGGTTGGAAAACGTCACTCACCTCCCACTGCAGGTGAGGCGGGATGTTTCGGATCTGCAGTTTCCTGGTCCTGAAAGGGAAGATGGGAAACGTGAGAAACGTATCCTCCAAACAGCAGAGACATCATGACACGTGACCTAGAAGGAGCGGACACGCGTGTAGCGGACACGCGTGTAGCAACATACACCACCAGCTGAAGCGGACTCATTTTCTGCCTTTATGCTACCGCCTGACCTAATGCCTTGCCCAAAGACACATCGATATGGAGCGTCGTCTCCCTCTGGGATTCAGAAGCACCTCAGCCTCAACCCAAACACTAAACTGCAGTGACAGACGCTCCACCACAGCCGGACCCGTCTTTCCACGACCGCTAATGCATAAGTTATACATCACGCATCCGGCGCACAGATCACGTTAGGATGACGTAACGATGCAAGAATCACTAATGAATTACATATAAACAGCACAATAATCACACGCTTCATGCGTGGTTTATTCGTACATCTGTGGTTTAAACTCTTCTGTGAAAACTTCACGTGAAGACCACAACTTTTCCACATATGTTCACGTATGACTAGTTTCCTTCTGTGCTCTAAATGTGAGACACGGCCTTCAGCGTTGGAAGACCACTGCAGCACAGACTCTCAAGTCATTAGATCCATTTATTTAAGCCGTTTATTCTTTGAAGCAAAATAAAAAGTTTTTCCTTGTTGTTTATTGTGAAATGTATGTTTTTAATAAAGTTGATTCTGTAAAAACAGACGACTTCACGAGAAAACAGGTTTTAGAGTTTTTACAAATTGATTTTTAACATGAAGCATTTTTTCCATTTGAAATATTTCATTGATATTAATAAAAAACTTGAGCTGCTGAGTGTTTCCTTCATTCAAACTGAATGAACCTTTATTGATAAAGCCCTTTCATGACTGCATTTCCTGTCTTCACTACCATCAACAGACCACAGTGTGTTGGATGAATCCATCGGACGACACATGTTGGTTGATGTTTCGTCCTGGACGGATGGATGACGGAGAGACGATGGTTATACATCCCACCTCTGTGGGATAAAAAAGTTCTTGGCGTTTTCCTCCGACAGGTGAAGCGCCCTGATCCGAGGGGCGGGGCTTAGCAGCACCAACGCGGATGAAGGGACTCTTCTTCTACTTCTGCCCACCCATCCGTCCTTTCCTTTCCCGCCCATCCCTAAGCTGTTGCCATGGTTTCAGCCAGTGAGCAGGTGGCGGTGGTCGGGGGTGGGTTAAGTTCTTTGACCGGATGGGGGTTGGGTATGAGCGGTTGTGGGGGTGGGATGGATGGTTTACAAAGGAGCTGATGGGATCTGGGTTCTTCAGCGGACGAGTGGGCGGTCTGCACCTGCAAAGGTGAGCCTTCCCCCCTCGCCGTCCGCCTGCATCCCTAGAATGGCACTAAACGCAAATGAAGTATTTTCGTGTCTTCACAAAGTAGAGAAATACATTCAAATACATTTTTACCCAAAGTACTGGGAATTTCTGATTTGAAGACCAGGTTGTTGCCACAGGTTTGCAACGAAATGTAGCCGATCACAAACTCTATACACACACAAATTTGGAGTTTGGCTCACGGGCCGGACTTTGGACATGTCTGCCTGGTGGAGCTGGACTGGTGGTTTCAACCGTCTCCACGGGTTTCCCCAAACCTTAACCCGGTGAGGACCCTCAGCTCTGCAGGGGCCTCCAGAAGCACCGGAGGAGTTTGGCATCGGTGGGCATCGGTCAGGAGGACAGAGGCAACTTTACGCGCCGCTAAAGGAATCAATGGCAGCTAAAGTGAATGAAATAAACTCCTTTAGACATCTGACCAACAGGATGGACGCCTTCACAGAGAACTAACGGTATTTGTGTTTGGTTTGGTTTCATTTATGTCATTAAATGTTGGATGCCTGCCTAGCGTCTACATAGTATTGGGTTGATGCTGTGTTGCTGAATGAAAATGAAACTGAAAGGATAAGAACTGGCAAAAATAAATAAAATAAAGAAATGATCAACGTTGACCTTAAATAAAGTGAAAACAGCACAATAACAAAAAATATATGTTTGTGAAAAATGCCAGAGCCGGGTATCGAACCAGCGAGCTTCTGCACCAAGGATTTCCCATGGATTTAATGGAGGCAGAAATCCTGGAATATCTGGAAAATGTCAAGGATTTGAAGGACCAGAAGTCATGGATGGAAAAAGCTGAAGGAGCTGAACATTTGAATAGTTGAATGGTTGAAATAGATGAAAAATTGGAGAAGTTAAGAGGTAAAAAACGATGGAAGATAAAGAAAGAAAAAGAGGAAAACAATGGTTGAAAGCCATAAAAAGGACATCGTCATCAAGATACTGATCACACTGCAAGTTTGCCTCATTTTAAAGCCCCAGCTGTGACTTTTTAAAGTCTGTTTGACTCCACGTCTGATCCCATCACTCCTCAGAGGACAAGCAGGCGCTGTGGTGGTCTTTTAAGGCGGTTTTTGTTCACATCGACGTCAGAAATAATAACCATCCAGATCTACAGACACAGAATGCTTGAGTAGAAACAGGGTTGACTTCCCGCTGCAGGTTATCGGCCATCAAGGACCGGCGTGAGCTCAGCTGTAGGCTGAAGCAGATGTTTGAGAGAAACACGGGAATGTCTTTATCTGTGGAGGCGTTTGCTGCTGCAGCTACCAGGAGGACAAAGGAGCACAGAGGAGGAGGAGGGAGAGCAGAAAAACCCTAAAGGCCAAGGGTCGGACCCCCACCCCCCAGACTTCAGCGATCCATCACAGAGAGAAAGACGTGCAAATCCTGTCAGGGTGTCCCCCGTCTTATCAGGTGCACCATCAGGACCTCCTTCTGGAGCCAGCTGAGGACCCCCATGGACTTCAGCAGAAACTTTACAGCCATCCACAAAACTGGGGGGGAAGTGACCCCTCCCTCACTCGCGGGTATTCATGCAAACGCCTAAGAGGTCCAGATGGTTTCCAGGTGTGAACGCTCACCTGAGCTCTGGTCTCTGCGGTCACAGGGGAACCTCTGGTTTGTTGCAGGTGAACTCGGGTGCGGTTCACTTCAGTGTGAATGCAGACGGACCAAAGAGACCAGGCGGTGCAGTAAACTCTGTGAGTCTGGAGGAGAATGAAGCAGCCACTGAGGGGATCTGAAGAAGCAGGAATCACGAAGACCTTTGGAAATGCATGCTGGGTAAACGTGGTGTCGTGAGGAGCTTCTTTAAGCATGACAGTCAGAGGACGAACGGGACTCGCTGCTCTTCTTCTTGCGGCTTTGTTTCCATCCTGGTTAGAGTTCATTTCAGACAACGGCGCCCCCAGATGGAACCACATGACTTTGGTTCACTTGGGTTTTCTCCCAAGACAACATCTACCAGCTTTCTGCTCATTTTAACAGAGTCTCTGGAACCGTTTCATCTGGATTTCACACGAGGGAAGTCCCAAGAACTCGGTTCTGTCGGGAAAATAAACTATTCAGAGGAAAACTTGTGATTCGTGATCAATATCGCGACGAGGTCATTTCCATTTCACTGCAGCAGTTCTATTTAAGTCAACAGAACTTAAATTATGCTTCAAATGACCATAGGAGGCGGAGATCTCACATAAAAAGGCCCTGCTTGATTGGTCAACGGTCCACCCAGTTGATGAAATGCGAAAAGGGCTCGATTTGATTCGTTAAATACTTCAAGCTGCCACAAGAGTCTTTTAGCATGAGTGGAAACCGTTATGGCTCCTTTCTGATCCTCCATAGACCAACAGATCCATGAAGGTCATGAAGGTTTTCCTGGTCTGAGCTGGAATCTGGATCAGAACTGGACGGATGGATGGATCTGATGCTGCTGCCATTCTTGCTGCACCGCTAACGTTAGCTTGTTGTTGGAGAGGGGCTTTAAGCTAGTGGGAGAGACTGTAAACAGATGGATGATGGGAAATTAGCACATTTCTTCATCCTGGGTGGAGGAGTCTTCACAGAGGAGCTCTGAATGACAGCAGCTTGATGCTCCATAAGCCAATAAAAAGACAGAGCGGCGCCGCTCGTGCCGTGGAACCGGGTCACCAGAACCGTTCTTAACACCACCGAGGAGAGAATCAGCTCAGAAAAAAGAAACCTGGCTGAATTCTGGAGGAGGTGACTGACAGGTGAGGACCACCTGAAGAACCACCAAACTACATCCAGCTACACCTCCAACATCTGGCGGAGGAGAACAGAGGAGCACACGGTTAATATTTCATGTGGCCAGCAAAAGCAGAAAACCAACAGATTAATATTTTATTGGAGACGGCGAAGAGCAAGCGGATGAAGGCGACCAAACGCCGGCGTGTTAGCATCAGAGCGACCGTCCCCTAAACGCCACCGCCATGCGCTCCGTCTCTGACCCATCAGGTGATGGCGAGAGGAGGACAGGAGGCGCAGCTGACGCCTGAAAAAACCCTCCAACGCAGGAAAATCAGAACGTCAGAGAAACGCAGGAGCCGACCCATCAGAAGCAGGACCTGAACGCCTCAGGATCTGCACACAGTCAGTGTCCGTGGAGTCCCGGTCCAACGGGCGGCAGAACCAGCCCGGTTAGAGCTGCCAACACGGAGCAGCTCCATATGATCTACACAAAACAGAAGACACTCTTCTGGAGTCATAGGGACTGAAAAATTAAAGAATTTAGGCTGAAATACTGTCATCTATCTGTAAAGGAAGGAGCACCGAAAATGTAAATAATATTTATTTCCTGTAAAATATTGTTTTTTATTAATCCATCACTTTTTTTTTCATTATTACATATTTTATACGTTTAATTTTTAATTTCATGTCCGTCAGAGAACATCTGCTATAAATACTTCTGCTTTCTTGTTATATAAAAGTCGACAGATAAACTAAAAATAAATACATTTATGTAGAAAAAAGATTCATTTTTTTAATCAATTAAACCAAACACTATCCTTTATTAAACGCTTCTTTTTGGGTTCTATTTAATCCACACAGGACAAATATTTAACAGGAAAAGTAGAATTTCTTTCAAAAGTTGGAAAGAACTTTATTTTGACAAACAAATATGACTGATAAATATCATCTGATGCTTGTTTTTCTGAGGGGAAAAGCAATTAAAAATATGTTTTTGTAAAAAAAACAAAAAAAATGTAAAATAATGATCAACGCGTGGGCAAAAGTGTTAAAACAGAATACAAAAAACGAACATAAAAATGTAATAAAACGTAAAATATCAAAGCTGTATTTTTCTGAAATCCTGTTTCCATCTAAATGACAAAAACGTAATTTCACTCAAACAAAACGTGTTTCTGTAATATTTTCAGAATGTTTTATTTTGATGATATTTTCCGTTTTCATTAAGTATCCTCGCCAGTTTTCCTCAGAACGGCTGATCTTCATGGGGGGGCTCTTTCGTGAAGGGGGGAGGTCACATGGATGCGGGTTCAGCTCTCCATCGTGACCCCACTGGCGCGCGGGCGCTGAGGCCAGCCTCCATTTTGGAGAAACGAGGGTCTCCATTTTGAAACGGGGGAGGACCGAGGCGGCCTCGCGGCTCAGGCTGAGGCGGGAGCTCCGAGAGGCACGGGCGCTGCGCCGCGAGGCCTCGTGCTCACGCCTCACCGCCGTCGGTGCAGGGAACCATGTCAGAAAAGCCGACATGTTGGGTTTTGACGCCCCGCCCGCAGCTCTGCGGAAACCGGGCCCGGGTTCTGCTCAGAATGACCCCAGCCGCGCTGTTTGGCGTAGTTTTCTGTTTCGTGACGATAAAAACGGTTAAAACGTGAATATCTGAGACAGCTGCCGTCCATAGGTGCTCCTCTGCCGGCGACGATTCGCCCGCCTCGCCGCATCCTGTAGTCGTGCGGCGGGGAGGCAATAGCCGTGGATGGAGCGAGAACAAAAACCTCGCGATCTCTGCGCCATGGCAGATACGAATATTTATGACGTAAATATAATTTCAAACTAACTAAAACAAGCAGTAGCGAGGCGGTCAGATCCGGTCTGAGGCTTAGGCCGCCCTGAGCCACTAAAACCCTACGTGGCAGTTAAAGTGCCTATTTTGGGTCATTTGTGGTAAACCTGTTTCTTTTAATAATCAAAGACGTAGGTGGACATTTTGTTTAGCGGACTAAACCAGAACGAGTAGTGTTTTCAGGCTGAAACTGGTGTAGCTTGACGCCATTAAGGCTCGACCGCCTGCGTCCATGTGAGCAGCCATGTTAGAGCAGACAACGCCCATTTACTACAATGAACAAGGAGTCACGTGAGGCGCAAGCACGCGTGCTGCCACGCGGCTTATTGGCTGATTGAAGGAGGACGTCATCATAGCCACCTGCCCTCTTCTGCAGCTGCGGTCTTGTCGGTTATGCCGCGCGCGTGGCCGCGCCGGAGAGGCTGTTGCAGCCAAAAGTGTAAAGCAGTCACAGAATGTGTAGTTGGGAGATTGCACGTGCACAAGAGAAAAAGGGTGTGCGCGCGCAAACCGAGCGGATTTGAACCGTACAGTTAACCGTCACCGATGACAACGCGAGCTATGCACGCGCAAAGCCGAAGTCCCCGGGCGCGCATTCCTGTTTAGACAGGGATAACATGAAAAGGGAGACCCACGTGTGACACGCGCCGAGATTTCGTTTTAAAAAGAGAAAAGAAACAGTCAGCCGCGCGGGTGAATGAAAGAAACAGATGAAAACAACACCACCCAAAAAAAAAAAATAGTAAAAGACCAGGAACCCCGGGGGGGAGGGGGGTTTTAGGACGCGGGGCGTTCACGCATGAAACGCAGATCGAAGATGATCACAATATAGCAACAAAAAATAAAATAAAAGCACAGAAACTAATTTATGAATGAGTCCCGATTTAAAAAAGATTTTTATTTTACATGTTTTGTTTGAAATAAAAAAGTCAAAAATCAGAATAAAGGGGGGATTTTTTAAATAGAAATTCATCGACGGGTCCATATATAATTATGCAAATCAGATTTATGAACACCGAGAACTTTCGTTCACAGCCGTGGACAGGATTTAAAAATAATTTTACAGCAACATTTTAATAATAGAATGATGTCAGACTATTGGAAGAAAAACTAATCCCACCGCAAAGCAGCTGATCTAAACGGTAAAAATGCGTGGAATATTCACGAAAGTGTCCAAACTTGACTTTTTGTCTTCAAACCGCAGGAAAAACTATTTCACTGCAACACAAACGTAAATCACATCCGTTTAAGTTTAAACGTGGAGTTTTGCCGCAAACAAATCGAAGTCATTTTCTCCCTTTTCGACAGAACTAAAATCCACGGAGCCTCGTGAACTCTGCGTGGATCTTATCCAGTCATCCACGACGGCAGCGCTCTGGAGCTCCGTCTGCCTGCGTATGAGGAGGACGTGCACGGAGGGAAGCTCCTCCTGAGCAGGAGAAAGGAGGGACTTCCTGTCTGGGCCGCGCCACACCGAGCGCGTGTGTTTGAGTGAATGGAGGAGTGACGTCAGCACTCGCTCCCAGAGCAGTCGGTGTGGAAGGGGGTGGGGGCAGCGGCAGCCAATGGAGGCGCAGCGTGCGGAGGGGCCCGTCTCTTCTGCCCACATCTGCAGCCAATCAGCGAGATGCACTGCGGCTGCGCCGTTTGAACAGCAGAGGGCCGCGGGGCTGAAGGAGCGCGCGGCTCCACGGCGGACCGAACCACCGCCGCGGACGGATTCGGGGGATCCGCGGCCGATCTGATTCTCTGCACGTTCACTTTGTGAAACTGAGACAAAAACAGTTTTCTAAATCCATTCACATCCACAGCTTTAACTGGGACTTCAAAAACATTGTTATGTATTTTTATTAACAATTATTTAATATAATAATTATTTAATAAAGGAAAACGGAGCAACATCAGTTAAAATGTCAGCAAAAATATTTAATTATGATTCAGACTTCAGACTGAAATGATTGCATGACGTGTGGAAATTTCCAGACATGTAGACAAAGCTGCCTGCAGTTCTCACATGTTCAGCAGTGGAAGCAGGAGGGAAAGAAAAAAAGATCTATTAGAGTTAAAGACAAAAAACACTTTAAAAAGAAAGAAAAGGTTCTTTCATTTCAACTTCCTGTTTTTCAGATAATTCATCAGCTGTGTGACCATTTTCCATGGAAGTATGTACATTTACATTTTTATCAAGTCTACATTTTAAATTAAGTAATTTTTTTAAAAAAAAAAAACTTTGAAACTACTTATAATTACAGGGAAAACAGGGGAGTGAACCTCTTTAGTTTTGTGAGATTTAAATAATCTTTACTAAACGGTTAAGTCATTTTAATAGTTTAAGACACATCAAGTGTTTTTGACTAATGAAAATTCTAAAAACAAGGAAATAAAAAACTTCTATTGCTAAAATAAACAAGTTTATTTCACTTTCTTCAAAGTTTATACATTTTTTTTAAAAAGTCCAAGATTCAACAGCATAACGTATGGATGGTCATGTTTTATGTAGTATTTTTAACTTACTTACTATACTCTGTGATGGATAATAAACCAAATGGTTGCACCCGTGCAGCGTGTTTACGGTAACGTGTTGGGATTTATTGTGTTTTGTCACATGACCACAGTGTTTTTCCTCATTCCTACGTGTTCGTTGGCAGAAACTTTGTATTTGTTGTCGTCGTTTAAAAACACAAAAGCGTGACCCAAAAGGCCGGTTTGGAGGTGAAGGGTTCAAATCCCAGACTGCCTTCACAGATCCTCCCCCAGCTCCAGGAGCTCTTCTCCTCCTTCAGGTGACACCCCCCCCCCATCATGGGAGCCAGGCTGTGATACGGCACACCCCCTTCAGAGGGGGAGGGAGAACTGACACACTTTCCAGCTGGGGGAGGGGGCCCCTTCTCATGCATGTTTGCTCGTGCACACACGCCTGTGAGCAGACATGTGACCAGCAGGCCCGGCCTCCATTTTGACTCCTCGGCGGAGTCACGGGGGCCGACATGGAGAGCCGCTCAGCTGGAGGAGGAGGAGGAGGAGGAAGGAGCGTCTGGACCTGAAACCCGAACCCGGCTTCAGAGAGCTCCTGCTTACAGGCGTGAGGGGCGGCGCCCTTGTCCGTGTTCCGCAGAGATGACCACATGCTGACCGCAGCACCAGAACGCCGCTTTTCCCAACATTCCAGGTCCGGAAAGCTGCATTCCTGATGCGAGCAACAGGCCTCGTGCACGCACACACACAATCAACACACAGGCGTCCTGCAGGCCGTTTTGATGGACTCGGTGGTTCCAAAAGTGTCGCACCGTCTCAGGTTCTGACCCCAAAACCCGCCGAGTCCCTCTCCCATGATCATGGTGAATTCAAAGTCCCGCTCCGATCATCTTCTGACCCGTTTCCACGGCGTTCCCGCTGCTCTTTTCATTAGGATGACGCCGTTTTGAGCTAAAATCTAAAAGCCGCAGTCGTTTTCCAGGACAGTTTCTGCAAAGCGGCTGGAGCATATTAGAAATTCACCTCTGAGTTGTGGACGAGACTGTTGGTGCGCAGTAAGCCCGGCCGCACTTCCCGTCATCGCTTTGGGTCTCTACTTCTAGCTTCAAGCCCTTCTCCAACCCTCAAGCTAACATTAGCGGTGCAACAAAAATGGTAGCAACATCAGCCCCAAAGATTGTGGTTTGTACGTAAAACAACTAAAAACTTTTTTCTCTTTCTTAATCAAAACCATTTGGAAAGTAGAAATACTCAGAAAAACAATTATGAGTCCGAACTTTTCAATCTGAAGCTCCGTTCTTAAGTGTTTCTCTTTTGCAGATGATGTGCCGCTTTGGATTAAAGTTCAAAACTTTTACATTTATTCAAACCAAAAATGTCCCAATTTTCCAAAAAGCTTCGAGCGAAAACTTTCAAAATAGATAAACGTTTGTCGTTACTTCATTAGTAAAATCATAAAAAGTTTAAACATTTTGGCTCCATCCGTCAACAAACACCAACCAGATTCATCTCCAAACAAACTTGTGTTTGACGTTAAATACTTTTTTGAGCTTCCTGACCCACCGTAGGAGAACCAACCACTGCTGTACGGAGAACCCCGAGGAACATTTTAGCGTTTCCTTCGGAAAATTCCTCTGATGGAAGCCGGCATCACGAGCCTCGACAAAACAAATGTTTCTGTGACCCAAACAAAACCAAAAACAAATAAATTAAGTTTTTAAATTAGGGATGTTTCATTTCTTTATGCCCACACAGATTTTCTACGACAAGCACGTCCAAAGTCCGGCCCGTGGTCAGACTTCTACCAGCCCGCAGGCTCCTGTCATACGCGGCCCCCAGCATTTTCCACAAACTGCATGTTCGATATGTGGATTGTTGTTGGACAAGTTGTGTTTTAAACCGTTGTGCAAGGGGCAACACAGTCGCACAATCCTCCTGTGATGCTTTCTAGTTCAATGTTAAAATGTCAACAGTAAATGAAAAAGAAAAGCCACGACAAGAAGACATTGACATTTTGAGTAAAACATGAAGCGTGGAACCACCAGACGACACGCGCTAACGACCGCAAGCTAGCCGGGAATGAAAGGTACTTAAAACGGACAGAACTTTGGTAAAAACGTCTTTGTTTTCTATTCCATTGCAATAAAATGATTAATAAACAGTTCATTTAATAGCTTAAGACACGCCCCCGCCCTAGAAAGACCCGCCTTCCCTCATGTTTTAGGGACTCACAAAAGTTTTTGGGACCAAAGAGCCCCCCAGGAAGGATTTTTATTTTTCTAGGGGTTTTAATTGTATTTATATTGATAAATAAAAAAATACATTTAAACCGCTACAGCAATTTTTTTTAAACAGAAAAATAAGAGTCATGAAAAAATACAAATATATATTTACAGATATTTAAATATATTTACAGATATTTAAATATATATATATATATATATATATACATATACATACATATAAATAATGTAATTCATCTTTCAATTTCCTGGAAATTCCTGTAAAGTATTTTTTTGGTGTTTGCATTTATATTTAAAATCTTGTTTTAAGCTTTTTGCCTCCTTAAAACAGAAGCTTAAATACAACAAAAAGCATAAAAAATTAAATTAATAAATAAACATACATTTTTGTTGCTTGATTGTCAGATTTGAGGCTTAAAGAATGAAAAATGAATCTCTATAGTTTGGTTCTAGCACACAGCGTGACATCAGAACAACAGAAATAGTTTCATTTAAAAAAAACAAGAGTTTATATTTTCATAAATATTTTAACTTAAAATAATAAACTAATGCAGACATGAATTTTTATTTACAGAACATAAGATAGATTTAAGATAAAGACATTAAAATCAATTTTAGCAAATGAAAGCTGCTACAAGGATTTATTTCATTTTGTCTGCATTACTTTTTGGTCTTCAGGAAAATAAAATATATAACAAAAATACATAAAATACACTATTTAACCATCAATATTTAAGTAGTTTGAACTTCTTTGTTCTACACCTTTATAATCCTCTTTCAGAGGATCTAGAAACAAGGAAAATAGGATTAAAATGAGTCCAACTCTATTAGCTCATTACTTTAAACAATAAAAAAATACTCGATTTAAGGATTTAAAAAACCCTCAAATTTCACTGTAATTTTTGTTTTAACGATGTTATTTTATAATAATCTAATAAAATTATTTTACTACTATTTAGTGATTTTCTAGTTGGAGGTTTTTAGACTTGAATGTATTTTTTTCACCTTAAAGCAGCTGCATACCGTCACACCTTTGACTGACAGGTCTACGTGGGAATTACCCAGCATGCCGCTGGGGGCACGTTCACGGTCAACGGCGCAAAGGTCCTCGAGGAGGAGCACCACGATGACACAGACGGCGTGCAACAAGACCGGATCCACACGTGAAACAGAAACAACAGCGTCCCGACAGCAAATCAGAGCGCAGCGTGAAGCCGCCGCCGGCCAATGAGACGCCAGGGCGTCCTCAAGGTTCCCTCAGCTTCAGTCTGAGCTCTGCTGAAAAAATGTCAAGAATTCAGGTCTGCTGGCCGCTCCACACACACACACACACATGCACACACACGCACAGATGAACAGCAGGCCTTGGAAAACACAACGCTGCAATGACTTCATCTGAAAGCGGCGAGGATCTTCGGCGGTCGAAGGAGAGACGATAGAAACACCAGAGTTCTCCTGAAAGCGTGAAGGAGATTTAAACCTGCACCGTCATCGCGTTTCAAGAGGAAACCCTCTGTTCAGGTTCTACCAGAGGAACCCAGAAGAGCCACACCAGAACCCGTCTGAGCAGAACCACAGCAGATCTGCTCCTCCGGGTCTATTCTCACCGACGAGCCAGAAGGAACCACAAAGTCTGGAAAATGCTGCTCTGCATTCATGTTCCTGTCAGGACACATTGAAATGAGCCCTCTCTGTTTGCTTTAATAAGACGTAAAAAGAAAATGTTAACAGTTTCAAACTATGAAATAGTTTATAACTGTTAACAAATGACTTCCTTTCAAAATAAAAGACACCCAGTGGTCCTCGTCCTAGGAGGTCGTGAGCAGTGATAATAAAAATATATCATTTGTGGCGCATTTTTTACAACACAGTTGAAAAAAAATTTAAGTTAAATTTAATACAATTAAAACCAAACTATTTAAGTGACCTCCAACATATTTTTCAAACCATAAGGTGTTTTTTAAATCCTAAGAATTGGTTCCAAAATAGAAAATCCATTTGTCTAAATTCTGGTACAGGCCTCAAATGATTTTTCTGTTTTAGATACGACTTTGTTAAACTACAGAGGACTGATGTCGCAGAATTACGGCGACCGGTCATAAAAACTGATGGTGTGACGCAGGAATGACCGGAATAAAGTTTACTTTACTTTACAGTTGATCTTTAAAGTTAAAACCTTTTAATTTGTCTTTTACCAGAGTCACCATGGAGCCGTCTGTGGCTCTGAGGCCTCGACTGCAAATATTAACTAGACTGAGTGACTCCGCCCTCCTGGCGTTCCAAACAGGAAGTGGCTCCAAGAAGCCAAAATCCCGCAGACTTCTGGAGAGACATAAACAGCTGTTACTCATTCTGGATCTGGTCCTTTTTTTATTTAAATCTTCTTGATAATCCTCTTTTTTTCTCTGTCAGACCAATCGCTTGGTTGGATGCAGACCACAGGGTCCATTGGCTGGAGCCGGACGTAAGGCGTTTTCTACGGGTGACGTCACGTCCGGCTGCGTCCGTCTCTATATACGGTCCGAGCCCTGAAGCCTCAGGTTCCAGACCTCAGGTGTTTGCCAACTTTGGGGGGGGTTTCTGAATTTCCAATTCCAAAATCTCCACACAAAAAAACAAACAAGTTTGCATCAATACTCACTAGAATTGCGCATATAGACCATAATGCATTGCGTTTGAACAAGATTACGTTAAAATCCAGGACACTGGACCGAACTACATCGTCTATTAGACCAGTGTTTTTTAACCCTTTTTTGAGCCAAGGAACACTTTCTCCTTGACCAAACTGCCGCGGCACACCGGCATCCAAAAATGAACAAAGGAGAAACTCATAGTCTGTACTGAAGGACAGTCCCTCCAATCTCACCTGCATTTTGGTGATAGTTGTGACAGAAAAAGCTGGAAGTCGCAGCTGTTCTTTCTAAAAGATGTAATAAAGTTGAGTTAGTTTTCTGTAATAATTTTCAACTAAATTATTTAACATTTTACGCTGGTAGTTGTTTTTCCAGTTTATTAACATTCAACTTTATGTAACCTCACAAAAAACAAAAAAATCTTTCTAAATTTTTTTTATGATGGTGCTAAGGAAACGAATTTTTGAACAATATGATCACAACATGTTTGATAAATTTGACACAGAAAAACTAACATTATATTTGTTTTCTGTAGCGACACTAAAAGTGAACATGTTGAAGTTTTATCAGTTTTTTTTTGTCTTAATCAAAAATGAATTCTATGAAAACTTTAACAAAAATGTTTTCTTTTTAGATGATGAAATTGTTTCAATATACTATGTGTCTGTTTCACCCTTATCCTGTTTCTTAAATGTTATTATTTCTTCTTCTTAAATTTAACATCTAAAATAATCCAGAGGTTCTTAGAAAAGTGTTATAGTTGTAAAGACGACTTGGACCAAACTCTGGGATGTTTGGCTGTTAAGAAACACAAACCTGGAAGGAGAACTAAACTGTTGACCTCTGACCTCTGATTTCATCAAGAAGATTGAAAAACTGTTGGATGTTTATTCGTTGTGGTTTAAGACGTTTCACAGAGGTTTTCACAGGGAAGACTCAGTATAGCGCAGAAATGCTTTCACTTTAACACAATGCATCATGGGATATGTCGTGATGGCAGACAGACTCTCTTCTCCGATCTTCATTGTTTTGTTCTCTTGTTCCACGGTCTGACACCGGATTCTGTGGAAAGCTACACCGCTAAAGACGAGCTTTAGCTGGTATTTCTGTTAGAACTGAGCGACTTTATGAGCAGAATCAGAACAAGGAAGTGAAGACTTTAACCACTTTTGATTGGTCAGACTGATGACATGTGATTAATCCTCCAAGAATGATTGGTGGAGACAGTTAAAGGGGCGGGGACTTTTCCTAAAACAGAGCTGAAGCTGCAGCTAAATCAGGGTACTGTCATTCTTATTAAAGAGTCTTTAATAGAATCAAATAAACACAAAGACAAAAGTATTTTATGTTCTTTTCTATTCCTAACTACTCAGTGTTTTATCAGAGCCTGTCTGGATGAACACAGAGCTGAAATCCTGGAGATGGAAAATGTTCATTTCCCACCACACACTGGTTGAAAATCTCTGTTTTAGACCTGTGTCCCACGAGAAACGGTCGGGTGTGCTTGATTTATTTTCTCAAATATAAAACATTTATCATCACCAGAAGACCAGCTCTGTGTAGTTTGACGACACCTTTGTGGAGCTCTTCAAGGTAAAACACCTGATCTCTTTGCATCTTCCACGAACAATGGAGTTTTAGGGCCTCATAAAGGTTTTAGTACCAAAGAGCCCCCCCAGGAAGGATTTTTCTAGGGGTTTGAATTTTATTTATATTTATAAACAGATTTGTTTTAAAACAGAAAAATAAGATTTGTGAAAAAACACAAATATTTTTATTGGGTTTACCCACCATGAACTATGGACAATTTTTAAAGATATATATATCTATATATATATATATATATATATATATATACATAAAGCATATAAATATAATATAATGTATTTCATCTTTCAATTTCCTAAAAAATTAATTGTAGTATGTGGTGTTTGTACTTATTTATAAGGGAGTTTAAAATCTTGTTTTATGCTAAATGCTTCCTTGAAATGGCTAAATAAGTTTAAACCCAAAAGCATAAAAAAATTACCATCATTATCATCGATACCATAAGAGCCTTAAAAAAAGTAAGCTAAATTACCATATTTCATGTTTGTACATTTACGAGAAAAAAAACTTTAAAATCTACGAGACTAAAGTCGAACATTCAAATGTTCAAGCTAGGCTCCAATAAACAGTGAACTTTGCGCGTTAAATGTATTTCGACTTTAATCTCCACATTTCCTGTAAGCAAAGGAACAAAGCCAAAAAAAATTCTCTGGACCATAAAGTTTGCAGATTTCTACTTTAGATTGTCATCCATGCCATCAATATCCTATGATCAATACCATCAGAGGAGACTGGCTTTCTATCTAACAGAAAAGCATGTCTGACTGTTTCACCGCATTTTTTAAAACCCAGATACACTATTTTCACCA
The DNA here is from genome assembly GCF_053564925.1 of Oryzias latipes. Lineage (NCBI taxonomy): Eukaryota > Metazoa > Chordata > Actinopteri > Beloniformes > Adrianichthyidae > Oryzias > Oryzias latipes. The sequence continues at coordinate 1,725,026 of NC_136244.1, read as the reverse complement.
CAAAAGCAAAAGTAAACATTAATAAAGTCTTTTTTTTATGATGGTCCTAAATAAGAATTAAATAAAGACAAATATAAAAAGTCTTTCCACCTGTCTGGATGAACACAGCTGATATCCTGACACTCAATGGTTTTCACCAATTTCCCACGATACACTGCATCAGCCGTTAGCTCCTTAAGGCTCCTCCTCCATTCAATCCCATAATAATACACTTTTCAATGCAGATACTCGTTACTCGTCATTTCTTATCGGTGATTTTCTTATTTGTTATCCTAAAAACACCTGGCCAGGTAACAACTTTGACGTGCAAATGACACCTAAACTTTGGTTTTCCCATTTATCAATTAGTAATCAGTACTTTAAGGGAGTAATCGTTTGCATGTACAGGTATCCCTATGGTTACTCCCAACGGTGGCTCCTCATTATTTTGTTAATTAGCTTTTTCCCTGCGGGCAAATATTTGATTTTTTAAACAGTAAAATTATCTATTTTTACAGATCAAATATTTTTACTCAAAGAATTTAGAGTTTATCATAAAACATATTTTTTCCAGAATTAACCCAAACTCTAACACCATGTCCCAAGTCCTTCACTGCTCGCCAAGAGGTGCATCGAATAGTCCATTCACCGTTTTCTAGAGCTAGAGTCTACAATCCAAGGCTGGATTCCAGTTACTTCCATACTCCACTACTTCTAAACTACTCTCACAGTTTTTGTCAAAGAAAATATCTTTAAATTTTTGTTTATTCTTTTAAAGCAGGGGTGTGAAACTCATTTTCACAGAGGGCCACATCAGTGGTTGTCCTCAAAGGGCCAGATAGAACTTAAACATGTAACTAAATGTGATGAAAAATAAACAAAACTACTCTTTAATGTTACATAACTCATTTATTTATTATAACTTTTTAAAGTGCATAGAAAACATATGTTTAATCCTATGTTTAAATCCTTTTAAACTTGATTCTGTTATGTTAGGTTCTATGGACAGTGTTTAATGCATAGCTGCCCAATCCCATATTTCAAATCCAATTCCCCCTAGACTTGAATAAATGCACACCAATTTCTATTTTTTATTTTAAGAAATTAAACACTTATATGCTCTCGTGGGCCACATAAAATGACATGGAGGGGCACATTTGGCCCCCGGGCCTCGAGTTTGACACGCGTGTTTTAGACCATTAAGATTTCCATCATCAGAACAGCAGATCCAACAATAATTCATTTCATATTTAATCAGTTTCCAAATTTGTGACATTTTGCCCGTTTACAAAAAAAAAAAAAGTCATCATGGCGCCTGAATTGCATTTAAAACCCAGGACACTGGATCATAATTTTATTTAAGGGTTATGGAGGGAATTCGGACTCGATTGTCCCCTGAAGGAATCCCTCTAAAGTTCGGGTTCGGGTTCGCTTGCTTTGCTGGACCGGACCTCAGCGCCGGAAAGGCGGGGAGTTGATCGCCTTGTTGATTTTTTTACAGGGCAGGAAAATAAAGATTTCTGTTTCCATCACCTTGTCAGGAGCAGCGCCACGCTCAACAGCTGTTGCCATGGAGACGGCAGCAGGGCAACTAACCAGCAGCGCTTCTGAGAGAGAAGGACTGAAACTCAAACATGATGATGATGAGGGACAGACAGGAAGTGCAGCCAGGCAGGAGGGGGGTCCTGTTGACCCCCCAACCCAATACCGTGGGCCATGTGTGTGTGTGTGTGTGTGGGGGGGGGGTGTTTCTACATGACTAAAATCACATTTTAACGAGATCTCCATGGCCGTGTGCGCACGCACACACAGGAACTCTTGGGCCCCAACCAACAAGCCTCCACCCTCCTCTCTTTGTCTTCATCCCATTGCTGCCACGCCCCTCCCCCCCCCCCAAGCCTGTGTGTGCGCCTCGCACACCCCCAGATGTGCGCGTGCACGCCGTGTTTGTGTTGAGGGTAAGAGCAGTCGACGGACGGCCGCTTCAGAGGAACAATCGGAGCGGCGCGGTGGAGGAGGGGCGCCCAGGAGGGCTTCTTAAAGAGACAGGCCCCCGTTTCTGCCACCCATCCAACCATGCTCGCTTCCCGTCCTCCTCGTCTTCCTTCCTCTCGGGAACAATGGCTCTTTGTCATCACTTCCTTCCTCCAAATCTCTCCTCCCACGCTGCTCGTCTTCATGACTTCTGCAGTTCTCGGCGCCGCCGGCTTTCTTTGGACTCTGGAAGACCGGTTTGAGCCCAGCTAGCTTAAACCAAGAACCCCAGAGATCCAAGCTCCAGGATCAGGGGGAAACGTTCAACAACAGCCAGAACAGAGAACTCTAAGCATCCCTGCAGCGATATGCTCGCATGTTCGGACGGCTAATCCGGTTTTACTCACATTCCACCAAACCTAAAGTTTGAAAAGCCAAATTCCGCCGCTGAACGCCGGAAATGGAAAGATTTCCGTCTGCAAGGACATTTTCTCCCCACTTCCCAAAACAGAGGTTTTTTCTTAAAAGATGCTGACTGTTTATTCTCACCACTGACTGGATTAAATTCTGTAAAAGTGGGCGGAGTCAGAGCAGACCCCTCTGGCCTGCAGCAGGCGCGTTCACCCGCAGGAAACCTTAACGGCCCATCCGAACGCCAGAATTTACACCATGTTCACATTCACCAGGACCCAAACCGGTTAAGCTGTTCCGATCAGCACCTGGGCCGGGCTTTGACCCACTCCTGGTTCTGTCTGCCAGAACCACACTCCCAGGAGGAGGACGCTTCCACCCAAAACCAACACCCACCACCCAATGAAACAGAAAAAACGGTTAAGGAACAAAAAAATGGAATATTTTGCTAAAAAACAAAACTATTAAACTTTTATTCCTTAGTATAATATCCAACTTTAATTTAGGTTTAATTTGGTTTTTGTTAAAACAGCTGTTTGCATTAAAAGCCGCAACAGGAGGGGAAGAGTTAAACTCCAACTCCAGAATTATTTTGGACAATTTTAGTAAAACAGAAAAGAGATTCCTTCAGAATTTACTAAGGAAACGTCAAACGTCTGTAGGACGCATCAACTCTTTATGTCTTCTATAAAACGTCACTTCCATGGGACTGTCAGGACCGCCGACGTGCCGCAGGCGGAACATCCATCCCAACCAGAAAACGGTTGAAGCCTAAGAGGCAGACGCGAGTCGCCCACGCCGTCCGCCGGTCGCCCACGCCGTCCGCAAACAGCGGATCAGAGAGGAATCAGCTTTTTCAGTCGCTGTCCGAAGATCCTGAGTCTTAGTCCAACAGGAGTTCTCCATTGTGCTCAGCTCTTCTGCTTCAGTCCTGGAGTAATCTGAGCACGCCGCCGCGCTCCGTGGAAATGCTGGGTCGGTGTGGGGAGGGTGGCGGCTCGCCAAGGGAGGGAAGAGAGCAGGAGAAACGGAGGCTGTGTTCCAGAAAAGGACACACACCACCACAGAGGGGGGCGGGGCCTGCTGGGAGCAAGAGAGAGAGGACCAATCGGCTGCTTCGAGGCAGCGCCCAGCAACCAGTCACAGGCGCCGCTGCCACAGGATTGGTCACACCCCCTGGGTGTCCACGCCCCTCCCCCCACCCCGCTCAGCCACTGAGGAGATCCAGGCAGAGCCGGACCTGCCAGCAGAACCAAACATCGGACCCACGGCGGTTTACAGGGATAAGAGGCGATCCGGCACCAACACATCAGAACCACGAACACGGGTCCGTCTATATTAAAGACACTTTGACAATGACCCAGACTTAGTGTGTAAGAACTCCAAAGCCATGAAAAACAGAAAAATAAAAGCAGTTTCTATTCCTCACAGAACGCTGAAGAACAGGACAGCAGAACCGCTGGATCGACTGACCCGGTTCTAAATCTGGCTCAGATGTAAACCAGCCTGAACCAATGAAACACCAAAAAAAACTTTCAGCTTTTATTATTTTTATAATTTCTCAACAGATTTATCTAATAATTTCAAACCTTTGCATCACAAAGTGGAAATAATTATGAGGAATTCTGAAAATAAATATATAATCTGTCAAAGGCTCCATTTGTAATCTTTAGTTTAGTTTTATTTTTCCACGGTGTGTTTTTAAATTCCTCTGATGTTTTCACCGCCACAGGTGGGAACATCAATGTCCTCCTCGCCGTTCTGATCTATTGACCTACGCTGTGGGGGCGTGGTGGACCACGACCACGCGTGGCGCCCTTCCATCTCCGTTAAAACCGTCACCTCCTGAACCCAAACAGCCGAGCTCTTCACGCGTTTCCTCACGTCTGGACCTGCTGGAGCTTCCCCGTATTTATCTTTTGTGTTAAACGTGCTATAGAACATGTCAGTGGACGAAAAGCATCACACGTATGTGCTTCATTGAAAAAAATAATAATACCTCAAAGGTTATTTAAGAATGAAACGTTCCTAAGCGCCACTATGGATCCTATATGCTTCTCCTCTGAGGCTCCGCCCCCTTTCCACACACAGACCCCTTCCCTCATTCTACATCCACATTCCTGCATGCAGTTTTCCACACAATAAGCCAACTACCCCCACCCCCAACGGCAGGCAGAAAGCATGGCCAGGGGTCAAAGGTCGGGGTTGGCCCCGCCCACTTGAAGCTGATAGTGTGGAGTCCTGATGGCAGAAAGAGCAGATTCAACCTTTATTCTGCAGAAAGAGAAAACGACCCCTCCCCCATCGGCGAGGCTGGCTCCTCTGAAACGCCCCCACCAGTAACACACACACACACACAACGTGCACACACACTCGGCTCCATTTTCAGGAACTGCTCAACAGAAACAGCAGTTCTGGATCCCTGACCCGAGCCTGGAGCTCTGGTCCAAACACGGACCGAATCCTCCATTTACACACAGAACCAGAACCGCTAATGACACCGACAACGGCTCAGGAAATTCACTCACTCAATGTAGGAATGTGTGCACAAAAAGACAACAACTACAAACACTGCAGGATCAGCTGAGGGACAGGACCGTTCACAGCGGGTCGACCAGCGTCTCAGGTGGATCCCTGCAGCAAAAACCTCAAATCCACAGGAAAAAAATCCACACAACCTGAAAGCCACGCAGCTGTATTACACCCGGAAAAATCCAAACACAATTCAGTTTTTTAAATTTATTTAAATTTACCTTCTAAATAAAAGGGTGTGTCACCGTGGGCCCCACAATGCATTGCAGCAGTAGCCAACGCCACCATGGAAAGGAAACGTTTTCCTCGCGTGAGACAACGGGGACGCAGTTCAGTTCTGCCTGAACAAAAACCCCAAATATTCCGGAGTAATGTCTCCTGCGGGGCTGCCCACGCGGCTACCACGACCTCGCGAGTCAAAGCGCGGGGGCCATCTTCACAGACAAAGCCCCGCCGCTCGGAGGGGTCGAGCTTCGCCATTTTGCTTCTCCAGACTGACGTTGACTGACATTTTCATACGTTAAGCTCCACGTGCGTTTTTGACCCCACGCACGCGGGGAACTTTAAAACGTATTAATGGTGCGGGGCAGGTGTGGGCCTCCCGCGTGACCCGGCGCCATCACAACAAGTCACAGCAGATGTAACACGTGACCCACTGCCACGTCGGTCCCCCCATGCTTCACGCGAGCATTCACGTTTAGCACCGCTTTCTGTGCTCACGGGCGCGCGCACACATAATATTCAAACCAACCTTTATTCACCAAAAAATGTACAAGCACATAAAAGCCTCAACGGGCTCGCGGAAAGACCGCGCGCGCGGCGGTGAAGCACAAATGGCGGTGCAGCGCGCGGTGCTCATCTCGAATCTGTGCCAAAGGTTACGAGCAGAAGGAACGGCCTCCACGAGAATGCTGAGGTTCTGGAACGGGCTCGGTCCGGTCCACGGCTACTGTGGCCCAAGAGAAAGCAGGAACCCACAGTTTCTATTTCACGCCAGAGCGTGGGTCTCAACACCGTGGAACCGGAGAAATTCCACGGTACCTTAAGCACTATTTTCAAAGAAAGATACAAATTTAAAATAAAATGTAAAATTAAAAGTTTGGGGTCCACACTTGCCCTCACGCGGGCAGCGTGGAAAAGACGTGTTTACGTAATCACTGCTAATTCAAAACAGGCAGTGGTCACGCTGGTGACCTCACCGTCACTGTGACACCGGAACCCCCCCTTCAGCAGGCGGGTCAGGGGCCTCATAACACATGACAGGGGGGTGGGGGGTCTGCCCTACCTTTGCTTCTTGGGGACGGAGTGCTCCACCTCGATACGTTTCCCTTGAAGTTCCACTTTACCTGGAACAGACAGAACCAGAGGCGGCCGTTAGAACCGGGCTGCAGCGTGCTAGAACCGGGCTGCAGCGTGCTAGCCCCCCTCTGCCGTGAAGGCCTGCGTGGAGGTGGGGGGGAGGGGGCACTTTCTCATCACGTCTGTAGAAACCGATCGGCAGGAAAGCTGGGGGCTCGTGGGTGTGCAGCGCGTTCTGAAAGGGCTCCCACGCAGGAAAAACGGGTTAGATTTGAAGGGCTCGTGCGTGGAATCCGGGTGTTTCTGCACGCTTCACACCAGCAGAGAATGCGGCTCAGGGACGCATGCGTGTGTGGGTCTGCGTGGGGCCTGTTGGTTGCAAACACGCAAGTAAGTTCAGTTCTGCGGGTCATCTGGCAGCTCAGGGAGGGGGAGGGGGGGGGTCACCACGCCGCTCCGTGGGTGCAGCCCTGGTGTCGTGGGTCCCCGTGTGATTGCAGCGGCGGTGCACGCACGGCTCTGCAGACCCTCCCGCCGCAAAAAAGTTGAAGGATTATGTTCAGTTGGTTCACGCACAACCCGCGAGGACAGGGGGCCCGCGGCTCCCACTGACCGGACGAACGGAGGCGCTCCACGCACGGTCACTCACCGGAGAAGGTCTCGATCGCTTTCATGGCCCACTGGTCGTCGGGACAGTCCACGAAGGCGTAGCCGTTCTTCATGAGGAACTGTCCGGTGTAGGGGATCTTGTGCTCGTCGAAGGTCCTCCCCAGGTCCTCGGCGGTCACGCCGTCGCTTAGATTCCCGATGTACAGCTTATGCATGGCGGAAGAATTCATAAAGTCCAAAAGAAAAGGAAAAAAAAAGGGAAAAACAAGTCCGGTAACACTAAAAATTCTAAACTACGGAGAATATCTTTGTTAAAAATCGTGATAACGTCAAAATCCTGTCAGACTGCTGTCAATCAAAAGTAGAAACCCCGGCGCGGAAAAAGTTCCGTCTCCTCGCAGCAGAGAGACGGTGGTCGTGAACAGGTGGAGCTGGGTGTAGATCCGGTGAGGACAAACGGAGCCGCGCTGCAGCCTGCCGGTGATGATGGCTCTACGGTGGAGGAGTGGGGGAAGTATGGCGGGAGCGGGTCGGCGGGGATGTTTTCCTCTCTTTCTCCGCCTCTCCCTGCCTCTTTCGGCGATCTGTCGGCAGAGGGCTGACGCCGCCCCTCCGCCGACTTCATCGGTTTTTTTCCCCTGCAAGGAAACCACGTGGTCCATCTGGAGTAAAGAGAACCGGAAGGGGAGGGGCAACCGCCCGTGACCGACAGGCGCGTGCGTGTTAGTCATTGAAACATAAATGGGTATTTTGATTGCGTTCCCTTTGGTAGCTGCGCGTGCACAAACGGGATTAGACTCTCGAGCGGTTTAAAGCTCAGAGCGAGAACCTTCTTTTCAGGTAACAGTTTTTTTCAGAAGCGAGGAGAGACCATCCTCGTGGAGGTGCAAATGTTTCCATTACACCTCCGCGTAGATTCACGTCACAGTTTTGGATCTTCAGGCCCAAATTTGAAGCCGCTGAGCCAAAAGGTCAGCCGTATCACTCCCAAACACTCTACTGTCGCAGACGGTTCCGTCACACTTGACCCAGGTGTTCTGAAACGCCTTTGGAGGAAGAGGTCGGCAGGTTACAGGTGCTCGAGCCGTCCTCGCCCCGCTGTCCCCCCAAACAAACATGGCGGTGTTACGACAGTTCCCGCTTTGTGATTGAAACTCGGGCCTGGTGGATCCTGGAGGTCACGGTGGGAGAACCGGGTCCGTTTGGGTTTACGCCGGAGCCGGAACCACCTAATGCACGCGAAGGAAAGCCCGTTAACCCCCTGATGAGGAGGTAACCGCTCCTCAGGGTGGTTTTGGGCCTTTTCCTTCCCCGCGTGCAGCGTACAGGGAGTTTGGCGCCGTAACACGCCCCATGGACAGGTTCACGGGAGTGAGGCGGCCTTCTACCATGTCACGCCATCACGGCGTACACGCAGCCCACGCGCCGCACGGCCGTGGCTGCTTTGAAAATGGCCCCAAAACACAAAATGGAACCAACGCGTTAACATGGCGGCGGAGGAGCCTCGCGCCTGGATGAAAGGAGCCAGTGACGTAATTTCAGAGGAGGTCACGTGGTTTGGCTGTTCATTGAAGTCAAAAAGTAGAGAAAACGAGACAGAAAAGAGGTTTTCCTCACTGAAAAACGCCTTAAACTGAATGGGGAACCTGACAAATCCATGACGAACGCATTTCCAGTTACGTCATACATGCTAAACTAGCTTAATAAACTAAATGCAGGCTATGATGAAAGAAAGCCAACACCTAAAAGGATGTATTTAAATCAGTTAACATAAAACGCCCATATATATATTGATACATTTAGCATTAGTTGTTTGTTAAAAGTTTATTACTTTTAAAAAGGGTTGTTTAATGATAATACATACTAAGTTCATCAGGGTGAAATGTTTATTCATCTATTATAGAAGTAAAACTGCATCCTAATGTAGAGTATATGGAGTTTTTTCTTTTGACCATCTTGAGTTTTCTGATGTTTTTAGTGGTTAATAAACAGAACAGAAGAATGTGACAGACGTCTCAGACACACATGAAGTCATGACACCACGGAGAGGCAGCGTTTTTATTGGTTCACTTGTCAGCAGGTAAAGCTGTTCACTGAGACGCACTCCTGAGTTACCTGTGGGCAGGTGTGACTGTTCAGTTGGCGAACACGATTCCAATGAAACCCAGTCCATGTTGTGGTTCTGCAGGAGAACCGACTTTCAGAACCAGAGCGTCTGTGGAAAATGTTCAGGTGTTCTTCAGAACAGGGGTGGTGTTTCCTACAGAGCAGAAACCACCTTCATCACAGAGCCAGACTGGCTCCAGAACCCCCTCCTCTTCATCACAGAGCCAGACTGGCTCCAGAACCCCCCCTCCTCTTCATCACAGAGCCAGACTGGCTCCAGAACCCCCCTCCTCTTCATCACAGAGCCAGACTGGCTCCAGAACCCCCTCCTCTTCATCACAGAGCCAGACTGGCTCCAGAACCCCCTCCTCTTCATCACAGAGCCAGACTGGCTCCAGAACCCCCCCTCCTCTTCATCACAGAGCCAGACTGGCTCCAGAACCCCCCCTCCTCTTCCTCACAGAGCCAGACTGGCTCCTTCTTCGGCTCCCGTTGACACCAGACTGCGGTTTTCAGGTTTTCTGAACCCGGCTTGATTCTGACATCCTTAGCGAGAGCAGAGAGGAGGGTCTCCTGGGTGTTCGGTCTGATGACCGACGCCGCCCCCCCCCCCCCCCCCCCCACCATGAACCGGCTCCCACTCTGCTGCATTCCCCGGTGCTCAGGAGGCTGTTGTCACGGTTACCAGTCTAAACTCAATGGATAAGATCTCGGTGAATCGGATCCCTGCAGAAAGTCGACCAAATGGAATCTGGTGAAGACAGCAGCATCGTTTGCAGAGAAACCAGTTTCCTTCTGTCAGTCAAATGTGACAGAACTTCAAAGGGATTCAGAGGAGAAATGAGAAAACAGACGTCTGCAAAAACCTCCACAGCTCTTCTGTGTGAAATGTTGGATCCTCGGTTCGTGCCTTCCATCCCAGAATCTCCCCCTCCGTCCCCGCGGAGGCCGACCTCATGGGACGCGTGGGAAGATCCCAGGACTCTGGATCCAGAGGAACCCTGTAAGGCGGGAAAAGCAGGAAGGTCCAGAGGAGAACAAAGAGCGGGGGGTGGACCCCGTCTGACCTGCATTGGGGGGGGGGGGGGGCGGCTCACCTGCGTCTGACACCAGCGGCCCGGAAACGTCTGCTCTGGGACCCCACAGAGCCCACCTTGAGGTTCTGCCGCTTTGGTCCTGGTTTCACAGCAGAACGAACCGGACCCACACGACCCCCCCCCCCCCCCCCCCCTCACCTGGGTGACATCACATAACATGCAGTCATGATGCTGATCGGAACCTCACCTGGCGTCATTTCACACGGTGAACGGAGCGGCGCTGCAGGAAACCCGGCAGAACCCGACCCAACCCCCTTTAGATCCACCTCTGGTTGAGGCAGAACCATCTTTCCGGACCAAAACCCTCAGAACTGAGTTCTAACCGTTCCAGGTGGATCCCGTCTCCGTCAGCGTGTTTTCTCTCTAATGAAGCGGTTTGAATCAAAAAGCCACACGGAGACCCGACACGGTTCAGATCCACCCGGGTTCCCTCCACGATGGAGAACGGAGGGAACTGCTGCAGAACCGGTCCCGGTCATCTCAGTTTCAATCAGCCGTGGAACATTTGCAGCAAACCTCAAGCGACTCGTTTAACAATAATTCCATTCAAAATGGACATTTGTTCGTGGAAAACAATCCGATTGACCCAAACCGGATCCAGACAGAAATTCCTGCTCCTGAACAGTTTTCCAGATTCTTGGATTTCTTCCAGATCATCAAGTTAATGAAATCTGTGTCCAAACCAACAAGTAAACTAGAATGAATGTCAAATCCATTCACATGTTAGTTTCCTAAAGTTCACCACTGTTGTTTTTCCACATCCAAAGAATCCAAAGGGAACATTCTTAGAACATTCTAGACACTGGATGGTCACATTGGACTGGACTTTTTATTGTAAATAACCTCTGTAAATATTTTTACCACTAATGTTGTACTTTTGTCATGTGTTGTAAACGTAACTGTTGAACCTTTTATCCTGTTGGAAATGTAGCTCCTGTTCTAATAACTTTAGCATATCTATGCTGAAACATTCTTTAATATGCACTTTCCTAATTCAAATAAATAATCAAATGTGACTAGAATGATGGACTGATCCATTTTGATGACATCACATGTCGTCCGCTGTGATTGGTCGGTTTTACTCTACCATATCTGTTTATGAAATGATTTTTTAGTGGTTCAGGTCGACTCGATTAACAACTAGCAATCGATCTGATTGGACAAATGGATTCATCGCTGCCCCCCCCCCCCCCCCCCCATTCATTTAAAATCAATTTGTTCTTTTAAAAATCTGTTTAGGAGGATTTTTTCCTTCCTGCTGACGGCTGCCGTCGCAGTGAGGCGTGAAAATCAAAAACACTAAATGTTTATTTCATTAAAGTCAAACAGATTCTCCTGTTTTTATCATTAAATGATTCCCATAATCAGTTTTTCTTGTTATTTATATTATTTTATCTGAACTTCTGACAGACTTAAAGTTAAATCAAACACATTCTGACTACTTAAACACTTTTAAGATTATATTTTTGCAGATTTGGATCCTATAATAATAATCCTAACATCAAAGGTTTAATTATGTTTTGTTTTTTTATAGAAAATTCCTCCAAACAGCAGAGAAACTAAATACTAAAACATTTAATGTTTAAAAAGTCTTTACAGGATTTCATTGTAAATTAAATTCATCAGATTATTTTCACAAAGTTAAAGTCAACTCTTCAAATGCATAAATCATTTCTTTAAAGCAATTTACTGTTTTATTTAGAAGGATAGAAAGTAATTGGAAAAAATGTATTTATATATTTTATTATGTATTTTCCACGTTTGTTCATTTTTAATTATAATTTAGATTTTTTTCCTAAATTTACCTGATAAATAAATTGCTATTGAAATGAAGTGAAATCTAAATCAAATATAAATTCTGTATTTTGGAATCAATTTGATTTTTTAATTGATTAATTAAAAAATTGTTTAATTGATTAATTGAATTCCAAACGCATTTTCTTGTTTCTGGATCCAAATCTGGAGGCCGGCGTGTTCTGAAGAGAAGATCCCTTTGGATCTGTAACAGATGAAAAAACCCGACCAGAACCTTCCGGAAACTCTCTGGACTTTTTCTGCGTAAAAACGACCCGCAGTTGCGGAAAGTTTACGGAACCGACACCAGAACCTGCCGCGGGTTTCTGCTCCGGTTCGGTCGGATGTTCCTCCAGCTTCCGAAGTTCAGCGGACCATGGAGAGAAGTAAGGAACCAGCTTCGGATCGAAGACTCAGGGAGAAAACAGACCAGCAGAACCAGAACCGAACCCGCGTCTTTAAAGAGCCGTGGGGTAGGGCTCGCGGAGGTGCGCTCGCGCCGCCCCGCTTCCGCTGATGCTACGCCCGTTTTTCCGCGCTACTTCTTTTTCCATCAAAGAGAAGATACCAGACTCACCGAACCGAGCCCGACCGTCGGGCCAGAAACAGTCGCGCGGCAGCCTTCGCTGCTCGGGGAGCACGCGCACAAAATGGAGAGGGAAGGGAAGAGAGAGGGGGAGGAGACAGAAGAGAAGAAAACAAAAACAACGTGATGCCCCAAAACAAAGACGGGATAGTTTCACGAACACATTTGCAGAACCAGAACCTGTCCGACCCAACAGTGTTCTGCTTCCTCCAGAAACCCAAACTTCTCCGTCAAACCGTCTCTTTTCTCCGTTTTTCTAACTTTTAATCAGTTTGTGGTCCTTCTGTCCGGCGCGCCGCTGCCCCCTGGCGGCAGCGCCCCGCCACTGCAGCCGGGCCTTCACCACCGGGCCCCTGGTGTTGGAGCGGGCCTGGGGGGCCACAGAGGAGCCTCCCGTCTTAACGCACGCGGCGTTTGCCTTCTGTGTCCGCACAAATGCACCCGCGGAGCAGAACGAGCTGTCTGGACTGCTGTTGCCCCCACAGACCTCACACCCCCACGAGGAGTCGGCACGCGCACGCGGCAGGTAAAACATAAAAGCACGCGCCGCCATCAACTCTCATCTGCAATTATCGTTTTTCGAATATTCCAAACGATCAATAAAGCGGAGGTGGGGGGGTGTCGTTTTTTTAAAGATCCGCGGGACTTTTTTTTAGGTTAAGGGCGATTTTAATTGATCAGCGCGCGCGCTGGGATTAACGGCGTCGTTTGAGACAAATTCTGGAACTGGGGAGGGTCACGCCACTCCTCCCCCCTCCCATCCACAAAAACAATTGAAGAAATTGGTTAAATAATTAAATAAAGAGAAACAAAACGGCGCGCGGCCTCCAACAAGCCCAACGATTTTCCACAAAAATCCACCGCGTGCTCCGGGGCAAGGCCCCGCCCACAACCACCTGCGCGCGTGTGCACGGCGATCTGCAACGCCGTCGCGCGCACAAAAAGGCTCACCGCTTTTAGAGACCCCGAAAGGGGCGCGTGAGCAGGAACAACTGCGGGACGCGCGTGCACCACACGCACGCTCCCGGTAGCCCGAAGTACAAAGAAAAAAAGCAAATAAATTATTGAAACAATTATTGTTGCTCTAATTTGATTATTTTCATTGCTTTTATAATATTTGTTCCAAATAAGGTAATTTTCACTTTTCTGACGGTTTCAGCAAATTTCATCTCAAACACGAATTTATTTTATTCTACTGTTTTCTAATTCCATCAATTCTTCTTGCCTATAATCAGGAATCAGCAGAAAGTCCGACTGGATCAGAACTGACTGAAGCCTCAAGAACCAGAACAGTTCTGGATCCTCACAGAAACCGGAACCCCTTTTCTTTGGGTCCTTCTTTGCTGAAGCAGAACCTTAAGAATCGGAACCAATTCTGCGGTTTGTTTCTGCAGCTTCAATCTGAAAACGATTAATTTGCTTCAAATATAGAAAAGATGAAACTCAAACGAATCCAGTTTGATCCAAACATTTGACCAAAACGCTGAAAACTCTGGTTGTTGCCGGAAGGAACCAGAGTCGCATCCCTGAAGGGAAAACATCCTCGAACCCGCGTCTCCCGGAGAGTTTCCGTTTTTGAATTTCAAATTAAAACAGCAGGAAGTGGGTTTGAGGTTTCATCCAAAAGCAACAATTTCAGCGTTTTTTCCATTGAATGTTTAAATATTCCTACATGTATTGATGTCCGTTTACATCACATCACACCAGAACCTGGTTCAGGATTTAGTTTGTTCGACTTAACCGTTTTGTTAGACTTTAGTTCGGCTTCTGTGCAGAACCAGAACCAACGCCTCCTGAACTGAAGGCCGCAGACCTGAAATCTTCTATCCAGAAGTCTTTTTTTTTAGTTTAGGTTTTTTTTTTTTTCAGGTTTTATCAGAACCATCATGACTGGAGGGTTTCTGAAGGTTCTGCTGCGGTTGAAGCACAGCTGAGATGTTTGGACTCGGGACCAGAGGAGCCGCGATCCTCCCAGAACCGACGTTTCCTGACCTCTGGCCCAGATCACTTTAGTCCCCTTCAGCTCTCCCAGCTTGAAAATACCGTTCAGGTTTTCAGATTCAGCTTTAAGGAATGTCATATTTCTGTTCAACTGGAATATTTTCTCATCAAAAAGAAAAATTTCTCAGGAATTCAAGAATTTTTTTAGTTTTTGTTTAAAACGGCAGAAATCTGCATTTCTGAATGCAGATGGGAGAGACAGCGGACCAGAGTCTGGACCGGTTCTTTTGGACCTCGGTGCAGCGGACCAGAGTCTGGACCGGTTCTTTTGGACTTCGGTGCAGCGGACCAACCAGAGTCTGGACCGGTTCTATTGGACCTCAGTGCAGCGGACCAACCAGAGTCTGGACCGGTTCTTTTGGACCTCAGTGCAGCAGACCAGAGTCTGGACCGGTTCTATTGGACCTCAGTGCAGCGGACCAGAGTCTGGACCGGTTCTTTTGGACCTCAGTGCAGCAGACCAGAGTCTGGACCGGTTCTTTTGGACCTCAGTGCAGCAGACCAGAGTCTGGACCGGTTCTATTGGACCTCAGTGCAGCGGACCAGAGTCTGGACCGGTTTTTTTGGACCTCGGTGCAGCGGACCCACCAGAGTCTGGACCGGTTCTTTTGGACCTCAGTGCAGCAGACCAGAGTCTGGACCGGTTCTATTGGACCTCAGTGCAGCGGACCAGAGTCTGGACCGGTTCTATTGGACCTCGGTGCTGCATTTGGACATGTTACTGCAGAAGCTGAATCAGAGTCGGTACAGAACCGGCCTTAAGCCGATCCGTTCTGTAGACGAGTCTTTCTCAGACGGCGGTACCACCAGGTTCTGTGCTCGGTCCAGTCCTGTTGAGCTGGACCGGCCCCGCAGCCCACGTTCCCAGGTTCTGCCACGGCAGAACACCTCCACTGATGGGCCGGGCCGCAGGAGGTCCTGGGTAGATCTGGTTGGGGTTCTGATCCGGTTTCCGGGTCCAGGAAGGGCAGCAGTGGTGGTGATAATAAAACATTTTATTTGTATAGCACTTCTCTAAATACTCAAAGACACTTTACAAGAAAAGAAACATGAAAGGAATAAAAATACACGTTTAAAAAGAGAGACGACGAGGCCAGAGGGATTGTGGGTAATGGATCAACAGAATCTAACTACGTACTGGATCCGTCCATCAGCTGGTCCCGCTCAAAGGAACCGTCGGGTCAGCAGTCGGGCTGCTGATGAAAGTGCTGCTGACGAAGGTGTAACACTGTGGGGGGGCTGCAGCGGGCGTGGGGGGGGTCCTCAGGAAGCAGCACTCTAAACACAGGACCACGCTGCTCCCCCCAACAGAACCCGCTCCGGTTCTGGACCCTGAAGGTTCCTGAAGGGGGGGAGGGGGGTCACATTGACCTTTGAACCTGGATTTAAAACACTTTGAGTAAAAATAGGTTTTTCATTCAACACAATGAAAAGGTCTGGGGGGGGGGTAAATATTTTCATAACTAGCACAGGGTGGGGGTGCTGATAGATTGTTACCTGGGGGGGTCAGTTAAGGGCACAGACAGTTTAACTTATATCAGTACATGATCATACGTGGGGGGGGGGGGCACATTGTTTTTAACCTAACTACTTAAAAATCAAAGTCTGCTGGTTCAGCGCCCCCCCCCCCCCCCCTCATCTGCCGCCACGCCACAGGCCGGAGCAAGCTAACGAGGGGGGGGGGGGTCCAGGAGTCCTCCCAAATGAGTGGCGGGTGGGGGGCAGGGGCGGGGTCAACGGCAGTCTCATTGATTGTAGAGGGAGCGCTGCTCCCAGGGCATGGCCTGGATGGTCCGTGGCACGGGGGGGGGCTTGAGCGAGGGGGCTCCGTTGGGATGGAGGGCGTGGCCGATGGGGTTGATGGTCGTGAGGGGCCGCTGGGGGGCCAGGGAGAAAGCGTCCTGGTGCTTCGGCTGCAGAGAGAGGAGGAGAACCGGGAAAGGTCAGAGGAGCTTTGGGGGGGCATCTGTAACGGTGTAGTGGGAGGGGGGTCTCCTACCATGGGGTTGGCGCTCAGTCGGGTGTACCCCGGGCTCATCTCCTTCACCTCAGACACCAGGGGCTGCAGCAGGGAGTAGGAGGAAGACGGCGCGCCGCCGCCGGGGGAGACGTGCTTGTTGGAGGCGGAGCCTCTCATGCTCTGCTGGCCGCTCTGAGAGGACACGGAGCTGGGACGGACCTGCAACCCCCCCCACACACAAACAAAGCATCAGCAACAACCCCACAGACCTGACAGGAGACTCCTGCTTCCTACCCAGTAGCGGTTTTAGGGTGGTACGGGCGATTGCCCCGGGTGCAAACGTAAAGGGGGGCGCCATCCCCGTGCTTGGAGGAAATATAATCTGTGCCTCTGTCGGTTTTCTATTTTCTGTTTTTTCAAATAGTTGATTTTTTATTTCTAATTATTAATATTTCCAGGCTTGTTCATATTTGTATTGTTTTTATGGAGAACAAAATATTATACATTGTTTAAGGTTGAACTTGATTTATTCTGGATTAATATTCCTGTTTTTATTCATATTTGTGTTCAAAAAGTTCAGTTTTAAAGGTTTTAAATGTTCATCTTGTTCTGAAACCTAAAGCGGGTTTTGGATTTAGGTCCACTGTGCGACTGAGATTGAAGTAAGTGTAGAACCGCCACTGTTCCTACCTGGTGGGGGTCTGGCAGAGGCTGGCCTCCCTGCCCCCCCTGGGACATGGGTGAGACGCAGTGGGGGGGCAAAGCTTCTTGCTGGGGGTGTCCTGCGTGCTGTGGCGGCATCATGGCGTTATTCTGCTGCTGCTGCTGCTGCTGCTGACGGCGAGGAGCCGTCGAGAAGTTGGAGCGCCGGCCTGCAGTCTGGAGAGGGGCGGGGACAGACGGGGGGTGGGGTTAGAGGTCTGCCCCCACACCGAGGGTGAGGAGGGGAGACGCGTGGAGCTGCATTCTCTTCCTCTCTTCATGCAGGTGTGACGATGGCCGCACTCACACTCTCAGACATTCCCTAACATCTGCCGTAACCATGGAAACGGCTGAAGCCTTCACAGCCTCTCGGTGCGGATCAGAACGGATTCTGGAACGGAAGAACCATCAGAGCTGGACGTGAGGACGGTTCCAGTCCGTCAACAACCGTCGCACTCTCATCACAACCATCTGCTTCAGTGCCTTGCTCAAGGACACGACCGTTGTCCAGGATGAGAACCGACGCGCCGACGAGCGACGCCGGACCTCCCTGAGCTACAGACAACTCCACCTGACGAGGACAGACCCGGAGATCCCCGCGGACGCCACCGTCTGGGACACGTGTGGTCACATGACCTCTGCGCGGGTTTCTGTCTCTGGTTGGGTCAAACCGCGGCTGAGCGGGTTTGCCGATCCCCCTAAAGACTTTGGAGACCAGAACCTGAGGGTTCTGCTCGGACAGCCGCTCGCGTCTTTCTGCCCCCTATCACGGTTTCATCCGGTCTGATGTGGGAGGAGCCCCCAAACAAGGGGCGGGTCCAGAACGCCCAGCGGACGTAGAGGAAGGGGCACGGCTCATGTCAGGGGGCCTGCAGGTTTGAACCAATGAGAACGTCAGGCGGAGGGGAGGAGGCGGGGCCTCTGCTGGTCTTACAGGAACACAATCGCTTTGAACCCGTACCGGTTCTGATCATAGTATTGATGAGCATCTATGTGTATTGGACCCGGTCGTGGCGCTGACACCGATCTGGATCCACAGCTGAACCAGCAACAGGACTGATGTGGACCAGAACGCAGCGTGGAGCTCAGACAGAGGAGGGCGGAGCTAAAGGAACGGCGAAACGACAGCAGGTCGAGTATCCGAACCCCCTCTGATGAAGATGATGATCCCGCGTTTTACTTACGATGAAGGACACCGAGTCTTTCTTCAAATCGGGACTGAAAGATGCGGCTGGAAAAAGAACCTTTTTTGTGATGCTGGGCGGGGCCACAAGCTCCCTGGGGGAGGGGTTGCTCCGCCCACAAGTTAGAGGTAAAGTTCGACAGAACTCCTGCCGCTCTGCAGAAACTATGTCCTAAGGAAACGACACAGGTTTTTATCTTGGATCTGAAAACATCACGAAGAGACGCTGAGAAAAGCCATCAGAAGTGGATCACAGTTCGGATCAGAACCAGATTCAGAATTTTTCCTGAGATTCCGTCTCTTTCTTTCCTGACATGAAGGAAAACCGGATGTTTCTGACAGACCTGCAGATCCCGCAGAGCCTTCGCCGTGTTCGTTAAGCCTGAACCGGGACCGGTTCTAAATCCCAGCATGCATTGGGGCTCAGACAGAGCAGGCAGGGCGGAGCCAGGGAGCGGCCCGAACCCGCACGGACCCCCCCCCAACACGGTTCGGAGGCTTCACTGCACTTCGCTGACGGGGCCTCACACACGCTCACTGACGCACACACCAACCTGGTTTTTGGCGGCGGCGCTGCAGCGGTGCTGGGCCAGGTCCAGCATGGTTCTGTAGCTCTTAAAGCAGGACGGGCAGTTGAACCGGTTCTTTTGAACCAACCCACACACACACACACACACACAAAAACAAACAAACACACACACATAAGTTTGGATTACTACACTTGTGCATAGCATCGTGAGACCCTGAGCCTTTCCCTGGACCGGTCCGGACCCGGAACTGTCCCTGACTGCGCAGCCCGTGTCAGGTCAGGAGGAAGTTCTCCTCCGACGCGGCGTGGAACACAAACCGACAGTCGAGGCAAGCATGCGGAGTCACGTGACATGCACACATCTGGCAAACATGCACATCCGCTCCCACACGTGCACGAGCGTTCGCTGCAGGCCGGGGGCGGTTGGAGGACCGGCTCTGGTTCTGGACCGGCTCCGGTCCTCCAGCTCTTCCTGGAGGAGGTGAGCGTCTGCCGGCAGGTCCACACAACCCCTCCCTCGAACATCTGCAGCGCCAAAACCGGCCGCATCACTGATGAAGACTCTGACGAAGGTGTTCCCCGTGTTCATCTTAAAGGTCCTGCTGGTTCAGAAACCTTCACTGAAACCTTCGGTCCACTCGGCCTCCCTTCATTCTCACAAACAGACCCGGTTGGTGTCTGAACCATCAGAACCGATGGAAAGGAAGGCGACGACACAAAGACGGAGGAGGAATCCATGCGTTTATTCACCAACGGACCAAAATCCACTGACTGTGTTGATGGAACGACGTTGGCTGAAATCCTTTTCAAAGACGAAGTTCTGCTCATGTCTGGATCCTGGCAGAAACTGAGCTGCTGAGGAAAACGGGTCAAATGGACGGTTCTGATAGCAAAGGAGGGTTCTGAAGGAGCAGAGGCTGCTCTGCAGACAGAACACACACACGGCTGTTAACGTCGGAATGCTAAAATCAAAAATCTGCTTTCATCCCAGCGGGAAGAGAGGCAGTTTATTAAAAAATACAACTCAAGTGAAACTAACTGTTCAAACGTTTAAGACCACCACATTTAAAGGACTGAACCTGCACTCCCTGCTAGTTTCTAAAAGCTAATCTTCTTCAAAAAGCGGTTCAGCTGCTGCAGCCAGAGGCTGGAATGACTGACAGAAACCATCTGAAAGAGCATTTTCCGGACAAATGCTGCTGTCACAATCATTTAGGGGTTTAGGTGATCTGTCTCAGACGGTGGCGGCACGAGGACGGCCTCCTGCTGAGGCGGGACGCAGAGACTCTGGGATTCTGACCTTATTTTAAAAAGATCCTGAGGGTTACAGAACAAACCCCGCCCCCAAAAAACATGTCACCAGCACTGAGCTGGAGGATCCAAAGGACTGTCGGCCAAAACACGGGACGTCCGGATTTACAGCTATCCCGAGAGCATCACCTGTCAGTCTGCAGTAAACCGAAACGACAGCCATCCCTCGCTATGTGGCGGTTCCTCTTTTGCCGTCACTATTGAGCCTGTCAATCAATCTCCTCTGTGCCGTTCCGTTTCTCCATAAATCTCTGTTTTCGTTCTATAATCCTGGTTGTATTTTCCTACGAAGGTTTCATAGCGAGAGAGAAAATTCTGAAAATGTTTTTGCGTCTGTCCTGCGGTGAACGCCGCCATCGCTGGTCTGAAAATGGATTCCGTCACGCCGCGCTTGGCGTTTGCTCACAGTAAAGGAGCAAAGCGGGAAACCTTCCGAGCTGCTCTTAAAGGGGGTCTGAACTAGAACAAGCTCTTCATCGTCCCTCCTCTTCTCCACCGAAGCCCGCCTTTTAAAGTGTCAGCTGAACAAAGGCCCGACCCAAAATCTCAGCTGGCGGTGGTGATGTCATAATGTGGTCCGGGAAGACTGGCCTTTCTGCACATTTAGCCACGGAGGATCAGGAACTCTCTGCGATTGGTTGACTCTGCAGAGTAATTCATGACGTCATGTGTTCTGCAGACGCTGCTGAGGAGGTTTTTATTCTTTTTCCTCCTTTTTCTATTGACAGAAAATCCTCCTGATTTGATCCATCAGAGCTGCAGATTTCAGACGTGAAAAGTCGGGGGAGGTAACCATGAACACGGCGAAGCTGCGTTCACGTCGCCCTCGGCAACGCAGGCTCCACTTTCGACCGATAGTCTATGGAAACGCGCGTTTCGAGCTTCGCCCTCATGCGTCGCTACGTTCAGAACGCGCCGCCATCGAACGCACGTTGAGAGTTCAACCGGTTGAACTTTGAGGTTGTGTTCCTTCCCAGTGTGCATCGATGCTCACTAGATCGGTGAATATCGACCAAAATACATTGTAGTTCAACACTTTTTGCCAACAAAATGTATTTAAAAATATTTTTTTTGATAAACCATCAACGTTTTTATCTTCAGAAGACGGTGGATTCATAAAGAATCGTTGCAAAACGCTCATTAATTAGATTTTAACTTTGTGAAATCGATGACGTCATATCCGGCGTTAAAACAAAACCAGTGAGCGTAGAGTCTGAATTGCCTTTAAAATTGCTAATATAGTGCGGCACTATGTGGTTTTTTAGTGGTTAGGGCGGGAATTCAGACACAGCCTGACTCTCAAGGTCTGCTGGTCACTGATTGGTCGACACACTGCTGGCCTAGAACTCCGTTTTTATGGCTTTTTCTCAGCAGGGATCCAAACTTTTTGTCATGATCGGTTTTGTGCCTCTGCCTGCGACACAACTCTGGATTCGAGCGGTCCGAACCGCCGCAGCGACAGCTCGCCACACACGTGACGCTGGGCAGATCCTGCAGGAGAAAGAGAATCCTACGAGAGGGAAAGCCCGGCCGGCCGGCCGCCCATCCAGCGGGACGGAGACGTCCCGGACTGCGGCTCTGACCTGCCACTCAACCTCAGAGCTGCTGCCGTTTCCCTCCAAGAGCAGAAGACGAAACGACGGCGATGAAAGATGCACGGCGATCGGAGCGTTTGGCACGAACAAGAGGAAACACAAATGGAACTGCAGTGTCACGGCATCCACGGAAGCATGCAGCATCCTCTGCACACGCGAGGAAGCGTCACGCCGGCGCAGCGGCGTTTAGGGATGTCCTGATCTGATCACATGATCGGAAATCTGACCGGATCCCCAAGACTCCATCAAAGTCGCATCCAGATCAGGGATCGGATGTTTGTTTTACCGTTTCCAAGTATTTATTACAGATAATATTCTACTAGAAATCTATGGGGTCAAGTTAGGGTCAAGTTAGGGTCACCTTAAAGCCACGGAAAAACCAGATCTGACAAAACAACAGAAGAATCCGTTTTAAACTCAACAGTATTCTTTGTAAACTTGAAAGAATGATTGACAATTTTAACATTTGGGAAACAAATATTTTGAACTTAAAAGAAATTTTGAAGTTTTAAAAAATAGTAAATTCAAAACTTGAAAGTAAAAAAACCTTGAAACCAAACAGCTGCTCTTTTCTATTTCCCTTCAGACGTCCTTTCAGTTTCAAGTCAGACTTTTGAGACGAGCTTTACGTGGGGGCGGAGCTCTGAGCTCATTGGCTATCAGGACATGACTATGGCGGTTTCTGCTCCCGATTGGCGTCCGTTTACGGCGCTGCCCGCGTCCCCCCTCCTCCGGTGAACCAAACTCTGGGAGAAACCCTCACTATTGTGCCGCGCTCCCTCGCTTTATCGCTGTTTGTTCTTTTTTTCCTTCTTCTTAACGGCGCGCTGTGTTCTGCTTCCTGATTGGCTGTTAATCTGGTCAATTACATAATTCTTCATCCTGATCCGATCTTTGTATTCATTCTAAAATCCTCCACTTGTTTTTCTATGAACTTTAAATGAGAGAAAATCTTCATTTGTGTCTGAGAAATGTGCAGAAAGTCTTTTTCTGGAGCTAAGTGATGTCACCACAGTAGCCCCGCCCCCACATAAACCTAGCAGGGAAAACTTGAAAAGTCGGAATTGAAACGTTGAACTGAGCTCTGGAAGTAAAGACGGAAAAACAAAAAAATAGCAGCTGTTACAAATAAACACGATTTTTTTATTCCGGATGAGTTTTAGGTTTACGGTATTTTTTTATTGTTCAAGTTTTTTAATATTTCAAGTTTTAAAAATATACTTTTTCAATTTTTTTCACATTTTTAGTCATAAATTTTAATTAATAAAATTGTACTTTTGTGTTTAAAACAGCTTTCAAACGTTTCATTTCTGTTTATTCCAATGTCTGTTTTTCTAATTTACAATCTGGTTTTTGGTTCTCTTTAAGTCCAGTTTGTCAGGACCGGATGGCGTCCCGTCAGTAAAACGCAGCCGAACACATGTTGGTCTGTCTCAGTCAAACTAAGACCTAAGATGCGGTTTTTGTTTCTTCTGCATGAGAGCGGCAGACGGCTGCTAAGGGACCGTCTACAAAGTGCAAACTCCAGGAAAATGGGGTTGAAATGATCCAAAAAGAGCAAATGTTTACACTGATGTGAGCCATTCAGAAAAAGTCCTATTCATGCTACAACAATGATTTTAAAGGAAAGTCATCAGTCATTTTAATGGAGATCTGAACCTGATCAAAAAGGTTCTTCAGTCACCAAACTGCATCATGGGACTAATTATCACCTATTTTTCTCTAGTTTTACTGTTTCCACCTGATAGTTGACGTCTGCTTTAGGGCTGAAAGATAAAAGAAGGTTCATTGAAATAAAAACCTGCATCTGTATACAAGGTATCGGACCGGGACATCCCTAAACACACGGATCCCTTCTCCGTTCTGGAAACTCTTCATCGTGAAGCTTCCCATCAAACACCCAGCAGTCCGTGGCCCCCCCGGCATACCTGGTTGGAGGCGGCGGCCGTGCAGCGGTGCTGAGCCAGCTCCAGCATGGTTCTGTAGCTCTTGCAGCAGGACGGACAGTCGAAGCGGTTGGGCCCGTCGTCGTGGATCCTCTGGTGGTTCCGTAGGTACCGCGCCAGCCGGAAGGCCTTGCCGCACAGGTCGCACATGTAGCGTTTCTGCCCGTGAATCCGCATGTGGTTGCGCAGAGACATGTAGTTGGTGTAGGGTTTGCTGCAGAAGTCACACCTGAGAGCAGAGCAGACGAATCGTGAGGAGGTCAGAGCGGGAACGAGCCAGAAGCTCGCCGTTTGGGACGGATCACGGCGGCGCGCTCACTTGAAGTCGCCCGTCTTGTGGGTGAGCTTGTGGTTCAGCAGCGAACTGGCGTGCTTGTAGGCGCAGTTGCACAGGTCGCAGACGTACGGCCGCTCGTCCGATTCCGTGTCGTCCGCCGCCGCGGTGGCAGGCGTGGACGGCGGCGGCGGCTGTGGCGCCGGCGCCTGGGACTCCATGGAGAGAGCGGCGCTGGAGAGGGACGCTGTGGAGAGGCTGGAGCCGGACAGAGATGCAGACGACGAGGGGAGCTGGTCGCACCAGCTGATGGTGGAACTCGGCTGAGACAGAGGAGAGAGCTGTTAGAGCTGCAGGACGGCCACAGAGGAAACAAATGTCTATCACAACACACACACACACACACAGCACGCCGCGCTCCCACGTCAGGTCCGGGGCACATAAGACCCAAGCTCCGGTACCAGCTGGACACAGATCTGACCGAGGGTCTGTCAGGGACTGGAGCTGCATCTACAGCATCCACATCCACATCAAAAGCAGACTTTAGAGCCTCTCTGAAACGCTGCGCATAGAAAAGTCGACTTTCTCCACTCTGAAGCGGTGGAACTCCTTCTAGTGATCAGCGTTCGTCGTCTACGGGAGTCCTTTGTTTCTCAGAACATCAGTTTCTTTTCCTGGATGCAGCGTTTTCAACAGGAAGGTCTTCCATGGCTGCGAACGCTGACGCTCACACCCACTGAGACCGGAAAAACTATCAAGGAACTTCAAAATACACATCGGAGAGTCTGTGCAAGAATGCAGAAAGCTGCACTACAAGCTCATCAAAACGCCATGAGGACACTGAACACCCCCCCCGTGTGTGACCTGCTCATGAACACACGGCAGACCAGGTGGAACCAAGTGTTCTCAGAAATCCAGAGACAGTAAACCCCACAGACGGGTGGATGCGGCACAGCTACAGCTCCAGGAACACAACTCCACCCAGCAATGCGCCTTTCCAGAGATCAGCTGCCCAAGCCTTCAGTGAACGTGTGAATCAGTTTGAAAAGTGGAAACCATGGCAACAGCAGGTCAGATTCTCCCTCCTCCCATCAGCAGAGTCTTTACTTCATGGATGCAGGAGAGTTCTGTCCAAACAGACAAACCCCCTTTTCAGTGATGTACATCCAAATGTTATTTCTTTTATTCTGAATCACGCCTTAAAGTGGACTCAGTGTTATCACCTTCAGTGTTCAGGTTAATGGGGGACAAAGAACTCAGCATCATTTACACCCCCACCCCCCCAGTGGGGTTGGGTTACCATAGCTCTGTGTTAGTTTACTTGTTCTTCAGTTTGGTTTTGGTTTTCTCCCATCTTTGACCGACATGAGTGCCGTTTTATGCCTGCTGCTCCTTTTTGGATTCTTTTTCCACCGCGTCTGAGACGGCATCGTTCACGCAGTCAGCTGTTGTCGCTCGGCAACAACAACACAAGATGACCCCAGGAGAGGCTGAGAGGCCTGAAGTCACTCTGAGTTTGCAGGACTTCAACAAAAAGTTTTTATGATGGCGTTCTCGCCACGCAAAGATCTGCCCTCTTCTCCAGAGTGAGCTGCTGCAGGGGCGGATGACCCGGTGCAGAGATCCGGCTCCGTTCTGGGATGTCCCCTAGAGCAGTGTGGCCCCTGGGGAACCCGTTTTTCCACCCAGCCCTGCTAAAAACACTCCTGCCTTTGATGCCTGGCATTGTCAGACTTCTGCAGAGCCTGATGACGAGCTGAAACAGGCGTGCATGGCCAAAACAACATGGAAAACACGGTGACCAGCGTTGGGGAGACACTAGAGTCTGTGAGGAGGCTGGAATGGACAACCCCTAACCCACCCCCGTCCTCTGCATGAGGCTGCACTGATCTTTCCTCCAGTCAGATGAAACGATGCTGCAGACACACTGAACAATCACTATTATTGTTCATTTTTAAGTGTATTTTCAGTTTTATGTATGACCCATCGGCGGTATTTAAAGGAGCTATCGTAAAGAGGCAATGTCCCCTTTGTGGGATCAATAAAGTTTTATTGTGTTGTATCACAGAGCAGCGCTGCAGGAGCGCGTGCCTGCTCCGCGCGAGGACCCAAACGGAAACACAAAGAGCGTGAGAAGATGCTGGGTGGGCCGGGACGGACTGAGGGAATGAATGAAGCCGCGGGCAGGGAGGGGGCTTGAGGTCCGCTGCGGGGCGTCTTCCGCTAGCGCTTCCTGCCGGACCCCCCCTGGCCGTGTTTACTTTGCGGCTAACGATATGCGAGGCCTCGGGTGCTTTTCTCCGTTCCAGGAAACCTTCATACTAAAAAAAAAAAAAGACTCGTCTGGGAACAGAATCACGCAGGACCGCGGCTGAAAGAGCGACCGTGGAGCGGCTTCCTTCCTCCGGTTTCTGCGGACCGGGGTGTCAGTTTCACCGAGCAGCAGCTGCTGTCCAGAGTTAGCAGGAGCCGCTCGGAGCTGCGCTTCTCCATCGTTCGGTTCGGCGCTCAGCAGGGACACCGGCGCCCTCAGAGCGGGCAGGAGGAGGACACAAACCCCCGGAGAAGACACACTAGCTTCCCAGCTACCGCGGCTGCTAAGTAGGCCGAGCGCCGCTCAGCAGGACGGTTAGCCGGACGCTCCGCCGCCGCTCACGGCTGCAGCGGCACAAAGCTGCCGAGCAGCGGGCGGCGCACCAGTCGAATACACCCCCATGAATAACAAAAGAGGCTCCACTCAGCGTTCACGCGCAGAGTCGTCCTCTGTCGGCCGCCTGCTGCACTCGTTTGTCGGCGGTGGTCGCTAGCTAGCGGCGGGGGAACAACGGTCTTTCTTACTCCGGACTCGCTGGGGTCTTTTTTCCAGAACAACTGCGAGCAGTGGCCGAAAGACTCTGTCGATGAGTAATTCACTCCGTTTCTGTCCTGGAAGTCTCCATGCGCGCTGCCCGCGTTCGTCCTGGCGTACATAGTCGGTTTTAAATGTATTCAACTTTTATTATTGGGGTCTAAAAAGAAAAACAGGGCCGCTTTGTCGGGATCTTCTTCCGAAAAGCAAAATATTTCTTCTGTGAAATATGCATTTTGGCGGCGGGCGCGCCGAGGCGCTCCGCGTAGTTCTGCCACCTACAGGACCGGAGTGTAACAGCAGGGGTCTAAAATGAATAGGACTGGTACTCTGGTTCACATCTGCTTGCTTTCAAAACCGCACAGAAAGACCGCAGACACGCAGAGATGTTTTGGATGGAAGTGGGAAATTAGATTTGAGATATAACTAAAAGAAAGTCAAATTTTTGGATCAAGAAATTTTTCTAGGTGTGCCTTAAAAACGAAGTAGACAAATATTGTATCTTTATTACACAGTTATTTTTATTATTAGCAAAATTCCATATTCATAAAGCCAAATGGTCTAACTCCAAACCTAGATTCCAACATGTTTGAATGAAATGAATAATTCGATTTACACACTTTAAAAGCTTCTTAATATATTTATCTGATTTAATATTTTATTTCTGAGATGATGCATTAACTAAAATTAGTCAATTGTTGCCACGGAGAAAAACAAAGTTGCTGCAAGAAAGCAACCATGACATGTGACTGAAGGACTGAGGCAACAGTTGGCCTCATTATTTTGTCTTTAATTCTGCAGAGCAGCTTTGAATGGATTGATGAAGAGAGTCTTTGTGTGTGTGTGGGGGGGGGGGGGGGGGGGGGGACGACACGTGATCTGTCATTCCATCCCTGCACAAACACAGAAGGAGCTCGGTTAGAGCACTGACTGTTTCAGGTGAGGGTTGGACGAAGCCAGAGGGACTTTTGCTGCAGATTCTCTGCGTTTTGAGCAGAATGCCTCAGTACGGCGGTCTTAGAGCACCTGAGGACATTCCTGCTGGCGGGACGGTCCTTGAAGCTTCCAGATGCAGCGGTACACAATTCAGTTCAAACTGGGATTTTTGGGTCATTTGGGGGTTTCTTTCGGTTCAATGTAGGATTTGTTTAGCTTATTACAAAAAAGAATAACCTCTTATTTCAACTTGTAACAATGAAGAGAAACCTCTCAGCTGGCTTAGGCCTGGTGTATGCAATGAAACAATACATTCTAAATCCTTCTTGAATTCAGCACAAAGGTTTGACGCCTTAACCCTTGTTCTATCTTAAACGACCCCCCCCTTCCATCGACGTGTTCTTCCTACCATGATAAAGGTGGATAAAGGTGGAAGGATTTCATGTAATCCATGGACACCAGTGAAGATCACAAATCACTGAAGAAAAAAGGTTCAGAGCACTGTCTAGTGGGTCTAGATGACCCACTCCCAACGTTAAAGTGCCTAGGATAGAACAAGGATTACAGCTGGTGTTATGTAGGAGACATGCAGCGGTACAGTTCCCCACCGTTGGGTTCAAAGGCAGAATCGTGGCGTCCATGTGTCATGACTTCCAGCTCTGTCTAGAGCGATGAAGCCAGGTTAGGTTCTTTATTGGGGGGGGGGGTTTCCTTCACACATGGTTCATTTCCATACGTGGTTCATAAATCACCACATAAAGGATTTTACTAACGAAGCGGCGATGCAAAAGCAACACAGTCCAATTCTTTACCTATATGGACAGAATCTAGATTTTTATTTGGATTAAAAACTATAAATGACAATGAATTGAACAGAAACTTTTTTTTCCTTTATTGGCACTTTTTAATGTTGTCTCAAGGAAAAATAGCTTCAAATATAAAAACCTTTAGACTGTTTTTTTTTTGTTTTTGTGGTGAATTAAAACGTTTATGGTATTACGGTAATTTATTCAGGCGTTGTTTGCTGTTAGAGAGAAAGAACCCCAAAAAAACGTCTGTCACTTCGGTTCACCTTCAGCCGACTATTGACTGGATTTGGTAGAAGCAGCTTCTTGTTGTTTGCATCACATGTCCCTTAAAGACAGGAGAGGCACAAACTGACAGATTCTTTAACTTCCTGACTGATTTTCTCCCAACATGATCTTGTTTGTATGTCTGCTGTTCCAACAGGACTACATTGATTTTTCTACCTGCATCCTTTCCTTCCCTATTCTTTCGTCTCAGTGAGGCGTTTTGGGGAATGTTCAGGCATCCATGCAGGGACGTCTTCAGACGGAGGTCTACGTTTTCACACTCCCAAAAGTGGCAGATAATGAACGGAGGAAGCCATTTTTGTAAATCCAGTGTTCATAGCTGGAACTGGGGTGGTGTTTGAGACCAAAGTGAATTCTGCTTTCATCGTCTGTGGAGCTCAGACGGGGGGAAACGTAGAAAAACGATCTCAGAAACAGCAGACGTCCTTTCAGGACCACAGCGGATCTGCTGGAAACGATGGTGAAGAAAACCAGGACGAGGTTTTCGTCCAGTTCAACATGAAAACCGTCAAAACTCACATCAGTGGCCTTTTTCCCACACCAGAAGCTGAGACGCAGACGTCGACACATTCATGTCTTTAATATCAGCTCAGACATTTACAGTGAACTCATCTACACATTCAGTCTGTTTACCAAGTGACTTTCATGAAAAGTGACTTTTTACAACATTTACAATGAAATCACAAACTTGGTGATCAAATCAGAATCAAACGGCGACACCATGAAGAAAATCTGTCTTGATGGTTTTGTGGCGTCTGGGCCGCTGTGTCTGCACGCGCTCACTGAGGAGGACCTCCTTCCTGTCACAGACGACAGAAACTCCATGTTTGCACGGAGGCACCGCGCATTGGAGCAGAAAACCCAAACGGGTTGGCTTTTCTGCTCCACAGCACCACGTTTGGTTTTTGGCGTTTGAACAGAGTCGGGCTGAAAGGTCTGGACCAGCTCCAGAACGTTCCCCGCCTCGCTCGCTCACGTTTGTTGGTGTTTTGGCACTAGACCATGCGGTCGATCCCATTCTTTTTGCTTCTGAGCTTCCAAAGCCGTTTGCAGGAATAATCTCATTCAGAGGCGGGAACAGGGCGAAGGGAGACTCCATCTCTCATCACAGAAAACATTCAGATGTTTTGAAGCCAGACTGCAGACAGCATCAGTTTCCCTTTAGCGCATTTTTTGCTCCTTCAGCCTTCATTGAAGAGCTGGCCCCCCTCCCACTCCACTTTTTGGGAGCACATACCCAAAAACAAACCCCCAAACCTCCACCTGAATTCTGCTGCAGCTGAAGAAACACGTTAAAATGGTGAAAAGTGCAACTTTTATTGTGAAGGGGAGCAGCACTTCCTGCCATTCAGAACCGTTTCCAGCATTCCTGCCTGTAAATTCAATCTGACAACGGAGCATTTCAGTGGATGGAGGCCGAACGTGAGGACGTCACGATGTGAGGGTGCAGCAGACGCCACGGCGCTGGCGCTCAGTGACGGTGAGAGCAGAAGCAGACGGAAACACAAACCTACAGTGAACAGAACATCAGAACAGCCACACCATCTGTGCGTCGCATCAGTTCTTGATCTCCAGGATGGAGGGGTTGTGGTCCAGGATGGCCAGGATGATCTTGTCCATGTACTGCTTCAGGCGCAGGTTGATCTCCTCCTGCTCCTTCAGGGCGTCCACCAGCTGAGGAGATACAAATGACGGAGGTGATGCTGCGTTCACACCGCGCATTTAAGCGACCGCCGCCCATGTCAAGTCTGTAGCTGTGTCCGAAGTCCCGCCGTAACCCTAACTACTAAAAAACGATCTAGTGCCTGGATTTTAAAAGCAATCCGGACGCCACGCTCACTGCTAGTCCTGCACAATGAATCGCAAATGTATCATTATAGCGATATCCAGCTGTGACATAAAAGATGGAGTTCTTTTATGTCAGATGTTGGCCTGTAGATGAGGAGTATAACTTATGTTAACTCTTATATACATTAAACTGTTGCAGTGAAAAGGAAATTATGTTTTTGGCTGATTGGCTATTTGTTTATGTATCGCAAGTTACATCGTCATCAGAATATTGATCACTAATATCGCATATCGTGCAGCCCTATGTACTACTTTTTTTTTCTTCTGAACATAAAAACATTGATGGTTTATTAAAAAAATACATTTCAATACTTTATTTTGGCAAAAATTGTTCCGACCCAATGCATTGTGGTCTATATTCGCCAATCTAGTGAGCATCGATGCACTCTGGTTTTCTGCAGAGACTTCTGGGAAATTTCTAGGGCACTGGATCTTGTTATTGCAGATGCAGACAGCACTGGGAAATGGCGACCGCGCTGTAGTGTGAACCATGTAGCGAGTAGGGAAGGAATTCAGACACGACCTCTGTAAACGCCGTTTGAGGCTTCTGGGGCTAAAACCCGCGTTCACGTGTCGCTACTCAAGCTTAAAAGTCCGTTTTCGGGCTGCACGTACAAATCGGACGGCCATTGAAGGTGCTGAAAGTTAAAGCAGTTGAATGTTGACCAATCAGGGACCCAGATTTGCACCACTGTTTTCCTAGGAGCCGCTTCCAGCTGTAGGAACACGCGCGGCTGTCCCGTGTGAACGCCGAATGCTACGTTTGAGCCGTGAACGCAGCACGACAGAGCACCCCCCCCCCCCACGCTGAGCGACTGACCTCGTCTCTGGACGCGTTGTCGATCTCAGCGGCGAGGCACTGCGCCTTGGTGTTGCAGGAGAACAGGTTCCTGGCCTCGTACAAACTCAGACTGAGGATCTGAGCGTTCAGGTCGTCGTTTTGGTCGTGCAGCTTGAAGTTCTCCTGAGGAGCACAGAGGGACAGTTTCACCAGAAGACCCTTCACTGATGGGGTTTTCCCTGGTCGCCGTGGAAACCTGGAGCTCACACACCTGCTTCAGCCTCCGGACTTCGTGCTCCATCTCCATGGTCTTGGCGCTGAACTCAGACAGGCCTCTTCCTTTCCCAGGATGCTCCATTTCTGACTTGAATATCTGGAGGTAGTCCAGCTCGCGCCGCAGATCGTCCACCAGCTGCAAAGAGGAGACGCGGTGTGAGCGACAGCCGGCCGTGTGCGGGTCAGAGCGGCGGCGGGAGCTCACCTCCTGCGTGGACTCCTTCTCCTTCTGGAAGTCGCGGCGGTTTTGCCAAACCTTGTCCATGATCTTCCTGTACAGATCCAGCTCATCCTTCAGCCTCAGACTCGTGTCCT
Organism: Oryzias latipes; assembly: GCF_053564925.1. Classification (NCBI taxonomy): domain Eukaryota; kingdom Metazoa; phylum Chordata; class Actinopteri; order Beloniformes; family Adrianichthyidae; genus Oryzias; species Oryzias latipes. The sequence goes on along the minus strand of NC_136244.1, from coordinate 1,693,040 downwards.
CCAGCTTGTCTGAAATCTTCTGCTTCTCCTGCAGACAAACGTCTCCCTCCGTCAGACTCAGCGGCGCCTCCAGGCTCCTCCCTCTCAAGCCAATCACAGCTCGCATCGATCAATAACCTCCAGAAAGCCTTTCTTCTCTCACATCTCCTTCTAAGGCATCTCCTGTAAGGATCTCAGTCTGAATCCCTTCATTGCTTCGTCGTCGTTTCACGAGGAGGCTGACAAATGACCGGGACTAAACCAGAAACCATTTAGTGAACCATTCAGAACCATTCATCCCTTGTAGGAACCACAACATGTTCTGGTTTCATGTCTCCGGTTGATCCAACAAGCTTCAGCTCAAACAAGAACAGGGGAGAAGACAGCAACCTCTGGGGAAATGTCCAGCTATTGCAGAATCTACTAAGCTTTGTCTCAGATTTGGGGCTCTAGGAGAAGGATTTTAGGAAACTGAAACACATTTTCTTACATTTTGCTGAAAAGAATCATGAGTTTGTGGCAAACTGCATTGGAGTTATGAACATTCAGCTCCATTGGATTCTGCATCCAGAAATGATCTGAAATGTCTACAAAACATAAACTATGACTGTTTAAAAACCATAAAGTATCTTAAAAAGCTGAAAAAAAGGTCGGACAGTTTGAAGCTTAAATCGTTTTTCCAGCTGAACGTTTAGAGGAGTTTAAAGCTTTTAAAGTTGTTTCCCATTCATTCCTGTGAGGCTGACATGTTTTGCCTAATATTTCAAAAACTATAAAATAATTGAAAATTACCGGCATGAATCTCTTTAATAGGTTTAACGTTTTGATACCAAAATGGCAAAGATTCTAAAGAAGCAAAAAATCCTGTAAAGATCATTTAATTAGTTAACACAAAAAGACATTTACTGGAAAAAATGTAAAAAATCAGATGTTATTGTTCTAATTCAGAAGAAATTCTTCATCTGGTTTCTGAACAGTTTCCGTCCTGGACTGAGGACCAAACGGACGGTCCTGTTTTCACAATTCTGCCCCTCCTCTAGCTCGCCAGAACGGGTGACCATGTTAGGAATGTGGGCGTGGTTAACAAAAAACCTCAGTTGACGAGGAAATCAAAAAGTTTACTTTTGCAGATTCTCCTAAAAATGACACCGACCTGTCCGTCATCCCCAGGCGACCAAAAAATACAACGGTTGCTATGGAGATAAAACCAGCAGAAAAGCTCTGAGGGTGAAGCAGCCGACAAACCGGTGAAGGGGGGGTGGAAAGGAGTCTCAGGGCTTTCATTTGACGTATTTTTATAATAAATTGTATAATTATTTTACTAATTTAACCCAGTTTCAGGTGATCCCTGTGGCTACTAACTAACATCTGTGTTCATGAAGGTGGTTCCTGCTGCCATCAGGAGTCCATGCAGAACCTGAAGAACCTGAAAGAGGCGCACTCACCTGATCCAGTTTCTCCGTCTGAGACTTGAGTCTGCAGACATTTAAAGTCATCTCTCCATTCTCATCCTCCAGCTGCTGCACCCTGCAGACAACCGCTGTGTTCAGGGAATCTGACGCCGTCTTTACAGACACAAAAAGAGCTTCTCTTCTCCGGCGCACCGCCTTTACCGGTTGAAGAGAAGATCGATCTCGCTGTTCCTGTCTCTCTCCATCTTGCTGAAGGCCTCGCGGTGCCGCTTCATCTCCTCCTTCAGACTCTCTGCAGTCTTCGTTTCCGAGTCCTTCACCTGCTCCTCCAGCTCGTGCACCCTGAGGAGACAGAGTCTGCGTGAGGAGGAGCAGCCCCGCGGGGGTGGACGGGGGACCGTCCCCGCAGCTCTGGAGAAGATCTGAATGGATGAATGGACCGGAACCGCAGCTACAGATCGACAGGAAACCTTTGACCTTCACCATGACCCACTAGGGTCACATCAGGTATTCAGGGGAACTTTTGTTTTTAGCCAGCAGGGGAGAGAGAGTGAATAGATGGATGAAGGGAAGTGGAGGCGGGCTTACTCTGCACCAGCAGCCCCTCCCACAACTCAGAGGTGAATTTCTGATGAACGCCCGCCGCTCTGCAGAAACTATGTCCTGGAAAACGACAGATGATGTTCGGATCCGAAGACGATCGGAGCGAGACGTTGAGTTGCAGAATCCCAGACTGACAAAGACTTTTTAGAAACGATTACATTTATGCCACTTTTAGTGTTTGTGTCATTACTACCATCACGTAAATACTTGTACTTTATGTTTAGTAATTTGTACGTTCAGTGAAATTATCCGTGATCTCTCACCTGCAGGTCAGAACACACCTGAACATAAAACCACGACGCCGTGGGATGAAATGGAACCTTTAACATCTGCAGAAGTCTGTAGGAGGAGCGCGCCTCACCTGTGAACCAGGTGAGTGTTCTCCTGCTTCAGTTTGGACTTGAGGTCACTGTTGGCCAAACTGTCACTCTCCAGCTCCGTCACCTTCCTCTCCAGGAACCCCACCTGAGACGGAAAACCGGCTTCTTCAGCCACGCCGCTCGACGCCATAGAGAAAAAAAAAACAGGAGCGGAACGTTTCCTGCATGTACCTTCTCTGTGATGTCAAGGTCGCAGGGGTCATAGCTGTCTGCAAACAGGTCCTCGGTGCTGCTGCCCTGACTGGACCCGAACACGCTGTGGTTGGCCTGGAACAGCTGCCTGCAGGGGGGAGGAGCCACCAGAACACAAAGCAAGTTCCTCACCACACCCGTCTCCATGACGCTCTGCAGCGGGGAGAACCGGAAACTCACCGTCCAAAGGCGGTGCTGGAGATCTTCCTGTTCGGGCTGAAACAGAGGAAAACTGTTCAGAAACAGGGTTTTCCCGCCAAAAACATTCTGAGGTCGGCAAACAGAGGTCACGGTCATCCCACCGCAGGGTGACGCTTCAGACGCCAAAACATCCCCGTTCTCAATGGCCGACACGGCAGAACTCTTACATCTGTGTCCTTTAACGGAATAAACTCCATAAAAACACAATCGCTAAACTCCTGACAGGAGTTTAACACGATAAACGTCAAAACTGACAGGGTTCCAACTCTACCGCTCCAGAATTTACACAACTCACAATCATTTGAGATATTGTGAAAAACTCAATGAATGTCATAAACAGTGTTTGTTTCACTGGACAGTGAGCTGATTGTTTGTGGTGACAGACAGACATGATGGTCTCACTGTCTTCAGGTTGTTGATTGGAGCCAAAAGCTTCCAGGAGAAAAAGCGTCTCAGTGTTTCATCAAGTCAGCATTGTGTGGGTCTAAACAGCTGATTTAGTCACCAAGTCCTTCCAAGCTCCTCCTCCTAACAGCCATGAACACGCCGCTGAACGGCGAGCAGCTCCACCCCACCACAGCGCCTTCAGGTTGGGGGGGGGGGGGGGGGACTCCACCCACACCAAGACACCGCCGTCTGCAGTACAGACCATGTGACCTGGACCATGCAGCAACGGTCTACCGTCCTGTTCACGGATGATGAGGGCCACCTCACACACAGATGATGGTCAGCGTAGCTGGAGAAGGCGAGGTGAGCGACACGCCAAGGTCAACATGGTCTCCAGGGTTCTTTGGTGGAGGAGGAGCAACAGTCTGGTTCTTGTAGACGGTCCAGTCACTGCAGGTTCTGACCTCAGACATCATAGAATTCCACCAGAACACCCCAACGTCTGTTTATGGATGATAACGCTTCACCAGAATGAACACAGCTGGTCTTTAGGAAGTGGGCGTGGCCACATGGTTTGACCAGCAATGACCCCTGACCTGAACCCCATAGAGCAGGTCTGGGAGCAGCTGAAGCAGAGACTGGATGATTGGACCCCCAAGTGACCTGCAGAACCGCATGTAGAACTTGTGGAAGAGTGGACCGCCTCAGAACGACATCATGAGGTTATTGAGGAGCGGGAGACGCCGAGGTCACTGTCATTGGATCGACACGGTCCATGTCTGGTATGTGGGGCAATCTTTATTCTAGTTCAATTTTTGGATGATAAATAAACTAATGACAATAATGTTCCTACTCATTCATTATTCGTAATATATAGGAGGACTTTTATGTATTTCATTAAAATTCAGAGCAAAAAGGAAACGCACTCATGGAAATAAAAATATCCTTAACGTACTGTGAGTCGTGTAGATTTGCTTCTTACAGCTTTGCCTTCATTCATTTCATCAAAATGTAATATTTCTTCAAAGAAGTACTTTTGTGTCAGTGAAATACTAGCTTTCGCTTATCGTGTCTTATCTAGGTTAACTGGAAACCAGTCAGACGTGTTTGTGGACTTATTTGCGTCACGGTTTCCCTTCATGAAGCTGTTGGTCTTCAGCTCTAAAATCTGTACTGCGGGTGTGAGCGCCACCTGCTGGCCTTGAGGTTTTTCAGCCGCGCCTCCAGGTCGTTGAGGAGGTTGACCTTCTTGCAGCACTGAGAGCAGTAGATGTCCAGCAGGTCGCTGTTGTACAGCTGCCCCATCTTCTGAGGGGTCTGACCCCCGCTGCAGAAAAACAAAGGGAACAAGACAAGAAACTTGAAAATTCCCAAACTCAAAAAGACGCAGGATGATGAGGAGAACCGGGGCTCAGAAGCAAAGGCTGACCTGGACGGCAGCGAGGAGCCCAGGTCTGAGAAGCCGTTGGTGTGGGAGTCCTCTTCAGGACAAGGACTGCTGGGAGTAAAGTCCACGTCCACGCCCTCGCCGTAGTCCTCAAACTGCTCCTCCCCGGAGATGACGGATGCAGATCCGTTCAGGAGGCTGAGCCAGAAACAAAGGAGTGATGGAGTGGCGGGAGAACCTTCTGGAGTTTCTCCTCCCTGAAGGAGCGGCGTCGAACTGACCTGTGCCGCTGGGGCGGGCCCCGTGCGTCAGCGCTGCTGTCCATGTCGCACTCCTCGCTCGACGCACTGCACTCTGGGTAAGGCCGAGTGCACATGATGATGGGGGGGGCTGGGTTTGCCTCTGCAGCCTGCGGAAAGATCGGGCAGAAAGTGCAAGTGTGAGGGGGCGGGGCTTATCCTCTCAGGTGTGTCGGAGGGGCAACACCCCCCCCCTGAGTCCGGATCCGCTGGTCTCCTGATGAAGGTCATCGACTGTATCTGAGACCTGGAGCAGGCGAGCGTGACCTCATCCACTGAAGACGGTTGACCTGCGGCTCCAACCCAATGAAGCCCATCCAACCGCCATTTTTCATGACACGGACGCCGCCATGTCGGAGCCAGATGTCGACAGTAAGCGGGGATTGGTCCAAGTCGGTCTGAGACACTGTTTCTATGGCAACCCGCTTGTCAGTCAGGAGTGAGCTTGTCAGAAGGCCACGCCCCTACCACTTGAAAAGAGGCTACACAAAATCTGTCAATCGTTTTGAACGTTCAACATCTGATTGGTCCGTTTAGAACTGGAATAACTTAAATTACAGAAAAAAATATTCTAAAAAAAAAACTTTAGGATTACCTAGCTCAGTGTTTTTCAACCGGTGTGCCGTGGGAGATGGTCAAGTGTGCCATGGGAAATTACCCTCATTAACTGATCTAAAAACATTTCCCATCTCCAGGAGATCAGCTCTGTTCATCCAAACATAAAACACTGAGTAGTTAGGAATATAAAAGATCGTAAAATACTTTTTCTTTGCGTTTATTTTATTTTATTAAAGACATTTTGATAAGAATGACGGTACCGCGATTCAGCTGCACCTTCGGCTGTATTTTGGAAAAGTCCCGTCCCTTTATCTGTCTCCACCAATCATTGTTGGGGGGCTTAATCACATGTCATCGGTCTGACCAATCAGAAGTGGTTAAAGTCTTCACTTCCTTGTCCCGATTTAGCTCGTAAAGTCACTCAGTTCTAACAAAAATACCAGCTAAAGCTCGTCTTTAGCGGTGTAGCTTTCCACAGAATCCGGTATCAGACCGTGGAACAAGTGAACAAAACAATGAAGCTCAGAGACGCTAGTCTTTTTGCGTTTGGCGGCTGTTTACATCTCCCATGATGCATTGGGTTGTGCGAGTGACAGCACACAAGGAGATCTGTTATTAAACGTCTTGAAACCAACAAACACACTTCAAACTGTTTTTAAATCTTCTAACTTAACTTTTATTGCATCTTTTAGAAAAAAAAAGCTGCAACTTCCAGCTTTTTCTGACACAATTATCTCAAAAATGCATGTGAGATTATGGAGGGAGGGGCTGTAGATCAATACAGACTATGAGTTTCTCCTTATTTTTAAATTTTTTGATGCTGGTGTGCCGCGGGATTTTTTTTAAGGTTAAAGTGTGCCGTGGCTCAGAAAAGGTTGAAAAACACTGACCTAGAGCATGTTTATAAAAAAGTATCAGATCCAGAACGGTTCTTCCGACCAACAGAATGACTGACTAGCAGCTGTTTGTTTCTCTATAGATGTCTATGGAATTTTGGCTTCTTGGAGCCACTTCCTGTTTGGAATGTCTGGGGGCGGAGTCACTCAGTCCAGTTCTCTTATACAGTCAATGGTCTGTGTCGTCAGCCTTCAGCAGATGGTTGAAGGGTTTTGGTGTTTATATCATGGTCTTTTTGCATTTTTTCTGATGACATTTATAAAGGAAATTAAGATTTCAACTGCATTTCTGAGTAGTTCTTCATTCAAATCACTGTGAATCAGGAGCGGGTGAAAAAAAGCCCGTGGAGAAAGCTTGTAGTTGTGATTCATCCACCAACAGACAAACGGATCCATGAACGTCTTTGTTGTCCTTGACTCGGCTGGAATCTGGATCTAACCTGTACGGACGGATAGCTACGACATTTCACGCCGTTTTTGTTGAACCGCTAATGTTGTGAGGGGCTGTAAGCTAGCAGGAGAGCGTGTAAACAGATGGGTGATGGGAAGGGGGGGGGCATCTGAGTCTGAAGACAACCTTCATGTCAGAAGCCAGAGTTTCCACCCTGAGACAGAAGGAAGGGGAATCAAACCTGGTACACGTGGCCGTTGTCCGTGACAGACGGATGGCGGGAAGCGAGGCGGGGGCCCACAGCCGCCTTCAGGAGGCCCTCACAGCCTGCAGCAAGAAAACGGCAGCCATGAGTCCAAACCCACAGGCAGAGATAATGGAGCCTCACGATGAGGACAAGGACGTATGGGACACCGGGTCCACTAAGAACCGAAGCCTAAGCAAACCTCTGACCACGCCCCCTTTCAAGACTCCTCACCTTTGATGGCAAAAACGGCGTGGCAGAAGTCTTTGAAGTTGATTTTCCCGTGAGCGTTGGGATACAGATGCCGGGTCAGCTTTTTCACCTGCAGGACACACCAAAAAAACAAATTCAGTTTTGCTAAACGGCGTACTTCCTCCACCATGTGACCTCTGCAGATACAAGCTGGAGGGGGCTGGAGGGGCATCAAGGCACGGAGGAACCTCTGGTCCAGAGCATCATTGGTGAGTTCCCCGTGATGCAGACACACGGTTCAACGGCGTGACGCTGATGCAGAGCAGGAAGACGGTGAGGTGGCACAGTTTTTGGTGCACAGATTATTTTTAGCCGTGTTCTGGGTGCTCAGCACTCAGGACGACAACACGACAAGATGATACAAGAAAATAATATTTACAGAGATAACCACTGGAATGATGAACCTGATCAGGTTTCTGCACAGATCTGGAGGAATTCTGCTCCTCTCTTCTTTACAAACGACGTCTAAATCATTCAGATTTGGTGGCTGTTGCTTAGCAACGCAGAGGTTTTCTATAGGATGGAGGTCCAGAGACTGGATGGACCGTTCCATGACTCTGATCTGCTTCTTCTTCAGGCTGTCCTTGGTCGTCTTGGCTGAAGGTTTTGGGTCATGACCCCCCCCCCCCCCCCCCCCCCCCCCCGTTTGACGGAGGTTCTCCCTCAGGGTTTGATATAACATGGCCCCGCCTATCCTCCCATCCACACGGTGCAGAAAAACCCCCCCAAACCATAATGTTTCCACCTCCGTGTTCATAAGTCATGCTATGTTGTTTTAGACCCATTTCTGTTCTCATGATCACAGAAACCCCACCAGGTCAGATCTGGTTTGGAGTCCCAGACCTAAAGGTGGACTGATGGTCGTGCTGCACCAGCGGTTGTCATGGTAACCTCCAGTTTCTTGCTGATGGTTTTCAAGTCCATTCCTGTCTGGTGCAGGTCTGCAATCTTCTCCCTTCAATCCACTGAAAGCTCTTTGGTCTGTCCATGTTGGACAGTTTGGAGTGTGACTGATGGACAGGTGTCTTTTCCACAGGTGATCAGTTCAAAGAAGAGACTAACTGGTTTATATTCACATCACCAAAAATGTGGGGAAACCCTCCAGATGTTTCCTCCTCACAGCCGTGTCTGAGCATCAAGCTGCTTCATTTGGAGTCATCGCTCTCTGAACCGGCTTGATCCCCTTGACGGGGTTCCCCCTGTTCCCCCCGCCTGTTGCAGATACACACTCACATACACACTCACATGCACATGTATGGGCCATTCAGACTCACTGAATAAACACAGTTTTTTTAAACCGGAGAGGCTGAACAAGCCCTACGCTTGCACGGGGGGGGGGGCATGCATGCTCCACAGCCAGGATTCGAACCATGGCTAACCACTACACCACCGTGCAGACCCTAACTCTCATGTCCCTCTGATGGGTGGGGGGTTTAAACCCACACAGAGACACAGCATGATGGGATGTGGGGTCCTACTGAGGCTCACCTGAAACGAGCAACACCTGAGTGAGAGCATCACGTGACTGATGGAAGGAGAGACGGGATTTCACGATCTGATAAACGTTCTAATGAGACAAAGCAGTGGAGGTTTTAATCACTCCCAGCATGCACCGCAGGTTTACCGCCCACAGGGAGGCCGTGATTTTCCGCAGACAGACGTCCCACCGCCACAGTTGTTTGTCACGTGCGGCACACCTGTTCTGATCACGTGGACCAGCCTCCAAAGCTCCACAGATCCGCCTCACCTGATGGCGGCTGGAAGCTTCGCGCTGACCTTCATCATCCTCCTGATGTCCACCTGCTGAAGCAGCGCGAGACCTCGTGCTAACTGACACCTGCGCGCGCCAGGTCCGCGTGACCGACCGCCGGGGGGGGGGGTCTGCAGCACCCCCCTGCCCCACACAGAGAAGCGGTCCATCCCAGTTACCCCCTCACCTCGTCTGGCTGACCGAACTGAAGACCCAGTTCCAGCAGGTGCTCCACCCGGATGAAGCCGTCCGCGTGCTCGTCGCAGACGTCGAAGACCTCCTTGAGTCTCCGCAGGAACTGCAGCAGCTGGTCCGGTTCGGAGCAGACGTGGTCCTCCATGTCCGGACCGCACCGACGCCCGCTGTCCTTGCTCGCGTTAGGCCGAACGGGTCCGCTTTGGCGACGCCATCATCATCATCATCCGGAGCTCCGCCGGACCGATCTGTGCTGCTCTGACATCAGCTCCGGAAAAACCCGATGATTACCGAACAGAACGCGAGTCTGATTTCAACCCAGAGGACGCGTCACGTGACTCCGTTCCAAACGTGGATTTGAACAAATCTTAGTGTCTTTAAATATAAATGTAATTTTTCTGACACATTTAAATATTAATGCTGGTCCTTAAAAATCCAACTTAGTTTAAATTCAAACATATATATTAACCTAAATGTTTATCAGAAATTCCTGCTACTGAACAGTTTTCCAGATTCTTGGATTTCTTCCAGATCATCAAGTTAATGAAATCTGTGTCCAAACCAACAAGTAAACTAGAATGAATGTCAAATCCATTCACATGTTAGTTTCCTAAAGTTCACCACTGTTGTTTTTCCACATCCAGAGAATCCAAAGGGAACATTCTTAGAACATTCTAGACACTGGATGGTCACATGACTTTATTCACAGTCTGTCCACACATTGGACTGGAATGATGGACGGATCCGTGTTCTCTGATGTCATCACGCGTGTGTCGTCTGCTGTGATTGGTCGGTTTTACATTATAATAACATGTACCTACAGTAACTCGATCCAAATTATATTTATCAAGAATTATCCATTTGTTGCACTTTAAACTATTTCCTAAAGGTTTAGGCGGATCCATCATACAGTTGGATCTTAGGAATACAAATCAATTACGTTGTTAAATAAGTAACCCCCCTAATTACAGATGAAAAACATGAATCTAGAGTAGACCTTTTGTCACTAGAAACAGACTTTCATGCTTTCTAAATGTGCAGATAGACTGTTGTGATGCAGACGGTCATCAGATTACAGCTGCAGGTTTTAACAAGGAATAGAGCCTCTTTAACTTTATTCACTTATTTGTCTTTTAAGTATTTTATATTTTATTAAACATTTTTTACCCTTTCATGTTTTAATCTATACAGTGACAAGTTTGTCTTTTCTGACTAGTTTTAACTCATGTTTATATCTTTTATGTCAATCATCTTGTGTTCTACACAGCAGCTGAACGTTTCTCTGCTAGTAAAGACGTTGAAGGAGTTCCACTCCAAGCTTTAACATGACATTGATAAAGGAAATTCAGATTTAGTTTTTACTCCAATTGTTGTGAATCAGGAGCAGACAACTAAAGAGCAGTTTGAAAGAGATTAGTTGTGACGTCAAAGCCACAATTGGCGAGTCAAAAGCTCTATGCTCCGCCCCTTTCTGGTTATCCACCTGCAGACCAACAGATCCATGGACGTCTGTTCTCCTGGTCTGAGCTGGAATCTGGATCAGAACTGGACAGTTGGATAGATTGGATCTTGCTATTTTTGGGGTTGTAAGCTAGTGGGAGAGACAGCACACAGATGGATGATGGGAAATGAGTGCAGACTTACTCCCTGCCCATAACTCAGAGGGGAATTTCTAATGAAGCCGTGCCGCTCTGCAGAGACCATGTCCTAGACCAGTGTTTTTCAACCTTTTCTGAGCCACGGCACACTTTAACCTTAAAAAAAATCCCGCGGCACACCAGCATCCAAAAATTTAAAAATAAGGAGAAACTCATAGTCTGTATTGATCTACAGCCCCTCCCTCCATAATCTCACATGCATTTTTGAGATAATTGTGTCAGAAAAAGCTGGAAGTTGCAGCTGTTTTTTTCTAAAAGATGCAATAAAAGTTAAGTTAGAAGATTTAAAAACAGTTTGAAGTGTGTTCGTTGGTTTCAAGACGTTTAACAACAGATCTCCTTGTGCGCCGTCACTCTCACAACCCAATGCATCATGGTAGATGTAGTGCACAAAATATTGCGTCTCTGAGCCTCATGGTTTTGTTCACTTGCTCCACGGTCTGATACCGGATTCTGTGGAAAGCTACACCGCTAAAGACGAGCTTTAGCTGGTATTTTTGTTAGACCTGAGCGACTTTACGAGCTAAATCGGGACAAGGAAGTGAAGACTTTAACCACTTCTGATTGGTCTGACACCAATGATTGGTGGAGACAGTTAAAGGGGCGGGACTTTAGATCAGTTAATGAGGGCAATTTCCCACGGCACACTTGACCATCTCAACACTGGTTAAAAAACACTGGCCTAGAAAACGTTGACGGTTTTAATTGGGGCTAGAAGGGCTTCATCAGAATAGAGACCAGTGGGAGCGGTTTGAAAACGGATCAGAAGAGGATCGGAGCGGGACCGTAAAAGCACGGGACGCCGCGTGGACGAGCTGTGCAGGGATCCCGCCGCCGACCGTCCGTGTCGGCTGCAGGTGCGACAGAGGAGGCAGGAGCCAGCAGGTCAGATATATATGGCATAATTTTACTTTCACATTTCTTTTCATTACAGAGTAAATCTTAATTCTAACACAGGTATAGGACAGTTTCTTAACACCGATACATGAGGCTGCATTAGCTAGTGGATACTGCACGCACACGCACACACAAACTCACGTACGCACTCACAAAATGACAAATCGACTACGTTTTCCACTACGAAATCCCTGCCATGGCGAAGCCGCCGCAGGATGTGACCGTGTATTAGAAATGTCTGTAGGCTTTTTTCCTCACCTGTTTCCAGTCACGCTTACACTCGCACACGTGAACATTGTCCCTGTAGTTGTGACGGATGCCCCCCCCCCCCCCTACAGGCGCTCGCTTGTGACGGGAAGCCCGCTGAAAAGAGGCGGAGCTGCAGCGGAGTGATGTCGTTTTAGTGTCATCGTCAGGTAGGTGGTGACCTGGAGCTGCAGGGACTACTTTATGTCAGGGTGGGGCTGCCCCCCCCCCCTTAAAACACGACAGAAACCTCAGAGAGCAGGACAGAGCTGTGCGCTGCAGCCGCCTCCAGTCGGACGTGATGGAGGAGGAACCGGGAGGAGCAGAGGGGGGGGGCGCCTCCAGCGGGCAGAGGAGGGGGAGGAGGCCGTCGGGGGTTTCACGCTGCGATGAAGAGCAACTCATGGGAACCTGCCACGCTCAGAGGCGTGTGGACGGAGCAGAGCTCACAGCTGCTGAGGGACCTCCGCCCCGGCAGCCCGAACCCTCACGGGAATGTGACGGCGCTCCCCGCTGGGACGTGGAGGGGCTGTGCCCCCCTGCAGGGCTTCTTAAGGAGCGAGGGCTGAGATTTGGGGCTCTGAAAGTGGATCCGGCGCTCCAAGAGCGCTTAGATCTGGAATGCTCGACCAACCCACGGGGGAAGCGGAGAACCTGTACCTGTGAGCAGGTGAGACGGGATTAGCGTGTGCGCCGCTATAAGCCCCTCCCACTGAGCCTGAAGGAATGTTGTGACGAACGAATGCGTGTCGGGAGCACAGAGCAGAACCCGGCACAACCACGGGACAGGCCCCCCCCAGACGCTCACTCACACTCTTCGCCACGTGCACACCAGCTACACAGGTAAACCAACAGAACCAGATTGTAGCATCATGTTAATAAACGAGTAGAGGATGAACAGGAATCAGAATCCGGGACAAGAAAAATGACAAAATATTGCTGCTGCTCGCAGCGGCTGCTTCCCTTCTGTAGGTTAAACCTTTTTTTTTTCCAGAGATTCTCTGCTGGAGGGAGGAGAGGTGTGGCAGGAGGGCCGGGGAAACGGGGTGCTGGTGGGGGGGCTGGGAGTACTGGTCATGGTGGGGGGGTCCGTTCTTCAGAACTGCTCTGCCAGCAGCTCGCAGAGACGCCGGGACACAGAATCTTTGCTGCAGCGCAGAGTCAGACGGTACATCTGCAAACACAGGACGGACTTATGAGGACAAACAGGTTCCGGGGCTGCACAATCAGGAACCGCTGCCATAAAATGTACTGCAGAGGATCTACATCTACATGAGAAAACCAAGAAGCAAACACCTGACGAGCTTCACTGATAAATTCTTCAGAAAGCTCCAACTGGGTCATCTTTTAATGATACTCATCCTCATTCTGATTGGCTGCTGTGTGGCATTAAAAAGTGATGATCCACAGGGATGAAGCACACCTAAAAAAGTAGTTCCGGTCATATAGCCTAAATCTTCTGTATCCCTGCGCTGGCTTCTTTAAAACAAACTTCATCTTCATCATCTGGACAAACTAAGGATGAAGTCCAGTAGAAACACCCGCTTCAGAAGCAGCATTTGGATGACTCCTCCTACCTGCGCCTGTGCGTTGGGCTCCAGCCTCAGCAGGCAGCCCACCTGCTGGCCCTTGGTCTGGATCACGCCGGCGCACACGTAGTTCTCCGGGTTGGGGTCCACGTTGTCCAGCAGGGCCATCCCCAGTCCCAGCAGCTGCATTCAGACGCCACACAGGGTGAACAAAAAGCAGGCTTCAGGCTCCGCCAGCCCGGGTCCAACGCGTCTCACCTTGGCCTTCAGAACCTCCGTGTCCATGCTGTTGTTGGCCTTGAAGATCTTCTGGGCTTCTTGCTGAGGCCTGAGAAGAAACAGCAGCAGCGTTACCAGCTAACAAACATCAGTTTATCTGGTAAACCGCTTCCTATGGGGTTAGATAAGTGTCAAAACAAAACGGACGCTCAAAGACAAACATGCACACCTTTGCAAAAAATATTAAGACTTTGTTTAATTGCTGTTAAAACAAAGTTTCCCCTGGTGTAGTACTGACAAAAATACGTCACGGGCGTTTATATCTAGTGACAAAACATATGCACGTGTACTGAAGCTCATTTATTTAAATTACACGGAAATTCATTTGTTCACGTAACTCTTTTGAAATAAATAAAGTTCTGTCGCCATTCCAGCTGTGTTTTGTTTTGCAGACGGCGGTCCCCAAACCTCTGCTAGTGAGGCGCGGATGTGGATGTAAACATTCCTAGTTTTCAAAGAAGCCACACATCAACAAATATTCGGAACAGATCTTCTTGAAAAGAAAAGTCAGGAGGTTGATAATGGAAAAAAGTGTATCAGACAAACCGCTGCATTTATTGTTATTATTAATAATAATGAATCAAAAACTGATACACTAACTCTGCACTAAACAAACGTGTAGCTAACGATGCTGAAACAGGAAAAGACTCAGAATTATGTTAAATGGATAAATGTAGATAAATATGTGGGACTTAAACACGATCACAAGTTTCTGTCATCTTCCTTTCAACCTCCTCTGGATCCGCGTGTTCCTGGTTGCAGCGTCAGCGGCACTGCAGCTCGCGGACAAATAACGGTGCGTGGGACAGTAGAGATAAATAAGGCGTGATAGAAGCTACATCCACGTTTAGGAGTGTAAAGGCCCGTACACACCGGGACGAATATTTGCCAGCGTTTTTCGCCACGTTTTTTGTGTTCACAACCAGGCGATTTTCACTGACGAGCCGAGTGAACATGCAATTTAAATCCCTGACATTAGATGGCGCTTAATGTAAACAGAAATACTCCTGTACACAAGGTGGCGCTGCTCAACTTTAGGCTTCTTAAAGTCGCTTTTCACTCAGAAGAAGAGAGCAAGTATTTACGCGCTTGTCAGAATCATACAAAGAAAACATGAATATTTCAAGCACCAGTAGCTCCAACTGGTGCTTGGTTCGGGGATATTTAAGAATGTCCGTCATTATTTCTTCGCGGCAGTGTAGACGCTACTTGGCGTCTATCTTCTTCGCTGGTATGTGTGCTCAGCAAGGCAGTTTTGTGTTTGAGCGCCCCCAAGTTGTGTTTTACTGTAACTTCAAGAGCTCCAGACACGTGTGCAAAAGCGCCGTTCTCATTGGTCGTATAGATTTCGACGCTGCGCGTCAAACCAAAAAAACGAACCCGAGGCGTTTTTTAAAAAATGTCTGCAAATATCGCGGGCGAAATTCGTCCCGGTGTGTACAGGCCTTAATGCTGGACGCTCACACCGTTCTGAAGATGAGGAGGAAGAAAACCTTCACATCTGGCTCAGGTTTGATCATATATTTACTTATTTAGGGCTTAACCTTTGAAACGATCATTTGCTATCGGGAGGATCAACCAGGGACTCCCCCACCGAGCGCACGCCACACCGCTCAGCCAGGACGGCTGGGTCTCGGTCTTGCTTCCAATCAAAGAGGCATGCAGGCCGGCCGGGACCTCAATAAACGGTCCTGTAGGCCGGAGTGATCCTCCGGTGCGCAGCCGGGCTAACAAAGGCTCTCCTATGACAGGAAGAATGTACCAGTCGATCGGCCGCTCAGTGTACCTACACATACAAGTGCAGTGACTTGTAGCTATAAGAGGATCTGTGATAGGCCGTTCTGCATGTCAATCAAGTGACATCACAGTAAGGAGGAGGATTAGCTGACGGCAGTTTTTCTAAATATATTTATGTCCCGCAATTGACTGCCATCGACGTTTGTGAATGGGTTCCCCCTGTTTACTTGTTACCCTGGTGGACGGGTTCCACCGGTGGATGGGTTCCCCCGTTTCCCGGTGAACGGGTTCCGCCGGTGGATGGGTTCCCCCGTTGCCCGGTAAGCTGAATTCTCGGCTGCCCCCCCCACACTTACTGGCTGAGCTGTTTCCAGCGCTGGAAGAAGTCTTGCGACGCCATCTCGGTCGGCTGGAAGAACTTGTTGATGGTGACGGGCAGCTTGAGGGTCAGGTTCTGCAGAGCCCCCCCATATCTGCCGGAACAGAAAACCAGTTTGCAAACCCGCAGCACTCCGTCTCACCGGGTAACTGGTGGTTAACCATGGAGACAGCCCAGCAGGTAACCACCGGTGGCTCACTAGCAACTCTGCCTTCAGCCCAACCTTCCAGCAGAATTAAAGAGCGGCTCAAAAGCTTTCATCGACGGCGCCAAGCCGTTTGGTGACATCACCGTACGCCAGTGAGTCTCACCACGACACTCACCTGAACTTGATGTTTAGCAGTGGGGCCTCGGAAAAGTCGGTCAGACACTCGATGTTGAGGACCTGCTGGATCTGGGCCCCCCCCTCCACCAGCGGCTCCACGGGCTTGGACTGAACATTCAGCTGTGAGCGGCTGTTAAGGGTCATGGGGCGGGGAGACGGGCTGAGAACTCAATCGGCGTCCGCCTCGGCTGAGCCTCAAGGTCGAACAGAAAGGATATGAGACTGCAGCTCTCCAGGATAGCTGACGGTGGTGGTGAAGCTGGCAAACTGCACCGAGGTCTTGTTGCCGTAGAACAAGTACATCCTCCCTGTGGGAGAGACGGCGATGAAAGCGGTGTTCCTCTGCACCAAAACACGCCTGCAGCTCTCTGCAGGCGTGTTTTGGTGCACGCCGGCTGTCTCAGCAGCAGAAAACTCTTCAACCAAAACGTCTCCTTTAAATGGAGAGATCCTTTCTGGACCGTAGACATGAAACCTGCTGGAGCTCATCTGCTCTTCGTCCTGCTCGTCCTCAGATCCATTCCCAAATAGACTGAAGAAAACCTCACCCAGATTCTGACGATACTCCGACTTGATGCCGATCTGAAGCAGCTGGTTCTCAAACAGAACGCCGTTGTTCTTGCACACAAACCTGCAGAAAAACCCACATTTAGATGGTTCTGAGATCAAAACCTGCTCAGCTTTGAGCTCCAACCACGTTTGGACAGACAGAACAGTCAGACAGACGTGATCGCGCAGAAAGCCATCTTTTCTGATTCCTCTCAGCCAAAAACACGGCTTCAGACGTGGATTACTCCTGATTGTTATTAATAAAAACAAAAGAGGATTCATGTAGAAATGATTTAGATTTACAATAGAAATGTCTTTGTTCTTTAAAGTTGTCTGTTGTGTTACAAACAGAACAACAACGTGGTGAGCTGCTGTTCTGCTGGACCAGCAACAAACCGACGGAGGAAACGGCTGATCCCCCAAAAACACCAGAGTGACAGCTGACATAACCCCCCCACCCCACCCACCCCCCGTGCTCAGATCAGTGATTTCATGTAAAAGATCATCGTTAAAAGCAAAAAAACATTCAATCAAGGCTGCTGGAGGACAGAACGAGTGGAGGAGGACCTTACTTGTTCAGCAGCTCGTCAGCTTCTGACAGAGGAGGAGCAGGATCCTCAGAGGGAGGAGCAGAGCTGAGAGGCAACAAGATGGGGGGGACCACGGGATGGAGGAGGAGGAGGGAAAACACAACGGGACAGAGGAGGAGGAATGAGGATTGAAGAGACAACGGGACAGGGAGAGGCAACACGCCGCCATGAATGAAAGAGCAGAAAAACCAAAAAGTACCAGCAAGTATCAAGAAGACATGAGGAGACAGAGGACAAAGATAAAATGCAGAGGTGGTTAGTAAAAGCAGGTCAACCTGGTATTATTACACACTGACTGTTTACATGGACCGAACCAGCAGAACCTCTGACAGTGGAGCAGCTCTGCTTTGGTTTCATCTACCGGTACTGTCATCGTTGTTTAAGCATCCTCCATGACAACACACAAACACACACAAACACACACACACCAACACAGTCCTAAGACGTGCGGTGAAAGCTCAACTCCGGCCGACAGTGGAGGTTTGATGCCATGCAGAGAACTTCACAGCAGAAATGAGGGTCAACGTTTCATCAGCAGCTTCCTTACTTGACTGATTAAAAGCAATGAAGGCAAACTATATGAAGTGCAGGACAGCAAACTAAGACAGCTTTCACACCCCGCTCCAGTCAAATGTCCCCCCCATGACTCATTTTGCCTCCAAAGACCCAAACTTTCCTCTAACCTTTAAAACAGGTTTGGAGGGGCAGCAGAAAGCAGAGTCTGGACCGTCGGAGGGAAATGAGCCCCTCACTGCCCCCTTGGTGGAATGCAGCAGGACGCTGGTCAGTGCATTCAAGGTCTAAATCAGCTCTTTGCACATGCACGGCTGGGGGAGGGGGCGGGGGGAACACGATGACACATCCAACAGGCTCTCAGGAAAAGAAACACAAAAAACGCACAGTGTGATGAGCTGCCACAACACAACCAGCCCTCCACATTTGGCAGGTGGCTCAGTGAGGCTTTGCTCTCACTGCTGTCTGAGGCTGCAAACGGCTGCAAACGGCTGCTGCTGACTGACGCCAGTGACGGGTCAACCGACAGCTTTGGACCCGTCAAACCAGAGCGGGCCCACCCAAGAACCAAGGCCCGTCTGTGTTTCAGTTCCTTTGGGAGCATGAGCACACTTTCAAGAACAGCAGTGGGAACAAACATTTTAAAAAAAAGCCATTCCCAAATTTGGACCAACATCGACGGCGTTGAAGTTCCCTCATACACCGGAATCCAGTGGATTCATCACAACAGCAGCCAGAAACTGACCAATGGGAGAGAAGCAACAGAGCAACAGCATTCAGGCTGAGAGCAGTCGGTTTATCCACAACAGAAGATGTTCCACCGTCTCAGCGATGACGCAGTCAACTCCAAACCTTCATCTACAAGTGCAGAAAAACCCTGACCGACCCTTGTGCTGCCTTGTGGGGTCCAGATGACCCCACTCCCAACGTTAACGTGCCTCAAACGTTGGGAGTGGGGTCATCTGGACCCCACTAGACAGCAGAAGGGCAAACACGGTCGTTTTTACAGCTTTTACCGCCGACGGCTCGTTGGGTTTAAGATAAACATCATTTCTAGAAATGAAAAGCTACACATCCTTGTGGAGACACCATGTTTATACTTTTACAGCTACTGGGCCCTTACTCAGAGTCACCAGAACCCTCCACCAATAGCGAATCAGATGTCTCAGTGGGCGGTTCCAGATCTCTGTCAATGTCCAATCATGGTAGAAGACAGGAGACGAACACACATTCAGATCAGAACACACAGACACACACACACACACACACACACACACACACACACACACACACACACACACACACACAAACAAACAAAGGGAAATAGAAAAAAGAGAAAAAGACGACAGACTGTCACAAGAAGTGCAGAAAAAGAGCAGACATGTGCAGCGGACCTGTCGAACCTTCAGACCGCTGTGGAGCGGCCCCCAGCATGAGCGCTGATGAAGAGGAGGGGTCTCCTGGAAGCTGGTACGTCTGCTCACACATGTCATTCTAGCACAAGTCAGGTATTTACTGCTGATTTGTTCCCCCCTCCCCAAAAAAGGCCAGAGAATGGATTTTTGAAGGCATTACCCACATTGAGCCTCATCTCTGACCCCCTGTGGGTCAGAGATGAGGCCGAGGGAGCGTGGATGACAGCAGCCCTGACATCATCATCACACTGAGTCTGTAGGTCGACAGGCCCGTGTAACACAGAAAAAGACAGATAAAGCAAACAGAGATACACACACGCACGCACAACTAGTTCAACACAAACACAACTACAATCAACAACAACACAACATTCCCTTCTGTCCAAGGATGCACTTTGATCAGGTTACAGGTTTGTTTAATAAATCCCCTGCTGTCTGGATAAAGACGGTAAAAAATGATCAGTAGATATTTAAACCAAAAGGCTCTATAGTTGGTTTTCTGTAGAGGAACATCCCAGATCTGAGTTCACTAAAATAATCAATCAAACTTTACTTGAATATAATATTACTTCCTTAAACCCATTAATAGTTTTTAGGGAAAATTTCATTTTCTTTTGGTAAAAACCATCGAGTGTGTCCGACAACTGGACTGAGCGAGTGTGACGCCATGTTGGAGCCAATAAACCGCGAGTACGCAGCGATTGGTGCGTTTCAACGTTTCTATGGCAACCGCTCTCACCAATCAGGAGTCAGCTTGTTGGCAGGCCACACCCCTACCACCTTAAGGCAGGATAGACCACCTGTTTTTATTGAGACATCTGATTGGTCAGTTTAGAACTTTATAAATAACTTTATAAGCAGATCTCATATCGAGTCAATTATAACCAAAAATGTTGCATTAAAAGTCATCTCTTAGTGGAACTTGAATCAGTAGCTATATTATCGTGGTGATATTTGATTAGAGCGTCTTGACTGTGAGCTTTTCACTGAAGCCCAAACGTTAAGGACCAAACGTTCTTTATAGACTAAGAACTTGACAGAATTCATTAAAAATGTAAAAACTGTAAAGAATCAAAGCTGCAGCCACTCATTCTGGAATCTGAGGTCTCAGACTACCATGACGGATCAGGAAACCCCCGCTCACCTGAGGAAGCCTTCGTCGTTGACGGCAGCGGAGGATGCAGCAGGCCCCGCCTCTGAAAACACGTCCACCAGTAAACTGCCCACACTGGCTGGAGCGGCGCTCACGGGGGCAGCGGGGCGAATCCCAAGCAGGTCAGCTGACGGAGACGGCGTGGACTGGAACAGACAGGAAACCAACCGTGAGACTCCCCCGCTCTGTGCTCCTGTTTTCTGATGGCTGGGGGGGGTTGAGCGCTTACAGCGTTTGAGGCAGCCATGGCTGATGCGTCCGGCCCCCGGTCCCCGCCTCCATTCAGCTCCCCGCCCTCCCTTTTGCCGTCCTCCATTTCCGTCACAGACACCGCTCCGGGGCCCTTCTTCTTCTTCAGCTTGGCCAGGATTGAAGACTCTCTCTCTGGGAAGGGAGGCATCTCCTCCAACACGGTGGCCTGAGAAGGGACGGGGCGGTTACGGTTACGGCGCTGCACAGCAGTCAGTGACAGCTGGGGTGTGTTTGATCAGCAGAACCAACCAGAACGTCGGTGCTGGCGATGGAGGAGAGCTTCAGGTATTCGACGGCTCGCTGCTGCAGCTCCACGTCCGAGTTCCGGATCTGGCTGTCGCAGCGCAGCACCTCCTGGATGGTGGCCTTGGTCTCTGGGAACAGGTTGATGAACTTGATGTAGGCCGACAGCAGCAGCGCACGAGTGGGCACGGAGCACAGGTGGAACTTGGAGTGGAGCAGGTTGAACTGGACCAGGGGGCTAAAAGGGAGACGAGGCGTGACCCAGCAGCCCCACAATCAGCAGAATCATCATCAAAAATGAACAGCACACCTGGACCGCGGGTCACCAGCAATCAGGTTTCCAAACTCTCCCAGTATGTAGCCTCCAACCTTCACCATGTTCTCATGACAGGCGGGGGCTTGCAAGGCCTGCAGAGAGAAACCGTTTAGCCCAAAGAGCTTCTGAAGGGATATTTGACAAGTCACTGCAAACGCAAAGATTTAGAACCTTTTTCCGACATTTAAAGTCATTTCCAGGTCTGAAGTTGTTGAACACATTCATAAGCTTTTCTGTAAATCATGGAGAATGTTTTGTCTCATTCAGAGCTAAGACCGAGAAAGAAGGAGATTATTATTAAAATGAGTTTAAATCCTTTTGATGATAGAAAAACTTGATTTAAAAAAACTCAAATTTCACTGTAATTTACGGTTCAATTCAGGAAGTTATTTTAAAGTTAAATAAATGTTAAGTTACTCCGGCATTCATCAACATTTTGAAAACATTTAGATTTATGTCCTAAAGCTAACGTCACTGCAGAATAGTGACGCATATTTAAAACACGCTAAACGCCACGTAGCCCATGGTGTTCACACTGGACCAGCAGGGAGGGGCTTCTTCTTCCTCCACTGTTTACTAGCTCATGTTCTCCACCTACAGCTGGAAGAGGCTCTATTCTAATAAATGAAAGTCTTGGTGTCAGAATTCCAGCCAAACACAAACTGCAATCATCAATTCCTCCTCGTCCATCAATTTTCAAACATTGGCACCTCTGTGAGAAAGAAGGGATGTCATGCATACGTCACTGGGAATCCCAGTCCCTGATTGGTCAAAGTCTGACTTTCAACAGGCGTCCATTGGCCGTGTGTTTTGTACGTAGATCTCGCTCAAAATGGTCGTAGACAGAGTTTTGAAGCCTGGACTGCGCATTTAGGCGTGTCTACACAGACATCTCACTGAACACACACTGAGGGCGGTGTCAACGCAGCTTAAGGATCTGTGCTAGTTTTATATTGAGGATTTAGAGAGATGGGCCAGTTTATACTAAGATGAGTCAATTCCATTTATTAAACTACCGTAGATTTTTTTGTCGCTGTGATCAAAATGAACTTTTATTAGGTCAAAAGTCAAGATACAAACCATTTGCTTAAAACTAGCAAAAAAAATACTTATTGAGCTGAATAACATTTAAATTGAAGTGATTTTATCCGACAGTGAACTTTTTTTAGTTTATTTTCCCATTTAAACTGCCTGGCTGCATGGAAAGATCATTTTACTGCTTTTTAGTGATTTTCTTCTTCAGACAGAGATCTCTCCTCTCTCTGCAGCTCTTCCTCCTCCTCCTCTTCATCATCACCACCTCTAACTACACTCAGCCCATCTGGATTAAGTCCATCTTCCAGCCCAGCCTTCATGTCTCCCTTTTGGTTTGTCATCCATCCGTCAGCAGTCCCAGAAACTGCCTCTGCTCTGGTCACGTGTTAGAGCCCGCTTATGTCTTTATGGCTGTGGTGCAGCGGCAGAGCTGGTTGAAAGGCTCCAGGTTTGATTCCCGCCTATATTTCCATGTCACAGACGCAGAATGCCGTCACGGTTTATGTCAAAGACAATCAAGCTGCATTTCAACAATATGGTTTTGCTCCATAGACTGCAACGTGTCATGGGTTGAGTTCAACTGTGATCATCTGCAAATCCAGCACAGCATGCAGAGGCCCAACAGAGTTCTGGGGATGCAGCTTAAGGGGTTTTTCTCCGTCATCCACATCTCTAAATGCAGACCTGACGCTGATTCTGACCCTGAGCGTCTATGGAGTCAGAGGCGCCGTCCTACAGAGCAAGTGTCAATCAACCAAAACGGACACGTCCCACCACAAAGCAGGCATCTGCAGCGGCTTCCTGTGGCTCCTCCATCAGATCTTAAACCCCGACAGTCGCTTCAACAGCAGCTTCAGAACTGAAGCCCCTCCCTCATCCAGGCTTCACGCTGGTCTGGTATGCATTTGTTAGTCATTATCTTTACGACATCAATGAATTTCAAAAGAAAAAGCTTTAGATCAAAGTCACTCAGAGGAATATCCCCACACAGAGCTCGGTTTTGAATAATCCCACAATCTGAGGAATGTCTTGCTGATTTACCTCAAAAACGGTCTTGGCGGCGTAGCCTTGCACGTCGTCTCGGTTGATGACGATCTGGATGACGCGGTACCACACCTCCTCACTGACGTAATCCCCAGCGATGCGGATGAGGTTCAGGATGGTGTCTACATACCAGGAGTAGTCCACAGCGTACTTCTCTGCAAGTATGGCCACCTTCAGCACCTGAGTTTGGAAAAGGGAGGGAAAACTAAATCTCTGAAACAAAAGACCCTTAAATCAAGTACCTGATGACTAATGCTTTAAGAAAAACTGAGGGTGGAACACTTCCTGTCTGAAAT
Source organism: Oryzias latipes (assembly GCF_053564925.1). Classification (NCBI taxonomy): domain Eukaryota; kingdom Metazoa; phylum Chordata; class Actinopteri; order Beloniformes; family Adrianichthyidae; genus Oryzias; species Oryzias latipes. Next base: position 1,669,458 of record NC_136244.1, on the reverse strand, counting down.
GTTCCAATGAAGTTGGGTAAAAGGGCTTTTTGTAAATATTTCTTGAAGACGACCTGGATGGTGAACTGGAGCTTCACAAAAGAACGGATCATAAATCCTTTTAATCTGTGACTGAAACTGGAGTTCAGCCTTTAACTGGAGCTTTGACTGAGTTTATGATGAGCTAGAGGGATAACAAGCATCAGAATACTCCCATATTCATGACCGGGTCCTGAAAAACTTGAGTACAAATATTTACGTCCGACATCACAGATTCACCATCTTTCTAAATAAATTACAGTTTAGTACAAATACAACTCAAGCAATGTAATGTAATGTAATGTAATGTAAGCGTCGCTCTAACATGCAGAATACTTTAGTAAGTATATAAACTAAAACCGAATGTGCTACTGTCACCGGAAGTAAATAGAGCTTCAAAGTAAAACTGTCAAGAGTTTTTCATCAATGAAATAAAAAACTGAAGTTCAGTTTACTGAACTTCGTTTCTGGGAAAAGAAAAAAACAAACGTGATTAGTTTAAGACTATTGGGAAAATCTGGTGATCCATGTGAGGTCATGTGACTGTCTGGTCATCGGTCGGTCTACTGGAACTGGAGTCGGCTAAACTTTGAGGATGAAAACCTGTGGAGAACATTTTCAGGGTTTGTTGTTAAATGATCCAAACAGCAGGGACGTTTATGTTTGGTTTGGAGCTGAAGTTAACCCGGAAGTCGACAGAAAAACCTTTCAGAGGGACTTTGTTTAAAGTGATAAATACCATTTCTTTCTTCCTAAATCTTTGTTTTTGTTGATTCTGATTTCCTGCTCTATATAAAAGCATAGATGATGGTGAATAAACACAAATTTCAATTTGAACTCATCCAGTGAAAACCCAAACATATAGCACCCATTTAAACATAATTAGATTAAATAGTAAGAACGGTGGTTTGATCTGTGAATTACTGCTTTTGGTAGAAAGTGACGCCCCGATTAGTTCTGCATTTTTCATTTTGGACATTGAAGGACACTAAAATTGTAGTCCAGAGTTCCAAGGACCCACCATCTCCTCTCTGATGGAATAGTCTGCAGTCTCCAGGTAGCTGAGCATCTCTGCTACGATCTGCTTGGCGTTGCTGCGGTCGCACATGGCGTACAGCAGGTCGGCTGCTCTCTGCCGGACGCTTACATCTCTTTCAGTCTGAAGGGACACAAACAGTCACACAAAAGTCTGTCCTGCGCTATCGTTACCGGATATGCACTCAACGGTGTGCAACCCTTTGTGAGCGACAGCGTCTGGTTCACCTTAAGAGCATTGATCACGGTCTCGATGTGCGTCTTGACGGCCTCGTGGGAGAACTCGGAGCTGGCTAGAGTGCACATGCTCTCCAGCGCCAGGTAGCGCAGGTTGGTCTCTCTGTGCTGCAGGAACTGGCCCAGCTGGTTGCAAGCTCGCACCAGGAGGTTTGGCTCACTGAGGAACAAAGGAAAGAGCAAAACGGTGACCGTGCGACTCGGTCTGCTCGGGCTACCGTGGTCAAGCATGACCTGTGCCAAAAACTGAGACCAGGAATCACCTCCAACCATTTAAAACCATCTGACCACAAAACAGAAGTAAACTGCAGTCTCATCTAAATGAAGCATCAAAATCTCTTATCATCTTTAGTCTGATCTGGGTTTCTGTTGACCTCGTTTCCACTCAGTGGAGCGGTACAGTTCGGTTCAGAATGGTCCGGGACATGGACCGTCATGGTGCTGAAAGAAGCTAACAACAGTGATGGAGCTCATCCAGCAGCTCATTGGCTGCTGGTTCTTGGTAGATGCAAAGCCTTTCATGTTTGAGGGAAGATGGCGGACGGCGACGAGGAAAACAGACGCTTTAGTGGCGCTTTCTTTTGTCGAAATGACCTTCAGCCAATCAACAGGTTTCAACAGTAGCTCCGCCCTAACCGGTCCGTTCCATTTTTCTATGGACCTACAACCAAAGGGGGACCAAAAATGGTACAGTTCGGTCCACCTCAGTGGGTAGGTCAAAATACTGGACCAGACCGGACCGCTCAGTGGAAACGAGGCTTCAGAGACCACAACTGTTCTGCAGACCAGCTCCTGTGAACTTCTGCAGCTGACACCGACAACAACTCTCTATTTAGCAACTTTTATTAATGTTCTTCTGTTGTTTCTTATGATTTTGTTGTTTTCTGATGCTATTTTTGATCAAAATGTGATTCTTTTGGACCATCTGCTTTCCTGCAAACAAAGCCTTCCAACTCAACATGAGAAGCTGCACGTTTGCTGGTCTCACCTGTCGTAGTGGATGATGAGAGCTATAGCCTCAAACAGGATGGCGTTCTTGGCGTTGGAATGCTGCACCTTCTTCGACTTGGGGGGCTCCTGTGCCTTATTGAGGATGGTTTCCAGACACTCCACCAGTCGGCCCTTAACAGCCCCATCTTCTGGCGGAGGGTAGCACTGCAGCAGGCGCAGCAGCTTGCAGGACAGCCATGGCGCCGGCACAAAGTAGTAGGTGTAATCCTGCAGGTCGGTGGAGGCCGACGACACGATCTGGAAAGCCCAACGGGGTCATCAGCGTTTCTGCTATAGTCTACAGATTGTGAGTTCCAACTTCAGTCCAACGTGTTTCAATAGAGAAAGTGTGACAACACTGAAGAATCAACTTCAATAGGTGTGGTCGGAGCAAACACTCACTCTGCTGAGGCGGGAAACAGCCAAGGAAACGCAGGTCTTGAACTCATCTGGATTCTTCTGACTCAGACAGGTGATGAGAGAAATGGCTGCCGTCACCACTCCCTGCACTCACAAACGCAGGCAAACGCACACACATTCAGAACTGTATAGTTTAACCAGACATCACAATGCTACACACAAGTGCTCATGTCTGAATAAAAATGCATGAGAAGACCATTTTCCATTTGTCTTTCTTTAATCCTCAACTCTGACTTTAGATTCCAAATGTCAAGCATGGCAGTGGAGGAGTAGTGATAGGTGGTCATTGTCCTTTTTCTTTGCATCCCCTAAGGATATGTGTAGTTAAAACAGAACTGAAGGAAGGTTTCCACCCATTTACATCATGAGCAAAGGGTTGAGATTGCATAAAGACCCCCCATCTGCATGATCTCTGGGGGGAGCCCTTACCATGTGCTGATCGTTGAGCAGATGCACCACACGAGAGGTCCACTCCCCCATCAGCACCAAGTCCGGAGAGGTCTTGTACAGCCGAAGCAGGCACAGGGCAGCAGACTGTTTCACACTGTCCATTGTGTCTCTGCGGTAGATTGTGTTAGCAGGTGTTTATATCAGACATCGTTACACACAGAACGTCATCAATGAAGCCCTTAACTGACAGCAGAACTCACCCAGCAACCAGGATGCGAGGAATCTCGCTAGCAAAGGCCTCGGCCATCTCCCGGCTTCCCACGTTGGCGATGCAGTGAAGCGCCAGGCACATGAAGGTGGGATTGCGGCTGGACAGGTCATTTTTGATTGCGTTGTTGATCAGACGGATCAGCTCACTGTTGCTGTTCACCAGCACTGAGATAAACAAGTAACCCTAAAAAATAAAATTAAAAAATAAAGACATAAAAGGTGTTTGGTTAGGAGTGAAACAACACAGATTCATTATTTTATATTCCTACGATCCAACCAGATCCATCTGTCTAAGCAGGGCTCGACATAGCCATTTGTCCGCTGGCCCGGTCCTGTTTTTCGAGCAGTGCGGACCACAAGACTTTATTTTTCACTTGTCCGCTGGGGCCACTAAAATATTTAACGGTTTATATATTCTTCACCTTTTTCAATAAAGTAAATTTTGCGAAAACGTGTAGATTTACCTCGTCTTCATAATTTAGTTTTTCTGCTAGTCCTGTGTTCAGACTTCAAGGGTTTCTATGGGAAACCTTTGATCACTTCTCCTTCTCTCCCGCCTGCACGCGCGCGGCTTTCACTGCCGAGCACCACGCGGCACGCGCTCACTACTTTTTTTTTTCAAACTTTATTGAATGTAACAATTCAATACAAAACAATGTTAAACAGCAACAACGAAGGCACAAGCCAGTGGGTTATTATTACATTTGATTATAAATCCGACACCGTCACTGAAGAGAGACTGAAGCATGTCAGAGATGTGGAAGACATGGCAGGAATAGATAGGAATATGTTGGATGGAGTAGTGGGTATAATTAGTAGTATGGACAGCAAGATATTTAATGAATGCATTGAAGATGAAACTGTATCCACTGAGCTTTAAGCTGAATGTCAAAGAATCAAAGGCAACTCCAAATACCTGAATCTCAGACTCAAATGCAGTAGAATGTTAAACTACTTAATTTTGTTTTTCTTTACAACACTGTGAGCAGTAAGTATTTCTAGTTAGCTGAATGATCTCAGTTAGACCTGCACAATATGAGGAAAACTCGCGTTATGCGATATCAGAGATTAAAATTGCGATAACAATATAATTTGCGGTATATAAACAAACAGCAAAATAACCAAATAACCATTCCCAGTTTAAAAATTATACTCCAAATGACCCACGTTGACATAGGTTACAAACATCTAACATAACAGGGCTCCATCTGATTGGTCAACAATGTGAAGGCGTCCATCCGATTGGTCAAATGCATTAAGGGATTTATTTGATTCGTTAAATGGTTCAAGCTGCCATTAGATTGTTTTAACACATTTAAGGTTTATGATTTATTGCGATATTTGCCGTTAGAAGCAGCATGAAAACTTCTGAACTAGTGTTACCTACTACACTGCAGTGCTCTCTTCAAAACATCTGAAACAGACTAGAGCAGATTTAAGTTTGATATGGTCTATTTTCAGTCATTGAAAAGTGTAGAAATAAGTGATGTCACCAGAATGCACCAAATTGCACCATATTAAAAGTTTCCGTGGGGGCATGCCCCCGGACCCCCCTAAAGTTGCAAGCACCTGCGGAGCGGCGGGTCCCGCTATGCGCGGTGTCGGGCCAGTAACTTTCAGGCAGGGCCAGTAAGTTTCAAAAACTACTGGCCCTGTGGGCCAGCGCAAATTTCTGGGCTATGTCAACCCCTGCTAAGGCGGTGTTTTTCCACCGCTGTGCTTTAGATTCACCACAATTTGAACAAAGAAATACGCAGAAAAGCAGTTTTAATGTTAATTTTGTGAAATTAAATCTAACCCACAAGAGGAGGCAGTTTGTGTTCTAGCTATTTCAAAAAAAGAAGTCAATTTTTAGTGCACAAAGAAACATTTTTTCCAATTTAAACTGGGATGTCCATTGATTGTAGCTTTAACATTGGAAAACAAAGGATTTTAAAAATGACAAGGTTTTAAATATTGTTAGGCAAATGATTTGTTTCGTAGTCTCTCATAGTTTAGAACATACTTTTTAAAGTAAAAAAATAAAAAAAATAAAGAGTAAGGTCAGTCCGGCCAGATTTTCCAAAGGCAACAATAAATCCTCACCAACAGGTCATCTGTTTTTACTTAAATTCATTGAGTGGTGCCGACATATTTCCTCTGTCTGAACACAGCACAGGTGTTTGAACCCTCAGGATCATGTAGGCGTGTTTTAAAGTCAGCGGCTCTGCAGCGCCATGTTTCAGATCTACTCGACAGAAAAGGCTTTGTGGAGATATTGAGGAGTTATGGAGACACTTGTCTGTACCTCGCCACCATCAGCTGATAATGCTGCTAACTCAGCCACTCCCCAACTGAAGCAGCCTCACACTCACTGCTATGCTAACCGCTTTATTTGGACACTTATTTAACTGACCTTCATTTTCAAACATGATTAAATTCTAAACAAGCTCAGCTTTCATTTATTCATGTGCTCTTTGCAAAACCCGGTGCAGCCACACACGGCGCCGGTCTGGTGTGTGCGGGCCTTCATCGCCTTGAACAAGTCAGAAGCTTTTACAACTGACGTTTATGATCACTACTGCATTTATCTGACTATTTGGCAGCAAAACGTCAGTCTAGACATTTAGTCCAAACACCAGCGAGACACTTCAGAAACCAGAACTACGTTACACTAAATAAATATGACGCAGAAAATACTTCATCACAACAAAAACGCAACATACAGAGAATAGTTTGGAAGGTTAAATCTTACCAGATGGGTTATGCAATCAGAGACATCCTACATTACTCTGATAGGAAACATCATTTTTTTATGCAAAAAAAACCCCAACTCAGGTTAAATTAAAGTCCATTTCTCATCTGACTGTAGTCCGGGAAACACAATTTCCAATAAAACACATGCAGACTAGAGACACTTTGTCCTTTTCAAGTTACCAATCACCAGAAGCAGCTTCTCTGTAGCTGTCAGCTGTTGCCCACCAGGATGGTAATTAACAGATTTACAATCGTAAAGACATTTCTCTCCAACAACTCGGGGTGAAACCTTCCCAACAATACTCAACATCTTCTGTTTATTGTAGCTTTTGTTTGCCTGATATTCAACAAATCCAGATCCAGATAATTGAGGACTGGGACATATTTGCAAATATCTCACAGGGATCCTGACTCATCTCTGTTCTGCTTACTAAACATTTCCTGTTCCTGAGAAACCCTCCAAGCGAGCGAGCGAGCGACAGTCACGGCGGCCGGTGCGCGTGAACCCCTCTGACATATGCCTGCAAAAGCACCAACACCCAAAACTACCGGTCAAACTAGCTTTCTTATAGTTCATCATTTTAAATAAAACCGATGTTTTATGGTTCCAGTAAACAGTTTTAATGCTCCTAAAATGTCCTTTAATAGAGAGAAGTACAGGTCTTGTCTCTGTGTCTCCTGTTAAAAAAGCTTTGCTTTCAAAATGTTGTTAGTTAAAACATGTCAATTGGCAGAACTGTGGATTTCTTTGATTTTATAATTTTCTGACAATATGTAATCTAACAAATGCACACAGCTTCAGAGTCATCCTTTAAATTCCCTAAACCAAAGTGATCTACACCATCTGGACGACAGTCTCCCTGAAACCAGACGGCACTTGATGCTTTGTGGGATTTGCGGCTAATGACATGCAGGTCAGCGGTCGTTCCCTCTGTCAACAGGCAGAAACTTTGGATATGATCAACAAGGCGGGAGCAAAGTTTGTTATGTTCCAACTATGACTTCACGGCCGGCAAATGCGTACAGACGGACGGCTCAGACGGTTTTAGCCAAAACAGCTTCCTCCAACCAAAAGGCTGCATTTAAAGCAGCACCGCTTCCAGAGACACGCCAGCAAACATGAAGCTGACGTGACACCGATGGAAACCGCATGAAACTTACGATCTGTTTCTCTGTGTACTTGTTGGAGCTCAGCAGGTTGACTGCCTCCATGTGTCCAAAGTCGATGTCATGGCCGAGCAGGAAGATGAAGAGGAGCTTGCAGACGTACTTCTTCTTGCTGTAGCCGTCCAGAGCCTTGTCTCCTTTAAACTTCGAGCGGATGTTGGCTAGCTCTTTGTTTATTCGTTTTATCTCGGCCTCCTTGCTTTTGCCTGATGGAAAAGAAATGCATACAGCTTCAGAATCTTTTTACTTAACTTTAAATAAAAAAATACAATAAATATGTATAGATATAATCAAATAAACTGCCTTAAACTGGAGCATTTATTACTCGTTTCCATCATTTGGAAAAAAGTTAACAGCAAAAATTCAACAAGTTGAAGACTTTGGTACATGATGCAAAAAACATGTTGAACCAACAATATTGCACAAACATGACACCAAATAAAGTGTTTGTTTGATCACAGAACTCTATATATTCTCAACCAACATAAATAAACAGCAACGCCACATGTCTACATCAACTAGAGGAAAGGTCCAGCCCTGTTTTCCAGACAGAACTTTATGATGTGAACCCATGGAAGGTTTTGGTTCTCTGTCCAGATGACACATTCCTGCCTCACAATGCAGTCATCCTGTCCAACGTTGTGTTCTTGCAGCTTCTTCAACTTTCTATCCTCATCTCCAGCAGCATTTCAGGGTCATGAAGTAAGTTGAACCAGTGAATGCACTCACTAAAGGTCACCCTGGCTGTGTTACACCCAATCATGCAAAAACCAACATTTAGATGAGACAATGTTGGATGAAAATACTTTTGACAGCACACAAACAAAGTCTTCATTGATGACACCTCTGCTGTGTGACTGCACAGCCATGCAGTGAAATGCTTCAGCATTAGCCGAGCACAAACAAAAAGAGGAGCTCCTTTTCTGCAGGCATTTGCGGTCATGTCAAACCAAATGCCTTAATCAACCAAGTTTGTTTATGATAAGCTACAGAAGTGGAGTAACTGCTGCCTCAGCCCACTTCTTACGTGTTGTTCTCTGAAATTAACAAGGACTCCAGTCAGTAAATCTGTCTGTATCCTTCATGATATCCTTGATCTTCTTAAAGTCAAAACATTTTTTTTTTTATGTAAGAGGCTGATAAAACGTCCAACAATCTTTTCCTTTCAGCTGTTCCCTTTAGGGGGCGCTGCAGTGAATCATCCACCTCCATCACACCATCTACCCTCATGTCGTCCTCCCCCACATCCATGACCCTCCTCTATCCTGGTAGCTCCAACCTCAGCATCCTTTCCCCATCATCATCATCATCATCATCACTGTTCTTCCTCTCAAACATCTCCATCTGCTTCCCTGCATTTATCTCCAGAACATCTACCACGATCTGTTCCTCTGATGGATTCATTCCTGATCCCAAAGAGAACCTTAAAACACATCTAACCATATACCAAGATTTAACGGCTTTAAAAATAGAAGAAGCTTTCACGGAAAACTTCTTACCATTATAATGAGAAAACAAAAACTGTTTTTGGTTCAAAGTATATTAAAAACAAACCAAAAAACTATTCAAAACACCATTTAATACTGATGTCATAACAAATTAAAAGAAAATCTCAACCCCAACACTTAAGAAGGATTTTTTATCTACCCGTTTGCTGACTAAAACTCAGCTTTTATCATGTGAATCTTCCAGAACCTACAACTATGTCAGAGTCTGTTTAGTGGCTGTTTCAGCTGAAATGTGAGAAGTTTGTGAGCAGCAACACAACAAGCCCAGTTAAAGCTCTGGGGATTACCTTAAAACGCAGTCACTGAAATCAACAGCTTTAGCAGAGTCAACAGCCCCATAAAGGGGTAACTTGGTAATAACCAGAACAAAGATCCAAGGTTACACAACAGGTTTTGGCACAACTGTAGGACTGGTTACAACCCAATTCCCATTGTACTTTACTGAGCCATTTACCAAACGAAAAACATAAAAAATGTCCCCGCGTGTCATCACCATCATAAGTTTTTCTTCACATTTTTAAAAATGGTAAACCTTTCCTTTTAGGCATTGGTTCCTGGCTGGTGGGTTATCAGGTCGCCCAGTCTGGGAGGGGTCAGAATCTGTACTGCCCTCCCCAGAGCTCCACAGCTCAGACTTGAGAGTTGTCAAGTTATTTGGTCAATTTAAACCAATCAGAGTAACTGTAGTTAAACCTGTTAAATCCCGTTAGAGGTTTTCACCGGAGGGGGGGGGGGGGGATCCCCTGCTGCTGGGAAGCTCTAATATCTTACAGATGTTTGGTTTTTTTCTCCCTCCAAACCTTCTCTTGCTGCTCTGGAGTCATGAATGCGGATGATGCGGGGCACCAAGCCCCCCCTCAACATGATGAGGGGCACCAAGCCCCCCCCTCAACATGATGCGGAGCACCAAGCCCCCCCAGCAGGAGCCTGCCGGCTGCCAGGTTAGCAGAAACACATCAAGCTGGTAGAAAATCAAAGGAGAGCCACTTACAGTTTCTGATGTCCGATATGAAGACGGCCAGCCCGCGCATTCCGTCTCCTTTCGACACAGCCGGCATGTTTGCAGGTCGTCGTCCTCTCCGGCCTTGCTCGTAGAAACCTCCTAAAGCTGGTCTGCTCTTCTCACCGGACCGGGAGGGGGGGTACGGCCAAGTTCAGGGGTAGCTAGCTGCTACTGCTGCTTCGCACTTCCTAACTTTCTGACCGGCTGGCTCTCGTCCCACTGAAGACACTGGGCGCTTGTGCTTAGCTAGCTCCGATAGCATGTACCGGACTCGCTTGGCGGCGGGGAATCAAGCAGCGGGATAAATTAATGTTATCCCGGATAACTGGACCGTTTCCGCTGCTACACCGAGCTAACCCTAGTATTTCATTCAAACCTCAACTATCCAGGATAAACGAGCGACGCTGTTCACCTCAGGCGCGACTTCATCGGATCTCAAACGACCGCCGTGTAGAAGTGTCCGAGATGAAGGTGACAAAACGTCGAAAAGTCCTGCCTTTTGACAATTTGTCGCTAAGTTACTCCGAGTCACGCACCGTTAAGCTAGCTGGTCAGCTAGCGAGCTAGCTGTCTAGCAGTATCATTCAAATCCTGAAGCACATCGCTGTCCGACGACGAACCTCTGCGGAGTCTGAGTGCCAACCGGCGGTAGGACGGCGCGACAGCGACTTTTATACCCACGAAGCCCGAATGAAGACCAAACGTCCTGATGGACATCCGCTGTGGTTGTCCAGCTTCAGGCTTCCTCTCGCGGCTCGGAGGAGGCTCGTGACAGCAGTAACGCGTGACCGCGCAACGCTCCCGTGAACGCGCACGCCGTTTGCGGACGATGAAGCCATTTGGAATAGGAGGAAGCAAAGGCTTTTCAGCTGAGTGCGCACGGAAGGAAACACGGAGACGTTTCTCCACGCACACGCAAACCTATCAGGAGACATATGTGACAGTCAGAAATCCTCACCTTCTGCTACATCGGAAAATTGCTGTTAAACATGTGAGTCCTTGAGAAAATCTACCAAATCTCAGTGTTGTTCACACACGCACACACTGGCTTCAATTTACACTACTCACTCTAAGGGATACTGTTATTTCCATGAGTGCTTTTCCTATTTGCTCTCAATTTTATTGAAATGCATAAAAGTCCCCCTATATATTACTAATAATGAACAAGTAGCACTTTATTTTCATTAGTTTATTTATTGTCCAAAAATTAAACTAGAATAAAGATTGCCCCACATACCAAACACGGACCTCATCAACAGCGAGTATTTCCTCCACTTGCTGCAGTGACAGCTCGACCTCGGCGTCTCCCGCTCTTCAATAACCTCATGATGTCGTTCTGAGGCGTTCCACTCTTCCACAAGTTCTACATGCGGTTCTGCAGGTCACTTGGGGGTCCGGTCTTCCAGTCTCTGCTTCAGCTGGTCCCAGACCTGCTCTATGGGGTTCAGGTCAGGGGTCATTGCTGGTCAAACCATGTGGCCACGCCCACTTCCGAAAGACCAGCTGTGTTCATTCTGGTGAAGCGTTATCATCCATGAACAGATGTTGGGGTGTTCTGGTGGAATTCTATGATGTCTGAGGTCAGAACCTGCAGTGACTGGACCGTCTACAAGAACCAGACTGTTGCTCCTCCTCAACTAAAGAACCCTGGAGACCATGTTGACCTTGGCGTGTCGCTCACCTCGCCTTCTCCAGCTACGCTGACCATCATCTGTGTGTGAGGTGACCCGACACTCATCCATGAACAGGACGGTAGACCGTTGCTGTATCGTCCAGGTCACATGGTCTGTACTGCAGACGGCGGTGTCTTGGTGTGGGTGGAGTCACCTGCAGCGGTCATCTGTCATTCCAGTCAAAGCGGTGGACTCTGACAGTAGTTCAGAGTCTTGATGCAAGTCTGCTGATGACACTTGGAGACTCACCAAGTCCACCTGCAGCACCTGCCTGTCCCCCACCAACCTGAAGGCGCTGTGGTCGGGTGGAGCTGCTCGCCGTTCAGTGTCGTGTTCATGGGATGAACTCGACTAAATCAGCTGTTTAGACCACACAATGCTGACTTGATGAAACACTGAAAAGGTTTTTCTTTTAGATTTTTTTTAGTTTTGGCCTCAATATGGAAGACAAACACAGTGTGGCCATTATGTGGAAAACACTAAATGAGGTGTGTCTTTCACCACTAAACTATTGCATCCCAATCCTGAAAATCTGTGAAGTGATACAAACACTACGAATATGAAATCTACTGCGTTTTTCTCATCCTCCCTAACTTATATGTCTATGACGACTCTCATTCATCCAGGTTGATTCCATCACACTAGTAGGTTTAGGGGCTGTCATCTGGACTTAGTTTTTAAAGTTAGAAGATGTTTCACTTCTTATCCAAGAGGCTTTGTCAATTCTGAATTAGCTGGTAACTAACTTTAACTTTAACTTGACAAAACTAAGTCCAGATGACAGACCCGAAACCTACTACTATGATCCTTTACTTATTGCAACTAATGTAAAAGCTGACTCTAGTTTGTTTTCTAAAGCTTAGGGTTTCTAAAGTTTTCTAAAGTTTATCCATTTTTGGGGTTAGGGTTGGGTTAGGCTAACCCTAACCCAACCCTAACCCCAAAAATGGATAAACAGAAAAGTTGTTTTTAATCACCTTAAATGACCAAGTGTCATTTGTACAGTTAACCAGGCCCTCCAGAGGTTTTCCCAGTTGCGGTCGGAGGTTGCTGTGCAGATCCTCTGCTCGTATAGTATTTGTATCATTTGTCAGACTTATTTCTTCAAACTTTTTCTTTTGCTCTGGACAAACAATGTCAGCTACTTTCAGCATACATTCTTTTAGAAACTCCCCGTCACTCCCCGTCAGGGCTTGTTATGCCGGGCCGTTTCCAAAGCCACAACTTTGCTACTAGCTTCTGTCACAGCTTCACTGGATTTTGTCATTTTTGTAAACATCTGGTGTGCAGCGTAGCTTCGTTGTAGTTGTTGGAGCTTATTGTTGCTTAGTGACAATTCTTATTGAATTCTTTGAGAATTGCGTTTACCTGCTTACAAATAAGGCACATGACTTTATCCAGGCCACAAGGTACAACAAAGTAATCATCTGTCCACTTAGCTTGAAAGCGCCTTTTCTCCTCGCCAACACGACGTTTTTCCTCAAAGGAACCTGCTCTGGCTTTCTTTTTCTGAGGGCCACCAAAAATCTTTCCAGCCTTTGAGAACCCCTGATCTAAATACACTCAGGTACAACAATTGATGGTTTTACTTTTCCAAAATTTTGATTGTATGCTGTCAAACACAGAAAACTAATGGCGTATATTTATATAGCAATTTTCTACCTTCTTTTGAAGGCCCAAAGCACTTCACAGTCCCATTTACCCATGCACACACACATTCAAACACTGTTGGCGGCTCCGCTGCCGAACACTGGCGCCAACCTCCAGAGGGGTTCAGTACCTTGCCCAAAGACACTTTGACCCATGGGCGTGCAAGGCAGGAATCAAACCTGCAATCTTAAGATCATGGGTCAACCCCCCTACCGTAGCACCGCGGCTGCCCAAGGTGAACTCGGTGTAGGGGCGGTCAATTAATTATAGATTTTAAACATTTAAAAATTCCATGCGCACCCTCCACGGGTGGTTTCTCATCTAAGCTAATACATCAAGCTCAGTGAATGTCTCAGGTGATAGAGAGCAGAGGATACAGTGCTGGAGGACAGATCTTCATGGGAGGACAAACCCCTGCATGGGATGTACCACCGGACCATAACTGAAGTGGCTGATATCAAGAAGTCCTACCAATGGCTAGAAAGGGCTGGTAAAGCCACAATCAATTGGCTGGAATAATATACAGGAACATGTGTGCAGAATATGGACTGGAAACCCCAAGGTCAAATGGGAAAAACCTCTGAAGGTGATAGATAGATAGATAGATAGATAGATAGATAGATAGATAGATAGATAGATAGATAGATAGATAGATAGATAGATAGATAGATAGATAGATAGATAGATAGATAGATAGATAGATAGATAGATAGATAGATAGATAGATAGATAGATAGATAGATAGATAGATAGATAGATAGATAGATAGATAGATAGATAGATAGATAGATAGACAACTTTATTTATCCCTTTTGGAGGTTCCTGCATGGAAATTGACATCTCCATCGCTTACAGCACTGGTTGACATGGTAGACAATGAGAGGGCAAAGATCCTGTGGGACTTCCAGATCCAGACTAGGATGGTAATGGCGAACCAACCAGACATTGTAGTGGTGGATAAAGAAGAGAGGAAAGCCGTTGTGGTGGATGTGGCAGTACCAAGCGATGGGAACATCAGGAAGAAGGAACATGAGAAACTGGAGAAATACCAGGGACTCAGAGAAAAACTGGAGAAAGCCTGGAAAGTGAAGGTGACAGTGGTGCCTGTGGTAATTGGAGCACTGGGGGCAGTAACCCCCAAGCTGGAGGAGTGGCTACCAGAGATACCTGGAAAGACCTCAGACCTCTCAGTCCAGAAAAGAACAGGAACAGCTAAGATACTGCAGGACCCTCAAGCTCCCAGGCCTCTGGTAGAGGACCCGAGCTTGGAGGAGAAACCACCTGCAGGGGATGAAAATTATTATTATTTAGTTTGTATTTCAAGCATTCTTCCTGAAATCCCAGGAGATTTTTTATTTTTGCATCAGCAATCTAGAAAAATACACTCTCATTGAAAATATCCCTATTTAGATTGTAAATCAAGAGTGTTGTCTAAAAGCCTTTTCATGCATGAAGTTAAAAAATGTTGCAAAACATGGAGGTGGGGGGAGAGGTTGTTTGGTGGCTCAAACGTCACGTGACAGCGCTTCGCTAACAGGATGCAGTACACGCGTTGCCCTGTGGGCGGCGCTGCGGCTCTTCACTTTAACTCCTTCCGCCACCACAGAAGAAGACGCTAAGCAGGCAACCTTCGTTCACTTACAAAACAACGGCGGAGCAGCAGAAACTCTCCGAACCGCGGCCGCTTAGACACCTGCTGCGTCGCGGAGAATGGGGCTCGACAGGTTCTGTAGTCCGAACAGTTCGGAACCTTTCTGGGTGAGTCATTTTTCCTGTCATCCCCTCTTAGTCAGAAGTTGTTTAGCGAACCGGCGCGTGCTTAGGACCCGGCAAGTCCGGTTCCGTTCAGTCTCTTCGGGCTTCTCCATCATGACAACAGATCGATGAAGCCGGAGTTCCGAACCTTGGTACCGTGACGCCGGACAGACTCAGGAACGTCGTTTTTCTTTAAACTTGGTTTCTCGTGTGTGAAACCCAGACCCGTTTTTTTCTTTTTCTTTTTTTTTTTTTTTTTTTTTTTGGGGGGGGGGGGGGGGGGGTAACGCCGATTAAATAAAAAAATAAAATTTCATCCGGAAAGACAAAGAGAACGAACCCGACCTCATCCTGGAGAACTCAACAAGAACAGTTCTCTTCTGGGCTTTAAGTCAATTTGATCATTTATTATTTTTTTCTCTGTTCCTTTAGCAGCAATTAACTGCAACCATAAATAAATAGAGTAAGAAATAGAAACAAATACATTAGATAAAATAATAGTAATAATAAACAAACAAACTGTGGCCAGTGACCCCACCGCTTCTCCGGGTTTAGGTGATAAAAGCAGAAATCAGAGAATATCTACGTTGTTCCTAAAGCCATTTATGGCAGAAAGTCCAGTTCTGTGACGGTCCTGATCCCACGGGGAGTCCAGCTTCCTGCTGATGGAGTTCTGGCTGACGGCTCTCATCCAGAGACCCAGAAACACAGCAGCAGGTTCTCCTTTGCTTGCAGAACCCGTGTCCACTTTCACTGATAGAACGGTTCAGTGAAAAGTTTTTTCTCACTGTCAAGCTGTTGGAAAAGCAGGACCACTATGACCTTTTGACCTTGTCCGCCTTTCCTCCAGGATTGGAACCGTAGCTGGAATACGTCTAATCCGGACCTGACTCCGTGCTTTCAAAGCACCGTGCTGGTGTGGGTGCCATGCCTCTACCTGTGGCTCTGTGCCCCTTTCTACCTGATGTACATGCGCAGCCACAACCGGGGCTACATCTGTATGAGTCACCTCAACAAGGCAAAAACGGTAAGACGTCCTTCCAGGATTATCATCAGATCGGTTCCTTCTTCTGTTAAAGTCCCGCTCTGATCACCCCGGTGGTCTTTCCATTATGATTCTGATGTTTAGGCAAAATCCAGAAATCGGTGCAGTTTTCTAGGACATAGTTTCTGAAGAGCGGCATCAGAAATTCCCCTCTGAGTTGTGGGCGGGGAAACCCTGAAGCAACTCCCCTTTTGCTGAGAGCTCTCTGTTTACATGGTCTCCTGCTAGCTTTTTAAACCCCCTGCCTAACAATAGCAGAGCGAAAGAAACAGCAGCAGAATCAGATCCATCTGTCCGTCCGGTTCTGATCCAGATTCCAGCCAGGAAAACAAAGACCTTCATGGATCTGTTGGTCTGCAGATGGAGGATAAGAAAGGGGCGGAGCTTGGAGACTGGGGGGTATTTTTGAAATACGATCTTTTCCAATCCGGATTTTTTTTGTCTTCTCCTGATTCACAATGATTAGAATAAAGAAATACATAGAAATGCAAATTTAATCCTAATTATCTGTATATATATGTCTTCCATCATCATAAAAATGTTACAATAACATGTTAAAAACAGCATTTTCATCACTAAACCTCACTGTAAATCTACAAAAACGCCCAAATGAAGTGTAATTGTTTCCACTGTTAGCCTTTCCTTCATGCTGAGCTGTGGCCTTTAAACCGTTTTGGTTAACTTGGACAAAACTTCCTGAATCCTGATCAAAATGTTTGGATCACAGTAGATCAGGGGGGTCAAACTTATTTTTTACTGGGGGCCACATCAGCATAGTGTCTGTCCTCAAAGGGCAGATAGAACTTATACATGTAACTAAATGTGATGAAAATAAATGTAACAACTCCTTAATGTTAAATAACTCATTATTTATTATAACTTTTTTAAGTGATAATTACAGTTGCATAGAAAACATATGTTTGTTTGTTACTCTAACATAAATTCTTTTAAATTTTCACCGCTTATTAAAACCAACAGAACTCCATTAATGAAGGATCAAACTGTCCAAGTGAATAAACAGACATAACATAAAACGGAGCTGCAAAGAACATGAATTATAGTGTAACATTTTACAACAAAAGGCTGCACACAACAACAATGTGTCTGCATTCACACAGACCTGCAAACATTGAATAATTACAACAGCAGCTACACATAAATAATATAAAATAACATGGAGGGCCACATTTGGCCCCCGGGCCTCGAGTTTGACACCTGCAGTAGACGTAAGCATCATTTTAGTTTAATGTTTGGATTAATGCTGCATTGAGCTTTAAACCAACGAGCTCTCACATTACTTTGATAAAGAGGTGAAAATGTTTTTTTTAAATATAGCTTCCTTTCATCTCCGGCTCAAAACAGACTTCAGGGAAAACAAAAGTAAAAGTGAGAAATGAATAAAACCCAAATATAGTAAAAACAAAACTTAACTAGGATCAGACTAAACAAAAAATAATTTATTTTGATTTGAATTAAATGGTTTTCTTCAGTCAAAGCCAGAATAATGCATTAAAACAAAACAATCATCAGGTCTACATTCATTCAATGACGTATTAAACTGAGGATAATTAGACATTAAATCAAATATTTATTGAAAGGAAGTCAAAGGAAGTGAACTTCTATAATCCCACCTCTGTTCTACTGTAACCATTTATTACATGATTTATCAATAAAGCACATGATGAATTACTTAATTATTAGGTACAAATAGATGTAAATATTTTAGAAGTCACCATAGTAAATATAGATCAGTTATCTAAAATATATGCAGATTATGTTCATCAGAAAAATCCAGACTATGATTAAAAATAACACTATATCAGGATAAATAGACAAAACACTGTTTCAGAAACCTCCATAGCATAAATTGATCAGATATCAAAAATAGATGCAGATTATTTTTCATTAGAAACAATCATGAATTCATTTTTGTAGCAAGTGAAGTGATATAATTGGAGATCAATCACTTTAATCATCTTTACTAGGTAAGTAATTATTATCATTATAATGTAATGCTGTGAAATAACAGGGTCCATATTCTGACCATTGTCCACCTTCTTCTGATTGACAGCTGTCCTTCTGGGTTTTATCAAATGAACGAACGTCTTATTGTGTTAATGCAAATCTTTGTTCACTGAGCAGTAATGTGTTTGAGGCAGACGCCTCTTCACTGAACTGTAGGTTTTCTGTCGTTGGATTTATGCTGCAGAACGGTTACAATGGAAGCAGATGAAGTCATCCTTCTCCCCAGCCTGCTATAATTCTTATATTCCTCTGATGAAAATTGTGTTTTTATTATGTTTTTGTGGCGTTTTACTCATGATGGAAGATGTAAGTAAAGAAAATGAAGCTTAAAACTGCATTTCTGAGTATTTTTAATTCAAATCCTTGTGAATCTGGAGCATCTTGTAGAAACCTCAATCAGCCGGTCACATGCTCCCTGCTCCAAACTCTGAAACAGGGAGGGGAAGGGGGGCGGGGTTGCTCTGCCCCACAGCTCAGAGGTGATACTGCTCGCCATTTTTGTCCCACTGCTCATGTTACCTTGGAGCTGTGAGGGGCTGTAAACTAGCGTGACAGTGTGAACGGATGGATGATGGGAGGTGGGGGGAGGCCAAATCCAGGGCAACAGTCCCGCCCACAAATGAACTCCTGCCGCTCTGCAGAGACTATGTCCATGAAAGCAACACAGCATTTCTTAGATTTTGGCTAAAAGCGGCGTCTTCATCATCAAGAGACCACCAGGAACCAGGAAACCCACTCAAAAGAGGATGAGAGTGGGACTTTAAAATAAAAAAGTAAAGGAAATATGTTTTGGTTTCTGGTGTTTTTATTTAAATCTCCTTTTGTCCTCCAGGCTGTGGGTTTCCTGCTGTGGATCATCTGCTGGTTGGATGTCTTCTACTCCTTCTGGGAGAGGAGTCACAGTAGAAACGTCGCCGCCGTCCACCTCGTCAGCCCCACCCTGCTGGGCCTCACCATGGTCAGACCAGCTCCTCTCTGTTTCAGTACATTTGTGATTCTGTTGTATGATTCCTGCTTTTAAGTAACACTACATTCAAAGACAGAGGATGTGTGCCTAAACTGCAGACAGACGGTCGTTTTATGACCCGTTCTGCCTCCTACCTGCTCCGGTTGTCAGAATGCTCCATGAAATGTGTGGTGCTGAACCACAGGTGTGTATTTGCTAAGCAGTTTGCAAATGATCTGCAAATGTTGTTGTGCGCTGCAGCTGCTGGCCACCCTGCTGGTCCAGTATGAGAGGATGAAGGGCGTGCAGTCGTCTGGAATCATGCTCATCTTCTGGCTGCTGGCGCTGCTGTGCGCCTCCGTCACCTTCAGGTCCAAGATCCTGCAGGCTCAAGACCAGGTCCGAGCCCTGAGCAGTTGGAGTCAGTGAAACCCATTGACTGTACGTGAGAACTGGACTGAGCGGTCCAAACAGGAAGTGGCTCGACGAAGCCAAAATCCCAAAGACGTCTATAGAGAAATAAACAGCTGTTACTCCGTCATTCTTATTCCTTTTTAACATCTTTTTGATGATCCTCCTTTTATATTTATTTCTGTATTTCAAGGTATTCAAGTTATAAGCGAACCAATCAGATTTCTCAGTAAGAGTAGGTGGTCTCACGTCCAAAGTTTGAAGCGTTTGACAGATTTCGTGTAGTGGTAGGGGCGTGGCCTCCCAACAAGCTCACTCCTGAGTGGTTGCCATAGAAACGTCTATGACCGACGTGGACCAATCACTGCATAGTGACATGGGCTGGGTGTAGTATGAAAAATGGCGCCTGACTTGTCTCCGTGTGGTTGTGCGTGACGTCACGCTCGCTCAGTCCAGTTCTCTGATACCGTCCATGGTGAAACTTTACTGAGTGAAGTCATGGAAGCTTCTGTCGGGGGTTAAAGGGGCGAAACTCACCCGTTTGTCCTTTCAGCCCGAGGCGGTGAGTGGGTGGAGGTACACCACCTTCTACGTCTACTACGCCCTGCTGCTGCTTGCCCTCGTCCTGTCCTGCCTCAGCGACCAGATGCCCCTCTTCTCTCAGGCTGTCAAAGACCCGGTGAGAACCCCCCACACTGTTTTCTCCTCTGGTTGTGCCACAGACATTTTCTTTGGCTGTAGAACCAGCACCAGTCCGGTCATAAAGCTCCCACGTTATCTGACACGATGAGGCGTCGCACAACATTCACTCACATCCTGATTCCTGTTCTCCAGCCAAGGCTCCGCCTCAATGACATGAAACCAGCTGAATCTTTTCTGTGACTCCGGCCGGTCGTTTTCCTCCACAGCATGAGCTCTGACGTCCCTGTGGCCGCTTTCAGCGCCTGCGAGACACAGTTCAGGGCTTACTCCGTTCTCTGAGCCTTCAGCGGCGCCAAAGCCTGAGTTTAGATCAACTGAGTCAGGCTCAACTGGTTTTTCTGTACACAGATTCCTGGATGTAATCACAGGCTTTTGTTTTAAGAAAATAACCGGTGACAGATGTAAACATTTTCCTTTTCTCTTTAGTTTAAACTCTCAAAGTTCAAACCAGTTTATAGAATTAAAAACAAAGATCTGATCAAGAATAAAGATTTACGTAGATCTGGCAACCTGACTGCATTACAGGAGTCACAGCACAGTGATTGACAACAGTCTACAACCAATCAGGACCCAAAAAAACACTGTTTAAATAATTCTGAGAAACAGCGAAAGGCAGAGCTTTGTTGTCATTGCACAGGTACAACAGCTATTCCCTTGAGCAAGACTGCAAGAACAAGATATATAACCAAAAAACAACAACTGCTAATTGGGACAGCCCTGGGGTAGAAGCCGTCTCTGAGGTGGAGAGAACTCTCAGAGGGGATGTTTGATGATGCTCCTGCTGAGGCGGGTAGATGTGGAGCTGAGGGGTCATACAGCAGCAGATGACCTTCTCTTCGTCCTCACAACCTCTCTGCCTCACTGCAGCTGCAGGATCACACTGACGGCAAAGGTCAGCAGATTCTCTATGCTGGAGAGGTCAAAGGTCACCAGCAGCTGGGTGTTCAGGTTCTCCCCTCTCAGTACCACCCCAGGAAGGGAACCTGCTGCTGCTGAGCCTTCTTTACCGCCGTCTTCTCACTCCAAAAGACGTCTGGCCTCCCCAGAGAACAAAGGGCTTGCAGTCCAAAAACCATTATGTTGATGATACATTAAGACTTAAAAACCTAAGCGATTCAGTTGTACAAACTTCAATATTTCTTTAAAAACTGTTTTCACTTCAGACTAATTATTCATCTTTCAATAATGTAGAGATATCGTGATTATTTTGACACTGGTTCTAGTCAAATTCTGACTTTCCATTCCTGGGTTCTAAAGGGCCCATATCATAAGAAAGGAACATTTCAGCCTTAAAGTGTATTATAATGTTAATTCCTCACATAAAAACAACTCCAAAGCCGTATTTTGATCCGTTCACGCATCTGAGTGTTCCTGTAACGCCTGCTTTCAGAGCTTCAATGGCAGGATGGTTGGAACACATGCAGTGGTGGGTTAGGCTCCTCTGATAAAAGCCCTTTAAAGACAACAGAAACAGAATGTTGCAGTTCCTCCAATTACCACTAGAGGCTGGTATCAGAGGGGATCATTTCCACATTGACTCTAGTGTCTCGGGCTGCATTCAGACTGGACACATCTGGTCCGGTTAAAGTTCGTTTCCCCGATAATCCAGGACTAATGTTTAGTCAGAATGCACTCATTTGGACTCTGGTCCGGGACCAGGAACCACTCTAGGCCCCAGCTTTGGAGTTGGTCTGGCTTTGTTTCCAATCGGACCGAGCTTCGGTTTGCTCAATGATTCCTTAGTCTGAATACGCTCTGTGCTTGGGACGGAACAACTCAAACTTTACTTATTTGTATAGTGCCTTTCATATGAGTAGAAAACACAGAGCTCTGTAAATAAAAGGAAATAACAGTCATAAAATATGAAAATTAATTAAAACAGAAAACAAAGGACAGTCATAAACCGTTGGAACACCTCCCTCACAAAATTCCTCCCTCCACCCACACAAACATTTTAAAAAAGACATTACAAATGATTAAAACATTACCTTAAAAAATAATAAATGTAATAATAATAAAATAGGGTAGTATAAAAAATATAAAATATATATATGTATCTATTTTATATATGCACGGTGGCGCAGCAGTTAGCGCTCTTGCCTCACAGCAAGAAGGCCCCTGGTTCAAGTCAAGACATGAAAAACACAACATCAATGGGGGCCTTTCTGTGTGGAGTTTGCATGTTCTCCCCGTGCATGCGTGGGTTCTCTCCGGGATATCCGGCTTCCTCCCACCGTCCATAAACATGCTTCATAGGTCAATTGGTTAATCTAAATTGTCCATAGGTGTGAGAGTGAATGGATGTGTGATTGTGGACATTCTACCCTGCAACAGACTGGCGACCTGTCCAGGGCAT
Source organism: Oryzias latipes (assembly GCF_053564925.1). NCBI lineage: Eukaryota > Metazoa > Chordata > Actinopteri > Beloniformes > Adrianichthyidae > Oryzias > Oryzias latipes. The sequence continues at coordinate 1,647,121 of NC_136244.1, read as the reverse complement.
CCACAAGTGGCCGGGATAGGCTCCGGAACCCCCTGACCCCGAAAGGGACAAAACATATAGAAAATGAAATGAAAAAATGATGGAGGATGGATGGATGGTTTCCTGATTGGCTCTTTACCCTGTCAATCAATCTCCTCCATGCTAGGTATCCTGTACAGAATACGTTCAGCTTCCCATCTTGACCTAAATATGCACGATATGAGGAAAACTCACGATATTAGTGATCAATATTGCGATGATGATATAATTTGAGGTACATAAACAAATAGCAAAACAACCAAAAACATAGTGTCCATTTCACTGCAACCGTTTAAAAATGTAACTGTAAATGACATCGTCTACACAGAGGCCAACATCGGACATGAAGGGGTTTTATCCGATTGGTCAACAACGTCCATCTGATTGGTCACATGCATAAATGGATTTATTTGGTTTGTTAAATACTTCCAAGATTGTTTCTGCACATTTAAGGAAACCATTTATTGCAATTGTTGCCGTCTTTTGCGATATGCGTATTGCACAGCTTGATGTTGTGATCACGATAAACTTTCCATTTATTGTGCAGGACTCGATCGTAATCAGATCTCTGTTTTTATTCTCTAATACTGGACCTATTTCTCTACCAAAGTTTGAACTTTGAGGTAAAAATGTGTGAAAGTGTGGTGATTTTACAGAATTCCACAGATTTCACCTGTGCAGGATAGTTTTAGAATAGTCGCATAAATGAGGAAGTTCTGTACTGACTGAAGCTCTGAGTTGGTGATGATCTCTGGTCGTGTGTGCAGAACCCCTGCCCTGAGCCTGGAGCGTCGTTCCTGTCCAGGATAACCTTCTGGTGGATCAGCGGGTGAGCACACACTCTGGGTTCCTGGTGGGAGCAAAGGTCCAGTTCCTGTTCTGGTTTCATTCAGGATGATGGGATTTCCCCGGGAGTCTCTTCTTGTGCTCAAAACAATTGGTGGAGCTGGTTGTACCAGTTTGACTACGTTTGCCACCTGCACGGTCGTACCTGAGCAGTCTTGGCACACCTGTGAGGGTTGGGGGCTGAAACACCTGCGCTCATCCATATATTTCTTCTCTTCCTAGGTGTGTGACAGATAAGACTTTTAACTTTAACCATTTATCTGCTGCAGCAGATGGCTGTAGGTTCAGACAGTGAACCTAAGCAGGTGTTTTTAAATCTGTTTTTCTCTAATGACGAGCTTTCTGAAGGCCTCAGCGGTTCAGAGCTGCGGGTCCACAGGCTGCTGGCCTGCCCATAAGTCCATGGATTAGTTCTGTTCCCATTTCAGGTCAGAGTTTGAGATGAAAAACAGCCTGAGCTGGGACGAAAGCTCATTTGGATGCATAAGAAGCAGCATTTAGAAGAACTATAACTATTCTCTAATAAAAAATGAATTCACAACCTTTCATCATCATAAAGTAGAGAGAGACGAGTTGAAGTCACAGGAAGACACAACCTTTTCTGGGTGGTAGAATAGCTTTAAATAGGAAATGTTGCTCAATAAATTCCAAATCTTTCTAGCATCTCTGCACCAGAAGCAGCATAGAAATGTGTGTTTTGGTGGTAAAGCTGTAGAAGAAGCCAGCAGCAGGCCTCCACTCTGCACAGCAGCTACACACAGAAAGGAGACGCACATATTCTGAGGTCTGTCTCTTTCAGGATGATGTTGTCTGGGTACAAGCGTCCCCTGGAGGAGAAGGACCTGTGGTCCCTGAACCCAGAGGACCGGTCCCACTGCGTGGTCCCGCAGCTGCTGCGCCGCTGGACTGCAGAGTGCCACAAAGTCAAGAGGTAGGATGGAATGTGAGCAAAGGGGTTCAGACTGTAAATGGATGAGAGTTGAACGCTCAGGAAGTGCTCTTGAGCATTCATCCTTCAAACTTTGTGTTCAGTTCCTTTGTTGCTGTGTGTTTGTGCTTCAAGAAAGACACTTAGAGGGTACCCTCCTCCAAAAAATACTGATCTGCACTTAATGAAACTCTGGAGCGAATCCCCCAGTCGGCCGGTTCCATGCAAGGCCAACAACATCGGTCAGCAGTCTTCAAGTAGTTTGTGTTTTAGCAGCAGACACAGATTCTGCTTCTGTAAGAGCTTTGAGTGCCTCTCAATGGGACTGTCAACAGCTTGAATGTGCACCATCATCATGGTGTTAGCGGGGTGCAGAGGGAAGCAGATGCTGCTGTAGTGAGACACCTGTAACAGGTGTCCTGTATATATACTGTTACAGGACACCTGTTACTAGCTCCTGTAACAGGTGTCCCACACCTGTTACAGGAGCCTGTGTCCTGTTACAGTATATATACAGGACACTTGTTACAGGACACCTGTTACTAGGTCCTGTAACAGGTGTCCCAACAGTATATATACAGGTGTCCTGTATATATACTGTAACAGGACACAGGCTCCTGTAACAGGTGTGGGCAGGTGTGGGACACCTGTTACAGGAGCCTGTGTCCTGTTACAGTATATATACAGGACACCTGTTACAGGACACCTGTTACTCGCTCCTGTAACAGGTGTGGGACACCTGTTACAGGAGCCTGTGTCCTGTTACTGTATATATACAGGACACCTGTTACTAGGTCCTGTAACAGGTGTCCCAACAGTATATATACAGGTGTCCTGTATATATACTGTAACAGGACACAGGCTCCTGTAACAGGTGTGGGCAGGTGTGGGACACCTGTTACAGGAGCCTGTGTCCTGTTACAGTATATATACAGGACACCTGTTACAGGACACCTGTTACTCGCTCCTGTAACAGGTGTGGGACACCTGTTACAGGAGCCTGTGTCCTGTTACTGTATATATACAGGACACCTGTTACTCGCTCCTGTAACAGGTGTCCCACACCTGTTACAGGAGCGAGTAACAGGTGTCCTGTAACAGGTGTCCTGTATATATACTGTAACAGGACACAGGCTCCTGTAACAGGTGTGGGCAACCGGGCCGTCTTTTATCCTCCCCTCTGAAATGAAAAACACATCCCATGATATTGTTACCACATTCAGTTGTTACTAAGGGGAGAACCAAAACTTCTGGTGAGGCTTCGTTCTGCCATCACAGTCCTCATCTGTGGAACAGCCTGTCGGAGAACCTCAGGACCGCAGAGACTGTAGAGGTTTTTAGGAAGAAGACCCAAATATTTAATTTGGTTTTTAGTTGGTCTTATCTGCTTATTTATTTGTATTATTTTTAGCGTATATTATTTCATGTATCTAATTTTATTTTATGCATATAATCTTATTCTTAGTTTTATGTCTTTATATTCATCTTATCCTTCAACCCCAGTGTTTTCTTGTGGGGATCTTTTCTACCAGGACTTGCCGGCTCGGTCGGTTGTTGTTGCTGCAGTTGTTGCCCTTGCTGGGGCGGCTGGAGTTTAAAATTGCAGCCTCACGGCTGTGAAGGAAGCCCTGTTGCTGGCCGGGTATGGGGGGGCACTGTGGTGAGGAGATTCCCAAATAGCGGTTTCTCACAGCAGAGCCAAGCCGTACATTTCTTTGAGTAGTTACTTTTATCAGTATTCAATGCGTGTGTGGGGTCATGGGAAGTGGGAAGGGTGAAGGTTGGGTTTTTATTGTAATATTGTGTGTTTTGTTTTAAATGTTAAAGTGCTTCGAGTTGCGCAACGTATGAGAAGCGCTTTAAAAAACATTTTTTAACTCCCATTAAACCAGCATAGGTTGGTTTAACAGACCAGATTTCCCTCCATTTAACGTTAACCAGAAGTTTGACACCAGAGTGGAATAAATGTCCTCTGGCTGCAGGAGGCTGATCCGGGTTTGGTGGACTCTGCCTTAAGTCTATAAAACCTTTGACCAACCGGGAGAAAGGAGCAGGAAGATGACATGAAGAGTCACGTGATAAAGACCTGATGAGCAGCAGGATTTCTGAATCATGGAAATAACGTCACACAGTCAGATTATTGTTGCCAACTTAACTGCAGCAATGAATCAAACAGACCCATTCCTATGAGGAAAGCAGAAAGCTGCAGACTTCCATCAGCAGGTAAAAGAGGCGGAGCTTCCAGTGTTTGCTTGGAACAGGTGTGTCCACTGCTGTGTGCAGAAAGACGGGTTTCCTTTGTTCTCCTTCTGTTGTGGAGCCTTCATTCATGCTCTGACGGCGAAAACGTGAGGATTTGTTCTGTTTCTGCAGACAAAGCGGCGACTGAAGCTTCCCTGACGGGTCTCACAGTGGAAACCACGTGTCCTTTTCCACACATGTGTCATAACAGCAGCAATGATGATGTTGAAGCTAATATTCTATGCTCTTCTCCCAGGACGGAAGAAAAAATGCTGTACTCGCCCAAGCAGCCCCCCCATGGTGAAAACAAAGAGGTCCGAGCCGTTGAAGAGTCTGAAATCCTGATCGTGAAATCTCCAAAGAAAAGCAGGGAGCCCTCCCTGCTGTGGGCTCTCTGTCTGACGTTTGCTCCGCACTTCCTGGTGTCCTGCCTGTACAAGCTCATCCAGGACATCCTCATGTTTGTGGGGCCAGAGATCCTCCGGTAAGTTTGCCCCCCCCCCAATTGGAACTTGACACTGTGGACCTTATCCACAGCAGCAGCACCATTTATAGATAGATGTGAGTGGTGGTGATTTGTGTGAGTGGGGGGATGGAGGGAGATCATCAGTGGTCTTGCATGTCTTCCATTTCCTAATAATTGCCCCCACAGGTGATTTCTTTACTCCAAGCTGCTTTCCTGTTGCAGATTCAGTCTTCCAGCTTGTTGCAGGTCAACAGTTTGGTTTCTGGTGTCCTCAGACAGCTCTTTGGTATTTAGTGGAGTTTGGAGTGAGACTGTTTGAGGTTGTGGACAGGTGTCTTTCTATAGATAACCAGTTCAAACAGGTAGAGGACCGAGGATCATGCACAGAAGAAGGTACAGGTCTGCGACAGTCAGAAATCTGGCTTGTTTGTAGGTGAAAAAATACCGTAAATTCCGGACTACAAAGCGCACCCGATTTTTAGCCGCACCCACCCATTTTCACGTGTTTAACTAATTTTATATATACACAAGCCGCGTCGGGGTACAAGCCGCATGAATTAGGCAACATTGTCATCCTGACGGATCACTTCCTGACTCAGAGTGTAAGTGTGATTTATTAGCACACAGTGGGTGGAGTCATTTTTGCCTCAGGCTCATGTCTTTGAGTCTATCTGCATCTGCCAAACAGTATGCACCTCTATTCTGTTCACAAGTTCCTCAGTTATGGTTTTTATTTTTATTATTTTTTTTTAACTTATTGACAATCTAGGTATCACACATAAAATTACAAACAGTAACCATATAATCAACATTACATCCCTCAGTTATGATGAGGAAATTTACATCCCCGATCCCCCATTTCCCATGAGTCTTAGGGGCTAAAGGCGGGGCCAACGCCCGGCTCGCCATACTGTTGTACGTGTTTAAGAATGAGCAGCAGTGCATGGAGGGGTGAACGGGTACAGCTCTCCTTCCGCTTGTGTCGCGGCAGCGTTATGGGAGTAACAGGGCTGTTTAAAAAACACACTAGTAAAATAAAGCAGCGACGACTGAAAAGCGCGCGCCTCAGCGCGATACGCGCGCCTCCTCGCGGGGCGTGGGTCAGAAGTTTCCTTCCACAACAAACACTTGCTCCGCGGACGCCTCGAGTAAGCCCTGGCTGCAGCCTGCAGAATGGCTCGACGCCTCCGCGCTCCCGCGCGCTCCTTGTCTCCCCTTCCTATCTACTCCGACAGCTCTGGCCAGCGCGGCTACAGGGAGGAGCGCTTCGTCCCCATTGCGCCGGTGGACGGAGCAAATCGTGTCTGTGCAGAGCAATCGGACTTAATACTGATCGTTTTGTGTATGAGGGGGCGGATGCGTTGTTACGTGTGGGAGCCTTCAGACTGCCATCAGCCCCGCAGCTCACACGACACGCAGTCTCCAGCTCACACGGAGGCTGTGAGCGTTTCAATGCAAATCTCTGCTCAGTCCTTAGAAACCGTTAACACGACCACGTCAATTTGTGTTTCCAGTCGTGTCCCGACAAAATAAAGGCTGATATTATTGCCACATATTTACATGCAGCCAGCCGAGTCACTATGACTCAGAGGTAAATGCACTCCTGAGCATGCGCTGTTCTCTCCGTCACGCAGCTGACCGGCTTTTCCAAACCCGTTGGTGATTTTTTCACGCTGCTTTTAACGATTGCTTTTAACTTGAAAGCTTCATCATATTGTAGCGGCGATCACGTGCACGTTGGGTCTAATGGCACCAAAGGATTCTGGGATGCGGCTGGACATGCGTGTTTCGTTTTGTTGAACCATGACTGAAGTGTCTAAGACCTGAAGTCAAGTCCATGCTGTTTGGCTGCTTAGAGGTGTGTTGAAAAACAAATGACTTGTGTTTGATGTTAGAGAATTCAAACTATTCACTGTGTCCAAAAATACGTACACGGCGGTCGCCAATAAAATCCAATAATTAGCCGCGTCACTGAATAAGCCGCAGGACTGTAAGCGCAGGAAAAAAGTAGCGGCTTGTAGTCCGGAAATTACGGTACTTATTTTCCACCATAATTTACAAATAAAATCTTTAAAAATCAGACAAAGGGATTTTCTGGATTTATTTCTCATTTTGTCTTCATAGTTGAGGTTTATTTTTGATGAAAATTACAGGCCTCTCCCATCTTTTGAAGTTAGTTTATGGTTTCTGCTCATCACAGCCTTCACCACACCTTTCTGATGTTGTCATGTCTGTACTTCAGTCTGACTGTGGTTTCAGCTTCTAGGCAGCCCAGAAACTTTAAATCAGTCTTCTGGACGCTCTGCTGTTCATTTGAAATTTGTCCTGAAATTCTGGCCTTTTGGAGCTTTTTGTATTTGTTTTTTTTCTCACGTTTTTCCAACTGTGTCAGTGCAAAAGACGAAAAGAAAAAGGTGTTTTGGAGCGAAGTCTGATCCAGTTGGATTTCTGTTCTCTTCAGCTAGAATGGAGGCGTGTCCGGTCCTCCTCTGCATTCAGGGGAGCTGTTGGCCTCTCGCCATGGCGGCAGAGTTTCCAGCAGTTTTAGACGGCGCTGGTTCTCATTGTTCTAGAAACATGAGAACCTCCCCATCCCAAAATAAAATAATGATGATGAGTTTGCTGGTTATTGGATTTCTGAAGCTGACAGCCCCGCTCCGCCTCCCCACAGCTGGTCCTCCACGCCACGCCGTCTGAGCTACGATCATCTTTTGCCTCAATTATGAAAATAACAGATCGATTTTGTCCAGAAACTACTAATAATTTCCATTTTCTCCCTTTCTTTTCATAACATCTCAATGAGTGAACATTAAATTGAGCAGAGGTTTACTTCAGACGTGGTTTTATGGCGCTGGTTTCACAGCCGCTGGGCCGGACGCCGTCTGTCGGTTCCAAAGGGGTTAAGGACGAGCTGGATGTGGAGCACGTGTCGGTAACTCCTCAGGTTGTTCTTGTCGTCATTTTCTTTTTCCCATTTGCCCCTCACAGGCTGCTGATCCTGTTTGTCAATGACCCCGATGCCCCCTCCTGGCAGGGCTACTTCTACGCCGCGCTGCTCTTCGTGTGCACGTGCGTGCAGTCGCTCATCCTGCAGAGGTACTTCCACGTGTGCTTCGTGTCTGGCATGCGGCTGCGCACGGCCGTCATCGGAGCCATCTACAGGAAGGTATTGCAGGAATGCAGATCGGCGAAGCGGCAACCCACCGCACTTACCCGCCGCTCTAACCGTCATGGCGTCTCCTCAGGCGCTGGTCATCAGCAGCGCGGCTCGCCGCTCCTCCACGGTGGGGGAGATTGTCAACCTGATGTCCGTGGATGCTCAGCGCTTCATGGACCTCGTCACTTACATCAACATGATCTGGTCTGCCCCCCTGCAGGTGGTGCTCGCCCTTTATTTCCTTTGGGAGGTGAGAAAGACAAAGAGGTGCTTTTACTTTGAAAGGCACGCTTCAGCTGGTCATGTGACTGATAAACAAAATGATGCTTTTTACCCCTGATCCTGAATTTATTTAAAAGAATCCCTGGTGTTTTAGCTTTCATGTAGAAGCTAAATTAGCTGCACAGAAGCTAAGTTTGGAGCTAAGGTGGTTTGATGGGGCTGTGCATCAGTGGGCGTCCAAAGGTTTAAACTCTGAGCGGTCTGGATTACAGAACCTGGGTCCGTCTGTGCTGGCCGGAGTGGCTGTGATGATTCTGATGGTTCCCATCAACGCCGTCATCGCCATGAAAACCAAAACCTATCAGGTGGGACTGTTGAGGTTTGGCCTCCTCTTCCTCCGGCGCCGCCGTGGCTCCGCCCTCACTAAGCTGCTGTTGTGTCGGAGCAGGTGGCCCAGATGAAGAACAAGGACAGCCGCATCAAGCTGATGAACGAGATGCTGAACGGCATCAAAGTGCTGAAGCTCTACGCCTGGGAGATGGCCTTCAAGGAGAAGGTGTCCCAGATCCGGGAGAACGAGCTGAAGGTCTTGAAGAAGGCGGCCTACCTGGGAGCAGTGTCCACCTTCACCTGGGTCTGCGCCCCCTTCCTGGTAAGTCTGACCGCAGCCTGCTGCAGCCTCAGGAAACGGCTGTTCACATGGTGTCTGTGTCAGAAGACAGAGAAAGAGGTAGACTTTGTTTTTTTTAATTGTATTTGAGAAACGTTTTTGGTCGTTTTGGTGTTTTTAGTCTGAGACGATGAAGGTGATCCGCGTGTCCAGAGCAGCACAGGATCACGCCAGAGTCCAGCCAGCGGCTGAGAGCTGCTCTGTAGAACTAATCTGCTGGAAGCTGAGGGTCCGTTTACCTGTAGAAGAGTCTGACCTCAGAATGAAACCTGGAGGGCTCTTATATTCCAGAAGGTGGATCAGTGAATCATTTTGTTCTGACTCTGCTGCAATAATCACCTGTGTGAGCGGCGACAGATGATTTGACTCTGTCCACCTCTTGAGTGGCATAGGCCGGCCATGGAATCGAACCCTCTTCTGGTCATGGAGTGGATGCTTTTCTAAGAGGTCACTGATTTGACCAGCAGGGGCTCAGGCGGTTGACGAAGTTGTCCAATGATCAAAGGGTCGTTGGTTCGATCCCCGGACAACTGTTGTGTGTCCTTGGGAGAGACAGTGTGGCTCCACTGTTGTGTGAATGTGTATGAACGTCCCAGTGATGGTCAGAGGGGCCGTAGGCGCGACTGTCAGTCCGCCCCGGGGCAGCTGTGGCTCAAACAGCACTCAAACAGATAAATGGAGGTGAAGTGAGGACGTCACTCATACTTAGACATGTGAAGGAGGGAGACGTGACTGTGTTTATGTTTATTCCATACAGTGATTGAATCTGCTAGTTTGCTCACTTAAAAAGATTAGTTTAGTAATCTTCTTCAGAGAAACATGTCAGCTGTGAGAGACAGAATTAAAAAAAAAAAGAATCCAGAAATTCACATCGCTTGTTTTTTTAGTTTTTTTTTAAAGAATTTATATAATGGTGCAGAAAATGGGAGTTGAGTTTTCTTTAAGAAGCTCTTCTGTCCTTCACTGGTTACCTGTATTAATGTCCCCTGTTTGATCTGGTTATTTGTTAAAAAAGACACCTGTCCACACCCCTAAACAGCCTCCCTACCATGACCAAAGAGCTGTCGAAGGACACCAGGGACAAAACTAGAAAGCAACTCTATGAGAAGAGGTCAACCATTGTAGGAATACTTAGAAAAAAGGAGAAGATCACTGACAAGCTTCCTCCACCCGGAGATCTTACCTGGAGATCTCACCTGGAGATCTCACCTGGATCTCACCTGGTGGGGAACAAATTATGATGAGAACGGTGAGGAAACAATCCAGAACGACACGGAGGAACTGGTCGGTGACCTGAAGAAAGCTAGGACCACAGGAACACAGGTCGCTATGGTAACGGTGACGTTGTCAAGGACTCAAATCCAGCAGTTGACCAAAGGTCCCTCTGCTCCAGAGATCATCCGGATGATCCAGAGGAGGACTTGGGAGAAGGTCATGTGATAAGATAAAACCAAGAGGGAACTCTGGTATAAAGAATGCTGAGTTGCATCACAGGAGCACCATACCTACTGTAAAGCATGGAGGTGGAAGCATCATGGTTTGGAGCTTTGGGGACAGGATGACTGCAGTGTATGGTTAGATTTTATTTAAAAAAAAAACTCCTTCTGCCTGTGAGAGGACTGAAGATGAAACACGTCTGGATCCTCCAGGACGACAAAGATCCCAAACGCTTCCCCAGGGCAACGAAATATCCTCCGTGGGAAAAGCCTTCCAAGGTTCTGGAGGGTTCTAGTGGGTCTCTAAATCCAAAAGAGAGGAGTAAAAGTCTGTTGCTCAGCAACAAGCCCAAACATCACAGCTCTTGAGAAGATCTGCATGGAGGAATGGACCAAAATAGCAGCAACAGTGTTCAAACCTGGAAAGACCTTTGACCTCTGCCATTAATAATGGAATAATTGTAATAATGTAATAATTATAATGTAACCATAAATTATTGAGGGGTACTTTTGGTTTTGACCAAATCTTTATTTTCTGCACCATTATACAAATAAGTTCTTTAAAAATCGAGCAATGCCATTCCCTGGATTCTTTAGTTTACATTCTGTCTCTCACAGTTGACATGTTTCTATCATCGATGAATATTACAGATTGATCTTTTCAAGCTGCCTGCGTTTCGCAGAAGGCAGATCCTGCAGAACAGGACAGAGCAGCTGACCGACCCAGTCCACAGAAACCAGCATCTCCAGTATAAACCAAGCTGAAAAGCATCTGAGACAGCATGCTGGTGTACCGGCGCTGAACTTTAGCCTTTATTTGCTGCATTTCTGCTGGCTAAGGTCATGGTTCCCATGGTAACTGCTGCGTCTGTTGTGTGTTCCCAGGTCGCGCTGTCCACCTTCTCTGTGTACGTGCTGATTGACGATCAGAACGTTCTGGACGCTGAGAAGGCCTTCGTGTCGCTGGCCCTCTTCAACATCCTGCGCTTTCCTCTGAACATGCTGCCGATGGTCATCAGCAGCATGGTGCAGGTGGGTGTGTCTCTATCGCAGGAACTGAAGGCGGTCAATCCAGAACTATGATCCAGAAGAGCAAACGCGCCCTGTTTTAGATCACATAAAACACAGTACAACATCCCATTTCTCTTTTGTGTCTTTTAAATTGATGCATGACCATGACCTTTTATTTCCTGCAAAGTTGGCAGCTTTAAAATGAGCTCCACTGATTGGTGCTGGAATGTAAACTCCTCCCCCTCCCCTTTCCTGCAGGCCAGCGTGTCTCTGAAGCGTCTCCGGGTCTTTCTGTCCCACGAGGAGCTGCAGGAGGACAGCGTGGAGCGTCCAGCAGCAGGAGGCTGTACGTTCTCTCTGCTTTATTGACCCTTGTCCTCGTTCACCGGAGGTCACGTCTGGTTCTGACTTCCTCTGCTTGCAGCTCCATACAGCATCTCCATCGAGGACGGCGTCTTCAGCTGGTCCAGATCGGAGTCACCAACGCTGAAGAGGTTACAGTTATTTAAGATGCACAGACCCAATCATGAGCGTTGGTGTAAAAGCGTGAATCATCAGCAAACCTGCATGTCTGCAGGCTGAACGTCCGTATCCCAGAAGGCTCTCTGGTCGCTGTGGTTGGACATGTGGGTTCAGGAAAGTCCTCGCTGCTTTCCGCCCTGCTGGGAGAAATGGACAAGATGGAAGGAAGCGTTTCTGTGAAGGTGATGTCGCAAACACACGCCTGCGTGAACTCCTGGTGTGTGACGTTCTCCCACAGGTTCTCTTCTGAACGAGCTGGTGCATCAGTGAAAACGGTGGCATCTCTGAGTTCCTCTGAGTCTCCAGCTCCTCCATCGTACCATGTGACCATAAAGAGAACGCGTGAATGGAGGGAGGAGGATCTTCTGCTTTACATCTACAGTATAGGATGTTTATTGGCGCAGAGGATAGAAGCAGCCTAAGCTAGCGGCTAGAATCTGACGGGGTTACCTTTGCTCGTTTACGTGTCGCCTTTACTGGACTATTTTAAGGCTGTTGTCACACACAGAGGAAAGTTGGTCGCAAGAAACGCTCATAAATTATGTTTATCAGGCATGGATCATAAAAGACGGAGATTTAATACGAGGGAAATGCACAAAATGTTGGTCGTGGCTGTGAGACACGGCTTTAACAGCAGAGCTTTAGCTCCAGTGTTGACGTTCATTCGACTAACTCTTCAACCGTTTATATAATTTATGTAATTCTAATAAACTGAAGCAGAGAGAAGCAGCCTTACGCTGAAATGCAACACTTTATTTACAAAGTGTCTACGCAATCAACGTCAACCAGCCAATCCTGTCAGAGAAAAGCGGCTTTTAGTTGGTAAAGTGTTGCATGTCGGTGCAAAGGTGACATGAAAAGCAGCTTTTTCCTGCGTCAGAATCAGCTGATTGATGTGAACAGTCAAAGATTTATGGCAGTTCAAAGGCAGTGTGTTATTTAGAAGTCGTCAGCATGAAAGGGTTAAATGTGTAAAATAATGAATTATCAGACACCTTTACTCTGCAAATCCTTTCATCCCGTGAGGCGTCTGTCACAGACACAAGAGTCCCACAGCTGGACTTCAGCGCTGCTCCTTTTTTTTTGTTTTGTTGTAGTTTTGTTCTAAAAGTTGTCAGAAACCCAAACGGATTTAACCTGCAGCTCTTCTCTGAAGCTTATTCTGCAGATTGCACTACGTTTTTCTCCATTTAGACGTTTCTTCACCGACTTGTATAAATAAAATGCAGAATCTAATCTAGCTGTTTGCTGTTGCTGCAGGGCTCGGTGGCCTACGTCCCCCAGCAGGCCTGGATCCTAAACGCCACGCTGAAAAACAACATCGTTTTTGGGCAGAAGAGGAAGGAGGCGTGGTACCACCGCGTGGTGGAGGCCTGCGCTCTCCATCAGGACCTGGAAATCCTTCCTGCTGGAGACGAGACTGAGATTGGAGAAAAGGTAGAGAGGCTCCGCCCCCCGGCATGCTGCCGCTTTTAGCTCCTCAGAGGAGCGGGATCCTCAAAGGGCAACTCCTCTACCTCCTGAGGTTCTGATGTCTCCTTCTACCCCCACCCTCACAGGGAGTCAATCTTTCTGGGGGCCAGAAGCAGCGGGTGAGCCTGGCCAGAGCCGTGTACTGCGATCGCTCCGTCTACCTGCTGGACGACCCGTTGTCCGCCGTGGACGCTCACGTGGGGAAGCACATCTTTGACCACGTCATCGGCCCCCAGGGGCTGCTGAAGGACAAGGTTGGAGAGATCCCCACCCTAATCTGTGTGTTTCAAACCGGTGCTGCCCCCAAACCGAGGGAAAGACTGTTGGCTCAGATAAAAACTGGTTCCTTTTGCTGCACAGCATCACTGCTGCTGTCGCATCTGAAATGGAGACTCCACCTGCATCTCCATTGACTATCAGTTTGCACAAATTTGATTTGTGATCATAAATTCTCCCAATGGAAACACGATGATTTAAATAAAACTCACATTTACAGAAAAACGTTTTTGCGCTTGGAGGAGGTGGATTTTGAGGCGTATCGAAATTGACACCTTTCAAAAAACATTAACGGAAAAACTTCCGATTAAATGAGTCACGTGACCAACAGCCGGATGGCGATGCTCTTCTCGGTAGTAACTGGCGGCCCTTGGCGCTGCACAGCGGGCGCCACCAGAGGTCCCACAATGTCACACAGCTCATCAAAAGTTGACTGTATCATGTGGAACTGTTGGATCCACACCTCCTCTTGAAAACCACCATTTCCCACAATGGTGTCATCCGTAGCCCCTCCCACGTGTGAGGAGCTCGCCTGGCCTGAAGGAGACGCAAACGTCTGCTTTGATAGATGATGATGAGCGCTAGAGTCGTGGCAGAAAGTTTAATGTCTCTGCTGTCAAAACTATTGGTCAGATCAGTCACAGTGTTTTTGAATGACTTATTGCATGAATTGGTTCATGTTTATTTACATAATTAGGGTTTAATTATTATTTCATTGTGAAAATGTGAAAAGTTCAACAAAGTTTTGCTCTTGTGTGTGTGTGTGTGATGGAAACGCAGATGCCGAAGGATTGTGAGGATGATTCTGAGCAAACATCTTGTCAGAGCGATGAATCTTTGTCTCTGTAGAGTCATTCACTAACCGAAGCTCCTCTTCCATGTGTGTGTGTGTGCGTGTGTGTGTGTGCATGTGTGTGCGTGCGTGCGCGTGCACAGACTCGCATCCTGGTGACCCATGGGCTCAGCTACCTGCCTCAGGCCCACCTGGTCCTGGTCATGGTGGACGGGGAGATCACGGAGGTCGGCTCCTACCAGCAGCTCAAGGAGAAAGAGGGAGCCTTCGCCGAGTTCCTGCGGATGTACGCCGCCAACGAACAGAGTGAGGAAACCGGTAAGAACCACGGCCAATAGACGAATATCTTTTATGAAAACAAAAATGTGTCAGATCCTTTATGTTTGAACAAACACGGTGCAGAAAAAAAGCCTTCCTGTTGCCGCGGTGATAACGTTATGTCCCACAATTGGGAGGGACAGTGAAGGCACCACAGTGATCAATTGTTGTGTGAGTAGGATAAACCTCTTTTAGGGTTTGGACCAAACCCAACCACATCTGTTTGCTGCCACTGTATTCATCTTAAAATGCATTTAAAATGGACTGGTTTGGATTTTTCCTCTGAGAATTGGCTCTATGTTTATCATGAAAAGTCTCTGTCCTCATGTTTAGAGCCGGTGCCTAACAGTCCCACCAAGCCGATGGAGAATGGCGTTGGGCCTGGATTTACCGGGTGAGTCGATCCTGGAGATAAATCAGTAAAATCCTCCTCAATTTGAACACAACCAGCCTCATCTTCTAGGAGCAGCTTGTTCACTAGTCTGGAAATGTAAAATAAAGATTTCACACACAGCATGACATGAACCTCAGAGGCATTTTGGCTGGAATGATGTAAACGTGTCATTTCTTCTGTGTTCAAATGATACAAAGCAATGCATTGTGGGAGGATGGGCTCTTGGCTGAGCTGTCCCACTGACGGCTGGTTGTGTTGTTGTGATGGGTTTGTAGTCATCTGTGACACACGTGTGTGTTCCTTAGCAGCAGCCAGAGTGCCAGCAACGTCTCCAAAGGTTCTGTATCCGAGCAGAACGTAGAGCAGAAGAATTCCAAGAACGCTGAGGCGGGAAAGACGACGGATGCTGACAAAGCCCTCACTGGACGGGTGTGTAGATCCCTGAGGAGGTCGGCCCGATCACACCAGGTGTTGATGCTTTTCTCCTCATCCTCAGGTCAAGCTGTCCGTCTTCTTCTCCTATCTCAAAGCCATCGGCGTGCTTCTGTCCATCATCAGCCTGCTGTTCTTCCTCAGCCACAATCTGCTGTCGCTCTTTGCCAACTACTGGCTGAGCCTGTGGACCGATGACCCCGTGGTGAACGGCACTCAGCCGAACAGGCTGATGAGGCTGGGGGTGTACGGTGCCCTCGGTGTGTCCCAAGGTAAGAACTGAACTCTGTGAGCCTCCTCAGAGCCCTTCATATGGTTCTCCTAACCAGAACTCCCCATGTGGTTCTCCGAGCCAGATCTGGCCTCCTTTTGGTTGCATACCTGTGTACAGTGTGTCCTCTGTCCCTCTGCAGGTGTTGCGGTCTGTGGCTACTCCCTGTCCGTGTCCATCGGGGGCATCCTGGCATCCCGGTTCCTCCATCAGTCCATGCTGTTTGACGTTCTGCGCTCCCCCATGTCCTTTTTTGAGCGAACTCCCAGTGGTAACCTTGTCAACCGCTTTGCCAAAGAGATGGACACCATCGACTCGGTGATCCCCATGATCCTGAAGATGTTCATGGGATCCCTGTTCAACGTGGTGGGATCCTGCATCATCATCCTGGTCGCCACGCCGATGGTTGCTTTAATCATTCCCTTCCTGGGCGTGCTCTACTTCTTCGTGCAGGTCGGTATGTGCGGCGCGAGCCTGCGGGCGTGGCGCTGGGATCCACTGACCTTTGTGTGGTTTCCCTTTCAGAGGTTTTATGTGGCGTCTTCGAGGCAGCTGAAGCGTCTGGAGTCGGTCAGCCGCTCACCCATCTACACCCACTTCAGCGAGACGCTGCTGGGCACGTCTGTGATCCGGGCCTTCGGAGAGCAGGAGCGCTTCATTCACGAGAGCGACCAGAGAGTGGACCACAACCAGAAGGCGTACTACCCCGGCATTGTGGCCAACAGGTGGTGCTGCTTGTCACTCGCCAACACCCTGCAGCTAAGGCGGGAATTGACCTCCGTCTCCTCCTTTTGTCTGAAGGTGGCTGGCCGTCCGGCTGGAGTTTGTGGGGAACTGCATCGTGTCGTTTGCTGCTTTGTTTGCCGTCTTAGCCAGAGAGAGCCTGAGCCCCGGCATCATGGGCCTGTCCATCTCCTATGCCCTGCAGGTATGCACCCTGTTGCCGTGGTGACTGGTTCTGAAATCAAACATTGCGTTAGGACCCCTTGCGTCACAGCACCTGCGTGAACGGCCTCTCTGCCACTTTGGGAGTCAAGCGGAGAGCGGCACTGCCGCAGATCTGTGTGGTCAACTCGACTGTCTGCCACAAAGCAGAACCGCCGTCTGGTGTCCCCTCCTGTTGTAACCCCCCCAACCAACACGGAATGACATAAGGGAGCAGCAAAGAAGAGGGTGCAGTGTGTGTCTCAACAGTTGTTGTACTCGTATATTGACAGAACATTAAAGCATTCATATCCCTAACATGCAATGGTAGGAATATGAATGCATAGGATTGATATTGCAGTAATAACTATCCTCCACATAGGGGGGTAACAGAGACTGAAACTAACAGCTCCGGTATGTTGGTCATTGGTTACAGACTGCCTTGCTGTCATTGGTTACAGACCGCCTTGCTGTCGTTGGTTACAGACCGCCTTGCTGTCGTTGGTTACAGACCGCCGTGCTGTCATTGGTTACGGACCGCCGTGCTGTCATTGGTTACAGACCGCCGTGCTGTCATTGGTTACAGACCGCCGTGCTGTCGTTGGTTACAGACCGCCGTGCTGTCATTGGTTACAGACCGCCGTGCTGTCATTGGTTACAGACCGCCGTGATGTCATTGGTTACAGACCGCCGTGCTGTCATTGGTTACAGACCGCCGTGCTGTCATTGGTTACAGACCGCCGTGCTGTCATTGGTTACAGACCGCCGTGCTGTCATTGGTTACAGACTGCCGTGCTGTCATTGGTTACAGACCGCCTTGCTGTCGTTGGTTACAGACCGCCGTGCTGTCATTGGTTACAGACTGCCTTGCTGTCATTGGTTACGGACCGCCTTGCTGTCATTGGTTACAGACCGCCGTGCTGTCGTTGGTTACACACCGCCGTGCTGTCGTTGGTTACAGACCGCCGTGCTGTCATTGGTTACAGACCGCCGTGCTGTCATTGGTTACAGACCGCCTTGCTGTCGTTGGTTACGGACCGCCGTGCTGTCGTTGGTTACAGACCGCCGTGCTGTCGTTGGTTACAGACCGCCGTGCTGTCGTTGGTTACAGACCGCCGTGCTGTCATTGGTTACAGACCGCGTTGCTGTCGTTGGTTACAGACCGCCGTGCTGTCATTGGTTACAGACCGCCGTGCTGTCATTGGTTACAGACTGCCGTGCTGTCATTGGTTACAGACCGCCGTGCTGTCGTTGGTTACAGACCGCCGTGCTGTCATTGGTTACAGACCGCCGTGCTGTCATTGGTTACAGACTGCCTTGCTGTCGTTGGTTACAGACCGCCGTGCTGTCATTGGTTACAGACTGCCTTGCTGTCATTGGTTACGGACCGCCTTGCTGTCATTGGTTACAGACCGCCGTGCTGTCATTGGTTACACACCGCCGTGCTGTCGTTGGTTACAGACCGCCGTGCTGTCATTGGTTACAGACCGCCGTGCTGTCATTGGTTACAGACTGCCTTGCTGTCATTGGTTACGGACCGCCTTGCTGTCATTGGTTACAGACCGCCGTGCTGTCATTGGTTACAGACCGCCGTGCTGTCATTGGTTACAGACTGCCGTGCTGTCATTGGTTACAGACCGCCGTGCTGTCGTTGGTTACAGACAGCCGTGCTGTCATTGGTTACAGACCGCCGTGCTGTCATTGGTTACAGACCGCCTTGCTGTCGTTGGTTACAGACCGCCGTGCTGTCATTGGTTACGGACCGCCGTGCTGTCATTGGTTACAGACCGCCGTGCTGTCGTTGGTTACAGACCGCTGGCTTTGCTGCAGCTGTTTTCATGTTGCCGTCTGTGAATGAACCCTGAGAAGTTTGTGTCTTCTGTCTGATCTGTGCAGCTGACCGCCTCCCTGACCTGGTTGGTGAGGATGTCCTCTGACGTGGAGACCAACATCGTCGCAGTGGAGAGAGTGAAGGAGTACAGCGACACAGAGAAAGAGGTACACAAACCCTAAGTTGAGGTTTTTTTTAAGATGCTCCAGTCTTGGTTTGGGGGGAGGGGGTCCTGCATTTCCTGCATAAACGTGAGAGCCACGTTTTAGATGGAGACACTCAGCTGCTGATTCTGCTGCTAAAAACAGAACTACAGATGGACCAATTGGAACATCTTACGAGTTTCACCTGTTCCTGAAACCGTCCCAGCAGCTCCGTCTCATCCACAGAACCAGCATGGATGAAAGCCTCAAATGTTTGAAGCAGTTTGACCTAAAAAACATCCACGAATGTTAAAGAGCTGCTGAGTCCGTCTGTTTGTCTGGTTTTCCTCCGGATCTGCTGGCAGACCCCTGAAGCATCAGCCCCTCTCACTCGTGTCAAACCCACAGGCGGAGTGGAGGCACGAGCCCCCCACCGTGCCCCCTGATTGGCCGACGGAAGGCTGCATACGCATCACAAACTTCGGCCTTCGTTACCGTAGCGACCTGGACCTGGCCATCCGCAACATCAACGTGGACATCAGCGGAGGAGAGAAGGTGTGTGTGTGTGTGTGCACGGTGGGGGGGGGCGTCCAGCCCTGTGTGACCGTCTTCCTGTCAGGTGGGGATCGTGGGACGCACCGGAGCAGGGAAGTCGTCCCTGACGCTGGGACTGTTCCGGATCATCGAGCCGGCTGAAGGCAACATCTTCATCGACGGCGTGGACATCGCCAAGCTGGGCCTGCATGAGCTGCGCTCCAGGATCACCATCATACCACAGGTCTGCCACGGGGCGCAACCGAAGCGACTGAAGCTCCGCCTCCATGTTTCAAAACCCCTCCCTTTGCTGTCCTCCCCCCAGGACCCCGTCTTGTTTTCGGGGACTCTGAGGATGAACCTGGACCCGTTTGACTCTTACTCCGATGAAGACATCTGGAAGGCTCTGGAGTTCTCCCATCTCAAGAGCTTCGTGTCCGGCCTGCCCGACAAACTGGGCCACGAGTGCAGCGAAGGCGGAGAGAACCTCAGGTACCGCCGCAGACGGGAAACCGTGTGTCCGGGAACGGAGGGGGGTACCGGCGTGAATCCGCCTCCAGAACACCGATCAGTCCAGCAGGGTGGGGGGTCAGAGCAGGAAGCCGAGAGGACGAGCTGCTTTGTGGCGGCGTGAAGCAGCCGCATCACATTCGTGACGTGATAAACGGCATTCATGAGTGATTGTGGCGTTCAGCGATGTGTTCAGATGTCCATCAAAGGTTTTGACCGCCGGGTCTTTACATGAATTCAGTTTTTAGCTGTTCAGAATTTTTGGTCGGTTGAGAATTACACAGTTTATCCACAGTGCTCAGACAGACATGAACATTTGCAGACTTTTCTCTCAAAGTTCAAACCTTGATAGAAAAATGCGTCAAAAATCTGATTGGTCCATCGGTGATACGTCCTGGACTGCAGACGAGCTCCTCTGTCCTAAAACTGTGAAGCAGACCAGAATCCGGTCTCCTTGTGTTGACGCCCTGCTGTCTGTCCTCAGCCTGGGCCAGCGGCAGCTGCTGTGCCTGGCCAGAGCTCTGCTGAGGAAGACCAAGGTCCTGGTGTTGGACGAGGCCACGGCCGCCATCGACATGGAGACGGACGACCTGATTCAGACCACCATCCGCTCACAGTTTGAAGGCTGCACCGTGCTGACGATCGCTCACCGCCTCAACACCATCATGGACTACACCAGGTACCGCTCCACCCGTTTACCTGTTCCACCACTGGGTCAGTATGTTCTGGTAGGATGCGACTCTTCATCAGCACGTCAGCTGATGTTCTGTTTATGCAGCAGAACTGCAATATGGAGATGGTTCTGACTCGGTTCTAGTTCAGTCCAAAGGGGGTTCAGGGGGTTCAGAGCCGATATTAGTGATCAAGATGACGACAATGTGACCTTTGAACAGAAAACGATCAACATGTCATTTTCTGTTTAACTGCAACCGTTTTATTTAAATAAAAGTCAACAAAGACGCTGGGCGGGGCTACAAGCTCTAAGCTATGAGCAAACTGGGGTTGCTCCCGGCAACGGTCCCGCCCACAACTCAGAGGTGAATTTCTAATGAACTCCTGCCGCTCTGCAGAAACTATGACACAGGTTGTTGGCTAAAAACAGCACTGTCGTCATTAAAAGACCACTGGAAAAGTTTGGAAACGGATCAGAAGATGGAAGTGGGATTTTAAATATTTTGGCTGCCGTGAGAATGTTTTTAGGATGTATGTGAACCAGTGGCGGACCGTTACACACCTGGGCCTTCAGTAGTGCTGCGTCTGAATCCCTCATGAACCGTTTTACGATGCAGAACCAGCTTTGCATTGCAGATTGAAAATTCCTTCAGCCACAATAAATGCCTCTAAATAAACGGAATAAAGAAAACACTAAATAAAAATCTCATTCTGCAACTACATCCAGCAAATACATTTGGAATATTATTCATCATTTCACTGATCAACAAATGGGATTGCTGGAAGACTAAATCCATCCTCTTCTCTCTCTCAAAAACAATCCATGTCATGTAGGTTATGGTCTTCAGTTCCATCCAGAGTCCTTTTCTATTCCATCAAGGCCAGTGCTGAGAGCCCAGTCTGTCCAGTTGTGTTTCTGGGTAAAAATGTCCACTGGACAGACGGCGTGGACACAGGGACGGTCCGTCCAAACACACAAGTCTGTTCGGCTGCTTCATGATTCACTCAGATGTTTCTGATGAAGGAAGTCAAGGAGATCAGTGGGAGATTTTCCCGCTAAATCCTACATGGAGACATCACAGTCAGTCTGTCTTTAACGGAGACGGATCAAAAACGTCTTTGTGTCAAACTGGACAAGGCTGCATGCGACTTCCTGAAACTTCTGTCCAATCAGAAGCTCTGAATACTGTGACGCTGCCTAAGCCTGCTAGAAGGCCCTGCTGACACCAACTAACAATCTGATTGGTTGAAGGAAATGAATGTCCGATATTGATTTTGCATTAGAAGGCCTGTAGAACTCATAGTGAATACCTTTACCCTGCCTGGCAACAGAGGACAGCTGAAATGTGATTGGTTAAATGCTCCAATGTGAAAACAAGTCTGTCTGGAAGCAGCAGAACCATCATAAAGACAATGAAAGAGAATGGACAGACCATTCAGAATGATTTCATGAGTGTACATGGACAAAATATATTTAAAACATGATTCAGATATTTTTTAGGCCCTGACGGCCCACCACTGCTGTAAACATTTAAGATAATCATTTATCACACAGGTTTAGCTAGTCTCTTCTCATACTGAGACAGATCACATATTTCCTAAAAGCTCCGGTTTTCTGATGTTCTTGGTCTGTCCTGAAGCCCATCAGGCTTCTGCCGGCGGTTCTTCTCCTCTGGTCCGGTTCTTCTCCTCTGGTCCGGTTGAACTGAACTCGGCTGCTTTGTGTCCTGCAGGGTTCTGGTGTTGGACAAAGGACAGATGGCAGAGTTCGACTCTCCCTCCAACCTCATCGCTCAGAAGGGGGCCTTCTACCGGATGGCGAAGGACTCTGGGCTCATCTGAGGCACGGGGGGGAAGTCGCCTGTTCAAGCAGCCGTCCGACTCGGTGGTTGACAGGGGGGGGGTTGTTGAGGATCCGGGGTTGGGCCTCCTGCTGTAACCACAGTTCTTAGTGAAATGACCATGGGGGGGGGGGGTCGCTGAGACTCGAGGGTCTTCATGCCAAATACTGCCTTCATGTGCGTCTGGGACGGTTGCTGGCGTCCCGTTTCCACTTTTGGTTCCTTTGAAAAGATGAAGGTGGTTTGCTTCATCCGGATTTGATTTGGAAACTCTTCACTTTCTGAGTGATGAAGACTTCTGGACAGACTTTCTCTGGCTTCATTTCATGCAGTGAGACGTTCTCCCAGAGGAACTTTGGATGGTCTGCAGACGGAGCTCGGTTCCAGACCCGTTTTTGAATGTATACCTACAGGAATGGTGCCTCCAACACCAACAATCACACAACCAAACCACAAACGCACAAACCTCTGGTGAAATGTGTCAGACACATTTCACTGGCCGTGCAGCACTCCTTATTTATTCTGTGTTGGTTCTCCGTAGCTTTAAGTTGAGCGTTGAAGGCTTTCAGAGTGAAAACCGCTTTTAGGAAACAGCCGTGTTCAGGTTTTATTATCAAAGCTTTAATTTTTAGAAAATGCAGCAGGAAACTGATGTTTGAACATTAGAACTGTCGGTACGGAGTCATCTTCTTCAAGTTTGTATTTCTTTGAATTGTTTGCAGCTCTCAAAGGGTTAAAAACACGTTTAAAGACTTTGGTTCTCTGGACAAAGTAGGTCTCTGACTTTTATTGGAGTGAAAAGTGTTTTAGAAATAAAAGCTGAACTCCTAAAGTAGACCGCATGATGACATCAGATAGGACAGAGAATTAGCGCCGCCATAGAATGAATAGATAGGAAAATAAATTCATCAAAATAAAGTACCGGTAATACAATGATTTGCTAAAAGTCTTAACTTAATGAGAATTAAGTTGTAAAATTATGAGGGAAAAATAAGATTAAAAAAAGTATTTGAAAATAGTTGTAATTTTAAAAGAATGAAGTTATAAAAGTAAGAAAGGTTCTAACTTTACCAAAAATAAAGTCAGTAAATCTAAATTTCTTTTTTTTATGTATGATTTATTTATTCATTTTTCAAAATAGGAAAAAAAAACAATTCAAAACCACAATTACAAAGAAAGAAAAGAGAATAAAAAAGTACACAAATGAATGAATAAAATCATACAAACAGTATACTGTGCTACCAATCTATGAACAGCAGAGACACTCAACACCTCATACCTGTTAATGTATTTGAAAGTTCACTGGGTCAGTTCTAAGGTCAAGGAAATGACATGCTCTAAGAAAGGTGACCACATTTCACAGAATTTACATCCAGTACCATTAAGAGAATGTCTGATTTTTTTTTACAGCTTAATAAAAGAAAGTGACTGTTTTATCCACTGTGAGTGAGTGGGTGGGCGAAGATCCTTCCAGTGCATCAGGATAGTCCGACAGGCAAGTAGTGTCAGAAAGGCAATAAGGTCCTCTAACCAAGGAGGGAGAGAATGATTGTCCGGAGGTATACCAAAAAGGGCTGACATTGGGGATCGGTGTACTTTGACGTTACAGACAGGATAAAGAGTCAAATACAGAGTCCCAGAAGTCAGAAAGCGACAGACATGTCAAAAACATAATGTAAGATTTGCAGGGCTCGCAGACAAATCTTTAACCCAACCCCCAGCCGAGGACAAAGGACTATTAACGACCCGAAACCATGTAGGCTAAGTGCTAAGTGGACAATACCTCCAGTTTCAGGTCTGACTCCTCCCCCATGGACGCATATATATACCAGCTCTTAGACCAGCTAAATCAGAATTGACAAAGCCTCTTGGATAAGAGGTGAAACGTCTTCTAACTTTAATAACCAAGTCCAGATGACATCCCCCAAACCTACTACAATGGAACCAACCTGGATGAATGAGAGTCTTCATAGACATGTTTCTTCTAACTTTGGGAAGGATACCCTCCAGCTGGTACGTGAATTGGAGAAGACAGCTAGGAAATTGGCGGACCACAAGAACCACGTCAGGTTCAACATGAGATGCAGACAAAGCAACGTGATTCCCAAAAGCCTACAGATAGGCAAAGAGGTTAAAGGACACAGAGCTGAGAACATCATGCACAGAGCCAGAACCCAACTTTTAAAGGACAGAATCAGACAGACGTATTTCATCATCAACAACCTGGAAGGTAAAATGAAGAATCTACAGGACAACTTGGCCGCAACCGTTACTGAAGAAGTTCTTGAGAAGATTGTCGGTTTCACCCGGACAGCACAACTGGCACAACACCACAAAAGCAAGCAACGGCAAATCAAGAAATTTCAGATTCTCACTAACCAACAACAGATCCTTAAGGACAGGCTCAACAGGGAGAATAGAGGAAACCACACCAAGGCACGGGTTGATAGAGAGAGGTGGATTAAGAATATTTCCGACCGTGAGCTGACCCAAACAGAGAAAGAGGTATTATCCAAGGGGCTGAATTTCTCGGTTACACCAAGTCATATCCCCGTGGTAGACCTCATCACAGCTACAGAAACGGCCATAAAGAGGAACAATCTGACTGGATCTCAAGCTGAAGAATTATGACTCAAAATTTCGGCGGCACTGTCCAGTGCCTTACCACCACCGTCCAATCTTTCCTCAGATGAAAGAAAGGCCTTGACAGCCCTGGAGAAGGACCACAGTATCAACATTTTACCAGCGGATAAGGGGAGATGTACTGTGATCCTGAATGCGGCGGACTATGAAGCCAAAGTTACCAACCTACTCAGTGACACCACCACATATGAAGCACTGAGAAGAGACCCAACCAGCGGCTATAAGAAAAAGGTTATAGACTGCCTACAAAGACTGGAGAGAGATCAAGTCATCGACAAGCCTCTTTATTACAGACTGTACCTGGGTAATACCACTCCATGCATTTATGGCCTCCCAAAAATCCACAAGGAAGGAATACCACTGAGACCCATTGTCAGCATCATTGACTCAATAACTTACAACATGGCTAAACACCTGGCTACTATTTTGGCCCCTCTAGTCGGCAACACAGAGCATCATGTTAGGAATTCACAAGATTTTGCAAACAAAGTCAAACATCTTCAGCTGGATTCTGACGAGACGATTGTGTCTTACGAAGTAACTTCCCTCTTCACCTGCATTCCCACCACGGAGGCAGTGATTTCAGTGAGGAAGAGATTACTGCAGGATTCTCAGCTACAAGACAGTACAAATCTGACACCAGACCACATCTGCGAACTGTTGGAAGTGTGCCTCAACTCCACATATTTCCGATTCAGGGGAAACTTCTACAGGCAGAGGCACGGCTGTGCTATGGGCTCTCCAATATCACCCATTGTGGCCAATTTGTACATGGAAGAAGTCGAGAGAAGAGCCCTGGACTCTTTCCCAGGTACTACTCCAAGCCACTGGTTCAGATATGTGGACGACACTTGGGTCAAGATCAATATGACAATGACACCAATATGTCAATACAGTGATCCCTTGATTATCGCGGGGGTTACGTTCCAAATAGAACCCGTGATAAGCAAAACCCGTGAAGTAGAAACCTTTATTTTTTTACAATTATTATACAATGAAATTCACTATTATACATTGAAAAGAAAGAACAAACCATTTAACAGGCTAAATCAATTGTTTTTTTAACAAATAAAAGTACTTTAGAAACGTTTTTTCAACAAATAACTTCTGTAGTGTGCTGTCAAATAATAATTTCAATCATCGATAAGAACAGAAGGCTTTAAATTGCGGAGATTAGCCCCGCCCACCGCGACCCGAGTGGATTAAACGGAGGAAAATTTAAAATGATTATGAAAAAAAAAAAAAGTACAGTGGGACAGATAGTGACTCCGGTCTTTTCACTGCTCTTCATACTGAGCCGCTGCATCCTGACTCTGCTCTGCAGCGTTTTTTCCTTTTGAAGCCCGCGGTGCAGCTGCAGGTGTGTTTGTTCGGGAGAGGAACATAGTGATAGGCAGTTGTTGTCGCTCTTTTTTCTTCTTTGCTAAAGATCCTTATACACCGACATGCCACCATCGATTATGTTGGAGAACTGTTATGAACGGCTCATCAAAGGGTCCCATTCTTGAGCTACTCGCTGAGTGACTTTTTAGCCAATCAGAATGCAGAACACAATGCACAATCCAAATCCGTGAAGTAGCGAAACCGTGAAAAGTAAACCGTGATATAGCAAGGGATCACTGTATAGTCAACAATATGACTATGACACCAAAATAATATTGTTCGGATATTTTCAGCCTAATAAGAAAATAAAAAGTTTGGTAGGGAGAGGCCACCATTATCTTTGCTTTTCTGTAATATGTTTTTTCTCATACCCTTTTTTCCCATAGAAATGGGGAAATAGAATTGTGAAGGCACCTGAAGAATTGATTTGGAATAAATGCTGGTAGGCATTGAAAAAAATAAAGAAATTTAGGCAGCACAATCATTTTAATGAAGCTTATTCTGCTTGCAAGAGATAACGGCAGCATAAACCAGCGCTGTAAGTCACAATTAATTTGATCCAGTAATGGGATAAAGTTGGTTTTGAAAAGTTTAGAAAATTCCTTAGTCACTTGAATGCCTAAATACTTAATGACAGATGGAGAGATTTTAAAAGGTAAGTTGGGGGGGGGGGGGGGGGGTAGGCCATGGCCTCCGGATTGATAGGAAAAAGTTAACTTTTATTTAAGTTTATAATAATACACAATAAAACGAGAATATATAGAACAACTTGAAAAACCTATAACTGAACAAGAAATAGAACAAGCAATAAATAATATGCAAAACCCTAAAGCTCCCGGCCCAGATGGCTACACATCAGAATTTTACAAAGCCTTTAAAGATCAGATCTCACCAATACTTCTAGAAGTGTATAACGAATTAAAAACTTGACACGTAATAGAGAAAGAAATATTACCCCCAACTTTTTATCAAGCAAACATCTCTGTAATCCATAAAACTGAAAAAGACCCATTGAATCCAGCATCATATAGGCCGATTAGTTTAATCAACGTAGATAACAAGATATTGGCAAAAATTCTAGCCACACGGTTAGAAAAAGTTCTACCAACAATAATATCCCAGGACCAAACAGGGTTCATCAAAGATAGACAACTATTTTTTAACATAAGAAGAATCTTAAATATCATCCATACACAAGATAAAAACAATTTAAATTCAGAAATTCTACTCTCTTTAGATGCAGAAAAAGCATTTGACAGGGTTGAGTGGGATTACCTTTTTTTGACCCTTTCAATGTTTGGATTTGGTTTTAAATTTATTTCCTTGGTTAAACTTCTATATGCTCAACCTACAGCCTCAGTACAAACAAACAATACTCATTCTGAATACTTTGCTTTGAACCGTTCGACAAGGCAAGGGTGCCCTCTCTCACCTCTGCTATTTGCGCTAGCCATCGAACCTTTAGCCATTCTACTACGCTCATTAAAAGAATACGCTGGGATTAATAGAGGAAACACAGAACACAAAGTATCCCTTTATGCAGATGATCTTCTATTGTACGTTTCTGACCCTATAAAATCAATCCCCATTAGTATGACTATTTTGGAAAACTTTGGACGAATATCAGGTTATAAATTAAACCTATCTAAAAGCATTTTATTTCCAATTAACTCCAAAGCTAAAGAAGATCTTAGC
The DNA here is from genome assembly GCF_053564925.1 of Oryzias latipes. Taxonomy (NCBI): domain Eukaryota; kingdom Metazoa; phylum Chordata; class Actinopteri; order Beloniformes; family Adrianichthyidae; genus Oryzias; species Oryzias latipes. The sequence continues at coordinate 1,619,471 of NC_136244.1, read as the reverse complement.
AGTCTTTTTTTTTTTTTTTTTTACTTGTCCTGTCCAACAGCTAGGCAGGCAGATGAGAGCTGAGGGCCTCTTGTGTTGGACATATTTTACTTTAACAAGAGGGGTTATTAATCTTCAGACAAACTAAAGGTATGACTGAATAAACCCCTTTTGTAATTGAGGCCAAACTTTATTCATTTCAACCATGATTTGGTGTTGGACCGGACGGAAAAGGAAAGAAGGGAAGAAGAGGGAGGGATGTCAGGGGGGGGGGGGGGGGGGGGGTGATAGTGAGGGGGGGGGGGGGGTAAGACCATGAAGCAGCATAGAGCAGACAGGTTTACTGGTTGTTTATCATTACGGTACGGTTCAAATGTAGTACAAAAAGGGCGGGGCCTGTCCACACACACTCAAATACTATCAACACACCTGCTAGCTGCAAAAAATGTCCACATGTCAACATGTACACAAAACAGATAGTGTTCACGAACGCATACCTATGCCTTTAAACCAACTAGTGTGAAATCTTTCATTCATTCAATCATGCAAACTATTAGTGCAAAGGTGAGCTAACACCTGTGCTCAGGTGAGTGTTTATGTTCTTCTAAAATGGATGGTGGAATGTGAAAAGAAGGAGGAGGAGCGCCCAGCCACCCCCACACCCAGACCCCCGCCGCAGCAGCAGCGGCAGCCGGAATTCCCCCAACGCCACACGGGAACAGGCAGGGAACAACCGCCCCCCGGGTGACCAAGACCGCCACCCAGGCCAGGGCCAGCAGGACCGCCGCGAGGCCCCCAGAGCCAGAGAGCAGGGAGGCGCGGAGGGAAAGATAGCGCCGCCCCAGCCCAGCCAGGAAAGCAGCCCCCCGCCGCGCCGGAAGAGCCCAACGCAGGGCCCCACCGGAGAAAGACGCCCACAGCACCAGACGAGCACCCCACCACCACCCAGGAGTTCCGGGCATCCCCCCGCCCCAACCCCAAGTACGAGCCAGGACCCCCCAAGGGAGACCCGCTCCGCACCCCAGGCAACCACCCACCCGGCCCAAGGTTGGTCCAGGGAGGAGCAAGGCAGGGGCCCGCTGCCCCCGCCCAGGAGGGGGGAACCCCAGGGAAAAAAGGGTGGCCCACAAGGGGTGTTATAAATATGGCCCGACCAGGCTCGGCCATGTTGGAAGTTTGGCGGGGCCCAGCGCTCAGGGGCAAGGACCAGGACCCACCCCCCAGGGACACGAACACCCCCGGCTCAGGTGTAATATGAACCCCCCCACCGTGCGGAGAGAGAGCCGCCGGGCCCAGGGAGCAGGCACCCAAGGGACATGGCCGCCATCGCCAAGGGGCCCGCACCCCCCACCAGGGAAGGGGTAGGGGACAGATGGACCCAGGTCCCACCTTCCTTGCAAAATGTGTGTGCGTGTATGTGTGTTTGAGAGGGTGTGTGTGTGCATGTGTGTGTGTTTATGTTGGAATGTATATATTGAAGGGGGAGGGGTTTGTGTACTAAGGGGGGTGCAGTTAAAATTGGCGAGTAGGGCACTAAGGGGACATCTCCTGATTACTCACAGTGATGTCCCCTCACCCTCCCCACCAAGGGGCCCTAAATGTCTAAGGTGCGGTTAAAATTGGCGGGTAGAGCGCTAAGAGGACATCTGCTGCTTGCTTGCAGTGATGTCCAAGCACCCCCCCTACCAAGGACCCTACATGTCTAAGGTGCAAATAAAACCGAAAGAGGGGGGGCCCACTCCATACGGCAACCATAGGAGGGGGGCCACTGCCAAGTAGCCCCCCCCCAAGGTGCATCGCAGGCTAGACCCCCCACCCCCTCACCCTAATATGAGGTTATATGAGGAAGGGGGTAAGTTGGGGACAGCTGGTAGACTGTCCCCCGGTGGTCAAACAGCTGTCCCCCAGCCCCCCCCCCCCCCCCAGCAAAGGGGCCAGGGCCACCCAGCCCAGGGGCCCCACCCCCGGAGGCGCCGACACCCCAGGCCCGGCACCACCCACCCCACACAGAGAGAGAGGAGCCAGAAAGCATCGCCCCCCCCGGAGCAAGCCCAGGCCCCCACCCCCAGACGCCGGCCCTAGAGGATCTCTGGTCAGGCCTTGACGGGACCGAGGAGGCCAACCGGCCGAGGCAACCACTGATTGCCTCAGCGGAGACCCCGACCCGTTAGCCCCCCCGACCCGTACCAATAATGGGCCCCCCCTCCCCCCCAGAACGCCCCCCCACAGGACAGGGCCGACAAGCCCCCCACCCCACCCCACCCCAGACCCCGCAGCCGAAGCGGATGACACCCAGAGCGACCGGGGGCCCCGAGTGGGTTGTCCCGTCCCGTCCCAGAGCCAGGGAAGGGCCGATCCCAGCCCCGGGTGCAGATGGGCAGCCCATCCGGCGCCGCTGGGCCCCCCCCGAGCAGGGCCCCCCGCCAACCCCCCCCAGCACAGGCAAAGGGACCACCCCCCCAAGCCAAGCCAGACCCCGCAGCCGAAGCGGATGTTATTATGAAACATTTGCGACTAGAAAATATCAGATTTACACTTAAAGGAAAGCAAGAAGAATTTTACAAAACCTGGCAACCATTCATAGACCTTTTTGAGATTATGAAAGAATAATAACTGAGCTTCATACCGATTGTTAAATGTGATGTCTTCCACTTAATGTTTATTATAATATTTTATTTTTTCTTTCTTTTTTCTCTTTTTTTTGTTGTTGTTGTTGTTGTTGTTGTTGTTGTTGTTGTTGTTTCTGTTGTTGTTGGATTGTTGTATTACACTTAAAAAAGCAAATGTGTTATTATGTTATTTTTGTATGAAAATCTGAATAAAAAGAGAATTAAAAAAAAGAAAAAGAATGTGGAAATTAAGTACCGGTATGTCAAATAAATATTTCTTACTGGAAGAGTTGTCTGACTGAAACTATACACTATTATTAACTGTTGTCTGTACAAAATATACTCATAAAACTCTCATTCAAATAAAATACGTAAATAAAAAAAATCAATAAGTAAACAAATCAGTGACACATTTCTGTTCATTCAGTCTTCTATATCTGCTGTTTTCTAATTCAAACATCCCTATTAACACAGTTCAGTTAACACTGTTGAATTATAACTATTAAACACTAAAGCAGACTCCAATTCTACAGTTCTTTAAGCTCCATCAATGGTTCTTCTGAACACGGCTTCTCTTGTCTTCTTCTCACTGCTGGACACTTGGCAGCACTTCCTCCCAAACAGCTGAGACCATCAGTGTGGATGAAGATGATTGACAGTAAATCTGGACTGGACTTGAACTTCTTGAAATTTAAGGTGGAGAAGTCAGAGGATGTGCTCCCAATTTTGAATCTGTGTTGAATTTGAAGTTTAATTTTTAAAACACAAATCAGTAAAGGAGATACAAAATTCAGAAACCACTTTTGGATTTTCTTTCTTATGACTTTTTGCACATTTAAACCCCGGTCACAAGTTATTGTAGAGCAGCCGGTCTCCCACTCCTATGTTTTTATAAAAAAACTGATGGAAATTCATGTTGGCGACACCAAATATGTGCAGCCAAGATGGACAATAAGCGTGTTTGAGATCATTCAGGTGGACGAAACACTGTGCTGATCACCTGATTTGTGACGGGGTGAGTCTGCGCAGCGTGCCTAACCGGCGTAACCGTAACCTCAGCCCTCCTCCGGGTCTGTGCGACCCAGAGAAAAGTTCAGCACTGACTGCATGTGTGGCAGACAGGGCTGTGGGTCGTAGTTTGTCCCTCATGGTGTTCCATAGGTAAATATTCATGGCCAGCACCTGTCTGCTGAGCTGTGATTGGCTCACAAGGCTGATAAATAGCAGCTGTGGGAGTTCCATCTAGATGCTGGTTTCCTGGTTTGGCCTTGGTGGGTGAGCTTGACATGTGGACCTTTTTTACTGAAGCTTTTAATCATTTGAGTCCTTTTACTAAAGTTTTTAAGCATTTGAGTTTGCAACATTTTAAATTCTATTTATATTAACAGGTGGTGGCATGAGTTCTGAGCCTGGGGCATGAGAGGTAACACTAGGGTTTGTAAAACATGTGTTTGTCCCAGGGGAGAACTAACTTATTTTTCTTTTTCCATTGCCACTGCTGTTTTGCTTGTAGTGTTTTTAGTCATTGTTTTTAAAGTTTTAACCAACCTTGACACCCTTGCTTTTATCCATTTTTAAACTGTTTTGTGCTCATTTTAGTATCTTGGTGGTTGGACCTGGCTGAAGGTGGCTGCCTTCTCCTTTTATCCTTATGGTAGCTGGTGGGTGCCATATATAGTATTGTGTAAGGGGGACCCCCCCCCTGTTTTCGGCCCATAAATTAGTGGTGACCTGCTCAGGTGCACCTCTTCTGTTTTGTATTTTCTTTTAATCACTGTTTGGGTTGTAGTGTGTTTTTGTGTGCATTTGGGCCCTGAGCAGGTACTCCTGGTGAGGGTTTGGATCAGATCTCCCTTGGTGGTGTTTGGGGCTACCCACCGGTACAGTGGGGCTGAGGCGATCCTGGAGGCAGCCGCCCTCATGCAGTGTTGGAGTGCGGTCCAACTGTCTGAGTTTATTTTAACCTTTTTTATGGAAATTGTGTCAAGTTTTTAATAAATTGTATATTTTTAACCACTATCAAATCCAGTCTCCATTTGGGGTGCAAGTAAGGGGGCATTTGGTCACACGTATTTAGATGCGTTCTAAAAAGTAAAGTAAGAAACTCCTTAATGTGGTCTGGGGAGGGGCGGTCAGGTTTCCTGCCTTAAATGTTCTCCTGCTTTCAAGCCCGGTCAATGTCCCACCCCCAAGAGTCCCCAAGAGTGGTTGGTTGGTCAGCTCCGCGCACAAAATTGAAAAGGTGTCATTCATGCAGGCTGGCGGGCTGCATTAACATTAAACTTTCATGTTAAGGCGAGGGCCGCAAAATGTCATCTTGGGGGCCGCAGATAGGCCGCGAGTTTGAGGCCCCTGCACTAGACAGAGCTCTGAACCTTTTTTCTTCAATGATTTGTGATCTTCATTGGTGTCCATGGATTACATGAAATCTTTCCACCTTTGTCATGGTAGGGAGAACACGTCAATGGAAGGGGGGGGGGGGGGTCATCTAAGATAGCACACGGGTTATAGTCCAGTTGCTGTGACTGGACTCTAAGATCTGCTGGTGCTGGTCCTGCTGGAAGAACCAGAACCTCTGGGCTTTGGTTCCGGCTGGAAGCTGCCGTCTGCTGTTCACCAAACATCAGCGGCCTGATGCGAACACAGCGGCATATTTGCTGGAAGGTTTTGTGCACTTCAGTGTGATGTTTTTCATCAGACCCAGACCAATGAATGTTTTTAATAAATCTGATTATGAACGGTCTCTGCTGGATTTTTTTTTTTTTTTTTTTTTTTTTTTTTTAATATGAAGGTAAAGATGTGTCAAAATGGCCGACCTGGTAGATTTGATGTGAAAACAAATCTGCGTCTGTGTTAAAAAAAATAAAAAAAAAATAAAAAGAAAATCTTGTCAAAATCACAAATTCCCGTTTGCATGTGTTCATTTAGAGTTACAACCTCAAAGTGCTACAACTGCGCTTCAGACTTTTGACATGTTCCTTGGCGAACATTTATTTCAACGGATCTGTGTCCGATAAAGGAAAAAGGGAGGGGGGGGGGGGGTTCAATCAGTCAGAGTGCGGCACTCAGAACTTGGTAAAGTTAGATCTTAACAGATTCGGACTTCCGGTCTAAATAACTCTGATAATCGAACAAATGTGACAGCAAGTATCTCAATCATTTTGTATTAACAGAGTGAACTACAAATGCATTTCAGTCAGACGACTTATGCAGCAAAATATTTATTTTCACATTCTTTGTTTGGCATAAGGCTCTGTAATTCCATGAGATAAGATTTCCATAAAACTTTTGGCTATTAACTCACCAACACCAAAGATCATCAAGAAGAGAATGTAAATGTATAATCGGTGTGTAATAAGAGGTGTGTTTTCAGTGGCATTTTATATTCATGTTTACAAGTATGACTGCTATGTGTGACCCGGCACCATTGACCGTTGGGCCCCTCCCTTTCCGAGGACAGCACCACAAAGGGAACATGCTATCTAGATAGAAGAGAAAAGAGCCAAGAAAATTGAACGTGGAGCCCATGTCCACAAGGTGCTGTTAGGAACTGTAATTTGAAACGCCATGAACCAACCTGTATGATGACATGATAATTTAACTTCCAATCAAACGCTTCCAATGACCTACTATGACATGCTTAAGTAACATCCATCAATTCGAAGCTTCCATCAAAGTACTATGAGTTTAACGGCCATAACTTTTCTTCCATTTGGCATACTAATAATAAGCTTAAGAAACCTCCAATTCGAGCTCCATTTTATACAATACAAACCTTAGAACATCCTAAATTTGAGGTTCCACCTGGAAATAATTTTCTTTTAACATCTATAATCCAAAAATTTACATTCATTCTGCTGTTGACATCGATTGATTCAGTCACAAGTGTCATTGAAACGCAGAGGAGGTCTACCGCCCCTTCACTTTCAGTGCAGCAATAGGTACGTCGAGCAGTCATCGTTGCAGCACCAGATCAAGGAATGCAGGGGTGACATCATTTTCTGGAAACGGAGAAGCTGATCGGGGAGTAGGGGTTCGCAGGCTCAGGATGCGATGCGTAGATAAGACAAAAGCAGTATTAGTCTCAGCAAAGAATACAGAAATAACCCAGAAACTGATCAGTTTCAAAATGCTTGAGATAAATGGAATAACAGTGCTTTTAAAGAACAAATCTGAGAAAGTGAAATTTAGTAGATAGTTAAGGAAAAGTCCCATTTGTGGATTCATCGCACCATAGAAACCATCAGAATCACAAATTCCAAGAGTGAATTGATAGTGAAGTATAGAAATCTAAACACCAATTTTATATAGACCAATGGTAAGAGAAGTAACCTTCGTCAGTTCCAGATGGACGCACCTTCAGAAGGTCACCGAGGAGCAGGCGATGGGAAGGGTAACCAAGGACCAAGGAGATTGTAGATGAGGAAGGTCAACATCCCACATAGCAAAGGATTGCAGCTCGGCTGGATTTGATGTTTTGCATTTGATATTAGTGGTTCCCAATAACTGGACAACAAAGCACAGACTACTGAAATTTTAATTAGCAAAGGGTGTCTGGATATTGCAAAAGAAGAACTTGAGATCCATGAGGGATCATAGGTTTTGATAGCTAGACTGAACCTCATGCATTTAGAGGCGGAGAACAACAAGTCTCTAAATGGGGATGCATCTAGCAGAGTGTCATCTACTTAAGCAGGGCAGATAGAAGACTGGCTTGTGGGCACAAGATTTAACTCTTGAACAAAGCTTGGGAGTGTAAGTTGCTCATGGTGTTATTTAAACACTAAACCAAGTCAACCGATGACACGTAAGACTATCATCTCTCTTCTTGGAACAGCCTTAATATAATCTCCACGGCTGAATTCTCTCATAACCACGTGATTCGTTAAAGGACCATTAGAGCTGTGGATTTGGGTTTAACGTCCTAAATTCTGGCAGCCGGATATTCACAAACAACTCCTCATAAATCTTTCTCCTCCAAAACCAGAGGGCGCAGCTTTAGAAAACAAGTGGAGGGAGACCGAAGACACGACAGTCATCATCATAACAAAACTACTCCAAGCATTAGGAAGGAAAGACCAGAAACGCAAGACATGAATATCCAGAACAACAGGAACACTGGGCCCAGGATCGAACTAGCCAGAACAAGAAAACAAGATGAACGGATGACCGTGGGACCAAAGCACATAGCAAATTTCAGGTGGCCCAATCATTGACAAATCACAGTCATTCAACCAAAGAATGAATAAACGACTTGCTGCACAAATGCGAGAGATGATAAAATGGGGAGAGAGGCGTGCATCAATGAACCATCCAGAGTCATTGAAGATAATAAATCCGGACGGGTGGAGGACCATACATTATAGATAAAGCGGAAGTCCAGATTCAAAAATCACCGCAAGGGGTTGTGGGATATCATTCCCTTTGCCTGTCTGGACGGATTTGGGTTTAAGTGTGGGTTTTTGGACAAATGTGTTTAGTTGTTTAGCTGTTTTGCCATGTTTTGTCGAGTTGTTTAGTCCAGTGTTTTTATTGTAACCGGCAGGTCTGCCTGTGACAGGTGCATGCCTGCTTGGTTGGGCATTTGGTTCAGCTGTGTCTGTCCCTATATAAGGAACAGGGAGTGAGTGGACAGACAGTGGCTGCCTGCCTGCATGGTGGTATGTATGGCTGAAGCTCCTCTTGTTGGGAGGATGTAGATCACCTTTTACTCATTTATATTCTACTCTTTTAACCCGATGCTGTAAGCGGCTGGACGTGTTGCAGATGTCATGAGCCACTGTGTGTTCTTTACCCACACTTTTTATACATTTTTCTTGTGTTTTTAGAGCGATGTTGTATTTTTTTTGTTTGTTTTTTAGTTTTTTTAAGTGTAATTGTTGTATATGTCTGAGTTGGGCGCCGGTGCCTGCGGGGGGATCAGATTAAAATTGCAACGGCTGATTTTAAAATTGTTAATTAAATTAAACATTGTATAAGCTGTTATTGTCTCAGCCATTTTTTTTTTTTTTTTTGGTGGCTTCACTCTGCACTGGCTTTGGTCACATGATGGTGTTGGAGCTGTGTTATCACACAGAATGGAGGATGGCGGTGAGAAACCAGAATCGGTGAGAAACCAGAATCCATGTGGACCATGCAGGACCGTTCCTAGGTGAGATGTTTTTGTTGGTGGTAGATGCTCATTTAAGGTGGATGGACATTTATCCGGTGAAATCAGCTACTTCACAAATCACCATTGAGAACCTGAGACAGAGTTTCAGTGTGTTTGGTCTTCCAAAGATGTTGGCATCAGACAATGGGACATGTGCAGAATTTGAGACATTCATGAAACAAAATGGAATTGACAATGTAAGACCTGCACCTTTCCACCCATCCTCTAACGGTCTGGCTGAAAGAGCAGTGCAGACTTTTAAGGAGGGGATGAAGAAGATACAAGGTGACACCCTCCAAACAAAACTGTCAAGATTTCTGTTCAGTTATCGTATTACACCGCATGCAACAACAGGTTTGTCCCCAGCAGAAGTGATGATGTCACGGAGACTTGGATCAGCTTTTGACCCGCTCATGCCGGATGTAAAAACAAGAGTTCAGAAAAAACAACTGAAACAGAAAGACCAACATGACACAAAGAAAACATTGAGAAGTTTTGGATCAGGAGACGAGGTGTTCATCCGAAACTATTCCTATGGTCCAAAATGGATACCAGCAGTGGTGTTGGACTCATCAGGTCCAGTGTCGTACAACGTCAGCATCGGGAACAATCGAACTATGACTCAAACTCAAACTTTATTTATTTATTTATATAGCGCCTTTCATTTCAGTTAAAAACACAAGGCGCTTAACATAAAAGCAGATAAAACAGTCAAAAAAACCCGAAAATTGTTAAAAACAGCAAACAAAGGACAATCACACAAAGATGGGACCCCTCCCACGCCACCCACACCCACACCCCACCCACCCACCCAGTTCCCCCAGTAGAACCCTGGACAGAAACAAAGAACTGCAGCTAAAAGAAGCTCTGGCTTGGTACTGCTGTGAGGAAACGATATGATGGGGATCCATTTATTCCAAGGCCCAGCCAGACCACAGGGGTCACTACCACAGCGCCCGCCCAGCACAGAGCAGCCCAGGGCCCACTCCATGGCTATTAGACCACAGAGCGGGACCCCAGCCCGCCCAACCAGAACGGGCACAGCAGCAATAGCACCCCCTACAGGTCAAGCTGGTGGTGCCCCAGAAAAATGGATCCCCAAGAGAAAACACTGGAGCTAAAAACGTCAGAATAAAAATGATCATAAAATAACAACAATAAAAATAGAAAAAAGATAAAAAATAAAATAAGATTTAAATATTTTAGTATTTAAAAAATAAAATACGTAAACTGATTAAAACATAACCTACGTATCATTGGTAAAATAACAATAAAAAGAATAGCATATTAAAAACAGAGATAATAATAGTCCTTACAAATAAATAAATGAATAAATATGTAAATAAATAAATAAATTAATAAATAGATAGATAAAAATATAAAAAAGACATAGGAAATGATCAAAGTCATTTAAAAGCCAGACTAAAAAGGTGGGTCTTGAGCCTCTTCTTAAAAACCTCTATAGTCTCTGCGGCCCTGAGGCTCTCTGGCAGGCCGTTTCACAGGCGAGGGCCGTAATGGCAGAATGAAGCCTCACCGTGTGTCCTGGTCCTCACCTTAGGGACAACCAAGAGGCCAGTGCCAGAGGACCTCAGGGTCCGCGAGGGTTTGTAATTTAAAATAACATCATTTAGATAAGAAGGCCCAAGACCATAAAAACATTTATAAACCATTAAAAGAACTTTAAAATCAATCCTGAAACGCACAGGGAGCCAATGCAGTGATTTTAAAACCGGTGTAATGTGTTCCCGCCCTCTGGTCCTCGTCAGAACTCGAAGAAGGCATGAAGAGGCATGTGGATCAAGTCCCAGCTAGACACTGTTCCAGGGGGACAGGAGGCAGACCGGGAACAGGAGGGAACAGGGGGCAGACCGGGACCCCTCTGCCTCCCCGGGAACAGGAGGCAGACCGGGAGCTGTGGGAAGATGGGGAAACTGCAGTTGATGACGCACATCTATGTGTGGATTCTACAACCCAACTATCATCAAATGAGTCACATGACCCAACACCAGCGACTCTCCCTAGGGTTCCTCCTGAGTCACCAGTTTAACCCGTGTTGCGACGCTCACAAAGAGAGAGACATTTACCAGGACATCTCAAAGATTTTTTTATATGAAGTGAGATCTTTCCGGGAATAGAGCAACAATGAGCTCTGGATCTCACGGGAAGGATGAACCTTCTCATTTATTTAAAAAAAAAAGGTTTGTGTAATGTTATTCTGTCTAAATTCAAATTGCATGTTTTATTGGAGCAGCCTCTATGTTGGAAAGTTAGTTAACATCTTAAAGGGGAGGGGATGTGGTATCTTGAATTCGAGAAGATTGTGCTTCAATATTGTATTGTAATTGAGTGGCCAGCAGAGGGCAGACCTGCAAGTTTAGTTGAGTTGTGGCATTGTATGTTGAACAAGAAGAAGTTGGAACAGACATGTCTGACTGTACAGAGAGGTTCTGTTATGCAAATTAAAACTGTTGCACCCACTTCTATGTTTGACACCTTCTTTTTTGGATCAAGATGCAACACGCACTCTTCCCGTTTCTCCGCTCTGATTTCCCTTTTCATCCCACGGCTCCCGGTTGAAACAATGGTCACTGTTGAGATGAGACAGGAGCTGCTCCTGCATCTCTGCAGAGGGGAGCTGTGAAAGGCTGCTCAGGTACAAGCCTGCAACACACCGCACCGCAGGTGTTTGCAACTTTAGGGGGGTCCGGGGGCATGCCCCCCCCCCCCCCGGAAAATTTTAATATGGTGCAATTTGGTGCATTCTGGTGACATCTAGCACTTATTTATACACTTTTCAATTACTGAAAATAGACCATATCGGACAGACAGCTGGAGAGTTTTGAGAGTTTAGCTAAACAATTTCACCTTGAAAATCTGGATTTTTTTTGGAAACTTACAAATGAGAAATTATTATAAGACTAAAATACAAAGAGGCTCTACTGGGGACGAGGGTGGGATCATTCAAACAATAATAAAGGCATATAAAGACAGCAATTCTAAAGTGATTAGTAAACTACACCCCAGTAAATGCTTGAAACAATGTCAAACATAAAATAATTTAAATAAAGATACAGAAATATGATCATGGATAAATATGTACAAATACAAACAAATACAGAATGTCAGCATTTATAAATCTGCATACTTTGACAATACGTTTTGTTATTCATTTGCATGTTTGTAAATGAAAATTACATGTATTTATGTACATATACACTTGGGTAGGGCACTGGACTTTGATGGTGGGAGTACTGGGTTTAGTTGGGAAAGTAAGGATTTAAGGTAAAGGGGGTGAGAGTTTATAAGATTTTTCTTCTTCTCACTCCCTTTTGGACTTGTGTTTATATAATTTACTTGCCTTTATTTGGACATGTTCTCAGGAAACTCTGTCCACCAAAGTGATGAATACTTATTTAAAGTTATGTCACTAGCCGCTAAAAAATCATTGACCAGGAACTGGGGCACTATATCGATCCCATCAAAGGAGCAATGGACTTCAACAATTAACGACATCCATTCAAGGGAAAAAATAACATACAGAGACTGCAAGAGGCACAATTACACCCAAAACTGGAAAAATTGACATTTTACAGCAAATAGACAAGAAGCATTATTGACCCTTGCTTTTGATTGTAGTTGTGGTTTTTATCTTGTTTACATGTAACAAAAATTAATGAAAATAAAGTAACAAAAAAAAAGGAAATAGACCACATCAAACTTACATCTGCTCTAGTCTGTTTAAGATTTTTTGAAGAGAGCACTGCAGTGTAGTAGGTAACACTAGTTAAGAAGTTTTCATGCTGCTTCTAATCACTGCTATTTCACATTTGTTCCTAATCAATATTTCAGAAGTTTTATTTACTTTTTTGTTCTGACTGCCTTGAGGTTCTGCTTTTTGATACTGTTCCAAAGTTACATTTACTTTTTAGATCCTTAATTACTGTTATGTGGTTCAAATTTGCAGAGTTACTTGTTTAAAGGTGCAAAGTAACATTTACTTTTTAGTTACTTTAGTTACTTAATTAAATTAAATAATTGAAAAATTAAATAAAATGAAATTACTGAGATCCTTCAGCTTTTGACTAGAAATACTTACTGCTTAAAGTGTTGTAAAGAAAAACAAAATGAAGTACGTTGACATTATACTGCATTTGAGTGTGAGATTCAGGTATTTGGAGTTGCCTTTGATTCTTTGAAATTCAGCTTAAAGCTTAGTGATTACAGTTTCATCTTCAATGTGTGGCACTGTGTGATTTAAGAATTCATTAAAACAGATGCCACCCATTTAATTTCATTTTGATCTCGGAAATAATCAGTAACATCACTGTTAGAACTACTTAAACTGTCAGTTTGTGTTTAAAAACGGTTTTGGCCAATACCTAGTTTCGCCAGCAGAGGGCGCTCGGTGCTCTATACGTCAGTAGCTGACCAGCAGAAGAAGCCAAGTCAGGACTGGATTAATGAGTCAGCAGAATTTATCATGAAGAAGTGCGCTCTTTTTGACTGTGATTTTGTATATTTTGCAGGTAAGGTGGCTGAAATCAACACACAAATGTTTTTTTTAAAGTAATGATGTGTTTTGAGGGCTTTAGAGGGAACTTAAGTGACGTTTACTTGTATTTTAATTTAAGCAAGTTAGCATGACTCGGACGCCGCGGTTTGTTCCCAAGATGGCGGACGTGAATCGGTGGCGAGCAGTTTCACACACATTAGAGATGTTTAAGTCCAGTGTAAGCTAAAAGGTGATAAACTATCTGATGAGAGATGCATAAAAGCCTTGCAGAAGTGTGAATTTATGGAACAGGCATGTGAACAATAATTAAAGTGTTGATCATATTAAGCTCTTAGGTCCAGAGCTAAGCTAAGCTAAAGCTCACGTCACGCGTATGCGAGTTATACCAGTGTTAAGTCAGTCACTGAGCAGGTACAGGAGTTTGCATTTATCACAAGATTTTGTAATATGCTTACGGTCGTTTTAATTGTGTGGAGAAAAAAACACAAGTTCTTATGTTAGGAGTTGAAGTGTCTGCTTCTTCTTTCTCTTTCGGCTTTTCCCATCAGGGGACGCCACAGCGAATCATCCTCTTCCACCTCACTCTATCATGGACATCTTCTACCCTAACATTAGCCAACTTCATGTCCTCTGTTAAGACATCCATATATCTCCTCTTTGGCCGTCCTCTTGCCCTCCGGCCAGGCAGCTCCATCTCCAACATCCTTCTACCAATAAATCCACTGTCCCTCCTCTGTACATGTCCAAACCATCTCAGTCTGGCTTCTCTGACTTTGTCGCTAACACAGGCAACATGAGCCGTCCTTCTGATGTACTCGTTCCTTATCCTGTCTAACCTGGTCACTCCTAAGGAGAACCTCAACATCTTCATCTCCAGAATTTCTCCTTCACTTCCAACTCACAGCCAACCTGTGGCGCATACCCACTGACTACATTCACCATCACCCCTTCAATTTCTAACTTTAGGCTCATCATCCTGTCTGAGACTCTTTTCACCTCTAGAACACTGTTTACAAACTCCCCCTTCAGAATCACTCCTACCCCATTTCTCTTCCTATCAACACCATGATAGAACAGTTTGTATCCTCCTCCAATACTACGTGCCTTGCTGCCCTTCCACCTTGTCTCCTGCACACACAGTACATCTACCTTCCTTCTCTCCATCATGTCTGCCAGCTCTCTGCCTTTCCCTGTCATTGTGCCAACGTTAAGAGTCCCTATTCTCAAACCTATGTTCCTGCCTTTTCCCTTCTCTCTCTGGCCACGGGCCCTTCTGCCTCCCCTCTTTCTTCCACCAACAGTAGTCAAATTTCCACCGACACCCTGTAGGTTAACAGCATCGGTGGCGGTCGTTGTTAACCCGGGCCTCGAACCTGCATCCACGGCAGTCGCCAGTCCAACCAGCAGAACGACTGCAGAGACATGACTGACGAATCCAGCTGTGTCAACGGTAAGAGGACCCTTCTACGCTCCATAGTCACACTGAAAAGCTGTACCTTTTTCACTCATGTTATCATTTGGCTCGCACAGTGACCCACTGTGAGGGCCCGGACAAGTTCAAGTGCCGCAGTGGGGAGTGCATAACCATGGAGAGAGTGTGTGACAACAAAAGGGACTGCAGGGATTGGTCAGATGAGCCTCTTCGGGAATGTGGTGGGTGCAGCTTTTCACAACTTTCTGGTTAATTACTAGTTTATGCATCTACCTCGGGTCCTGCGTGTCCTTAGAGTTGTAATTATATCCTCATAAAAAGGCCTCTTCTTTTTCTTTGCAGGCTGCTCTCACATTTGCAATGACCTGAAAATCGGCCGCGAGTGCTTGTGTCAGTGTGGATATAGCCTCAGAGACAAAAGACGGTGCGAAGGTGAGCCCATGCCCTGACGTCTGCTCTATGTCGTCATTTTAAAATTACCTTTACTCATTTTTGCAATAATGTACAAATCTGTATTTACTCTGCTGTTAACCGTCATTCACTCAGTGTTCTTTTTCATTAACAGTTAACTCACAACTGAGCTGAAGTGACAAGAAATACATTTTTTAAAATGTCTCCCTTCATCAGATATTGATGAGTGCGCCAGTCCAGACACCTGCAGCCAGACCTGCATTAACACGATGGGCAGCTACAAATGTGAGTGTGAGGAGGGTTACCAGGTTGACCCAGTAACCAAAGCGTGCAAATCTATTGGTAAGCATCCAGACCCTTCCGTTTTATTCTGCTAAGTTTAACAGAAAAATATCAAGTTAATTTGCTTTTACACAGAAATTGAGAAAGAGTCAAGGATGTTAGTAGTGTGAGAAAAATGTTATAATTCACACATTTGTGCCGGATCTAATCTACTTTTGGCACTTTTAAAGTTCAATTTTGGCTCTGGTAGAAAAAAACACATCAATGTTTGTTTGATACAAAAGGATCCATTTGATTGATTTGTAATCAATATCAATAAACACAGTTTTTTTGCTCCAGGGAAAGTTAAGACTTGACCGTAGCAGGTGAATTAGTCCCTTTTCTTGTTATATATTATGTCAGTGATCACTACAGATGTGGATCAACATCTTAGATTTGAATGTTTTTTTTTTTTACTGAACCCCTAGAAGCTAGTTAGCATTGACCGCTACAACAGATGTGTTATTCACATTTTCCACATTTTAGGTAGCTACAAAAATATCCAATTCAGAGTTTGAGAATCTTTTTCCCTCTAATATCTAAGATTGAACACTTCTTGGAATGCTTCTCTTAAGTTATTGTCAACTGTCAAACTTCATATCAAAATGACTGGTGTGCTTGGTAATTCAATTTAAATAAATTCAGGAATCTGTCTTCAAAACTATTAACTGTAAATGAGAACTGGATTTTTATAACTTTTGTCTTGTTTTTGTCTAATTTCGTTATTCTAAACTTGTTTTCACTTATCCAAAATGAAAAGTTTAATTCCTTACTTAAAGTCCCAGCTGTGTTTTAAGTCGCACTTTGTAGTCTAGACTAAAGGGAGACAAACATTTACCTTGAGAGTAGCACCATTTTCTAAAGGATTAACATTACACTCATATCTTGGCTCTAACAAAATCCTACAGTGGCCGCGTCGCAAATGAATATATCGGTACAAGTAATAATTACAACGCAGTATTCTTTATTAACAAATAACAGTAACAACTAACTAACTAATAACTAACTATACAGGCGTTGTAGAATGAGTATGTGTTTCTGTGTCAGGGCGGGTGCGTGTGCCACGCGAGGGCGCGTGAGAGCCTTTGACTCCGATGGGCTTTAGGCCAGTGTTTTTCAACCAGTGTGCCGCGGCACACTAGTGTGCCGTGGGAGATGGTCAAGTGTGCCGTGGAAAATTGCCCTCATTAACTGATTTAACAACATTTCCCATCTCCAGGATTTCAGCTCTCTGTTCATCCAGACAGGCCCTGATAAAACACTGAGGAGTTAGGAATATAAAAGATCGTAAAATACTTTTTCTTTGCGTTTATTTTATTTTATTAAAGACATTTTGATAAGAATGACGTTACCACGATTCAGCTGCAGCTCCGGCTGTATTTTGGAAAAGTCCCGCCCCTTTTACTGTCTCCACCAATCATTCTTGGGGAGCTTAATCACATGTCATCAGTCTGACCAATCAGAAGTGGTTAAAGTCTTCACTTCCTTGTCCCGATTTAGCTCGTAAAGTCGCTCAGTTCTAACAAAAATACCAGCTAAAGCTCATCTTTAGCGATGTAGCTTTCCACAGAATCCGGTATCAGACCGTGGAACAAGTGTACAAAACCATGAAGCTCCGAAAAGCGATCTTTTGCCATTTTATGCACTACATCTCCCATGATGCATTGGGTTGTGAGAGTGACAGCGCACAAGGAGATCTGTTGTTAAACGTCTTGAAACCAACGAACACACATTAATCTGTTTAAAGATCTTCCGACTTAACTTTTATTGCATCTTTTAGAAAAAAACAGCTGCAGTTTCCAGCTTTTTCTGCAAAGATTATCTCAAAAATGCATGTGAGACTGTGTAGGGAGGGGCTGTAGATCAATACAGACTGAGTTTCTCCTTTTTTTAAAATTTTTGGATGCTGGTGTGCCGCGGGATTTTTTTTAAGGTTAAAGTGTGCCGTGGCTCAGAAAAGGTTGAAAAACACTGCTTTAGGCAGCGTGGGGTCTCTCTCTTCCTCCACGTCTGTGGCAGTAAACCCAGACCAGTTCCAAACAACAGATGATTTGATTCCTTTCTTGGGAACAAACTTCCCACTGTCAGCGGTAGCCATGCTGTCGTTAGCTGCTTCGTGCGTCGATTGTCGCGTTTCGCCGTGTGATACTAAAGCTACGGAAGCTCTGGGGAGCCAAAAATGCGCCACATGTAGGGCTGCACGATATGAGGAAAACTTGCGATATGCGATATTAGTGATCAATATTGCGATAACGATAAATTTGCGGTAAATAAACAAATAGAAAAATAAACAAAAACATCATTCCCATTTCATTGCAACAGTTTAAAAATTATACTCCAAATGACCCTCATCGGCATGGGGGACAAACGTCAAGGTGGCTAACCCTGGTCCTCAAGAGCCTCAACCCTGTTTTCCAATTCTCCCTAGACTGCTCCATAATGATAACCAAAATCAGGTGTGTTCAGTCAATCAGGATGTGAAATCACTTGAGTCAGCCAATCAACAGCAAGCTGGTTAAGGAGAGCTGGAAAACAGGCAGGGTTGAGGCTCTTCAGGACCAGGGTTAACATAGTAGGCCTCCATCTGATTGGTCAAAGCATAAAGGGATTTATTTGATTCGTTAAATGCTTCAAGCTGCTAGAAGATTGTTTTAACACATTTTGGGTTTGCGATTTATTGCGAATTCGCCGTCTTTTGCGATATGCATATTGCAGAGCTGGATATTGCGATAACGATAAATTTGCGGTATATTGTGCAGGCCTAGCCACATGAAAACTCTATTTAGTTATTTTTGAAATCGCCCGTAACAAAAAATTCGAATTTATTCATTTGATCGATTTATCGCCCAGGCCTACGTCACCCATAGAAAGTTCTTTACTTCCGGCTCCAACGAAGTGAAGTCAATTCAGTCGCAATTTTTTTTGCACTACGGATGCCGCCATATTGGAGCCAGACTTCGTCAGTCAGCAGTGATTGGTCCGTGTCAGTCTGAGTCAACATTTCTATGGCAGCTACTCTTGCCATTCAGAAGGGAGGTTTTTGTTACTCCACACCCCTACCATTTGAAAAGGGCTACTCAAACTCTGTCAATCAAATGTGTTGAATTTTGGGCGTGGGGGCTAGCAGGCACCACATATTTTTATAGAGGCATCTGATTATTTTTTACTTTTAGTTTATTTTATTACTTGAATAACTTGCAGTATGGAAAAAAATAGCATGAAAAAAGAAAATAAGAGGATCAAGAATAGGTCAGCACAATATACCGCAAATTTATCCTTATCGCAAAATCCAGCGCTGCAATATGCACATCGCAATAGACGGCAATTATCGCAATAAATCGTAAACCTTAAATGTGTTAAAAAAAATCTAATGGCAGCTTGAACCATTTAACAAATCAAATAAATCCCTTTATGCATTTCACCAATCGGGTGGACGCCTTCACTTTGTTGACCAATCTGATGGAGCCCTATTATGTAAGATGTTTGTCACCTATGTCGACGAATGTCATTTGGAGTATAATTTTTAAACTGTTGCAATGAAATGGGAATGGTTATTTGGTTATTTTGCTATTTGTTTATTTACCGCAAATTATATCGTTATCGCAATTTTAATCTCTAATACCGCATATCACGAGTTTTCCTCATACCGTGCAGCTCTAATCAAGAACATGTTAAAAAAAGGTAGCAGAGAAAGAATGGTTATTCTGACCAATAGAATGACTAACAGCTGTTGATTTCTCTATAGAAGTCTATGGGATTTTGGAATCTTGACACCAGCGAGTACTTCCTGTTTGGAACACCGGGGGAGGGGTCACCTAGTCCAGTTCTCATATACAGTCAATGATCCATACCCAGTCTTGAGATTGTTGTAATACAGTTTTTTGCATTTTTTCCAAATCTTTGAAACAGAAACATGGAGGTATGATTAAACAAAATCCTCCAATCTATTCGACCTGATGCTCTCCTGTGATGTCTGCTGATTGTTACAGAAAAACATGGTATTTGAGTCTGAAATGGACTGTTTCATGTGGAGATTACTTTTTGCACACACTCTGTGCTCAGAATTGAGGGTCAAATCTGGCTCTTACCCTTTAAAACCAGAGCTGTCACCGGCGACAGGAAAATAGACACACGCTCTTCGACCTGTCGCAGATCTTCAACCGTTTACGCAATGAATGTAATTCTAACAGGTTCTGTTCGGCACAGAGAGAAACGAGGCGTGCCTCTTCCTGTGCTATTTTCAGCTGATTTACGTTGATTGTGTAAACTCTTCAGTAATGTAAGGTGCTGCATATCAGTGCAGAGATGCTTTTCTGCGCAGGAATTACGTTATTATACAAACAGTAGTTTGCATAATAAGGTTCAATTCAAAGAATGTCAACGGTTTTGTATAAGCTCAGGTGTTAAGCGGTTAAAAAGCCCAAAGCCACAATTTTCAGCACCAGTTATTCCACAAGGAACTGTAGTTTACAAATTTCCACCCAGTTTACTATCTAGTTGCAAGTTTTAAGACACAACTCTTAGCTGTTTTATACTTTGTCAGTTGTGTTGACCAAAGCTAAACTCACCAACTCTCTTTGATTTCACATGATTACTTTGAGCATGAGGCTATTTGTAAAACCGCCCCACCTCTGTTCTGTGATTTTGCAGGTACAATAGCCTACCTCTTCTTCACCAATCGTCACGAAAGATGACTCTTGACAAAAGCGAGTACACTCTAGTAATTCCCCGCCTAAAGAATGTGGTGGCGCTGGACATTGACGTAGCCACTAAAGAGATCTACTGGTCCGACATTTCTCTGAAGAAAATCTACAGACGAAACTGACTAAAACCAGAGCGGAGAGGACGTTGGTTTCATTCCCTGATGTTTGAAACCAGTTTGGATGTTCCATGCAGAACAAACATAGACTCAGCTGACGACTCTGCTCAGCACCAAACCATCATCGACAGCGACGTTGATGCCCCTGAAGGAATCGCCTACGACTGGGTCCATAAAAACCTCTATTGCACTGACGGTATTCGTAGCACTATCTCTGTGGCAACTGCTGATGGCAGCCATCGCAAAACTCTCTTCCACCAAGGCTTGTCGAAGCCTCGGGCGATAGTGTTCGACCCCCATAGCAAGTGAGATCATGGTTGCATTTACATGCGTTTCTCATGGTTCAAACTATTTTTTTACTGCCATTTTTCAACATTTCACAGCTTTCTATACTGGACTGATTGGGGAAATCCGGCTAAGATCGAGAAGGGAGGTCTTAATGGAGGAGACCGCTCCACTCTGGTCACAGGGTTTGGGAGTTAGCATTGTCACAGTAACGTTTGTTTTAGCGGTATTAGTCTGTTTTTTACATGTTGCACACAGGGTTGGAAGTTACAGGAATTGTGAATAACACAACTGTCACTTCTAATAAGGCTAACCTGTAGCGTGTTCTAGGGTTACTGTGAGCGCAGTTTATAATGTTGGACTGACTGATGGACATATCTGACTCCTGCCTCGCTTAATGCGCCTTATAGTTCGGTATGCCTTATACATGACATAAGACTAAAAAAATAGGCCCTTCATTGACGGCGCACTTTATGATCCTTATAGAAAATATGGTAGATGATTTAAAAAATGAATTTATTTAATGTATTTGCATTTTAGAGGCACCAACACTTGCAGGACCATCGCAGTCAGAAACTCCAGCCGTGACCCCGAAAGGGACAAAACGGATTAGAAGAATGTATCAATGAATAGAAGAATGAATGCTTTTATTTCTTAAAAAACTAGTTTTTAAAATCTAAAACATTTTACAAAAATAAAAATTAAAAGAATCGGCCGCGTACAGGGAGGCCCAAACCTCTACAGAGGAACACGGGCCAATTTATTTTTAAAGGTAAATAATAAAATTAAATAAATGGGCCGCGGCGGCGGCCAAACCGACGGGACAGGATTGCCCCCACAAACAGCACCCGACCTAACAAAAAAAGGCACCCTCGTTGGTCGGAGGGACTCCTAAAGACAAAAAAAAAAAAGCAATCAGGCATCGGCTGTGTGGGTCGGGGGGGGTTCTTCATAACGCTCATAGGTTCCTCTAAACAAAGTAGACAATGAAGTTATCAGTTAATACAAAATAGTTATGTAATATGTTTGTATAGATTATAGAAAACAATAAGTAAAGAAGGCAAATAAAGTTAAAAGTCAAATAACAACATTACTTTAAAAAAGGTGATAAACATTACTTTTTTTTAATATACTGTAGCATTGCAACACAAAAATAGGATTGACATTTCACTGTTGGGATACAAGACAGTAAATGCTTCCAAATTAGACACCAATATTAATGGTCCAGTATTTCATTGTTATGTTTCCAGGTGAGCACATTATAATAGTTTGATTTGTATGTATTTGGTTTTACACTACGTTTATGTGGTAAATAATGTATTTGAGGACTACAAATATGGCGGCCAAGAGTTCCTGCGGGTGACTTCCGGTTACTCAGGTGTGTGGCTGATTACAGCTAATGACTGCACAAAGAGGGGGAGGCGGAGCCAAGCAAGAAGGGAGGACAGAAACAAACTTTCTGTTTGACGTAATCACTGCCGCTTGGAGGAATGGATAAAAAAAAACGAGGGATGTTTCTCTGGATACAATTTGACGGATATTCTGGAATTTCAAAAGGTCTTCCCTAGTCTTGGAAAGTGTTACGATATCAGACTCAACTAATCTGGTTAGAAGCCGTTGTCCATCTGAACGCGGACAAACGCACACATTTGAGAAAGAAAGTAGAACCCTGATTGATTTTGTAAATACTCTCATTTAATGCTGAGTATTACAATACAGTATGACAAATAACAGCAACCGTTAAAAATCCAGATCATCTTGTTAACCAAGTTCAATGAGAAGAAAGTCAGGCGTGAAGCCTACTTACTGGATGGTGAAGGACCACCTCGACTGACCAGGCCCTTGCGCTTGACTCCCTTCGAGGTTGCCTTTCTGGTCATGGGCCTGTTGGTCCTTGAGTGGTCCTTCCTCTTTGACGGGGCCTGGCCCCCCTGGAGGAGCTCCCATATGTTGTGAGTTGTTCCCTGAAAGACAAAAATCTAGATGTCATTTTTTTCATACTCACGTGTCTGTCAGGAGCGTCTGAGCGCTCGTTGATCCAAGGCTCCGGGGGCGGATAACAGCATTTAGCCTTAAATGGAGCAATAACAACTAAAATGCCCCCACAAACAGAGTTAAAATTGTCCAGGAGCTCATCAACGTTTCCATTGTAGGCGTCCACGTAGGAAAGCTCAGAGGCTGAGAAAGCCGCTGAAAACTGTAGGGCTGTCTGCGCGTTCATCAGGCGGCGGGGGCGTGCGAGGGCGCGTGAGTCAGGCGGCAGCGTTGAAAGCTCAAATTCAAATAATACGGGCAAATGATCCGAAAAACAGGCATCAACAATCTCCTTGACCTCTCCATGTAAACCCAGAGTTAAAACCAGATCCAGGAGTGGATCTGGTTTATGATTATTATTTATGATTTGTTGGGTTATTTCAGAACATTTGAGCTCCATGTTAGAGCACCAGGACAGCCTTTATTTTGTTAATGTTGATCATTTTATTTATGTTATTTTATTACTGAGAAAAGCGGATGTAATGTTTGGTGAATCAAGCTATTGCTTTAGTAATGTCCCTGCGCTGTCCGTAGTACTGATTTACGACTTTAGCAAAGCAGTGTATTAAAGTACGTCATCTGAACGACTCCCTCGTCTCATCAATGACTCTTATAAACCTTATCAGCAGGAATATAAATACGTGACATGAGCCACTGTCACCGCCCCCCCACGTTAATTTTGCGCACCGGACAATTGCCCGTATTACCTGAGCCTAAAACCGCCACCACCGCACGCTCCCCCTGGCATCGCTTCGCGCCCCCCAGCACTGATTTAGACCCACATACAAGTACAGAAACAGACTATCATCTTCCACAAACAAGAAGTGTCTTACCCATGTCCTCTGTCTTGGGGTTTTGTCAGTTTAGAATTGTTTATGTAAAAACTCAGTATTTTGGCAGGTACACATAGTTTTTTAACTTTAAACATAAAAACTCCAGTACTAAGATCAACTAAATCAAAAAATGTAATTGCCCTTAATTTAGGAAGTATTTGTTTTGTGGATTGATTGTATGAAGAGTGATTTAAAATTCTAATTGCTTTTTTTTGCAGAATAAAAACAGGTTTTGTGTTTGACTTGTAACTATGCCCCCAGATTTCTAAACAATAGGTCAAATAAGGAACTATGAGGGAACAATATAGAATATACAATGTAGCTGTGTTTAAAAAATACTTGACTTTATGTAGGATGGCTAATGATTTGGACAATTTAAAGAGAACATGCGTTATGTGTGGTTTCCATGATAATGTATGATTCAAAAGGACTCCCAGAAATGTTATTTCATTTACTCTTTCAAGAACAGAATCCTCAATTTTTAACTCAGAGATGTTTTCCAGTTTTCTTTAGCCAAATATAATGTACTTGGTTTTATTTTTATAAGACAGTTTGTTTGAATCGAACCATTCTTTGATTATGGATAATTCTTTTGTTATGTCTGAAAGAAGCTTTTCCAGATTATATCCTGATAAATACAAAGTAGTGTCGTCAGCATATAAAACACAATTTAACAAATCAGAAACTTTACAAAGGTTGTTTATGTATAAAATAAGTAATATAGGACCCAATAGGGACCCCTGAGGTACTCCACGTTACAGGACACATATCAGATTTTTCGTTGAAATAAACATACTGACATCTGTTAGTAAGATAACTTTCTAACCAGGAATATGCTGTTCATCTAAAACCATATTTCTGTAAACTACTAAGTAACATAGTGTGATTTAATGTATCAAACGCTTTTTGAAGATCAACAAAAACGCCTACCGTAAAATTTTCCTTCCCTATGGAGGAAGAAATATGATCAACCAGCTGCATTATCGCCATTGAAGTAGATCTGCCAGCCCTAAAACCATATTGATCCTCATGCAATAAATTAAACTTTCCAATAAAATTGTTCATTCTTTTAACAAAAAGTTTTTCTAATATCTTGGAGAATTGGGATAATAGTGAAATTGGTCTGTAATCTATAAATATATGACGATCTCCATTTTTAAAAATGACAATAATTTTTGCTGTTTTCATGTTATTTGGAAAAATGCCCTCCCTAAAAGACATGTTAAATATATGAGTTAGTGCTTCAACAATGAACTCAATTGTGTTTTTAATTAATGACATATCAATGTCATTCCAATCTTTGGATCTTTTATTTTGAAATGTTCTTACAATTTCTATTATTTCATTTGTACTAACCTCAGACAGAAACATTGAGAACTTGATTGGTTGGATACTAAGTTCTTTCATCTTCTTTATTGGCTCTTTTATTTCCATTGCAAGTTTATTTCCAACATTAGCAAAGTATTCATTTAATTCATTTGCAATAAGCGTTGGGTTTCTGATATAAATATCACATTTTTTAAATAACTTGGATACTCTTGTTTCTTATTGTTTTGTTTTTTTTGGTTAATTTGTTTATTATTCATTATTCATTTCAAAGTGTTGGTTTATTTTGTTTAGTGTTGAGATACCTCTGTGGTTGTGTTGAGTATTTTGGAGGCGTTTCTGCTCTGTTTACAGATAATATTGTTTTCATCATTTGAGGACATTTCCTTTAAAATAGATTTCAAATAAACTCCTTCCTTTCTCTGCATAGTTCTGTCCAAGCCTCCTCAGCAGCCACAGTTTCATTGATGATTTCACTGAAATGCTGTCAGTTGTGTCTGAAGGAGACACATAAATGACAGAAATGATCAACTTTGAAAAGGCCTCTGGTGCAGATGTCAATGAATTAGTGAACTCTGTAACTTCCAGCATTTTGAATGTTCTGGATGCCATCACCCCATGAAGATGACAATCAGAAACAGTAGACAGAAATCTCCCTGGATGGACGATGATTTGGTCAGGGACACAAGAGGCAGAGCTGAGTGGAAGTGGTACAAGTCAAACCTCCAGGTTCATCATGGGGGGGGGTTACACCTACAACCAAATCTCATGCAGGACAAGGGAAAAGTACTTTTCTGAAATCATTGGAAGTTGCAGCAGCAACTCTCATGTCTTCTTCACAACAGTAAACAAATGAACAAACCCTCCAGCTCAGCTGCTGTTATAACTGGTTTACACGTCTAAATGGAAAGAGTTTGCTGTATTTTAAGGTTCAGGGCATTAAAGAAGAAGAAAATAGTCCAGATATGATTTTATGATGTTACCTTTACTTGAGTTAAGAAAGATTCTGTTGGGATCCATTTCATTTTTTTCTTTTTAGTGGACTTAATGTCTGTCAAAGTAGTTTCTCAGTTCAAGGAATCTAGAAAAATAGCTTGTTTTATCATTTTATGTTTAGAAATGCTGCAGGAATCCATCTGCTGGTGTTTCCTGTTTGATTAAACTCCACATTTTCTGAACATGTTAAAGACTATTTCATATTATTTCCCCCTCAGCATTCAAACCGTCATCCCAGACTCTGACAGGCTCCTCCCCCTTGAAACAGGATCATCAAGGTCAACAACATTTCCAGAACAGGGAAGTTCTGCAGCATCAAATATCAGGTCCAATGTTCCAGAGCAGCTTTTCCTGTTTTATGGAGGTTTTACAGGATTATTGTGAAGGTCAACAACGTGACTGAAGAAACAAACACTTTCAAAAACCCTCAGAGTGATTCTATGTGGAGCCACAGACTGCAGGACTGTGAGTCTAGAACATCTAGAACCACGACTGACCTACAGTTTTATCCACAGACCAGTAGATTCCACAAGTAAGTCAGTTTTCCACTGATTGGCCTGAAGATAAGAATCACAAACTTTGTTGCTTTTTTAATTCTTAGTCATATTTTTCAAAGTAAATTCTAATGTTAATTAATAAACTTTTCCTTTTTTTACATTGGTGTGTAAAGAAAAAAATAAAAATGCATTCTTTTGTGTGTGTGTGTCTTTAACAAAGAAGTTCTTCAACCCCAAATGCTTTGAAAGAGTTAAAAATTACATATTGATGAATTTGTGGCATTTTTCTGGTGACTGTTGAAAGGTCTCAATGTTCAAATGTGTTGTTGTTGATTGGCAGGTCCCTGTATCTCTGCCTCCCTCTTGTGGTTGTTTCTGGTATTGCGTCCTCTGGCCGGTGGTCTGTTTTTGTCTCCACAGGTGTGCAGGATGACTGACGG
This sequence comes from Oryzias latipes, assembly GCF_053564925.1. Lineage (NCBI taxonomy): Eukaryota > Metazoa > Chordata > Actinopteri > Beloniformes > Adrianichthyidae > Oryzias > Oryzias latipes. The sequence goes on along the minus strand of NC_136244.1, from coordinate 1,592,822 downwards.
ACCCCCGACTCACCTGCAGCCCGTCCACACTCGCCCTGGCCGTAAGACAGTCATGCCAGCTTTTACCTGACAGTTAAGGTTAGATTACAGACAAACAGATTTATGTTTGGGTGTGAATGTGAGCAGATGGTCTCTGTGTGACCCTGCAATAGAAACTGAACCGTCCAGGATGTACAGTGGCTGGTTACAGGGTGAAGCAGGTTTAAACAGATAGAAGTCTGTTTGGAAATACATGCTGGATACAAGTTAACACTTTTTCTTAGGATATAGACCTTAAAAAACACTTGAGAGAATAATTACTGTTGACAGTGTTTTGTGTGCATTAGAGGTCAAATCAGATGCAGACAGAGGAAGGAAGTGGTGTTTCCTGTTTTACTACAATAGGATAAAATCTCATTTTTAGTCCATTTGTTCTGGTTATCCATGGTTGTCCGGGCTATCTGGAGCGATCCACTGCACCAAAGGCTCCACAAAAGAGCTTTTAGAGTGACTCGTGAACATTTGTGTTTTTCCATCTCTTCCAGTGAAGAAGACGCTCATTCCTGGTTGTTGCTGCTGTCTGCATTGTGTGCACATGTGTTTATGTGTGTGATCATGATAGTCTGAGCTGTCTTCTGTGTTACTGTCATCAGTGCAGCTGCTTGTTTCTCTGATATTTGAGAAATCACCAAAAACCAAAAAGTACCAGATTAAAGTGGAAGTGAGCATCCAGAGCAGTAGACTTACCTGAACAGGTGAGCTGAATGTTTATTGATGACGTTCCAAATGTTTGGAAGCTCATTTGTTTGATTTACGATTTATTCATGTTTTTTTCATTGATGGGGGGGTTTGCAGGATCTCTGCAGCCGTTGATGAAGACGTTGGTGTCCCTGCAGACGTCCACTTAGATCCTTTCTTTAATTATTCAGAGAAAAATTCCTCTGCTTCAAAATAGAGTAAAGGGCTGGTGAAGGTTTCAAAGTTGTGACAGCAGGAATAGTCTCTGAACTTCCTTTTGCATCTAATTAACATATTTACTTATTCCTAGTTTATTGCTAACATGATCTCAACACTCGCTTTGGATATTGAAATCTGAAGAACATTGCAGAGAAGATTGAAGCCATCTGAGTGTCATCATTGTGTGGTAGGACAGACCAACTGTGTGCTCTGATCTGAACCCAGCAGGAGCATCAGCAGAGCAGCTTCATCCTTTTACTCAATCAGAGTTTCCATTTCTGCCTTTAGACTGTGGTGCAGTGAAGCAGTCAACCACTAGTCAGAAGGCCGCAGGTTTGATTCTCGCCTCGCCTGCCTTAGCGTCTAACGTTGGTGGAAAAGACAGTCCCACGTTGCTCACAGGGGGAACACAGTGTGAATGTCTGCACAGGATTGTCAATCCGCTGGGACCTTAACCAAAGTTGAAAAGCCTGATGGAAGTTCATGTCATTTGAATTGATTTGGACAGAAAGGCACTAATTGGTAAGAAGAAAGGTGATGGCGTTGATGTGGATGTGATGGAGAGATGCTGGGGGATGGATGAGCTGTGGACCTGCACCCCTATAATTTACCAATGGAATCTTCCTCTGGCATCTTAATCTGGAGAACAGATTAATCAACAGAAAGTTCATTAAAAGTTGACTGGTCGTGGTGCAGCAGTGGGGCGGTTGACCTCCAATTCATTTCCTGCCTTTCCCACCCATTTGTCAAAGTGTCCTTGGGCAAGACACTGAACCCCACCCTGCCTCTGGTGGAACACGCCAGTGTTCAGCAGCGGAGCCGCCACCAGTGTGTGAAGGTAGAAAAGCGCTAAATAAGTATACGCCATTTACTCGTCTCTGCTCACCTAAAACTTTCATTATAAGTAAAGCAATTTGTTGTTTGTGTGCATTATTGTGTATTTAGAAGCTTCCAATCCCCATCCCACCTGGGTTCTTCTAGAATCTCTCTTTTGAATGTTAGTTATTGCTTTTTCATTGCTGTTTTTCTTCTCTCTAGTCAAATATGCTGAATGGCCAGCGCCGGTGGGACCCATTCTTAAGCCTACAGGGACTGTAAGACTTTGTGGAGATTCTAAGATGACTGTAAATACAGTGGCTTCATTGGAGCAACAGTTTTCTAAAGTAGAGATGAGCCATGCTTACCAACAAATACTGCTGGATGAAGAATCAAAGAAAAATGTGACGGTGAACACCCAGAGGACTGTTCACGTACAACAGACTGCCATTTGGAGTAGCATCAGCACCAGCCATGTTCCAGAGGACGAGGGAAAACCTTTTGAAAGGTACACCATTGGTGGTGGTCTACTTAGATGACATCTTGGTGAATGGCAAGGATGAGGCAGACCACCTAAAAAACTTGACTGAGCTGCTGGGCAGGCTGGAGGAAGCAGGACTGTGGCTGAACAGAAGTAAGTGTGAGTTTATGCAAAATGAGGTGGAATATTTGGGGCATAAAGTTGATGCACAAGGGCTCCACCCAGAAAGAAAGTGGAAGCCATCTTAAATGCTCCGGCTCCCCTCCCACCAATGTAACTGAACTTAAATCCTACTTGGGTTTGTTAAACTATTATAACAATTTTCTCCCAAACTTAGCAACCCTGTTGGCCCCCCCTCGTGAACTTTTGAGGTAAAATGTAAAGTGGTCATGGCAACAGAGGCATGTTGAAGCATTTGAAAAGTCTAAAAGGTTGCTGAACTCCGATGATGTATCAATCCACTATTCAGCAGATAAAGAGTTAGTTTGGTCATGTGATGCATCATCTTATGGTGTTGGAGCTGTGTTGTCACACAGAATGGAGGATGGCAGTGAGAAACCACTAGGCTTCATGTCACACACTCTCTCACCCGCTGAAAAGAGATATTCACAGCTGGACAAAGAAGCATTAGCCGTAATATTTGGTCTGAAGAAGTTCCATAAATATTTGTATGGCAGAGTTTTCACGACTTACACAGATCATAAGCCACTGATTTATCTTTTTAACATGAAGAAGCCCATACCTCAAATGGGCTCACCGAGAGTACAAAGATGGGCTGTAATGTTAAGTGCATATGAGTATGACATCGTCTACAAAAAGTTCTCTGGTAAATGTGTAGCAAAACACATTTAGAAATGTCTAATTTGACAATTAAGATGGATTAACAGAAATGCTTTTTCATTTTCTACATAAAAACCTATTATTCTGTGTCATAATTAAAACGAAAATGCAAAGGGGGGATTGCATTTTCGTTTTAAAATCCACCCTGCGAATAGTGTTTATAATTCAATTCGACGTAGCATTTCCAGAGGGGAGGGGGGGCGATGACGTCAGTGCTTTCTCCGTCTGTCCGGCTGCTAAGAGACACAGACATGCTAGGAGCAGCTTTGTGTTAGCGGCAGAGGAGAGGGCTTTTTTGATGGTTGTGAACATCTGATGATTTTACACAGCTTCTCAGGACTACGTACTAGCATTTACGCCTCCTTCAGTCACACCGCGGTTCGTCGGACCCCCCCCAGACAACCTTTGTCTACGAACCGGCAGCCGCCTTCGCATAGCGGAGGGCGAAGGAGCCCCGCGATCCGAAGCTTCACAGTTTACATTGTCTACAAACCAGGCAAAAGCCATGCTAACGCCTATGCACTCAGTAGATTGCCGCTGCCAGAAACAACATCAGAGTCTGTTGAACAAGTTTTGATGATGGATGTTTTGGATGACACACTGCTGGACACCAGACAGATCAAGCGATGGACATCTACAGATGTTCTATTGTCCCAAGTCCATGAGTACATACTAAAAGGATGGCCGGCGAAACCGGACGGCCGCCTAAAGCCATATCAACAAAGGAAAATGAGGTGATGTGTGAGGGATGGATGTGTGCTCTGGGGAGCTAGAGTGGGGATTCCCACCAAAGGCAGAGACAAAATCCTGAAGCTCCTGCATCAGATTCACACAGGCATGTCAAAGATGAAAGGTCTAGCAAGGTCATATCTTCAAAAGGGAGGTGCGGTTATGTGAAGAATGTCAAAACACCACAAATCACCACCCGCTGCACCATTACACCCCTGGGAATGGCCAGAAACACCCTGGTCCAGAATCCATGTGGACTATGCAGGACCGTTCCTAGGTGAGATGTTTTTGTTGGTGGTAGATGCTCATTCAAAGTGGATGGACATTTATCCGGTGAAATCAGCTACTTCACAAATCACCTTTGAAAAACTGAGACAGAGTTTCAGTGTGTTTGGTCTTCCAAAGATGTTGGCATCAGACAATAAGACATGTGTCACAAGTGCAGAATTTGAGACATTCATGAAACAAAATGGAATTGACCACAGGGCTCCAGACTGCGACCAAAATTTGAGAGTGTGCGACTGAATTTTACATCCAGTCGCACATGTGCTACCAGTAAATATGCCTCCCCCACCCTCCGTATTTTTTATACATTAAACGTGGAAGGGGCACGTCAATGATCGATGAAATGAGCATTAAGACGCGAGCGCACACGCACGCAAACACATACTCATGAAACGCGAGCGCACACTCGCGTTTCATTGAGTGATGCCTGAGGCGGCCAATGCGTGTGAGAAGAATAGGCAATGGCCGCTGTAAGTGGCTAAAATGCGTGGAGGGGCCTAGAGACAATCGCGCGCGTTTAAACATCTGTGGGAAGGAAACAGAGACAAATATCATCACAACCTGATTTGTGTGTCTGAGCTATGAGCAAGCCAACTATTGATTCGTTCTTCCGACCTGCGGCTAGACAAGAGTTGATGCCAAGGATGTCATGGATGGCCCTGCTGCTCAGCCGCAACCCTCCTGCTGGCTCCTCCTCCCTCAGCTGTCCCCGGTGTTTTCACAGCTGGTGCTCATGTTCTCTCTGATTAGGTTCCCTTCTTAAGCTGCTCTGTTTGTTCTGTGTTTGTCGTAGCGTTTTCGTTCATGCTCCATGTTCGAGTGTGATCTTGGCATTAAAAGCCTGTTTCCACGTTACGCCGACTTGTTGTCGTTCCTGCACCTGGGTTCCTCCCTTGGTTCCCGTAAAATTACGCTACGACCATGTCCAACCCAGCAGGAACTTCTGATTCGAGGGACTTACCTGGGTCCTCCGCCGAGGCTGGCTCTGTCTTCGGAAAGGAGATGCGGGAGGTCATGTCTGGTATGCAGCAGCTCCACGCACGCCTTTCTCAGCTGGAGCATACACCTTCATCCCCGACTCGGCAGATCAGACTGGGTCATCCTGAGTCTTTTGACGGCTCGGCTGAGGACTGTCTGGCTTTTCTCACCTCCTGTCGTCTTCACTTTGAATTTAATCCATGTGAATTCCCCTCCGAACAGAGCAAGGTGGCGTTTGCTCTGAGCTACCTCACCGGAAGAGCCAAACGATGGGGACTGGCGGAGTGGGAACGCAGCTCGGAGCTGAGACGCTCCTTTCGTGACTTTTCCGCCCGGCTACTAACGGTGTTCGACCCCACCACACCTCACCGAGCCGCCGCTTCGGAACTTCTCAGCCTCCAGCAGGGTTCCCGCAGCGTCTCGGACTACGCGGTGGAGTTCCGGACCTTGGCTGCCAGTACCCGCTGGCCGGAGGAGGCTCTTACTGACGTTTTCCTTCGGGGGCTGTCCGACGCTCTGAAGGATGAGCTGGCGGCGAGGGAGCTTCCGGAGGACCTGGAGGAGCTGATCGACTTGGCGGGTCGCATCGACCGGAGGATGAGGGAACGGGGTTGGGAGCGACGCGGTCACCCCAAGCTCCGCCCATCGCTTCCGGAGGAGCCGTCTCCGCCTCTTTCCAGCCCTCCACGTCGGTTTTCCATCCCTCCCCCGGAGCCCATGCAGCTAGGAGCAGGCCGGTTCTCCACGGCTGAACGTCGGCGTCGCCAGCGAGAGGGTTTATGTTTCTACTGCGGACAGTCTGGACACGTGGACAGTCTGGACACATGGTGCATCATTGCCCGGGAAACGCCAGAGGCTCCCCAGCAATGAGGAGACTGGTGAGCCTCAATACTGTTTTTTCCTCGTCCTCTCGTCCATCAACCAGAGTCTTAGTAGCATTTGCCGGGGCCCAGGAGGAGTTTGAGACTCTCATAGACTCGGGTTCGGATGGGGATCTGATCTCCCTGGAGGTGGTGGAGAGACTTATGATACCCCTCGAACCTTTGTCTCCAGCATTGGAGATCCATGCCATAAACGGGTCTGTAATACACGAGGTTTCTAACCGCACCGTTATGGTTTCTGTGACTGTCTCGGGAAACAACACGGAGACTATGACATTTCATGTTGTTGAGGCTCTATCACCCCCTGTAATTCTAGGGTTCCCTTGGTTATGCAGGCATCAACCGCACATTGATTGGGCTACGGGGCAGTTTCTATCTTGGAGCCCCTTTTGTCTACTAAACTGCCTTTCTACGGCTGCAGCCCGAGTTTCTGTTGAGGTACAGTGGCCTCCGGATCCCCCAGACCTTAGTAATGTTCCTTCCGCCTATCATAATTTAAGTTCTGTGTTCTGTAAGGTACGTACCAAATCTCTACCTCCCCATCGCCCCTATGACTGTGCCATCAACCTTCTGCCAGGGACCCAACCCCCAAAGGGTCATATATACCCCTTATCACCGCCTGAAAGAGAGGCCATGGACACGTATCTGCGGGAGAGTTTACAGGCGGGGCTCATTAGAGGGATGGGTGCCTGCGGCCCCTGCATTGACCACAGGGGTTTGAACAAGATCACTGTGCGTAACACCTACCCCTTACCTCAAATGGACACTGCGTTTGACCTGTTAAGCGGAGCACGTATTTTTTCTAGGCTGGATCTCAGGAACGCATATCATCTGGTTTGTGTGAGAGAGGGCGATGAGTGGAAGACTGCGTTTAACACGCCTAGCGGACATTTTGAATATTTAGTCATGCCCTTTGGGCTAACAAATGCTCCGGCAGTGTTTCAATGCTTGATTAATGATGTTCTGAAGGATATGCTGAACAAATTTGTGTTTGTGTACTTGGACGATATTTTGATTTTTTTCTCCTGACCTAGATTCACATGTGCAGCACGTCAGAGCTGTCCTCCAGCGCCTCCTGGAGAACCACCTCTACTGCAAGGCCGAGAAATGCGAATTCCACACTACGCGGACTCGGTTCTTGGGGTATGTGGTTTCTCCGGGCCAGGTCCAGATGGATAACTCCAAGGTTCAGGCCGTTCTGGAGTGGCCGGTTCCCTCTGGTAGGAAGCAACTTCAGCGCTTCTTGGGGTTCGCCAATTTTTATAGGCGTTTGATCAGAGGTTTCAGTGGCGTTGCTGCACCCCTTCATAGGATTACGTCTGATAAAATGCATTTTGTTTGGGACGAAGAAGCTGAGAAAGCTTTTTGTGAGCTGAAGAGACGTTTCTCTGCAGCCCCTATACTGACTCAGCCTGACCCCTCCAAACAGTTCATTGTGGAGGTGGATGCGTCTGAGTCAGGTGTGGGGGCTGTGTTGTCACAGAGGGCGTCCGATAATAAAGTTCATCCCTGCGCGTATTTCTCCCGCAAGCTCACTCCTGCGGAGAGAAATTACGATATAGGGAACAGAGAACTGCTGGCTGTGAAGGTGGCCCTGGAGGAGTGGCGCCACTGGTTGGAGGGGGCTGAGCAGCCATTTCTGGTTTGGACGGACCACAAGAACCTTGAATACATCCGGTCTGCTAAACGCCTCTCTCCCCGCCAGGCGAGGTGGACTCTGTTCTTCGACAGGTTTGATGTCACCCTCTCCTATCGACCGGGGAGTAAGAACGTCAAACCGGACGCACTCTCCCGTCAGTACCAACTGGAGGAGGAGGAGAGACCTGCTGAAGGCGCACCTGTACTTCCCTCGCGCATGGTGCTAGGGACCACCCGCTGGTCGCTGGAGCAAAAGGTACAGGCATTCGTCCCAGATCCTTCCTCCATCCCCGCGGGCTGTCCGGAGGGCCGACTCTATGTGCCTTCAACTCTTCGCACCATGGTGTTAAAGTGGGGGCACTCTTCCAGACTGGCCTGCCACCCTGGTGTTACGAGGACTGGGTTCCTTATTGCCCAGCGTTTCTGGTGGCCCTCTATGTCCTCTGACATACGGGCTTTTGTGTCAGCCTGTCATGTGTGTGCCAGTGTCAAGACCCCCAGGACCCCCCCAGCTGGGCTACTTCACCCTCTACCTGTGCCGTCCAGACCTTGGTCCCACGTTTCCATGGACTTCATTACCGGATTACCTAACTCACAAGGTAGTACGGTTATTCTCACAATCATTGACCGGTTTTCTAAGTTGGCCCACGCCATACCCCTGCAGAGACTCCCTTCAGCCAAGGAACTGGCTATCCTGGTTTCGTGCCACCTGTTTCGCCTTCATGGACTTCCTCAGAACATCACGTCGGACCGGGGCCCACAATTCATCGCCGCCTTTTGGAAGGAGTTCTGCAACCTCCTAGGGATCAAGGTCAGTCTGAGTTCTGGATTCCATCCTCAGACCATCCTCAGGCCAGGTAGAGAGGTACAATCAGGACCTGGAGACGTCGCTGCGTGCCATGTGCGGGAGGAACCCCAGAACCTGGTCTTCGCAACTCCCATGGGTTGAGTACGCCCATAACTCCCTGGTTAACTCTACGGGGTACTCTCCCTTTCAGGCCGCCTATGGTTTTCAGCCACCCTTGTTTCCACACCGGGAGCAATTGGCATCCTCCTCGGGACCGGCGGCGTTCGTGAGACGGTGTTGTCGCACCTGGAGCAGGTTCCGGCTGGAGCTCCTAAGGAACCAGGAGCGTTTCACTACGGTGGCCAACCGTAGGAGATCTGCCGCTCCTGACTACAAGGTGGGAGACAGGGTGTGGCTGTCCACGTCTGACATCCGTTTGCGGGGTGGTCCTAGGAAACTGCACCCCAGATACATTGGTCCATTTCCCATCACCCGTGTCATCAATCCTGTGGCTGTAAGACTGGACCTGCCTCGCTCCATGAAGGTGCATCCCGTGTTCCACGTCAGCAAGTTGAAGCCTGCCCAGGACTCCCCCCTGCAGCCCGCTCCCACTCCTCCTCCTGCTCCACGGATGGTGGACGGGGGTCCGGTTTACACTATCCGGGAGATTCTTGCCTCCAGGAGGGTCGGACGGGGTATTCTGTACCTAATCGACTGGGAGGGTTACAGTACGGCAGGTCGGCAGTGGGTGCCCGAACGTCACATCTGCGACCCCTCGATGATCACCCGTTTCCATCGCCTCCATCCGGATCAGCCTCGTCGGGGTCCGTCTGGTAGCCGGACTTAGGGACGGGGGTTCTGTCATGGATGGCCCTGCTGCTTAGCCGCAACCCTCCTGCTCGCTCCTCCTCCCTCACCTGTCCCCGGTGTTTTCACAGCTGGTGCTCATGTTCTCTCTGATTAGGTTCCCTTCTTATCCTGCTCTGTTTGTTCTGTGGTTGTCGTAGCGTTTTCGTTCATGCTCCATGTTCGAGTGTGCTCTTGGCATTAAAAGCCTGTTTCCACGTTACGCCGACTTGTTGTCGTTCCTGCACCTGGGTTCCTCCCTTGGTTCCCGTAACAAAGGAAGCTGTACAAACATGGTCCAGTCAGGATAAAAGGTCTAGGAGGCCAAATTACAAGGGCTGGCCTTCTGAGCCTCCTAGAGGAACACAGGAGGATCTGCTCTAAGGGGGGGTGAGTAAAGGCTCAAGTTGTTTAGACCTCCATGTTTTAGTGGAATGTAATTGGCCAGTGCCCCTAATGTTTACATACATTTAAGTATTGTTTGTAACTGTGAAATGACTGAAAGGTTACTACGGTAATCCCTTTGTTACTAAGCACTTTTTTTATTCTGAATGTATGGTATTTTCTTTACTATCTGTACTGTCATGATAGCGATGGTGCTGTCAGTTTACCTGTTGTTGCATCTTCAAAAGTGCAGAATAAAATGTGACACTGAATTTGAAACAGCACATTGTAATTTCTGCATCTATTATTAAAGTATTTATTAGTAATACAGTGGAAATTAGTAGATTTGGTTAGCATGTTGATTTACGGTTTGCGCCCCTAAATTTTCTGGTTGTGCCCCTAAAATGTTCAGTTGGGGGCAACAGTGAAAAAAGTTAGTCTGGAGCCCTGGACCATGTAAGATCTGCACCTTTCCACCCATCTTCTAACGGTCTGGCTGAAAGAGCAGTGCAGACTTTTAAGGAGGGGATGAAGAAGATACAAGGTGACACCCTCCAAACAAAACTGTCAAGATTTCTGTTCAGTTATCGTATTACACCGCATGCAACAACAGGTTTGTCCCCAGCAGAAGTGATGATGTCACGGAGACTTGGATCAGCTTTTGACCTGCTCATGCCGGATGTAAAAACAAGAGTTCAGAAAAAACAACTGAAACAGAAAGACCAACATGACACAAAGAAAACATTGAGAAGTTTTGGATCAGGAGACGAGGTGTTCATCCGAAACTATTCCTATGGTCCAAAATGGATACCAGCAGTGGTGTTGGACTCATCAGGTCCAGTGTCGTACAACGTCAGCATCGGGAACAGTCGAACTATGACTCAAACTCAAACTCAAACTTTATTTATTTATATAGCGCCTTTCATTTCAGTTAAAAACACAAAGCGCTTAACATAAAAGCAGATAAAAAGGTAAAAAAAAAACGAAAATTGTTAAAAACAGCAAACAAAGGACAATCACACAAAGATGGGACCCCTCCCTCACCACCCCCCCACGCCACCCACACCCACACCCCACCCACCCACCCAGTTCCCCCAGTAGAACCCTGGACAGAAACAAAGAACTGCAGCTAAAAGAAGCTCTGGCTTGGTACTGCTGTGAGGAAACGATATGATGGGGATCCATTTATTCCAAGGCCCAGCCAGACCACAGGGGTCACTACCACAGCGCCCGCCCAGCACAGAGCAGCCCAGGGCCCACTCCATGGCTATTAGACCACAGAGCGGAACCCCAGCCCGCCCAACCAGAACGGGCACCGCAGCAACAGCACCCACTACAGGTCAAGCTGGTGGTGCCCCAGAAAAATGGATCCCCAAGAGGAAACACTGGAGCTAAAAACATCAGAATAAAAATGATCATAAAATAACAACAATAAAAATAGAAAAAAGATAAAAAATAAAATAAGATTTAAATATTTTAGTATTTAAAAAATAAAATACGTAAACTGATTAAAACATAACCTACGTATCATTGGTAAAATAACAATAAAAAGAATAGCATATTAAAAACAGATAATAATAGTCCTTACAAATAAATAAATGAATAAATACGTAAATAAATAAATAAATTAATAAATTAATAAATAGATAGATAAAAAATAAAAAAGACATAGGAAATGATCAAAGTCATGTAAAAGCCAGACTAAAAAGGTGGGTCTTGAGCCTCTTCTTAAAAACCTCTATAGTCTCTGCAGCCCTGAGGTTCTCTGGCAGGCCGTTTCACAGGCGAGGGCCGTAATGGCAGAATGAAGCCTCACCGTGTGTCCTGGTCCTCACCTTAGGGACAACCAAGAGGCCAGTGCCAGAGGACCTCAGGGTCCGCGAGGGTTTGTAATTTAAAATAGCATCATTTAAATAAGAAGGCCCAAGACCATAAAAAACATTTATAAACCATTAAAAGAATTTTAATATGGTGCATTTTGGTGACATCTACCACTTATTTATACACTTTTCAATTACTGAAAATAGACCGTATCAGACGGACAGCTGGAGAGTTTTGAGAGTTTGGCTAAACAATTTCACCTTGAAAATCTGAATTTTTTTAGAAACTTACAAATGAAAAATTATTATAAGACTAAAATACAAAGAGGCTCTACTGGGGACGAGGGTGGGATCATTCAAACAATAATAAAGGCATATAAAGACAGCAATTCTAAAGTGATTAGTACACTATATAAAGCTCTAATGGAGTATGACAAAAACTCAACTATAAAAGATGAATGTAACTGGGAAAAAGAATTAAACATACAGATAACTGAGCAGGACTGGTTAGACATGTGGAGACACCACAATACTTCCACTGGATCACGAACATGGAGAGAATTCGCCTGGAAGAACCTTATAAGATTTTTTATAACACCGAAACTGAAGAACAAACAGTTTTATTTGGACATGTTCTCAGGAAACTCCGTCCACCAAAGTGATGAACACTTATTTAAAGTTATGTCACTAGCCGCTAAAAAATCATTGACCAGGAACTGGGGCACTACATCGATCCCATCAAAGGAGCAATGGACTTCAACAATTAACGACATCCATTCAAGGGAAAAAATAACATACAGGCTGAGACTGCAAGAGGCACTATTACACCGAAAATGGGAAAAATGGACACTTTACAGCAAATAGACAACAAGCACCTAGTATTGACCCTTGTTTTTGATTGTAGTTGTGGTTTGGATTTTGTTTACATTTAACAAAAATTAATAAAAATAAAGTAACAAAAAAAAAAGAAAATAGACCATATCAAACTTACATCTGCTCTAGTCTGTTTCAGATTTTTTGAAGAGAGCACTGCAGTGTAGTAGGTAACACTAGTTAAGAAGTTTTCATGCTGCTTCTAATCACTGCTATTTCACATTTGTTCCTAATCAATAGTTCAGAAGTTTTATTTACTTTTTTGTTCTGACTGCCTTGAAATCTAGCCACAGGGGTTGCAAGCCAGTTACTTCTGTGCCGGTCCCAAGCCCGGATAAATAGAGAGGGTTGCGTCAGGAAGGGCATCCGGCGTAAAAAATTGCCAAAATAACCATGCGAATCATCCACAACACTTTAGACATACCGGATCGGTCGAGGCCCGGGTTAACAACGACCGCCACCGATGCTGTTAACCTACAGGGTGTCGGTGGAAATTTGACTACTGTTGGTGGAAGAAAGAGGGGAGGCAGAAGGGTCCGTGACCAGAGAGAGAAGGGAAAAGGCAGGAACATAGGTTTGAGAATAGGGACTCTTAACGTTGGCACAATGACAGGGAAAGGCAGAGAGCTGGCAGACATGATGGAGAGAAGGAAGGTAGATGTACTGTGTGTGCAGGAGACAAGGTGGAAGGGCAGCAAGGCACGTAGTATTGGAGGAGGATACAAACTGTTCTATCATGGTGTTGATAGGAAGAGGAACGGGGTAGGAGTGATTCTGAAGGGGGAGTTTGTAAACAGTGTTCTAGAGGTGAAAAGAGTCTCAGACAGGATGATGAGCCTAAAGTTAGAAATTGAAGGGGTGATGGTGAATGTAGTCAGTGGGTATGCGCCACAGGTTGGCTGTGAGTTAGAAGTGAAGGAGAGATTCTGGAGTGAGTTGGATGAGGTCATAGAGAGTATCCCCAGAGGAGAGAGAGTTGTTATTGGAGCAGACTTTAATGGGCATGTTGGTGAGGGCAACAGAGGTGATGAGGAGGTGATGGGCAGGTTTGGTGTGAAGGAAAGGAATCTGGAGGGACAGATGGTGGTGGACTTTGCGAAGAGGATGGAAATGGCTGTAGTCAACACTTACTTCCAGAAGAGAGAGGAACATAGAGTGACATACAGAAGTGGAGGTAGGAGTACTCAGGTGGACTACATCCTATGTAGACGAGGTCATTTGAGAGAGGTTAATGACTGCAAAGTGGTGGTAGGAGAGAGTGTAGCCAGACAGCACCGCATGGTGGTGTGTAAGATGACTCTGGAGGTCAGGAAGAAAAAGAGAGGGAAAACAGAAAAGAAGACCAAGTGGTGGAAGCTACAGAATGAAGAAACTTGTGAGGAATTTAGGCAGAAGTTGAGACAGGTTCTGGGTGGTCAGGATGAGCTTCCAGAGGACTGGGAAACTACAGCAGAGATTATCAGGGAAACGGGTAGGAAGGTGCTAGGTGTGTCATCTGGAAAGAGGAAAGACGGTAAAGAGACTTGGTGGTGGAATGAGGAAGTACAGGAATGCGTCCAGAGGAAGAGGTTGGCTAAAAGGAAGTGGGATGTAGAAAGGACTGAGGAAGGTAGACAGGAGTACAAGGAAGCGCAGCGTAGAGTGAAGAGAGAGGTGGCAAAGGCCAAACAGAAAGCTTACGATGAGCTATATGACAGGTTAGACACAAAGGAAGGAGAGAAGGACTTGTACAGGCTAGCCAGACAGAGAGACAGAGATGGGAAGGACGTGCAACAGATAAGGGTGATTAAGGACAGAGATGGAAAGTTGCTAACAACCCAAGAGAGTGTACAGAAAAGATGGAAGGAGTATTTTGAGGAGCTGATGAACGAGGAAAATGACAGGGAAAGAAGGGAGGAAGATGTGGTCGTTGTGGAGCAGGAGGTAGCAGAGATTGGAAAGGATGAGGTTAGGAAGGCTCTGAAAAGGATGAAGAGCGGAAAGGCCGTTGGTCCTGATGACGTACCTGTGGAGGTATGGAAGTGCTTAGGAGAGACAGCAGTGGAATTTCTAACGAGGTTGTTCAATAGGATTTTAGAGAGTGAGAAGATGCCTGAGGAATGGAGGAGAAGCGTTCTGGTCCCGATCTTTAAGAACAAGGGTGACACGCAGAACTGCAGCAACTATAGAGGAATAAAGTTGATGAGCCACACAATGAAGCTGTGGGAAAGAGTAGTGGAAGCCAGGCTTAGGAAGAAGGTGGAGATTTGTGAGCAGCAGTATGGTTTCATGCCCCGTAAGAGCACCACTGATGCCATTTTTGGTTTTGAGAATGTTGATGGAAAAGTACAGAGATGGTCAGAAGGAGCTGCATTGTGTGTTCGTAGATTTAGAGAAGGCGTATGACAGGGTGCCGAGGGAGGAGCTGTGGTACTGTATGAGGTCGTCTGGAGTGGCAGAGAAGTATGTCAGAGTAGTTCAGGACATGTATGAGAGAAGTATGACGGTGGTGAGATGTGCTGTAGGTCAGACAGAGGAGTTCAAGGTGGAGGTGGGACTACACCAAGGATCAGCTTTGAGTCCTTTTTTGTTTGCTATGCTGATGGACAGGCTGACAGACGAGGTAAGACAGGAATCTCCCTGGACAATGATGTTTGCGGATGACATTGTAATTTGCAGTGAGAGTAGAGAGCAGGTGGAGGAACAGCTAGAGAGGTGGAGGTTTGCTCTGGAAAGAAGAGGCATGAAGGTCAGTCGTAGTAAGACAGAATACATGTGTCTGAACGAGAGGGATCAAGGTAGAAGCGTTAGGTTACAGGGGGCTGAGGTGAAGAAGGTGCAGGAGTTTAAGTACTTGGGGTCAACAGTTCAGTGTGATGGGGATTGTGGAAAAGAGGTGAAGAGGCGAGTGCAGGCAGGTTGGAGCGGGTGGAGGAAAGTGTCAGGAGTGTTGTGTGACAGAAGAGTGCCAGCAAGACTCAAAGGAAAGGTGTACAAGACAGTGGTGAGACCAGCTCTGCTCTATGGGTTAGAGACGGTAGCAGTGAGACAGAGACAAGAGGCTGAGATGGAGGTAGCGGAGATGAAGATGTTGAGGTTCTCCTTAGGAGTGACCAGGTTAGACAGGATAAGGAACGAGTACATCAGAGGGACGGCTCATGTTGCCTGTGTTAGGGACAAAGTCAGAGAAGCCAGACTGAGATGGTTTGGACATGTTCAGAGGAGGGATAGTGGATATATTGGTAGAAGGATGTTGGAGATGGAGCTGCCTGGCAGGAGGGCAAGAGGACGGCCAAAGAGGAGATACATGGATGTCTTAACAGAGGACATGAAGTTGGCTAATGTTAGGGTAGAAGATGTCCATGATAGAGTGAGGTGGAAAAGGATGATTCGCTGTGGCGACCCCTGATGGGAAAAGCCGAAAGAGAAAGAAGAAGAGTTCTGACTGCCTTGAGGTTCTGCTTTTTGATACTGTTCCAAAATTACATTTACTTTTTAGATCCTTAATTACTGTTATGTGGTTCAAATTTGCAGAGTTACTTGTTTAAAGTTGCAAAGTTACATTTACTTTTTAGTTACTTTAGTTACTTAATAAAATCAAATAATTGAAAAATTAAATAAAATGAAATTACTGAGATCCTTCAGCTTTTGACTAGAAATACTTACTGCTTAAAGTGTTGTAAAGAAAAACAAAATGAAGTACGTTGGCATTATACTGCATTTGAGTGTGAGATTCAGGTATTTGGAGTTGCCTTTGATTCTTTGAAATTCAGCTTAAAGCTTAGTGATTACAGTTTCATCTTCAATGTGTGGCACTGTGTGATTTAAGAATTCATTAAAACAGATGCCCCCCATTTAATTTCATTTTGATCTCGGAAATAATCAGTAACATCACTGTTAGAACTACTTAAACTTTCAGTTTGTATTTAAAAACGGTTTTGGCCAATACCTAGTTTCGTCAGCAGAGGGCGCTTGGTGCTCTACACGTCAGTAGCTGACCAGCAGAAGAAGCCAAGTCAGGACTGGATGAATGAGTCAGCAGAATTTATCATGAAGAAGTGCGCTCTTTTTGACTGTGATTTTGTATATTTTGCAGGTAAGGTGGCTGAAATTAACACACAAATGTTTTTTTTAAAGTAATGATGTGTTTTGAGGGCTTTAGAGTGAACTTAAGTGACGTTTACTTGTAGTTTAAGCAAGTTAGGATGACTCGGACGCCGCGGTTTGTTGCCAAGATGGCGGACGTGAATCGGTGGCGAGCAGTTTCACACACATTAGAGATGTTTAAGTCCAGTGTGAGCTAAAGGTGATAAACTATCTGATGAGAGATGCATAAAAGCCTTGCAGAAGTGTGAATTTATGGAACAGGCATGTAAACAAGAATTAAAGTGTTTATCATAATAAGCTCTTAGGTCCAGAGCTAAGCTAAGCTAAAGCTCACGTCAGCGTATGCGGAGTTATACCGGTGTTAAGTCAGTCACTGAGCAGGTACAGGAGTTTGAATTTATCACAAGATTTTGTAATATGCTTACGGTCGTTTTAATTGTGTGGAGAAAAAAAACACAAGTTCTTATGTTAGGAGTTGAAGTGTCTGCTAATGGAATAAAATGCATTTTGGAATTTTTGTTTACTCTTAAAAGTTATGTAATCTGTGTATAAAACAGTGCAGAAGTTGTGTTGTATCTCTGACACGCTTCAGTCTCTCTTCAGCATCTTCAGTAGCCTCACCATCTACTCCTTCCATATCTATTTTCGCGGCATTAAGTTGGTCCGACGGATGCCGTGAGCGAACACAGTTCGCTGTTGGTCACGTGGCGAGCACGGTGCGCACCACGTGACCAAAACAATCGTGGCGGACGTCAAACTTTCAAAGTGATGAAGACGAGGTAAATCTACACGTTTTCGCAAAATATACTTTATTGAAAAAGGTGAAAAATATATTAACCGTTAAATATTTTAGTGGCCCGAGCGGACAAGTCAAAAATAAAGTCTTGTGGTCCTTGCTGCCCGAGCGAGCTGGACCGGGCCAGCGAACAAATGGCTAAGTTTGTCGAGCCCTGCAGATACTAAGATAAGCAGCTAGAGATACTGATATTTGAAAATGCATCTGTTGTTTTCTGCAAGAACTACGCTAAGACTGAGGTTCTTATTTTATGGACATCTGCGCTCGTCTGCCTCTGTCTGACCTCTCATGTCTCCTCTTTGCTAGCTGCCAAACAGTGTTTAGCCTCAGACTTCCGCTGCGAGAATGGCCAGTGCGTCTCAGCCTTCTTTGTGTGTGACGGAGATGAGGATTGCGATGATGGGGGTGATGAGGTCTCCTGCCCTCCCATCACCTGAAGCTCTGCATCCTTCGAGTGCAACAACAGCATCTGCGTCCCTCCCCAGTGGGCCTGCGACGGTTAAAGCGACTGTCTTGATGGCTCTGATGAGTGGCCCCAGAGCTGCCACGCCGAAGCCCCCGTGACGCTCGCCTCTCATCAGTGCCACTCGATGGAGTTCCGCTGTGGCAGCGGAGAGTGCATCCACGGCAGCTGGAAGTGTGATGGAGATGCTGGCTGCTTGGATGGATCTGATGAAGCTGGCTGCAGTAAGTTTGTGGTTCCAAACGTCATGTCCTGCATTTCTTCACTACGCCATTACTTACTACAGTTGCTTTGCCGTTAGCTCGCTCCACCTGCCATCCAGATGAGTTTGAATGTGGTGATGGAACCTGCATCCACGGCAGTTGCCAGTGCAACCAGCAGAAGGACTGCAGAGACACGACTGACGAATCCAGCTGTGTCAACGGTAAGAGGACCCTTCTATGCTCCATAGTCACACTGAAAAGCTGTACCTTTTTAACTCATGTTATCATTTGGCTCGCACAGTGACCCACTGTGAGGGCCCGGACAAGTTCAAGTGTCGCAGTGGGGAGTGCATAACCATGGAGAGAGTGTGTGACAACAAAAGGGACTGCAGGGATTGGTCAGATGAGCCTCTTCGGGAATGTGGTGGGTGCAGCTTTTCACAACTTTCTGGTTAATTACTAGTTTATGCATCTACCTCGGGTCCTGCGTGTCCTTAGAGTTGTAATTATATCCTCATAAAAAGGCCTCTTCTTTTTCTTTGCAGGCTGCTCTCACATTTGCAATGACCTGAAAATCGGCCGCGAGTGCTTGTGTCAGTGTGGATATAGCCTCAGAGACAAAAGACGGTGCGAAGGTGAGCCCATGCCCTGACGTCTGCTCTATGTCGTCATTTTAAAATTACCTTTACTCATTTTTGCAATAATGTACAAATCTGTATTTACTCTGCTGTTAACCGTCATTCACTCAGTGTTCTTTTTCATTAACAGTTAACTCACAACTGAGCTGAAGTGACAAGAAATACATTTTTTAAAATGTCTCCCTTCATCAGATATTGATGAGTGCGCCAGTCCAGACACCTGCAGCCAGACCTGCATTAACACGATGGGCAGCTACAAATGTGAGTGTGAGGAGGGTTAGCAGGTTGACCCAGTAACCAAAGCGTGCAAATCTATTGGTAAGCATCCAGACCCTTCCGTTTTATTCTGCTAAGTTTAACAGAAAAATATCAAGTTAATTTGCTTTTACACAGAAATTGAGAAAGAGTCAAGGGTGTTAGTAGTGTGAGAAAAATGTTATAATTCACACATTTGTGCCGGATCTAATCTACTTTTGGCACTTTTAAAGTTCAATTTTGGCTCTGGTAGAAAAAAACACATCAATGTTTGTTTGATACAAAAGGATCCATTTGATTGATTTGTAATCAATATCAATAAACACAGTTTTTTTGCTCCAGGGAAAGTTAAGACTTGACCGTAGCAGGTGAATTAGTCCCTTTTCTTGTTATGTCAGTGATCACTACAGATGTGGATCAACATCTTAGATTTGAATGTTTTTTTTTTACTGAACCCCTAGAAGCTAGTTAGCATTGCCCGCTACAACAGATGAGTTATTCACATTTTCCACGTTTTAGGTAGCTACAAAAATATCAAATTCAGAGTTTGAGAATCTTTTTCCCTCTAATATCTAAGATTGAACACTTCTTGGAATGCTTCTCTTAAGTTATTGTCAACTGTCAAACTTCATATCAAAATGACTGGTGTGCTTGGTAATTCAATTTAAATAAATTCAGGAATCTGTCTTCAAAACTATTAACTGTAAATGAGAACTGGAGTGAGGGAGTGTGACGTCACCCTAGGGCTGGGCAATATGGCCTAGAAATAAAATCTCCGATTTTATTTTTTTTAATTCGATTTCCGATTTTTTTCCCCGATTCCCCCCACCCCCCACCCCCCACTTAAGGAAAGCAATAAGTACAAATGGCAGACAAGTTCAAGCAAATGTTGCTGTTATTTAATCAAACCAAAGACAAATGTAACCCCCATTTCTGGGATGAATAATAAATAAATGAACACGCTCTTGGAATCGAAGTTAAGTATAAGATTTTTCTTCTTCTTACTCCTTTTTTGGACTTGTGTTTAAATAATTGTGTCTTGTTTTATAAAACTTTTGTCTCGTTTTTGTCTAATTTCGTTATTCTAAACTTGTTTTCACTTATCCAAAATAAAAAGTTTAATTCCTTACTTAAAGTCCCGGCTGTGTTTTAAGTCGCACTTTGTAGTCTAAACTAAAA
Organism: Oryzias latipes; assembly: GCF_053564925.1. Classification (NCBI taxonomy): domain Eukaryota; kingdom Metazoa; phylum Chordata; class Actinopteri; order Beloniformes; family Adrianichthyidae; genus Oryzias; species Oryzias latipes. Next base: position 1,572,908 of record NC_136244.1, on the reverse strand, counting down.
GGAGACAAACATTTACCTTGAGAGTAGCACCATTTTCTAAAGGATTAACATTACTCCAGGGCTCCAGACTAACTTTTTTCACTAGGAGCACTGTGGCCCCTAACTGAAAATTTTAGGGGCACAACTAGAAAATTTAGGGGCGCATACCGTAAATCAAAATTCTAACCAAATCTACTAATTTCCACTGTATTACTAATAAATACATTAATAATAGATGCAGAAATTACAATGTGCTGTTTCAATTTCAGTGTCACATTTTAATCTGCACTTTTGAAGATGCACCAAGAAGGTAAACTGACAGAACCATCGCTGTCATGACAGTACAAATAGTTAAGAAAACTGATGGAAATTTATCTTTGTGACACCAAATAAGTGCAGCCAAGATGCACAATAAGCGTGTTTGAGATCACCCAGGTGAACTCAACGCTGCGCAGATCACCTGGTGTGTGACATATATTTTTGTTTTTGCTCCAACATCACCTGTCAATCATCACAAAAATATCGCAAGAAAGGGGTGGGAGCAAGGGGCAAACCTACCCGGACACAGCTGGAAACTGAACTGACTGAAAGCTGCCCTACAGGCTACAAAACAATGCATTATGGGACATGTGTCCTGATGGTTTTTGTAGTGGAGGGATTAATCAAAATAATTTAAAATACCAATTCATTAAAAAAGGCTACATACATTACAAAACCTTAAATAATCATAAAATATATAATATCACAGATCATACTAAGGGGGAGAAGAATATTAAAACTAAACTGAATGTTAAGGACAACTCCATTTCCAGGCGAGGTGCTGGTTCATCTCAAACACGTCTATCGTTGCATTTTCCCCAAGTATTTTCAGTGTGTCTAAAACTAATGTTATTTTTGCTCGAGCGTGTTTAAAGTTCAAGCCCCGTTAACTGTCACGCATGTAGGTGTGGGACATTTATTCTCCTCAGCTGACCCGACTCCCGCGGGACGGGAGCGGTGTGCTCCCGTAACCCGTTTGATGCGCCGCCGTAACCCTAACCAAAACCTAAACCTTCCTCCGGGTCTGTGCGGCCCAGAAAAAGTACAGCACGGACTGCATGTATGTAGAAAATTACGAACGAAAAGATACGTTCTAAAGGAAAGTAAGGAACTCCTTCATGTGGTCCGGGGAGGGAGGGGGCTGTCAGGTTTCCTGCTTTCAAACCCTGTCATTGCCACGCCCCCAAGAGTCATATACCCCACTGTGATTGGTTGGTCAGCTCTAGGCCCCTCCCCCTACACGCATTTTAGCCACTCACAGTGGCTTTCCCTATTCTTCTCACACGCAGTGGCCGCCTCATACACAGGCATCACGCGAGTGTGTGCTCGCGTTTCATGAGTATGTGCGCGAGTGTGTGTGTCTGCCTGCGTGCGTGTGCGTTTGCGTCTCATTGATTATTTCATTGATCATTGACGTGCCCCTTCCACGTTTAATGTATAAAAAAATACGAAGGGTGGTCGCAGGAAGGGAAGGATTTACTGGTCGCACATGTGCGAATGGATGTAAAATTCAGTCGCACGCTCTCAAATTTTGGTCGCAAAATGCGACCAATTGCTCGCAGTCTGGAGCCCTGTACTCTCATATCTTGGTTCTAACAAAATCCTACGGTGGCCGCGTCGCAAATGAATATATCGGTACAAGTAATAATTACAACGCAGTATTCTTTATTAACAAATAACAGTAACAACTAACTAACTAATAACTAACTATACAGGCGTTGTAGAATGAGTATGTGTTTCTGTGTCAGGGCGCGTGCGTGTGTAAGAGGACTGAGCGTCTCCCACGCGAGGGCGCGTGAGAGCCTTTGACTCCGATGGGCTTTAGGCAGCGTGGGGTCTCTCTCTTCCTCCACGTCTGTGGCAGTAAACCCAGACCAGTTCCAAACAACAGATGATTTGATTCCTTTCTTGGGAACAAACTTCCCACTGTCAGCGGTAGCCATGCTGTCGTTAGCTGCTTCGTGCGTCGATTTTCGCGTTTCGCCGTGTGATACTAAAGCTACGGAAGCTCTGGGGAGCCAAAAATGCGCCACATAAAAACTCGATTTAGTTATTTTTGAAATCGCCCGTAACAAAAAATTCGAATTAATTCATTTGATCGATTTATCGCCCAGGCCTACGTCACCCATAGAAAGTTCTTTACTTCCGGCTCCAACGCAGGGAAGTCAATTCAGTCGCAAATTTTTTGCACTACGGATGCCGCCATATTGGAGCCAGACTTCGTCAGTCAGCAGTGATTGGTCCGTGTCAGTCTGAGTCAACATTTCTATGGCAGCTACTCTTGCCATTCAGAAGGGAGCTCTTTGTTACTCCACACCCCTACCATTTGAAAAGGGCTACTCAAACTCTGTCAATCAAATGTGTTGAATTTTGGGCGTGGGGGCTAGCAGGCACCACATATTTTTATAGAGGCATCTGATTATTTTTTACTTTTAGTTTATTTTATTACTTGAATAACTTGCAGTATGGAAAAAAATAGCATGAAAAAAGAAAATAAGAGGATCAAGAATAGGCCAGCACAATATACCGCAAATTTATCCTTATCGCAAAATCCAGCGCTGCAATATGCACATCGCAAAAGACGGTAATTATCGCAATAAATCGTAAACCTTAAATGTGTTAAATCTAATGGCAGCTTGAACCATTTAACAAATCAAATAAATCCCTTTATGCATTTGACCAATCGGGTGGACGCCTTCACTTTGTTGACCAATCTGATGGAGCCCTATTATGTAAGATGTTTGTCACCTATGTCGACGAATGTCATTTGGAGTATAATTTTTAAACTGTTGCAATGAAATGGGAATGGTTATTTGGTTATTTTGCTATTTGTTTATTTACCACAAATTATATCGTTATCGCAATTTTAATCTCTAATATCGCATATCACGAGTTTTCCTCATACCGTGCAGCTCTAATCAAGAACATGTTAAAAAAAGGTAGCAGAGAAAGAATGGTTATTCTGACCAATAGAATGACTAACAGCTGTTGATTTCTCTATAGAAGTCTATGGGATTTTGGAATCTTGACACCAGCGAGTACTTCCTGTTTGGAACACCGGGGGAGGGGTCACCTAGTCCAGTTCTCATATACAGTCAATGATCCATACCCAGTCTTGAGATTGTTGTAATACAATTTTGTGCATTTTTTCCAAATCTTTGAAACAGAAACATGGAGGTATGATTAAACAAAATCCTCCAATCCATTCGACCTGATGCTCTCCTGTGATGTCTGCTGATTGTTACAGAAAAACATGGTATTTGAGTCTGAAATGGACTGTTTTATGTGGAGATTACTTTTTGCACACACTCTGTGCTCAGAATTGAGGGTCAAATCTGGCTCTTACCCTTTAAAACCAGAGCTGTCACCGGCGACAGGAAAATAGACACACGCTCTTCGACCTGTCGCAGATCTTCAACCGTTTACGCAATGAATGTAATTCTAACAGGTTCTGTTCAGCACAGAGAAACGAGGCGTGCCTCTTTCTGTGCTATTTTCAGCTGATTTACGTTGATTGTGTAAATTCACTAATGTAAGGTGCTGCATATCAGTGCAGAGATGCTTTTCTGCGCAGGAATTACGTTATTATACAAACAGTAGTTTGCATAATAAGGTTCAATTCAAAGAACGTCAACGGTTTTGTATAAGCTCAGGTGTTAAGCGGTTAAAAAGCCCAAAGCCACAATTTTCAGCACCAGTTATTCCACAAGGAACTGTAGTTTACAAATTTCCACCCAGTTTACTATATAGTTGCAAGTTTTAAGACACAACTCTTAGCTGTTTTATACTTTGTCAGTTGTGTTGACCAAAGCTAAACTCACCAACTCTCTTTGATTTCACATGATTACTTTGAGCATGAGGCTATTTGTAAAACCGCCCCACCTCTGTTCTGTGATTTTGCAGGTACAATAGCCTACCTCTTCTTCACCAATCGTCACGAAAGATGACTCTTGACAAAAGCGAGTACACTCTAGTAATTCCCCGCCTAAAGAATGTGGTGGCGCTGGACATTGACGTAGCCACTAAAGAGATCTACTGGTCCGACATTTCTCTGAAGAAAATCTACAGACGAAACTGACTAAAACCAGAGCGGAGAGGACGTTGGTTTCATTCCCTGATGTTTGAAACCAGTTTGGATGTTCCATGCAGAACAAACATAGACTCAGCTGACGACTCTGCTCAGCACCAAACCATCATCGACAGCGACGTTGATGCCCCTGAAGGAATCGCCTACGACTGGGTCCATAAAAACCTCTATTGCACTGACGGTATTCGTAGCACTATCTCTGTGGCAACTGCTGATGGCAGCCATCGCAAAACTCTTTTCCACCAAGGCTTGTCGAAGCCTCGGGCGATAGTGTTCGACCCCCATAGCAAGTGAGATCATGGTTTCATTTACATGCGTTTCTCATGGTTCAAACTTTTTTTTTACTGCCATTTTTCAACATTTCACAGCTTTCTATACTGGACTGATTGGGGAAATCCGGCTAAGATCGAGAAGGGAGGTCTTAATGGAGGAGACCGCTCCACTCTGGTCACAGGGTTTGGGAGTTAGCATTGTCACAGTAACGTTTGTTTTAGCGGTATTAGTCTGTTTTTTACATGTTGCACACAGGGTTGGAAGTTACAGGAATTGTGAATAACACAACTGTCACTTCTAATAAGGCTAACCTGTAGCGTGTTCTAGGGTTACTGTGAGCGCAGTTTATAATGTTGGACTGACTGATGGACATATCTGACTCCTGCCTCGCTTAATGCGCCTTATAGTTCGGTATGCCTTATACATGACATAAGACTAAAAAAATAGGCCCTTCATTGACGGCGCACTTTATGATCCTTATAGAAAATATGGTAGATGATTTAAAAAATGAATTTATTTAATGTATTTGCATTTTAGAGGCACCAACACTTGCAGGACCATCGCAGTCAGAAACTCCAGCCGTGACCCCGAAAGGGACAAAACGGATTAGAAGAATGTATCAATGAATAGAAGAATGAATGCTTTTATTTCTTAAAAAACTAGTTTTTAAAATCTAAAACTACGTTGACATTTTACAAAAATAAAAATTAAAAGAATCGGCCGCGTACAGGGCGGCCCAAACCTCTACAGAGGAACACGGGCCAATTTATTTTTAAAGGTAAATAATAAAATTAAATAAATGGGCCGCGGCGGCGGCCAAACCGACGGGACAGGATGGCCCCCACAAACAGCACCCGACCTAACAAAAAAAGGCACCGTCCTTGGTCGGAGGGCCTCCTAAAGACAAAAAAAAAAAAAAAAAAGCAATCAGGCATCAATTTTAATAGCAGAAGATGACTGACTACTGCTAGACCCTTACATTTGCGGCTGCTGGCTGTGTGGGTGGGGGGGGGGGGGGGGTTCTTCATAACGCTCATAGGTTCCTCTAAACAAAGTAGACAATGAAGTTATCAGTTAATACAAAATAGTTATGTAATATGTTTGTATAGATTATAGAAAACAATAAGTAAAGAAGGCAAATAAAGTTAAAAGTCAAATAACAACATTACTTTAAAAAAGGTGATAAACATTACTTTTTTTTAATATACTGTAGCATTGCAACACAAAAATAGGATTGACATTTCACTGTTGGGATACAAGACAGTAAGTGCTTCCAAATTAGACACCAATATTAATGGTCCAGTATTTCATTGTTATGTTTCCAGGTGAGCACATTATAATAGTTTGATTTGTATGTATTTGGTTTTACACTACGTTTATGTGGTAAATAATGTATTTGAGGACTACAAATATGGCGGCCAAGACCCTGCGGGTGACTTCCGGTTACTCAGGTGTGTGGCTGATTACAGCTAATGACTGCACAAAGAGGGGGAGGCGGAGCCAAGCAAGAAGGGAGGACAGAAACAAACTTTCTGTTTGACGTAATCACTGCCGCTTGGAGGAATGGATAAAAAAAAACGAGGGATGTTTCTCTGGATACAATTTGATGGATATTCCGGAATTTCAAAAGGTCTTCCCTATTTTTGGAAAGTGTTACGATATCAGACTCAACTAATCTGGTTAGAAGCCATTGTCCATCTGAACGCGGAAAAGCACACACATTTGAGAAAGAAAGTAGAACCCTGATTGATTTTGTAAATACTCTCATTTAATGCTGAGTATTACAATACAGTATGACAAATAACAGCAACCGTTAAAAATCCAGATCATCTTGTTAACCAAGTTCAATGAGAAGAAAGTCAGGCGTGAAGCCTACTTACTGGATGGTGAAGGACCACCTCGACTGACCAGGCCCTTGCGCTTGACTCCCTTCGAGGTTGCCTTTCTGGTCATGGGCCTGTTGGTCCTTGAGTGGTCCTTCCTCTTTGACGGGGCCTGGCCCCCCTGGAGGAGCTCCCATATGTTGTGAGTTGTTCCCTGAAAGACAAAAATCTAGATGTCATTTTTTTCATACTCACGTGTCTGTCAGGAGCGTCTGAGCGCTCGTTGATCCAAGGCTCCGGGGGCGGATAACAGCATTTAGCCTTAAATGGAGCAATAACATCTAAAATGCCCCCACAAACAGAGTTAAAATTGTCCAGGAGCTCATCAACGTTTCCATTGTAGGCGTCCACGTAGGAAAGCTCAGAGGCTGAGAAAGCCGCTGAAAACTGTAGGGCTGTCTGCGCGTTCATCAGGCGGCGGGGGCGTGCGAGGGCGCGTGAGTCAGGCGGCAGCGTTGAAAGCTCAAATTCAAATAATACGGGCAAATGATCCGAAAAACAGGCATCAACAATCTCCTTGACCTCTCCATGTAAACCCAGAGTTAAAACCAGATCCAGGAGTGGATCTGGTTTATGATTATTATTTATGATTTGTTGGGTTATTTCAGAACATTTGAGCTCCATGTTAGAGCACCAGGACAGCCTTTATTTTGTTAATGTTGATCATTTTATTTATGTTATTTTATTACTGAGAAAAGCGGATGTAATGTTTGGTGAATCAAGCTATTGCTTTAGTAATGTCCCTGCGCTGTCCGTAGTACTGATTTACGACTTTAGCAAAGCAGTGTATTAAAGTACGTCATCTGAACGACTCCCTCGTCTCATCAATGACTCTTATAAACCTTATCAGCAGGAATATAAATACGTGACATGAGCCACTGTCACCGCCCCCCCACGTTAATTTTGCGCACCGGACAATTGCCCGTATTACCTAAGCCTAAAACCGCCACCACCGCACGCTCCCCCTGGCATCGCTTCGCGCCCCCCAGCACTGATTTAGACCCACATACAAGTACAGAAACAGACTATCATCTTCCACAAACAAGAAGTGTCTTACCCATGTCCTCTGTCTTGGGGTTTTGTCAGTTTAGAATTGTTTATGTAAAAACTCAGTATTTTGGCAGGTACACATAGTTTTTTAACTTTAAACATAAAAATTCCAGTACTAAGATCAACTAAATCAAAAAATGTAATTGCCCTTAATTTAGGAAGTATTTGTTTTGTGGATTGATTGTATGAAGAGTGATTTAAAATTCCAATTGCTTTTTTTTGCAGAATAAAAACAGGTTTTGTGTTTGACTTGTAACTATGCCCCCAGATTTCTAAACAATAGGTCAAATAAGGAATTATGAGGGAACAATATAGAATATACAATGTAGCTGTGTTTAAAAAATACTTGACTTTATGTAGGATGGCTAATGATTTGGACAATTTAAAGAGAATATAAGTTATGTGTGGTTTCCATGATAATGTATGATTCAAAAGGACTCCCATAAATTTTATTTCATTTACTCTTTCAAGAACAGAATCCTCAATTTTTAACTCAGAGATGTTTTCCAGTTTTCTTTAGCCAAATATAATGTACTTGGTTTTATTTTTATAAGACAGTTTGTTTGAATCGAACCATTGTTTGATTATGGATAATTCTTTTGTTATGTCTGAAAGAAGCTTTTCCAGATTATCTCCTGATAAATACAAAGTAGTGTCGTCAGCATATAAAACACAATTTAACAAATCAGAAACTTTACATAGGTTGTTTATGTATAAAATAAATAATATAGGACCCAATAGGGACCCCTGAGGTACTCCACGTTACAGGACACATATCAGATTTTTCATTGAAATAAACATACTGACATCTGTTAGTAAGATAACTTTCTAACCAGGAATATGCTATTCATCTAAAACCATATTTCTGTAAACTACTAAGTAACATAGTGTGATTTAATGTATCAAACGCTTTTTGAAGATCAACAAAAACGCCTACCGTAAATTTCTTCTTCCCTATGGAGGAAGAAATATGATCAACCAGCTGCATTATCGCCATTGAAGTAGATCTACCAGCCCTAAAACCATTTTGATCCTCATGCAATAAATTAAACTTTCCAATAAAATTGTTCATTCTTTTAACAAAAAGTTTTTCTAATATCTTGGAGAATTGGGATAATAGTGAAATTGGTCTGTAATCTATAAATATATGACGATCTCCATTTTTAAAAATGACAATAATTTTTGCTGTTTTCATGTTATTTGGAAAAATGACCTCCGTAAAAGACATGCTAAATATATGAGTTAGTGGTTCAACAATGAACTCAATTGTGTTTTTAATTAATGACATATCAATGTCATTCCAATCTTTGGATCTTTTATTTTGAAATGTTCTTACAATTTCTATTATTTCATTTGTACTAACCTCAGACAGAAACATTGAGAACTTGATTGGTTGGATACTAAGTTCTTTCATCTTCTTTATTGGCTCTTTTATTTCCATTGCAAGTTTATTTCCAACATTAGCAAAGTATTCATTTAATTCATTTGCAATAAGCGTTGGGTTTCTGATATGAATATCATATTTTTTAAATAACTTGGATACTCTTGTTTCTTATTGTTTTTTTTTTTTGGTTAATTTGTTTATTATTCATTATTCATTTCAAAGTGTTGGTTTATTTTGTTTAGTGTTGAGATACCTCTGTGGTTGTGTTGTGTAGTTTGGAGGCGTTTCTGCTCTGTTTACAGATAATATTGTTTTCATCATTTGAGGACATTTCCTTTAAAATAGATTTCAAATAAACTCCTTCCTTTCTCTGCATAGTTCTGTCCAAGCCTCCTCAGCAGCCACAGTTTCATTGATGATTTCACTGAAATGCTGTCAGTTGTGTCTGAAGGAGACACATAAATGACAGAAATGATCAACTTTGAAAACGCCTCTGGTGCAGATGTCAATGAATTAGTGAACTCTGTAACTTCCAGCATTTTGAATGTTCTGGATGCCATCACCCCATGAAGATGACAATCAGAAACAGTAGACAGAAATCTCCCTGGATGGACGATGATTTGGTCAGGGACACAAGAGGCAGAGCTGAGTGGAAGTGGTACAAGTCAAACCTCCAGGTTCATCATGGGGGGGGGGTGTACACCTACAACCAAATCTCATGCAGGACAAGGGAAAAGTACTTTTCTGAAATCATTGGAAGTTGCAGCAGCAACTCTCATGTCTTCTTCACAACAGTAAACAAATGAACAAACCCTCCAGCTCAGCTGCTGTTATAACTGGTTTACACGTCTAAATGGAAAGAGTTTGCTGTATTTTAAGGTTCAGGGCATTAAAGAAGAAGAAAATAGTCCAGATAAGATTTTATGATGTTACCTTTACTTGAGTTAAGAAAGATTCTGTTGGGATCCATTTCATTTTTTTCTTTTTAGTGGACTTAATGTCTGTCAAAGTAGTTTCTCAGTTCAAGGAATCTAGAAAAATAGCTTGTTTTATCATTTTATGTTTAGAAATGCTGCAGGAATCCATCTGCTGGTGTTTCCTCTTTGATTAAACTCCACATTTTCTGAACATGTTAAAGAATATTTCATATTATTTCCCCCTCATCATTCAAACCGTCATCCCAGACTCTGACAGGCTCCTCCCCCTTGAAACAGGATCATCAAGGTCAACAACATTTCCAGAACAGGGAAGTTCTGCAGCATCAAATATCAGGTCCAATGTTCCAGAGCAGCTTTTCCTGTTTTATGGAGGTTTTACAGGATTATTGTGAAGGTCAACAACGTGACTGAAGAAACAAACACTTTCAAAAACCCTCAGAGTGATTCTATGTGGAGCCACAGACTGCAGGACTGTGAGTCTAGAACATCTAGAACCACGACTGACCTACAGTTTTATCCACAGACCAGTAGATTCCACAAATAAGTCAGTTTTCCACTGACTGGCCTGAAGATAAGAATCACAAACTTTGTGTTTTTTTAATTCTTAGTCATATTTTTCAAAGTAAATTCTAATGTTAATTAATAAACTTTTCCTTTTTTTACATTGGTGTGTAAAGAAAAAAATAAAAATGCATTATTTTGTGTGTGTGTGTGTCTTTAACAAAGAAGTTCTTCAACCCCAAATGCTTTGAAAGAGTTAAAAATTACATATTGATGAATTTGTGGCATTTTTCTGGTGACTGTTGAAAGGTCTCAATGTTCAAATGTCTTGTTGTTGATTGGCAGGTCCCTGTGTCTCTGCCTCCCTCTTGTGGTTGCTTCTGGTATTGCGTCCTCTGGCCTGTGGTCTGTTTTTGTCTCCACAGGTGTGCAGGATGACTGACGGACCCCCGACTCACCTGCAGCCCGTCCACACTCGCCCTGGCCGTAAGACAGTCATGCCAGCTTTTACCTGACAGTTAAGGTTAGATTACAGACAAACAGATTTATGTTTGGGTGTGAATGTGAGCAGATGGTCTCTGTGTGACCCTGCAATAGAAACTGAACCGTCCAGGATGTACAGTGGCTGGTTACAGGGTGAAGCAGGTTTAAACAGATGGAAGTCTGTTTGGAAATACATGCTGGATACAAGTTAACACGTTTTCTTAGGATATAGACCTTAAAAAACACTTGAGAGAATAATTACTGTTGACAGTGATTTGTGTGCATTAGATGTCAAATCAGATGCAGACAGAGGAAGGAAGTGGTGTTTCCTGTTTTACTACAATAGGATAAAATCTCATTTTTAGTCCATTTGTTCTGGTTTTCATGAATCTGCATCTTTTTGGAAGGTGGTGGTGAGTACAGATTCTGTCCAGGGAGGTGTGAACTTTGACCTTTTTTGAAGGAAGCGGCTGTAAATGTGAGATCAGGAGAGCCAAAGCTGCTGTCATTACGACTCACTGCAGTAACAGGTCTGAATGCTTTCTGCTGCTTTGTAGACGTTGATGAGACTTCTGCCTCTGCTGTTTTTGAGATGTTTAGGATGTTCAAGTCCGGGCTATCTGGAGCGGTCCACTGCACCAAAGCCTGAACGTTTTGCCCGTGACAACAAAATGATATCAACTACATCTAAACAATCCAAACTTCACCTCCACAAAAGAGCTTTTAGAGTGACTCGTGAACGTTTGTGTTTTTCCATCTCTTCCAGTGAAGAAGACGCTCATTCATGGTTGTTGCTGCTGTCTGCATTCTTTCTTCACACGACTTTCAATCAATTATTGTTTGTCTGCTTTGATTTAGTTTAAGATTTTATTGTTAACAAAAAAAATAAAAATAGGAAAAACTGAAATTCCTTATTTTTTAACTTGTCCTGTCCAACAGCTGGGCAGGCAGATGAGAGCTGAGGGCCTCTTGTGTTGGACATATTTTACTTTAACAAAAGGGGTTATTAATCTAAAGACAAACCAGAGGTATGTCTGAATAAACCCCTTTTGTAATCCAGGCCAAACTTTATTCATTTTAATCATATTTGAAGATCTTTGGTGTTGGACCTGACGGAAAAGGAAAGAGGGGAAGAAGAGAGAGGGATGTTAGAGAGGGGGGGGGGGGGGGTAAGAGGGTGATAATAGAAGGGGGCGTTAAAACCATGAAGCAGCAAAAAACAAGTTGCTGGATGGTTATAATCTTTACAGTCAGGTTTATAAGTAATGCAAAACTAGAGGGGGCGGGGCCTGTCCACACACACATGTCACAAACATACCTGTTGGCTCCAAAAAATGTTCACATGCGAACATGGCATAAAATGGTAAATGGCATATAATTATATAGCGCTTTACTACCTTCTTTAAAGGCCCAAAGCCCTTTACAGTCACAGTCCCATTCACACATAGGGGTGTGACGATAACCGCATCACTGCTTACATGTCAACATGTACACAATGCAACTGATGTTCACACACGCATACTTATGCAATCAAACCAACACATGTGAAACATTTCATTTAGTCACACAAACTGTTTGTGTGAAGGTGAGATTGCACCTGCGCTATCTGAGGAAGAGGGTGAGTCACTAACTTACCCCCCCCAACATTTGGCCCAGGTCTCCTTAGCCCAGGGGCCCCGCCCCCCACCCCACAAAAAGAGAGTAGAGCCAAGGAAGCACCACCCCCTGCAGTAAGCCCATGCCCAAGCCCCCGCCCCTGGGAGAACTCTGCTCAGGCCTCGATGGGACCGAGGTCGCCGACCAGCCGAGGCAACCAACGATGCCTCAGTGGAGACCCCAGCCCACGAAACCTTCCAGGTCCCGCACTGTTAATAATAATAATAATAATAATACTTTTTGTTTAAAGCGCCTTTCATGATACTCAAGGACACTGTACAGACAAATATTAAAAATAGACATTAAAAGCACAATAAATATAAATATAAAAGACAAGATTCTACTAGAATCCAACTAGAAGTAGCTCGGTTTTATCACTATTGAGTTTGAAAAAGTTTGAGGTGAACCAGTTTTTGATTTCAGATAGACAGGATTGGAGGGAGGAGGGTGGAAGAGAGGAGTCAGGTTTGCTTGATACATAGAGCTGGGTGTCATCGGCAAAACAGTGGAAATTAACATTAAATTTGCGGAAGATATTGCCAAGGGGTAGAAGATAAGTAATGAAAAGAAGAGGACCAAGGACAGAACCTTGGGGGACACCGGAAGAGACAGAGGAAGGCTGAGATTTGAATGATTTAAGCTGATTGAGCTGAATTATTAGTTGACCCTCCCCCTCTCCCAGCCCCCCCAACAGGGCCAACCAGCCTGCCTTGACCCCACGACCCTGGCAGGTATTTTTATTTTTTCAAAATTGAATAGAGATGTGAATCATAATAACGGTGCTTAATATCTCTACAGATACTGAAGCTATTGTCACTAAACTTTCTGTACTAATCATGACCCTATTGTCCCGTACAGCAAAGATTGTTCAGTAATTCACTTTGTTAGCTTCAGTTTCTTATTGCTATATTGTAAGCTCGTTCATTTTAGAACATTATTACCTTAATACATTACCTTCTTACAAAAATGTTCAATTTCTCACAATTATTCTTATTCAGGGACCAAAAAATTTTTTATTTTTTATTTTGCACTAAAGCAGAGGATTTGTTTGTATTATAGAAACTGAACATACAGAGCATTGAGTTTTTAACCACCAGGGGGCGCTGCTGACTACAGAATAACACCAAACACACGTGAAAACACAATCTGATTTTTAATGATTTCAAGCAGCTTTGAGAGGACAAGAACAAAACATTCAAACAAAAAAAATATAAAGACTAAATAATGTATTCATGCTATGCTCTAATTTTCACTTTCGTTGTCATCCTTTGTCAGTTCAATCCAGATATCAGCTCTGTGACGTTTACTCTGAGATCATTTCCATTCATTTATATCATCCGACTCTGAAGTTTCTCTTTCATTTCTGCTCTGATGTTTGACCCAGAACCAGATTCTGCATCAGACGGTTTCAGACTGAGATCCTCAGAAGATCCAGAATGAAGATCCAGATGTTTCTGTGTTTTCTGGGACTGAGTTTTCACGGCGCTGCTGCAGGTCAGTCACCAGTTTTTTACCTTTTGGACTTTATTTTGAACTGTTTGTGTGTTTTTATCTATCATTTGTCAAAAGAAAACCTTTTGTTTCTTCTTTTATATAATTAAACTGATGATTTATGGTAAAATGAAAGAGTTTAAACCAAAAGTCTCTGTTTTTATTTAGTAAATCTCTGTTTTTAACATTAACTTTAACAGTTGATGCTTCTGCATTTACAGAAACGTATTTTTAAAGTTTAAATTCTGTAAACTGAATTTATGTTTTTTTTTTCTTTTTCAGTGAGTCATTCTCTGAAGATTTTATTCATTGGTCCCTTTCCAGTCCAGAACCTCCCAGGGTTCATAATTCTTGTTTTGGTTGATGATGTTCTGATGACTTACTATGACAGCAACATAACAACAATGGTTCCTAGACAGGACTGGTTGAAGGAGGTAGTAGATGAAGAGTTCTGGAAAAGTTACACTAAAATCAGTCTGTATGCCCAGCAGACCTTCATTGGCGACATAGAAAGAGCAAAGCAACTTTACAACCAAACTGAAGGTGAGCTGGTTTGGACTTTATTCACTGATTCTGTTTTGAAATGATTATGTTCAGAGACTCAGATCACGAGGGGTATTCCAGAAGGTCCCTTTAAACTAGCCTGACTTTAACCCTGAACTCTGGCTGAAATCCGCCTGAACTTGCTTACTCTGGGTATGTCGGTTCCAAAAGACCGGATATGAGTTGGCGTAATTACGCTCCACTTGGTAACCCTGGGTTAATGCACGGTACATAAAGACATTCTCAATAGATCGCCGATTTCCAGAGTCACCATGGAAAGAGAGCGCTATGCGTCAGTGGGACGGAGTCTGAGATTTTAATGATGGCAAATGAAGATTATACGTCCATCAAAAACGTAATACAGCTGCATCATCAGTAAAAGAAAGAGATTCTGCTTGGAGAAAAAGAACAGACATAGTAAACGCACAAGCTTCTTTTTTTTTTTTTTAACTTGTCCTGTCCAACAGCTGGGCAAACAGATGAGAGCTGACGGCCTCTTGTGTTGGACATATTTTACTTTAACAACAGGGGTTATTAATCTTCAGACAAACCAGAGGTATGTCTGAATAAACCCCTTTTGTAATTCAGGCCAAACTTTATTCATTTTCGTATCTGAATCGTATTTGAAGATTTTTTATGTTGGACTGGACGGAAAAGGGAAGAAGGGAAGAAGAGAGAGGGATGTTAGAGAGAGGGGGGGGTAGAAGGGTGATTATAGGGGGGGGGTGTAAAACCATGAAGCAGCATAAAGCAACAAGTTGCTGGGTGTTTATCAATACGGTCGGGTTCAGATGTAATACAACTCTAGAAGGGGCGGGGCCTGTCCACACACACACTCAAATGTTATAAACACACCTGTTGGCTGCAAACATATCCACATGTCAACATGTACACAAAACCAATAGTGTTCACGCGCGCATATGTCTTATGCCTTCAAACCAAACAGTGTAAAATATTTAATTCAATCACGCAAAATGTTTGTGCAAAGATGAGCTAACACCTGTGCTCAGGTGAGTGTTTATGTTCTTCTAAAATGGATGAACATAACCCAGACCCCCGCCGCCGCAGCAGCGGCAGCCAGAAACCCCAACGCCACTCGGCAGTAGGCAGAGAACAACCGCCCCCCAGGTGACCACATCCGCCACCCAGGCCAGGACCAGCAGGACTGCTACGAGCCCCCAGAGCCAGAGAGCAGGGAGGCATGGAGGGAAAGAGAGCGCAGCCCCGGCAAAACCAGGAGAGCAGCTCCCCACTGCGCCAGGAGGGCCCAGCGCCGGGCCCCACCCGTGAAGATTGCCCGCAGCCCCAGGCGACCGCATCATCACCACCCAGGAGGTCTGGGCATCCTCCCGCCCAACCCCAGGTACGGGCCAGGACCCCCCAAGGGAGACCCGCTCTGCGCTCCAGGCAGCCACCCACTCGGCCCACGTTGGGTACGGAAAGGTGTAGGGCAGGGGCCAGCCGCCCTCTGCCCAGGAGGAGGGCACACAGGAGAAAAGGGGGTCCACAAGAGATATTGTAAACATGGCCCGACCAGGCTCACCCACAGTTGGAAATTTGGCGAGGCCCAGCACACAAGAGTTTCTGATCTTATTACATTAAATATATGTGTATATATATATATATATACTTCTTCTAAAAAGATGGCGCCGTGAACGGACGCCTGTTGCCATAGCTCCTGTAATCACTCTTTTACTCAAGTCTGTAATCATCGTCTCCTTTCCTTTTTTTCTCAAATTTTTTTTGTTGTTGTTGTTCTTTTATTATTTCTGTCTTTTTTCCATTTTTGTGCTTTTTATTTACTTTTTTCTCTCGTTGATATTCTCACATCGGAGGGAATAACAATGGAAAGCATGGCCATTGTTTACACGCGCGACCAGCTGCTGGCCCTGAGAGAGCCTAGCCTGTTTCATGGAGCTCGGCATGAGATTCCGAAGGAGATACGGAGGAGACGTCGGGGTCGCAGAGCCGGGACTCACGTTAAGATGAACAGAAGGAGATTTAAGCCTGTCGTGCCTGCAGTCATTATGGGGAATGTGCGCTCACTGGCCAACAAGACCGAGGAGCTAACGACGCTAATGAACACCCAGACGGAGTATCGGGAATGCAGCCTACTGAGCTTCACCGAGACGTGGCTGCACTCCCACATCCCGGACAGCAGCGTCGCGGTTCCTGGTTTTACGACTGTGAGAGCGGACAGAGATGCAGCCAGCTGCGGTAAGAAGAGGGGAGGCGGGATCGCTCTTTACGTGAGTGAGCGGTGGTGTAACCCCGGACACGTCTGCGTGAAGGAGCGACTCTGCACGCCGCATGTGGAGCTGCTGGCGGTGGGACTCCGGCCCTATTATCTGCCGAGGGAATTCACATCGGTTGTGGTGGTGAATGTGTATGTTCCTCCATCCGCCGATGCTGAGGCCGCCGCTGACGTCATCACTACCACCGTTTCCCGCCTGCAGACACAGCAGCCTAACTCTTTCTGCATCATCACTGGGGACTTCAACCACATCACCATGGACAGAACGCTTGGGGACTTCACTCAATATGTGAACTGTCCCACCCGGGAAAATAAAACTCTGGATCTGCTGTATGCAAATGCAAAGAAGGCATACAGAGCCACAGCCCTCCCCCCCCTCGGCAGGTCTGACCATAACCTGGTTCACCTCATCCCAAACTATGTCCCTATTGCCATGCGGGAACGTGTCCACAAAAAGGCTGTGAGGAGGTGGACCCCAGAAACGGAGCAGGCCCTGCAGGACTGTCTTGGGTCCACGGACTGGGACGCTCTTTGCACGCCTCATGGGGAGGACATTGATGGCATGACGGACTGCATCACAGAATATATTAAATTCTGTGAGGAGTCTGTTATGCCTACTCGAACTGTTCGATGCTTCCCCAACAACAAACCCTGGATCAGCTGTGACCTGAAGAACCTCCTGAACAGGAAGAAGAGAGCCTTCAGGTCTGGAGACCGTGAGGAGCTGAAGAGGGTGCAGCACCAACTTAGGGATCAGCTGAGGAACGGGAGAGATTCCTACAGGAGGAAGCTGGAATCCAAACTCCAGCAGGACAACATGAGGGCGGTGTGGTCTGGAATGAAGAAGATCACAGGATGTGGGGGGAGAAGCAGACCCATCAGAGGCAGCAAAGAGAGAGCTGACGAGCTTAACACCTTTTTCAACAGGTTTAGCTCTCTGAATGCCTCAACCTCCTCCCCCCCAACTCCACCACACCACCCCCCTGCTCCTGCTGCCTCTCAGCTGACTGACCTCCCCCCTCATGAACCCCCCACACCTCCTCACCTTCCTTCCCCCTCTAACACACCACACCTACTGGGCCCACAGTCCATCACCCCTCCCCCCAGTCCAACCACCACCCCCCTCCCTCCCTGTCTGACTGTAACAGCCTGCCAGGTGAAGAAACAGCTGGAGAAACTTAACCAGCACAAAGCAGCCGGCCCGGATGGCGTCAGCCCTCGTACCCTGAGGACCTGTGCCCACCAGCTGTCTGCGGTTCTCCAGCATCTCTTCAACCTGAGCCTCAGACTGGAGAAGGTGCCGCTCCTCTGGAAGACCTCCTGCCTGGTCCCCGTTCCTAAGAAGACGTCTCCATCTCACCTCGGGGATTTCCGTCCAGTTGCCCTCACCTCCCATGTGATGAAGGTGCTGGAGAGGCTGGTGTTGGCTCAAGTGAGACCGGTGGTGAGCTCTTCTCTGGACCCCCTGCAGTTTGCCTACCGGCCGCGCCTGGGGGTGGATGATGCTGTCATCCATCTGCTGCAGCGAGCTCACTCACACCTGGATGGTGGCGGAGGCATGGTGAGAATCACCTTCTTTGATTTCTCCAGTGCCTTTAACACCATCCGGCCTTCTTTACTGGGTGATAAGCTGCGGCTGATGGGTGCTGGTGCGTCCACCGTCTCCTGGATCACTGACTACCTGACAGACAGGCCACAGTTTGTCCGACTGGGCGGCGTCCTGTCAGACGTGGTGCTGAGTGGTGTGGGAGCCCCACAGGGCACTGTGCTCTCTCCATTCCTGTTCACCTTATACACCTCAGATTTCCAGCACAACTCAGAGTCATGTCACCTACAGAAATTCTCTGATGACTCTGTGGTTGTGGGGTGTATAAGCGGTGGACGGGAGGAGGAGTACAGGAGGCTGGTGGACGGATTTGTGGAGTGGGCTGGAGAGAATCACCTGCTGCTCAATGTGGACAAGACCAGGGAGATGGTGATCGACTTCCGGAGGAAAAGGACTGTCTTACAACCCCTCTGCATCCTGGGCAGGGATGTGGAAGCGGTGGAGGAGTACAAATATCTGGGTGTGACTATCGACAGCAGACTGAGCTGGAGGAGCCACAGTACTGCTGTGTACAAAAAGGCCTGCAGCAGACTCTACTTCCTGAGGAAGCTGAGGTCATTTGATGTGTGCAGCAAGATGCTGGGGATCTTTTACCAGTCTGTGGTGGCCAGCACCTTGTTCTCCTCTGTGGTCTCCTGGGGAAGCAGCATTGCAGTCAGTGACACCAACAGACTGAACAAGCTGATCAGGAAGGCGGGTTCTGTCATTGGCTGCAAACAGGAAACCTTTGAAGCAGTGATGGAGAGGAGGTCACTGAACAAGCTCTTATCCATCATGGACAACCCAGAGCATCCTCTCCACCCTGTTCTGGACAAACAGCGGAGCTCCTTCTCTAGAAGGCTCAGACAGCTCCGCTCCAAAACTGCCCGGTACCAGAAATCCTTCCTGCCAAATACTATAACCCTGTTCAATAATTCACAATGCAGAAGATAACCTTTTCCCCTTTTTTTTTTTTTCTCTTTTCTTTATTTTGCACATTTCTTTTGCACATCTCTTTACCTGCACTGTTATGTAAATAGCTCTTTAAATTATACCACATTTTCCTTGTTCTCTTTTTTATTTTTATTTATATTATTCTTACTCTTTTTTTCCTGTCAGTTGTTATGGTAACGAACAAATTTCCCACGTGTGGGATCAATAAAGTATTTCTGATTCTGATTCTGATTCTGATTCTGATATATATATATATATATATATATATATATATATATATATATATATATATATATATATATATATATATATATATATATATATATTTATATGTACAACATCAACAGGACTCTAAGAGCCTTCATAGGAAACTCAATGAAGCTGTGGAAAACCACCCTTGAAGCCAATGGGAAGCCACTTGCACAAGTGTCCATCAAATGTGGGATATACCAAGGTGATGCTCTGTCCCCACTGCTGTTCTGCATAGGTCTGAACCCCCTCAGCCAAATAATCAACAAGACTGGCTATGGATACCGACTCAGAAATGGGGCCAACATCAGTCACCTCCTCTACATGGATGACATCAGGCTATATGCTAAGAGCGAGCGTGACATTGACTCCCTGATCCACACCACCAGGATCTACAGTACTGACATTGGGATGTCATTCGGCCTCGAGAAATGCTGCCGGATGGTGACTAAGAGAGGCAAGGTAGTCCAGACAGGAGGGGTCTTACTCCCAGAAGGAACAATAGCAGACATCGAGGACAGTTACAAGTACCTTGGAATTCCACAGGCAAATGGCAACCTGGAGCAGGCAACAAGGAAAGCTGCAACAGCTATATACCTCCAACGAGTAAGGCAAGTCCTGAGAAGCCAGCTCAATGGCAAGAACAAGACCCGGGCAATAAACAGCTACGCACTGCCAGTTATCAGATACCCTGCAGGAATCATAAGATGGCCAAAGGAAGAGATACAGACCACGGATGTTAAAACACGAAAGCTCCTCACCATGGATGGAGGGTTCCATCCCAAATCCAGCACCCTGAGACTGTATGCTAGCCGCAAGGAAGGAGGCCGAGGACTAGTGAGCGTAGAAGCCACTATCCAGGATGAAACATCCAAGATACACAAGCTCAAGCCCACAACTGACAGTGTGCTCAGTGAATGTCTCAGGCAATGGAGAGCAGAGGACACAGTGCTGGAGGACAGATCCTCATGGGAGGACAAACCCCTGCATGGGACGTACCACCGGACCATAACTGAAGTGGCTGATATCAAGAAGTCCTACCAATGGCTAGAAAAGGCTGGCCTACAGGACAGCACCGAAGCGCTCATCCTGGCAGCTCAGGAACAAGCCCTGAGCACCAGAGCCATAGAGGCTCAGATCTACCACACCAGACAAGACCCAAGGTGTAGATCTACCACACCAGACGAGACCCAAGGTGTAGAGTTCTACCACACCAGACAAGACCCAAGGTGTAGATCTACCACACCAGACGAGACCCAAGGTGTAGAGTTCTACCACACCAGACAAGACCCAATGTGTAGGCTGTGCAAAGAGGCGCCTGAAACAATCCAGCACATAACTGCAGGATGTAAGATGCTGGCAGGGAAAGCATACATGGAGCGCCACAATCAAGTGGCTGGAATAATATAGAGGAACATGTGTGCAGAATATGAACTGGAAACCCCAAGGTCAAAATGAGAAACACCTCTGAAGGTAGTAGAGAATGAGAGGGCAAAGATCCTGTGGGACTTCCAGATCCAGACTGATAGGATGGTAATGGAGAACCAACCAGACATTGTAGTGGTGGATAAAGAACAGAGGAAAGCCGTTGTGGTGGATGTGGCAGTGCCAAGCGATGGGAACATCAGGAAGAAGGAACATGACAAACTGGAGAAATACCAGGGACTCAGACAAGAACTGGCGAAAACCTGGAAAGTGAAGGTGACAGTGGTGCCTGTGGTAATTGGAGCACTCGGGGCAGTATCCCCCAAGCTGGAGGAGTGGCTACAACAGATACCTGGAAAGACCTCAGACCTCTCAGTCCAGAAAAGTGCAGTGCTAGGAACAGCTAAGATACTGCGCAGGACCCTCAAGCTCCCAGGCTTCTGGTAGAGGACCCCAGCTTGGAGGAGAAACCACCCGTGGAGGGTAAGAGGGGCGTTTTTTAATTTATTTTTTTATGTATGTATACATATAAATACATGCTGTGCGTTTACTTTGTTCGTCCTTTTCCTCCAAGTAGAAAATCTTTCTTTTGCTGATGATGCAGCCGTATTACTTTTTTGATGGGCGTATAATCTTCGTACGCCGTCATTCAAATTTCAGACTCTGTCTCACTGCTTTGGTCAAAATAGGGTTGAGCCGGGGTGTTTCTTTTTGCCTACGTGTCCTTTCATCTGGCAGTTATGTTGTTTCAACCTTAGTTATTTCTTCCTGTTGTGTTTACTTCTTTTTAGCAACACGAGTGTGGGAAGGGGAGTGGATGATGACACCTATGCGATGTACAATGCTTTGAATGTCATAATAAAAGCGCATGCTTGTCTCTTTGGAAGAAGAAAATTTCATTTTTTGTCATTTTAACAATAATTCATACTTTCTTTTTATGTAGTCAGTTATGTGAATCCATGGCTGAGGATCTCCTAAAACTGTAAAAACAAACTGTAAAGTTTACATGCTGTTTGTGATCTGTGATCTTCCGTAGCAAAATATTATTTTAAAGTTTGATTTTCTTTAAGAGAGAGAGAGATTTAAAGCACATATTTTATGCTCCACACGTGTTTTGGAATAGAATAACAGCATCAATAGGCTAAAGAATGACGGCTCACCAAAGCAGACTCAATGTATTTAACAGAAGAAGCTTTTTTAACTTTTATGTTTATTTTATAAGCGTCTTATTTTTTAAGAACTCGTTTTATTTTGTCTAAAGTGAAAGAAAAAAATTTACTCATGAAAAAAATGCTATTTTCTCTTATATTTCAACTTTTATTGATGAAAATAAAACAATAGTTCAGATACTAATTTTAATCGTAATCAAATGTAACGGAGACGGAGCTCGGATGTTGTTTTTCTGCTGCGTCACGCTGGTCGCTACACTAACATGAATAAATACAAAAACCGTTTGATTTGATCTGCTGCTCCTTCTGGGTTTTACGCAGAGAAAAACGGACCCGAATGGTTGAAGACGGCAGAATCCCTACGAACAGAACCGACCCAAAGTCCATGTCTGCCTCCAAACACGTCAATATAAGACAGAGACTCCTGATTGGTCAGAATCTGGACCAATCAGCAGCTGTTTGATGGCAGCTTTGTCACGCTGAACCGAAACCTATGAGAGCAAAATCAAAGATAGGAAAAAGCGAGATGAGACACAACGCAGGAGAAAAACATTTTTTGCAAACGCAAAAACATTTTTGGAAAGCAAAAATCAAAATTTTGAAGGCAAAAAATTTTTTAAAAATTGAGAGACAGGGCGATAGAAAGAAAGACAGGCAGGCTGTGGAGTTTTTTCATTTTTTCCTGATTGTCTGAAAAAAAAACATTTGTTGTCAAAACGATGAGACGAAGCTGCAAAGCTGTGAAAACAGAAGCTTCACTTTGATACAAACTCTTCTTTAGTCTCTCAGCTACATCAATAACATTCATTATCATCATCATCATTATCATCATCATCATCAAAATCTTGAGGGTCTTGTAAAAAAGTTTAGATCTTTTTTTATGTCAAACCTTTTTTTAAATATAATTTTTCTATAAAACCTGTAATAACTGAAATGTTTGGATCATAATGTCTATAATTATTTCAATATCATTTTTATATAAATATCTCACTCATTTAGTTTAAAATATAAACAATTTCTATCATTTCCTGTCTCAATTAGAGCAATAATCTTTCATTTGTTTTTGTTTTTTTATGGATTCAGTTTTCATAAAATAATCAGGTCAAAAATGTTTTGGTGGAATTTTCTTAATTTCTGCTGCATTTCTGAGTCTTAAAACTAATGTTGGAGAGATTTCGATCAAACTTTTTAGTCAAAGTGTTTAGTTTGGATCAGGACTTTATGTTAAACCTCTATGAGAACATTGCAAAGAGGTTTGAGGTTTTAAAAACCAGAAAAATTCAAATGTTTAAATGTTTTTAAGCCTTAAATGTCTCTTTGTCTCTGATATGAAGTGTTTTGTTCCTCAGGAGGCTGTGGAGAAAAGAATCAGTGTTTGGATCAGTGACTTCAGAGTCTTCATGTCTGAAACAGTTGATTTATTGTAGAACAAACATCCTGAAGGAGTTTCTGTGTCTCTGATTCTAAACTGTCATTGTGTTCAGATTGACTGAGGTTCTGTGTTCTTGTCTCTCAGGTGTTCTTGTGGTGCAGTTGATGTGTGGATGTGAGTGGGATGAAGAAACTGGAGAGGTCAAAGGTTATAGTCAACTAGGTTATGATGGAGAAGACTTCCTTTCTTTTGACCTGAAGACAGAATCATGGACTGCTGCAAACCAGTTTGCTGAAATCATGAAACATCAGTGGGACAATAACAAACCTTTCAATGCAGGATGGAAAAACGACCTAGATGAGATTTTTCCTAAATGGCTGAAGGAATTTGTGAACTTAGGAAGGAGATTTCTGATGAGAACAGGTAAACTCTCATGATGTTCTTAGTGTTTTGGAAACCTGAGAATAGATTCATCTCTGGACATATTTTACAGCTGAATTAATAAGTCTGCATGTACCTAGTACCCACTGAAAAGGATTCACAAAAATCCATAAACAAATCCAAACTACAGTTGTCGGGGATGTCCAAAAAGTTTTGCAATGATTATGGGATGGCCACAGGACCTACAGATTTGGTATTTTAGGCTTTATTTTAGTCTTAGGTGTTTTTTATGTCCTTTCTCTGCTTTGTAATCTTAGAATGACACCTATATTGTACATTATTGTCATTAACATATCCAGAACAAAGAATATTAACATGAAGCATGTTAGAAGTTGACATAATGAGTGACCTTGTTAAATATTGTTCAAATCTAAATGAAACAGAAACATTTCAACTTCCTCCTTCTTCCAGTTCTTCCATCAGTGTCTCTCCTCCAGAAGTCCTCCTCCTCTCCAGTCAGCTGTCATGCTACAGGTTTCTATCCGGACAGAGCCGACCTGTTCTGGAGGAGAGATGGAGAGGAGATCCATGAAGGAGTAAAGAAAGGACAGATCCTCCCCAACAATGATGGAACTTTCCAGATGAGCGTTGATCTCCAACTTCCACCAGAAGCAGAAACGCATAGATATGAATGTGTGTTTCAGCTCTCTGGAGTCAAAGAAGACGTCATCACTGAACTGGAGAAAGAACAGATCAATACCAATGAAGGTATAACTAATTCAAGTTGGAGGAATTCAAACTAAACCTCTTTGTCTTTTTATGTTCTAGAACCTTTACCAAAGAGCCGTTTGGATCAGTTTCCTACAGAAATAAAACACAGGGAGCAGCATCAGCCTTTGGAAAACCTGGTGTTTTCAGTGAACGGCATCATTTCACTCGTTATTTAAGTTTTCACTCGTCCTGCTGCCGCCTTTCTATCCGTTCACGTGCTGTTCAGCTCCAAGTTGCTTTTGCAGGTCTTTTTAGAAGAATCCCATAATAGACTCTAGTCCGCGTTCATAGCTGCAGACACCCCCCCTCCGTGGGTTCATGCTGCTCTCTTCCTACAAGGCACCACGACAATCTTAGAACATAAAAAGTTGGGTTGCTGACCCTTGATCTAGAGGAGTGAAGTGATGGTTTTTAGTGTTTTCCAGCTCAGAAAGTTCTCTTTTCTTCTATCTGCTTCTTTGATTGTTGCTGTTTTCCAAAAGTAATGTGTTACCACTCTCTCTGGTCCTTGTCAGCAAACATGCGGCTGAGTTCTGAAGTAGTTGAAGGTTTGATAGCCTCCTTCTGAAAAGACCAGATAGCAGAGCATTACAGGCTGTAACTTCACCTCCACAACAGTGTTTTTAGTTGGACTCATGCATGTTTTTTTCATGTGTTCATGTTGTTTTCTGCTTACAGGTTTGAAGCCTCCCAGTTGGAAGATCATCACTGGTGTTGTTGTTGCTGTTGTTGTTGATGTTGTCGCTGTGGTTGCAATCATTGTTTACTATAGAAAGAAGGGTCAGAGTCCCAGATCCAGAACAGAAGTAGAACTAACTCAAATGTCTGCTTAGTTACATTTATCTCAAGTTATCTTTACCCCAGATGCAGTTTAACTAAATTGAAAGTATGATTTACTAGTAAATGGCAGAGATTTTTACCAATTTTTACGTTTCCATTGAGTGAACAAGAATTTTACTGTTGCTATTTAAAAGACCATCTTGTTGCAATTTGCCCTACATTGGCAAAGAAAGAACAAAATAAAAGTCCCAAAAGACAAACAAGAAGTGTGTATTTTGTTCAGTCTTGTTGTGAACATTCATGTCATGACACCATTGGTAGGAAAGACCAAACTGATGAAGGGTTTCATCCTTTCCTCTCAAGGTTCAGTGTCTTTAACAGGACCTGAGGACAGCAGTTTACCAAACACCATTTTATTGGATTCTGGTGCAAATCAGTTTGTGTTTCTAAGCAGTGTGTTACCTTTTTCATCTGATTCCTCCTGTGGTTATGATACTTTAGTATGAGGACTCAAAGTGAGTGTTGTCAGAGCCTCTATGGATAAAGTTGTCTTACAGTCTCCACTTGTTGCTGGACCAGTCATGGTTGCACTCAGAGATCAAAAATACTCAATAGTCCTGTAGTTCCAAATACTGATGCTTCTGTTGCTGACAACTCCTCCATTGTTTTCCCTTCTTGTGTTGTCATGCGTGCACAAGCGCGAAAGATGGTTGTTGTTCTTAATCTATCTGTTGTTGTGCAATGATGTTGTGAAAAATGAAAAGGTTAAATCTGAAGGGGAAAATCTGAGAAGGGTGTGAATGATCATTTGTCATTTGTGGATTCTACTCTAACCTTTGCTGCAGACGAGAGGGAATTTATTCAAGCTCAAGCTGTTAGCAAACTGTAACTGCTGTTGACTCTGGCAGGAGGAAGTTGCCATACAACATTCATATGATCTGTTGGTGCGGACCTGGTTCCCCCCCCTGCACCTGGTGACCTAGACTGGAAAGTTGTTGAGCAAGTGGTAGTTCCACAGAAATTTAAAAAAAAAACGTAGAATCTTATTCTTCTACATTTCTTTTGGCCCGGTTTGAAGTCTGGTGTATGTGCATATTACCGGTCATGACATGTGTGTCACATGAGTGGAAAACCAAATCAAATCATTCCTCCCGCTCCCCTGAACCCCATTCCTGTGATCGGGGAACCCCTTGAACATCTTGTCCTAGATTGTGGTGGTCCTCTACCTAAAACTAAGTCAGGACAGCAGTACGTCTTAACTCTAATGTGAGCTGCAACACGCTATCCTGAGGCAATACCTTTGCGCACACTCAAGGCAAAAAACAAGTCCTTGTGAATTTCTTTTCTACATTTGTTCAATTCAATTCAATTCAATTCAATTTTATTTGTATAGCCCAAAATCAGAACAACAGTCGTCTCGATGGGCCTCGAAGTAAAACATGAACTCAAAAGGATCACGAATACAAATAGTTCAATAGGAAAATACTAAAATGAACTAACAAACTGACTAAGCTATACTGGCATCCCTGCCCTTAGACCCCCCTTCACGGTAAGGAAAAACTCCCCAAAAAAACGGATTCCGGAAAAAACGAAGAAACCTCAGGGGTGTCCACATGAAGGAGGGATCCTCCCCCAGGACGGGCAGGCGATTTACCAGAACTCTTAAAGAAGAATTAACTTATCTAAATCTACAACTACATATATAAAGTCCAGCAGACGAGCTTCATCCAGCCGTGGTTGTGGGGACAGTCGGGGGCGCGAGTCGAGCCGGAGACAGGAACCACAGCCAGGTGTAGGAGCAGGAGCAGAGACGAGGTACTCGGTCAGGAACTGGAGCACGGATGAGCCAACTGGAATCTGGAAGCACTCCCACTCCCCAGGAGGGGAAAGAGGGAAAGAGGGACAATACATGAATCACTGCACCAAACAGAGGCATGGAGAACTAAATGATGAATAATGATCAAGAATAGAGGAGAGGAAGGGTAGAAGTAAAAAAGGAAAGAGGACAGAACCCCAGTGCACCATAGTTACCCCAGCTTCAACTTCTAGCAGCCTTTTAAAAGAAATAGTTATTATTAAGTTTAATTTAAACAAACTAACATTAAGTTAAATAATCTCTGAATACTAACTAGTCTGACAATAAGCCTGTCCAAAGAGGAATGTTTTCAGTCTAGCTTTGAATGTAGAAACTGAGTCGGCCTCTCTTATATGAGCTGGGAGTTTATTCCATAAAACAGGGGCTTGGTGGCTAAACGCTCTACCTCCAACCGTACTTTGACTAATTCTAGGAACCACAAGCAGTCCTGCATTTAGTGAGTGAAGTGTTCTCATTGGATGGTAAGGGACTATGAGGTCCTTAATATAGGACGGGGCCATTCCATGTAAGGCTTTATAGGTTAACAGGAGGATCTTGAACTTGATTCTGGAATCAACTGGGATCCAGTGAAGTGAAACTAACACAGGAGTGATGTGATCTCTTCTGCTAGTTCCTGCTAACAATCTAGCTGCTGCGTTCTGAACAAGCTGGAGACTTCTTAAGGAACTCTTAGGACACGCTGCTAACAAGGAGTTACAGTAATCCAGTCTAGACGTAACAAATGCATGGATGAGTTTTTCAGCATCACTCTTAGAAAGTATATTTCTGATCTTAGCAATATTCCGCAGGTGAAAAAAGGAAGTTCTGCACGCCTGAGATATGTGAGCCTTAAATGATAAATCCTGGTCAAATAAAACCCCAAGGTTTCTAACTAACTTTGTCTGGCCAAAGTTTATCCAAACGGACCAGAGCTCAAACTTCATGTCTCGCATCTTCAGTAAAGTCCTCAAAACACTCTCCATTACACATCCAATGTCAAGTGCATATCATCCCCAGTCAAGGTGACCTAGAATGTCATCAAACCCTGAAGTCTATGATTAGAAAATTCTGTCTAGAATCCAGAAAGGACTAGGATGAGGGGCTTCATTTTCTAATGCTGGCATCACGTGAGAACAAACATGAATCCACTAGATTCAGGCCTTCAGAGCTTCTTTTTGGTCATGCTGTTCGAGGTACGCTTAAGTTATTGAAAGTAATATTTTTGTACTATGTTAAACATGTCAAGCACTACCAGCTTCAACAGGAGGTCAGCTACCTTCTGAAGGATGATTTGCTCGTAGCTCCAGCTCATGGAGTTCTCCAAGTCTGCTTTTACCCTGACCTGACAACAATTTCCACTTTTGCACAGACTTTCAAAAAATGAACAAGGTCACTAAAACTGATTTGTATCCATAACTAGGCATGAAAGATTGTCTTGACTGGGTTGGTTCTGACAAATATGCCACAAAGTTAGAATTGTTAAAAGGTCATTGGGAAGTTCCGTGAACTTCTCGCGTCTCTGAGATCTCTGCATTTGTCACCCCAGATCAGTTTTAACAATATACAGTTATGCCATTTGGTCTTAAAAAAGCCCCTGTAAGGTTTCAGTGCCTCATGCACACTGTTCTCTCAGGTACAGGTACGTGTGAGGTGTATCTGGATGACATCGTTGTGTATTCATCTACATGGGAATCTCACATGGCCACCTTGAGGGAAGTTTTTGATTGCTTGTGTAAAGCCTCGCTAACCCTTAACTTGGCTAAATGTGAGTTTGGAACAGCTACAGTGTCTTAACTTGGTAAAGAGGTTGGTCATGGACACGCCTGCGCTCTCACAGACAAGATTCACGCCATTGTTAGTTTTCCTGTCCCCCAAAATCACAAAGAACCTTTCTTGGACGTTTAACATGTTTCTTGGATGGTGGATGCCAGCGCCTTTGGAGCAGGAGCTGTTCTGTTCTAAGAAGACAATATAGCTATTGACCATCCAACTTCAACAAACTCCGGGTTCCTTGCTGCACCACTGAGAAGGAAGCACTGTCTCTGCTGTTAGTGCTTTAATATTTGGAGGTATATCTTGGTTCCAGTTCACCTCCTGTTGCCGTTTACACCGACCACAACCCTTTAGTTTTCCTGTCCAGAAAGCAAAATGCAAACTAACGTTTTATGCGATGGTCTTTGTTGGTGCAAGATTTCAACATTAAAATCCTTCATAAAAAAGGGTCTGAAAAGGTGTTGGCTTATGCCCTTTCACCTGAACGCAGCTCAGAGTAAATTAAATGCCAAATGTAAAAACTCCTTTGGAAAGGAAGTCTTAACTTGGGTAGGGGGTGTTACAGCGGTGGCTGCATTACTTTCCTTTTTCTTTTTATTCTGTTGCTGACAACTCCTCCATTGTTTTCCCTTCTTGTGTTGTCATGCGTGCACAAGCACGAAAGATGGTTGTTGTTCTTAATCTATCTGTTGTTGTGCAATGATGTTGTGAAAAATGAAAAGGTTAAATCTGAAGGGGAAAATCTGAGAAGGGTGTGAATGATCATTTGTCATTTGTGGATTCTACTCTAACCTTTGCTGCAGACGAGAGGGAATTTATTCAAGCTCAAGCTGTTAGCAAACTGTAACTGCTGTTGACTCTGGCAGGAGGAAGTTGCCATACAACATTCATATGATCTGTTGGTGCGGACCTGGTCCCCCCCCCTGCACTTGGTGACCTAGACTGGAAAGTTGTTGAGCAAGTGGTAGTTCCACAGAAATTTTGGTGCCAAATCCTTAGTTTAGCTCATGATAGTTCTGCAGGTCATTCAGTTATAAAAAAAAACGTAGAATCTTATTCTTCTACATTTCTTTTGGCCCGGTTTGAAGTCTGGTGTATCTGCATATTACCGGTCATGACATGTGTGTCACATGAGTGAAAAACCAAATCAAATCATTCCTCCCGCTCCCCTGAACCCCATTCCTGTGATCGGGGAACCCCTTGAACATCTTGTCCTAGATTGTGGTGGTCCTCTACCTAAAACTAAGTGTTGGGTTTAAACAACCTGAAACATCATAACAATTTAAAAAGGAAAGAAAGACAAACCGACTAAGGTACCTTTACGAGGAGAGCAACAGAGATTATACCCAGTAAACAATCTCTCTAATTTTTCATCAGAGTTTCAGAGTGGGACCTCTGTGTTTTTGTGTTTCCTGCTCTCCTCATGGGTTTCTAATATGATTTAGCAGTAAGCGTAACTCTTGCTGAAAGACGTCGAGCAGGGAGTAGCTTCCAAGCTCCATTTATGTACGGCATTCAACAAAGAGTAAAGCTGCAAACACAATAATATAATTAATCAAATAAAATGTCTAAACATGAGTATATCAAAACAACTCGTTTTCCAGTTCCATTCCAGTATGACAATACTGCTGCAAATCTAAAATACTGTTGTGTCAAAAGGTGTAATGACACTCCATAACAACACCACATACCGGAAATAGTAAGGTAAACATACAATCAAAAGGATCATAAATACATAGAATTCAATAGGAAAATACTAAACTGAACTAACTAAACAGACTAAACTACACTGGACATCTCTGCCCTTAGACCCTCCGTCCTTTTAGGAAAAACTATTAAAATAACCGGATTCTGCTTTATTGCTTTTTATTTTTCAGCCAATCAGGGACTCAACCTTGAGAACTTGATGTTTTCAGTGATTCGATCAAAGGATAGAAACATTAAGCCAATATGGCGGCTCAATGCAAGGACTTTTGTCTTGAGCTTCTATCCATTTTCTTAACCCGCTGGGTTTCCATAGACTGTCCCGGTTACTGTTGGGCGAAGGCCGCAGGATCCACTGTGGACGGGTGGCCAGCCTGTCACAGAGCGGGAAAAAGGCTGAATGCCAGAAGAATCTTTAGAGAATGAAATGACGGCTGCATCTGTGAGTGAAAACCATGTCTGTGGTCTGAAGCAGCAGCTCTGCTGACGGTGTCAACAAAAGGAAGGACTCTGCTGAAGTAATGATAAATAATAATTAATAAATCTTATCCTATATTTGCATTTTAGGATATAATATTAATAAACACATACATACCATAGTTAATAATCAATCTTGCATGTATAGATGAGATCAAATGGAGGGAGAATGTGACAGAAATCCATGAGGATGGTTCAGATCCTGCAGTTGAAGTGTTGGTTTATTTTGTTTAGTGTTGAGATACCTCTGTGGTTGTGTTGAGTATTTTGGAGGCGTTTCTGCTCTGTTTACAGATAATATTGTTTTCATCATTTGAGGACATTTCCTTTAAAATAGATTTCAAATAAACTCCTTCCTTTCTCTGCATAGTTCTGTCCAAGCCTCCTCAGCAGCCACAGTTTCATTGATGATTTCACTGAAATGCTGTCAGTTGTGTCTGAAGGAGACACATAAATGACAGAAATGATCAACTTTGAAAAGGCCTCTGGTGCAGATGTCAATGAATTAGTGAACTCTGTAACTTCCAGCATTTTGAATGTTCTGGATGCCATCACCCCATGAAGATGACAATCAGAAACAGTAGACAGAAATCTCCCTGGATGGACGATGATTTGGTCAGGGACACAAGAGGCAGAGCTGAGTGGAAGTGGTACAAGTCAAACCTCCAGGTTCATCATGGGGGGGGTGTACACCTACAACCAAATCTCATGCAGGACAAGGGAAAAGTACTTTTCTGAAATCATTGGAAGTTGCAGCAGCAACTCTCATGTCTTCTTCACAACAGTAAACAAATGAACAAACCCTCCAGCTCAGCTGCTGTTATAACTGGTTTACACGTCTAAATGGAAAGAGTTTGCTGTATTTTAAGGTTCAGGGCATTAAAGAAGAAGAAAATAGTCCAGATATGATTTTATGATGTTACCTTTACTTGAGTTAAGAAAGATTCTGTTGGGATCCATTTCATTTTTTTCTTTTTAGTGGACTTAATGTCTGTCAAAGTAGTTTCTCAGTTCAAGGAATCTAGAAAAATAGCTTGTTTTATCATTTTATGTTTAGAAATGCTGCAGGAATCCATCTGCTGGTGTTTCCTGTTTGATTAAACTCCACATTTTCTGAACATGTTAAAGACTATTTCATATTATTTCCCCCTCAGCATTCAAACCGTCATCCCAGACTCTGACAGGCTCCTCCCCCTTGAAACAGGATCATCAAGGTCAACAACATTTCCAGAACAGGGAAGTTCTGCAGCATCAAATATCAGGTCCAATGTTCCAGAGCAGCTTTTCCTGTTTTATGGAGGTTTTACAGGATTATTGTGAAGGTCAACAACGTGACTGAAGAAACAAACACTTTCAAAAACCCTCAGAGTGATTCTATGTGGAGCCACAGACTGCAGGACTGTGAGTCTAGAACATCTAGAACCACGACTGACCTACAGTTTTATCCACAGACCAGTAGATTCCACAAATAAGTCAGTTTTCCACTGACTGGCCTGAAGATAAGAATCACAAACTTTGTGTTTTTTTAATTCTTAGTCATATTTTTCAAAGTAAATTCTAATGTTAATTAATAAACTTTTCCTTTTTTTACATTGGTGTGTAAAGAAAAAAATAAAAATGCATTCTTTTGTGTGTGTGTGTCTTTAACAAAGAAGTTCTTCAACCCCAAATGCTTTGAAAGAGTTAAAAATTACATATTGATGAATTTGTGGCATTTTTCTGGTGACTGTTGAAAGGTCTCAATGTTCAAATGTGTTGTTGTTGATTGGCAGGTCCCTGTATCTCTGCCTCCCTCTTGTGGTTGCTTCTGGTATTGCGTCCTCTGGCCGGTGGTCTGTTTTTGTCTCCACAGGTGTGCAGGATGACTGACGGACCCCCGACTCACCTGCAGCCCGTCCACACTCGCCCTGGCCGTAAGACAGTCATGCCAGCTTTTACCTGACAGTTAAGGCTAGATTACAGACAAACAGATTTATGTTTGAGTATGAATGTGAGCAGATGGTCTCTGTGTGACCCTGCAATAGAAACTGAACCGTCCAGGATGTACAGTGGCTGGTTACAGGGTGAAGCAGGTTTAAACAGATGGAAGTCTGTTTGGAAATACATGCTGGATACAAGTTAACACTTTTTCTTAGGATATAGACCTTAAAAAACACTTGAGAGAATAATTACTGTTGACAGTGATTTGTGTGCATTAGAGGTCAAATCAGATGCAGACAGAGGAAGGAAGTGGTGTTTCCTGTTTTACTACAATAGGATAAAATCTCATTTTTAGTCCATTTGTTCTGGTTATCCATGGTTGTCCGGGCTATCTGGAGCGATCCACTGCACCAAAGGCTCCACAAAAGAGCTTTTAGAGTGACTCGTGAACATTTGTGTTTTTCCATCTCTTCCAGTGAAGAAGACGCTCATTCATGGTTGTTGCTGCTGTCTGCATTGTGTGCACATGTGTTTATGTGTGTGATCATGATAGTCTGAGCTGTCTTCTGTGTTACTGTCATCAGTGCAGCTGCTTGTTTCTCTGATATTTGAGAAATCACCAAAAACCAAAAAGTACCAGATTAAAGTGGAAGTGAGCATCCAGAGCAGTAGACTTACCTGAACAGGTGAGCTGAATGTTTATTGATGACGTTCCAAATGTTTGGAAGCTCATTTGTTTGATTTACGATTTATTCATGTTTTTTTCATTGATGGGGGGGTTTGCAGGATCTCTGCAGCCGTTGATGAAGACGTCGGTGTCCCTGCAGACGTCCACTTCAATCCTTTCTTTAATTATTCAGAGAAAAATTATTCTGCTTCAAAATAGAGTAAAGGGCTGGTGAAGGTTTCAAAGTTGTGACAGCAGTAATAGTCTCTGAACTTCCTTTTGCATCTAATTAACATATTTACTTATTCCTAGTTTATTGCTAACATGATCTCAACACTCGCTTTGGATATTGAAATCTGAAGAAGAACATTGCAGAGAAGATTGAAGCCATCTGAGTGTCATCATTGTGTGGTAGGACAGACCAACTGTGTGCTCTGATCTGAACCCAGCAGGAGCATCAGCAGAGCAGCTTCATCCTTTTACTCAATCAGAGTTTCCATTTCTGCCTTTAGACTGTGGTGCAGTGAAGCAGTCAACCACTAGTCAGAAGGCCGCAGGTTTGATTCTCGCCTCGCCTGCCTTAGCGTCTAACGTTGGTGGGAAAGACAGTCCCACGTTGCTCACAGGGGGAACACAGTGTGAATGTCTGCACAGGATTGTCAATCCGCTGGGACCTTAACCAAAGTTGAAAAGCCTGATGGAAGTTCATGTCATTTGAATTGATTTGGACAGAAAGGCACTAATTGGTAAGAAGAAAAGGTGATGGCGTTGATGTGGATGTGATGGAGAGATGCTGGGGGATGGATGAGCTGTGGACCTGCACCCCTATAATTTACCAATGGAATCTTCCTCTGGCATCTTAATCTGGGTTTCTGTTCTCAGATCCTTTCATTTATGCAGCACAAACTATTCAACCAGTCAGTGGTGGTGAGTGCCCTCAACAGAAAGTTCATTAAAAGTTCACTGGCCGTGGTGCAGCAGTAGGGCGGCTACTGACACTGAACCCCACCCTGCCTCTGGTGGAACACGCCAGTGTTCAGCAGCGGAGCCACCACCAGTGTGTGAAGGTAGAAAAGCGCTAAATATGGAGAGACAGATGAGCAGAGTGTAATGCTGTAGTATCGCGAGACCCAGCGAGACGAGTGTGGTGAGTCGACTTGGCGGCGCGTAAGCATTTGAACAAACATTTTCGATCTTGTTTCATTTTTCCGCCATATTAAAATATTTCCTGCTAACTAACATAACCTGTTAAGAGTATTAAGCTTCTGTCAGCCTGGAGGACCTGGAGAATTTCATTGACGAGTGTTTTAATACCTGCAACATGGTGAAGCCCAGAACCGCCACCACCACCCCCTCCGCGAAGCGTGAACGGCCTGAGGACTCTCCCGGGGCTGTGAAGAGATTGAAAGTGTTAAATCACCTGGATGGTCTAAAAGCAGATATAGCTCTACTGCAGGAGACCCATTTATCAAATTCTTTGAATCACCTTATGTGCTGCTTACAATTTCCAGTTATATACTCTGCCAGTTACAACTCCAAACAACGAGGAGTTGCTGTTTTAATTAATAAAAATCTTAATTTTACTCATAAGGATACAGTTACTGACCCAGAAGGCAGATTTGTAATCACTAATATATCCATTCAGAATAAGGACTTTTGTATAGTGAGTGTATATGGTCCTAATGTTGACGACTCTTCCTTCTTTCACAGACTCTTCACCTCACTCTCAGTTCACTCTGACTCCACAATCATTATAGGAGGAGACGTCAACCTTGTTTTGGACCCTGAACTTGACAGACTCAGCACAGCAGCAAATCAGCGTACATGGCGGTCTGCAAGTATTCTAAAGCAGTACATGAATGATCTGGGTCTCTGCGACGCGTGGCGCTCATATCACCCAAGCACTAAAGGGTTCACCTTTTTTTCTCCAGTTCACTATTCACACTCCCGTTTAGACTATTTATTAATCAGTAACTCTCTTTTAAAAAATATTCAAAGCTCCAATATCCATCCAATTATTATCAGTGATCATGCACCAGTCTCTGTAAACATTTCTAGGGAAAAATCCACACCCTCTGGTACAACCTGGAGGTTTAATACGTCTCTGTTAAAGGACCAGGAATTTCTTGAATTCTTTAAAAAAGAGTGGGCAACCTTCTTAGACTTCAACAATACTCCAGACATCCCACCGTGCGTTCTTTGGGAAACAGCAAAGGCAGTCATGAGAGGGAAAATCATTTCTTATTCAACGCACAAAAAACGCAAAGAGAAAGCAGATTTATTAGAATTAGAAAATAAAATCAAAACCCTGGAGACTGCTTATGCTGCTTCTGCACAGGAACACATACTGGGCGACCTGAAAAATTTAAAGCTGCAGTTAAATGACATCATTAATAAACAAACACAATTTCAAATACAAAGGCTACGACTTGAAAGATTTGAAAACTCTAATAAATCTGGCAAATTTCTGGCTAATCAGCTTAAAATTAATAGAGAAAAATCATCAATCACCTCTATTATGGACCAAACAGGAAAGGTCACCCATGACCCGGTCAAAATTAATAACGCATTTGAAAACTTTTATAAAAACTTGTACACACCGCAGATCAATCCGTCAGAGCAAAGTATTGACTCATTTCTTAATAATGTAAACCTACCCAGGCTAAATGAGGATCAAATCACAAACTTAGACTCCCCGCTCTTGTTGTCTGAGCTTCATGAAGCTCTGTTACTTATGCCTAACAGCAAAGCACCAGGGCCTGACGGCTTTCCTGCAGAGTTTTATAAAGAATTCTGGGAACAACTGGCACCAACATTTTATAAAACTGTCACATCTATTAATGAGAGCCAATCAATGCCACCTAACATGAACTCAGCCAACATAATTCTTCTTCTAAAACCAGACAAAGATCCCACTAGTCCTTCAAGCTATCGCCCTATTTCTCTAATCAATGCAGATGTAAAAATTATCTGCAAAGCACTAGCACAGAGAATAGAAAAAATCACTCCTCACATAATTCACTTCGACCAGACTGGATTCATCAAAGGCAGACACTCGGATGATAATGTCCGTAGACTAGTTAATATAATAGACTTTGCCACCATTGAAAACCAGGAAATGACGGTACTATCGCTGGATGCTGAAAAAGCCTTTGACAGAGTTAATTGGAAGTTCCTTATTGCTGCCTTCCATAAGTTTGGTTTTGGAGAAGCATTCATCAATTGGATCAAAATATTATATCACAACCCCAATGCATCAGTTAGAACTAATAAACAGACTTCAAACAGGTTTTTTCTTGGAAGAGGAACCAGACAGGGCTGCCCACTCTCTCCTTCTCTTTTTGCTATATTCATTGAGCCTTTAGCTGCAGCAATAAGACAGAATGAGAGCATTAAAGGAATTAAAACCAAACACAGCCATCATAAAATTAGTCTCTATGCAGATGACATATTACTGTTTTTAAGGAATTTACATTCTGTAAATGAAACAGCAATGATCATAAATGAATTCTCCTCCATATCAGACTATTCCATTAATTGGAATAAGTCTGTTTTATTACCACTCAACAGGAATATGGAACAAAGACTCACAATTCCAGTTAAAACAGGAAATATCAAATATCTGGGTATCTACTTTTCCCCCAAACTATCAGAACTGGTGCAGCTAAACCACACCCCATTACTGAAAAGCATACAGGACGATCTAACACGCTGGACCAACCTGCCTCTGTCCCTTATGGGCAAGGTAGCCACGGTTAAAATGAAAATCGTACCCAAAGTTAATTATCTCTTCTCAATGATTCCCACACAACCGCCATTAAAATGGTTCAAAACATTAGACTCATCCATATCAAGCTTTCTATGGAACAACAAACCTGCAAGAATTAGTCTAAAAACTTTAAAATCTGCAAAAAGCTGTGGAGGATTAGAATTACCTAATTTCCACAAATACTTTCTTGCAAATAGATTACAATATATCTTAAAATGGTTAAAAAATAATCCAGAAACCAACTCATGGTTAGACTTGGAACAGGCGTTATGTGGAAAGATCAACCTGTCAGATCTTCCATTTATTAGCCAAACAGTTAAAAAACAGGATTGTTTCAAAAGCATTAATATAAATGCCACCTTAACAGCCTGGTGGGAATTTCTCAAAATATCAAAATCATCAATTCAACCGTGCAAAATGACACCCATCTGGAACAACCCGGACATCCTTATTTACAAAAAAATGATTCACTTCCCAGCTTGGCAAACAGGGGGCATAAAACAACTAGAGCACGTAATTATTGATAGAAGATTCATAACTCCCCAGGAACTTCAAGACAAACATGGAATATATAACTTCTTGGAATATCAGCAACTTAAATCAAGTATTACTAAAAAGTATAAAATTAAAGACGACGATTTAAAGCTACCAGATGTAGTTACCACTCTGATTAATTTTTCAATGAATAGAACTCTCTCCAAAATATACAAACTTTTATGTAATTTAGATAACAATATTGCCCTTCCAACAAAAAAATGGGATGCAGATTTGAGCATCAGCACAGATGAAAGCTTCTGGTCAGAACTCTGTCTAAACACCTTGAAACTGACAAAAAGTCCAAATCTGCAGCTAATCCATCTCAAAACTCTTCACAGAATTTACTACACTGGACAGAGGATGTTCAAGATGGGTCTCAGTAACTCAGACATTTGCGAGCACTGTGATAATAATCTACCCGACAGCTACATGCACGCACTGTGGTTCTGCACGCCTGTCCAGGCTCTCTGGCAGCAGGTATGTGCCGATTTATCAGTCTGGCTTAAGGTTTCAATCACTGCCTCACCGTCACTTTGTGTGCTTGGTGACATGAGTGCCATCGATATAGAAGAAGGATTAGCATCTATCATTTTCATAACTCTTTGTATTGCCAAAAAAACTATTTTAATAAATTGGAAAAACAAGAAAAATATAAACATAAGTCAACACAGAAATCTGCTGTTTGATCATATCAGCTTGGAAAAAATGTCAGCCCAAGTAACTTTGAAAGAATTCAGTCTCTCTGGTCTCCTGTGGTTGACTCCATGACTTAGGGGGTGGAGGGCTTGGTCGTCGCTGCTCCTTGCCCTTCTGCCGTGGTTTGGGGTGGGGGTCGGGGCCTCCAGTGCCTGGCGGGGGCGGTGGGGGGCTCCGTTGGTCGGGGGGTCGGGTCCGGTGCCTGGGTGGGGCGGGCTGGGGCGCTGCGTGGTCC
The DNA here is from genome assembly GCF_053564925.1 of Oryzias latipes. Lineage (NCBI taxonomy): Eukaryota > Metazoa > Chordata > Actinopteri > Beloniformes > Adrianichthyidae > Oryzias > Oryzias latipes. Next base: position 1,534,028 of record NC_136244.1, on the reverse strand, counting down.
TCTGGGCTTGGGTGTGGGGGTGCGTGGTGGGGGGGTGGGGTGGTGGTCTGGCTTGGCTTGGGGGGGTGGTCCCTTTGCCTGTGCTGGGGGGGGTTGGCGGGGGGCCCTGCTCGGGTGGGGGGGGCCCAGCGGCGCCGGATGGGCTGCCCATCTGCACCTGGGGCTGGGATCGGCCCTTCCCTGGCTCTGGGACGGGACGGGACAACCCTCTCGGGGCCCCCGGTCGCTCTGGGTGTCACCCGCTTCGGCTGCGGGGTCTGGGGTGGGGTGGGGGGCTTGTCGGCCCTGTCCTGTGGGGGGGCGTTCTGGGGGGGAGGGGGGGCCCATTATTAGTACGGGTCGGGGGGGCTAACGGGTCGGGGTCTCCGCTGAGGCAATCAGTGGTTGCCTCGGCCGGTTGGCCTCCTCGGTCCCGTCGAGGCCTGACCAGAGCTCTTCTAGGGCCGGCGTCTGGGGGTGGGGGCCTGGGCTTGCTCCGGGGGGGGCGACGCTTTCTGGCTCCTCTCTCTCTGTGTGGGGTGGGTGGTGCCGGGCCTGGGGTGTCGGCGCCTCCGGGGGTGGGGCCCCTGGGCCGGGTGGCCCTGGCCCCTTTGCTGGGGGTGGGCTGGGGGACGGCTGTTTGACCACCGGGGGACAGTCTACCAGCTGTCCCCAACTTACCCCCTTCCTTATATAACCTCATATTAGGGTGAGGGGGTGGGGGGTCTAGCCTGCGATGCGCCTTGGGGGGGGGCTACTTGGGAGTGGCCCCCCTCCTATGGTTGCCGTATGGAGTGGGCCCCCCCTCTTTCGGTTTTATTTGCACCTTAGACATGTAGGGTCCTTGGTAGGGGGGGTGCTTGGACATCACTGCAAGCAAGCAGCAGATGTCCTCCTGGCACCCTACCCGCCAATTTTAACCGCACCTTAGACATTTAGGGCCCCTTGGTGTGGAGGGTGAGGGGACATCACTGTGAGTAATCAGGAGATGTCCCCTTAGTGCCCTACTCGCCAATTTTAACTGCACCCCCCTTAGTACACACACCCCTCCCCCTTCAATATATACATTCAAACATAAACACACACACATGCACACAAACACCCTCTCAAACACCCATACACGCACACACATTTTACAAGGAAGGTGGGACCTGGGTCCATCTGTCCCCTACCCCTTCCCTGGTGGGGGGTGCGGGCCCCTTGGCGATGGCGGCCGTGTCCCTTGGGTGCCGGCTCCCTGGGCCCGGCGGTGCTCTCTCCGCGCGGTGGGGGGGTTCATATTACACCTGAGCCGGGGGTGTTCGTGTCCCTGGGGGGTGGGTCCTGGTCCTTGCCCCTGGGCGCTGGGCCCCGCCAAACTTCCAACATGGCCGAGCCTGGTCGGGCCATATTTATAACACCCCTTGTGGGCCGCCCTTTTTTCCCCAGGGTTCCCCCCTCCTGGGCGGGGGCGGCGGGCCCCTGCCTTGCTCCTACCTGGACCAACCGTGGGCCGGGTGGGTGGCTGCCTGGAGTGCGGAGCGGGTCTCCCTTGGGGGGTCCTGGCTCGTACCTGGGGTCGGGGCGGGGGGATGCCCGGAACTCCTGGGTGGTGGTGGGGTGCTCGTCTGGGGCTGTGGGCGTCCCTCTCCGGTGGGGCCCTGCGTTGGGCTCTTCCGGCGCGGCGGGGGGCTGCTTTCCTGGCTGGGCTGGGGCGGCACTCTCTTTCCCTCTGCGCCTCCCTGCTCTCTGGCTCTGGGGGCCTCGCGGCGGTCCTGCTGGCCCTGGCCTGGGTGGCGGTCTTGGTCGCCCGGGGGGCGGTTGTTCCCTGCCTGTTCCCGTGTGGCGTTGGGGGGATTCCGGCTGCCGCTGCTGCTGCGGCGGGGGTCTGGGTGTGGGGGTGGCTGGGCGCTCCTCCTCCTTCTTTTCACATTCCACCATCCATTTTAGAAGAACATAAATACTCACTTGAGCACAGGTGTTAGCTCACCTTTGCACTAATAGTTTGCATGATTGAATGAATGAAAGATTTCACACTAGTTGGTTTAAAGGCATAGGTATGCGTTCGTGAACACTATCTGTTTTGTGTGCATGTTGACATGTGGACATTTTTGCGGCTAGCAGGTGTGTTGATAATATTTGAGTGTGTGTGAACAGGCCCCGCCCTTTTTGTACTACATTTGAACCGTACCGTGACGATAAACAACCAGTAAACCTGTCTGCTCTATGCTGCTTCATGGTCTTACCCCCCTTCCCCTCCTATTATCACCCTCCTACCCCCCCCCTCTCTCTAACGTCCCTCTCTCTTCTTCCCCTCTTTCCTTTTCCGTCCGGTCCAACACCAAAGATTTTCAAACATGATTGAAATTAATAAAGTTTGGCCTCAATTACAAAAGGGGTTTATTCAGACATACCTTTGGTTTGTCTTAAGATGAATAACCCCTCTTGTTAAAATAAAATATGTCCAACACAAGAGGCCCTCAGCTCTCATCTGTTTGCCTAGCTGTTGGACAGGACAAGTTAAAAAAAAAAAAAAAAAAAAAAAGCGCTAAATAAGTATACGCCATTTACTCGTCTCTGCTCACCTAAAACTTTCATTGTAAGTAAAGCATGCATTTTTCTTTGTAAACTTTTGCCTTAATAAAACCAGACAGATGAATTTGGTGAAATGTTTCCAGAAAGAAGAATTTCAGTCCAGACAGCAGGATTCAGCTAAACGTCACCTGGAGGACTGAGAACCTTCATCGACTCCAGAAAACCGGTTTTAATTTCACATTTTCAGTCATTTATTCTTCAAACGCAGGGATAACCCAAGAAGGTTTCTAAATGCTGTTGGATAACTGACTCCATCCATCCATCCAGGGATGCTGGAGCCTATCCAGCTCTTCTTTAACTGCTGAATACATCTCTATACCTTCAATATCAGAACAGTCTTTGCTCCATTTATTTCTGGTTTCTACATTTTTTCCTCTAAACTCTGAGACTCCTGGGACTCATTTCAAGAAGAAAGATGAATATAATCTGAATCTAATGAGAAACTGACTAAATTCATCCTATTAGAACAAAACTCAGAGATAAAAGACTCTTGAATGTAACGGAACAGAGAAAACTTGCACTGTGGTTGTTTTTCAAGATTTCAAAATGTGTTTTATTGTCATTTCACACATTTTATTTGCAGAGAAATGGGACGAGATGTTGTTTCTCACTAGTATGACTGCAAAGAAAGCAAGCAACAAAATCGCAATCAACTGCAATGAAAGTAGCAATAAAACCTGAAACCACTGCATTAAACTTTCTGTACTGACTGATCACAAACCTATTGTTCTACTACAACAGAGATTATGTCAGAACATTACTTTGTTGGCTTCAGTATCTTTAGAGATATTGAGCATTTTCGACCAAATATGATCCATATTTACATGTAAAAATAATTCTCAACATAAACAAAGTGAATTTATGAATAATCTTTGGGACAATAAGGTCATGATTAGTACAGAAAGTTTAGTGATAATAGCCTCAGTATTTTTAGAGCTATTGAGCACCTGTATTATGATGCATATCTCTATTCAAACTTGAAAATAAATATATCGATACAATAAAATAAAGATGGACTTTCTTATAAAATATTTATTGTAGCCTAAATATGCTGACGAGTCTTCATTACCAGCTCATATAAATGTAGACAATTATTCATTATTGAGAATTTTCTTATTATTGATTTTTACAGAATGGTCGTTTCACACTTGCAATTTGTTTACGGTCCCTTAGCAGCCGTGTTGCATGTCTGCATTTACAGCTGGAAGAGATCATTTCTCAGTAACCCTTGTTCTATCCTAGGCACTTTAACATTGGGAGTGGGGTCATCTAGACCCACTACATAGTGCTCTGAACCTTTTTTCTTCAATGATTTGTCATCTTCACTGGTGTCCATGGATTACATGAAATCTTTCCACCTTTATCCACCTTTGTCATGGTAGGGAGAACACCTCAATGGAAGGGGGGGGTCATCTAAGATAACACAAGGGTTAAGAGGCAGAAAAAAGCATCTTTTTTCTTTAGAACTACATTTTTAGTTCACTCTCTGTGTTAATACAAAATGATTGCAATACTTTTGTCAAACTTTTATCGTTTATCAGAAGAGTTATAGAGACCAGAAGTCCAAAACTGTTTAGATCTTTCAAACTTCATCAAATCTTCTGAGTCCTGCACTCTGATGGATTGACAACCCCCCCCCCTCCTCTAACCTAACCCCCTTGTTCCATTAAAATAAATAATAATAAACTTTATTTATATAGCACTTTTCGAAATCCAGATTAAAAAGTGCTGTACAATTAATATGAGACAAAGTCAGTATTAAAAACAGTTTCCAGTATGGAGTAATAAAACCCAGCACACATATGAAATGGTGATAGTGGTTAAAATCAATACAATCGTTAAATCAGTAAAATCAAGAAAATCAAGAAAAACCAAGGAAATTGATGAAATCAATAAAATCAAATATTTAGATTTAAGAACCAGTAAAATCATTAAAACACACCTGTAGAGGTACGTTTTTAAAAGAGATTTAAATACTGGCATGGACCCAGCGAGCCTGATCTCTTTAAGGAGGCTGTTCCAGAGTGTTGGGGCTCTTACAGCAAAGGCCCTGTCTCCCCCGGTCTTTAATCTAGATTGTACAATTGTTAAAAGGCCTCTTGCCGAAGATCTAAGATCGCGACCAGATACGTAGGGAATGAGGAGATCAGCTATATATTTAGGGGCCAGACCACAGAGTGCTTTAAAAGCAATCATTGAAATCTTAAAATCTATTCTAAAACGGACTGGGAGCCAGTCCAAAGACGCTAAAACTGGAGTGATATGGTCTCTCATTCTGGTACCGGTTAATAGTCTGGCGGCAGAATTTTGGACTAACTGGAGTTGATACACACTCTGCTGTGAAAGGCATGTGTAGAGTGCATTACAATAGTCCAAACGGGAAAAATAAAAGCGTGAATCACCATCTCAAGACATTTTTTTGATAGGAGAGGGGTTATCCTGTATAAACTATGTAGTTGCCAGAAACAGGATTTGACCAATGATTTAACATGTGTCTCCAGATTCATATCGGTATCAAATATCACCCTCAGATTTCTGCAGCTTGAAGAAACATTGTTAGACAGAGACTCCAATTTCAAAGCCACACCATTTCGGGCCTCAACTGAACCAAAAATAATCACATCAGTTTTGTCCATATTCAACTGCAGAAGATTTTGGGCCATCCAGGTTTTAATATCAGCAATACAGCTATTGAGATTCTTTAAAAGACCAAGGTCACCAGGTTTAAATGATAAGTAAAGTTGAGTATCATCTGCATAAAAATGAAAATTAAGGTTATGTTGGCGTATTATCTCCCCCAGTGGTAACATGTAAATGGAAAATAACAGAGGTCCCAGTACCGAACCCTGGGGAACGCCACATGTCATTTTCACCTTAGATGAGCAAGAATTGCAGATGAAAACATTAAAAAACCTGACCGATAAATAAGAATAAAACCAGTTAAAAACTGTGCCAGAAAAACCAATCCAAGATTTTAGACGTTGTAATAAGATGGAGTGGTCAACTGTATCAAATGCTGCACTGAGATCTAAAAGAACTAAAATGGATATTTTTCCTGAGTCTGCAGCCATTAAAAGGTCATTCATCACTCTCAGCAACGCAGTCTCTGTGCTGTGGTTGGCCTTAAACCCAGATTGAAGGGTCTCAAATAATTTATTTTTATTTAAAAAGGAAATTACCTGCTCAGCCACTAACTTTTCCAGGATCTTAGCCAAGAAAGGCAGTTTTGAGATTGGTCTGTAGTGCTCCAAGCAACTTGGGTCCAGGGAGGGTTTTTTCAATAGTGGCTGATTCATGGCAGCCTTAAAATCATCTGGACTGTGCCAGTTGAAAGAGAGGTGTTCATTAGGAACAGTATGTGGGAGCTAACCGATCCATATATTTCTGGAAAAAATCTAACTGGCATAATGTCCAGAGAGCAATGGCATGGTTTCATTTTATGAACTATCTCAGAAAGAGTGTTGAGGGAGACTGACTGAAAGGCTTCAAAGACCACTGTGGGCCTCGCAGGTGGAGTTGACAGAATAGGAGGTGACGAAGATCTGGTAATGGATATCTGGGACCTAATGTTAGAAATTTTGTTAATAAAATGATTTGCAAATTGCTCACAGATTACTGGGGAAGTCGGTAAATTGCTAGTATGTGGGGCTTCACTTAGCTGATTTATGACCTTAGAAAGTACCCTGGGATTATTTCTATTGGCATCAATTAATTGCGAGAGTCTGATCTTGCCTTTTTCATTTGACGGTTAAAATTATTCATGTGATTTTTCAAGGTTTCCAAGTCCACAGTTGATTTAGAAGCTTTCCATTTGCGCTCGGCTCTGCGACAGATTCTTTTCGAGTTGTGAATACTATCAGTTATCCAAGGCAGATTTTTATTTTGGACTTTTCTCAACCTGAAAGGGGCAATTTGGTCCAGGATGCGTGCAGTTGCTGAGTTAAAATTTGATAAAATACTGTTTGCATCAGAATTTAAAACCAAAGGGGCCGAGAAAACATTTCCAAAATTTGCTGCAGTAGATGAGTTGAAGACACGTGAGTAAATGACATTAGGCTTAGACTCATTACCATTTAGGATTACCATTTAGTTCTGGAGAAAACAAAATGCACTTATGGTCAGACATGACAAAATCCATACATGTCACATTGAGGACTGAGATCCCACATGTTAAAATAATATCTAGTGTGTGACCTTTGATATGGGTTGATCCAGTGAAAGCTCGATCAAGGTTAAAAGAATCAATGATGTTTAAAAATTCCCTTGCTAGTTGATTATCTGAGCAGCACACATGGATGTTGAAATCTCCAGCAATAATAACTTTATTATGTGTTGTCATAACCAGGGAGAGAAGTTCAGCAAACTCCTCAATAAAACCAGAGGTTGATTTGGGGGGCCTATAAATAAGAATACATAGAACTTTACTCAAACCACTTATATAAAAATATAAAGACTCAAAAGATTTAAAATCACCAAAAGTGGCTGAAGTACAGTTAAATGAGGTCCTGGCAAGTAAACGATTTGTTAGCCAGGGATCTAATATTCAGAAGTCCAAAGTTTGTCAGATATGACACAGGGTTTGATGACGGGTAAATAGTGATCATGTTATGAGGATTTCTAGATCTCCTATATTTAAGAGGATAATGGTTCTTTAGCTGGTTTTAAGATGACAGTTATATTACAGTTATATTACAAATGGGTTGAGATTGTGATGAACAATAGTATACTGACAAAGGGGATTTCCTTTGGGAATTAATTGCACAACAGTTGGGATTCTGTGAGGTAATTGAGCAGCAGGGGGAGCTGGTGAGACAACCGCGCAGCTTCATTACCAGCTCATAGCAGAAGAAGAAGCTGGAGGAGTGCTTTGTTGTGAAAACAGTCAGTCACGTGGTCTCATCTGAACGGCATATCTGATATTTGATAACTACCCATCCTGTTTGGGTGAGTTCCATCCAGACAATAAAAAGAAGTGCGTTTCCAGAAAAGATTAAAATTGTCAATAAAACTGCACTTTTGTGTCATGCATGCAGCTTGTAGCCAGGTGTTCATCCTAGAAGACGACTGAAGCGTTCTGTGCTCCGGGAGAATCCTGGCAGAGGACCGCTGATGAAAACCGACTTTCCACAGTTTTTTAAAAAATTAAACAGGTCCATGAAATCCGCTTTGGTTTCTTGAGATTCCCGGCGGGAGGTGTCATTACAGCCCACATGCACTATCAGACGGAAAACAGTTGTTGGAAGTGAGTTTAGTATGCCCGGAAGTTTTTCCAAAATATCCCGAACTGTAGATCCAGGAAAACAGCGAGTGACAGCGTTGAAAAATGGGACATGTCTGATGCTGTCGCCCACTATCAGGGTAGTGGGAGCAAATTCGGCTGAGTAGCTCGGTTGGTAAGGTGAGCGGCTACCATGCAGGAATCCAGGGTTCGATTCCCGGAGGGGAAGAAACAATGGTACTGGGGGCAATTACCAATTACCAGAGCAGTTAACATCACTCAGTGAGGGTCCTTAGGCAAGACCCTTAACGCTACTGCCTCCCGAGCGCAGTTCAGTTGCAGCTCACTGCTCCCCCAGGGGATGGGTCAAATGGAGAGAAGAATGTCCCCATTGAGGGATAAATAAAGTATACGAAAAAAAAAAATAGTGGGCGAGGTGGAGGCATGTGGGGCTCAGAGTTTGCTGAGTCCACATCACTTGGCTGGACAGGTGATGCTTCCTTCTTGTCTTGCTGCTGCGTCGGGGAAACGCTCCTCTGTGACTCCAGGGACTGGAGCCCCCCGGGGCGACGATGTAGTACGGCGTTTTTTAGGAGGATCCTCCGCCATGAGGAAGAGGTGGAGCTGCGTTTAGAAAGTTACGGGAGACCTTATGGAAATGTTGATTTCTGTATCCATCTTGATTTGCCTCTCCACTCCAGGCCGGCGGGGGATCACAGATGCCGAGGAATTCAGATCCGGTTTTTGTGGGGCTGCTGAGGGCTCGGCCTCATGCGTCATAGCTGACACTGACAGCTTTGGATTCAGGGGAGGACGCTGTGGGGATTCCCCAGCCTGGTTGTCATCCGCCAGAGCAGCAAAACGATTGGCAAGGTTCAATCCAGGAGCCTGAGTTGAGAGCGAACGGCTTGGACCTTTTTGATAGCCACGTACGACCACCTCCGACCATGTTGACCCGCATTTGGTGTTGAGCAGGACGGCAGTTTCTCTGGATTCCAAGGCAGTGAGTCCTGGAGGGTTTGGTTTAGCGTGGCTAGCCGCTGGGATTGACTACCCGCTAGATCCATGTAGTTCTGCAACAAGGAATCCTTCCTTATGTCGCAATTCCTCGGAGAGTCGGCAGATGTCTTCTTACGGAAGCTCTGAGCTGCCACCGCGAAAAATATTTTTTGGAACAGTTTCTCGTAATAACGAGAACAGTATCTCGTTATAACGTGATACGTTTCTCGTTATTACGAAAAGCTTTTCCAAAAAATATTTTTCGCGGTGGCGGCTCAGAGCTTCCGTACGTTGGAACTTGTGTTGTGGTTTACATTGTTTTTGAAGAATTTTTTTTCTCTGGTGTTTCTGTTTTTCATTTTAAATAAAGCTAACGGAACAGCAGACGGTTTTCATTTTGGTGAACTAAAAGCAAGAATGTGGAGCTTCCTGCTCTCTGGTTTTATGATGGGGAATATCTCACAGTCTTTTACACATCTCCTTGACCTTTTGACCTTCACATTTACCCACCACCCTTCATCCTTCTCGTGCTGCAGCCTAAACTCAGGTGAGCTCTGGTCGCCTCCATCAGCTCCACCCCGCATGACACCCGACCCTCTGAAACACAAACACCCACAGCTCAGATTCTCAGTCCAGCTGTCAGCTGCACCCCCGTCTTCTGGTTTTCTAACGGTGTCGTACGCGTTGGTTTTGCTCAAGGACACTTCAACATATGAGCAGGCAGAGACGGAGGTTGCCGGTTGAAGTTCTTCCCTGCTGTTCAGGTGTTGGGTCTGTTCCACAGGTGTAGAAAGAACAGCTGCTTCAGTGATGCTCCTCTTCATCAAAGCACAGTCGGCTGCCAGCAGGATTACGACAAATGAAGATTTAGTTAAAAATATTAAATATTTAGTTTAGAAAATTAATTTTAAGGCTAGATCTTAATATTTCATTTGCAAATGATTTATTTTATTAAATTAAATAGTTAATTAACAAACTAAAATTTTTATTCTGTAAACTTAACATGTACCGGTAATTATTTAAAAAAAACATTTAACTTTAAATTAAATATTTAGCTTGCTGACTACATATTAAGTAAGTGTAACATTTATAAATACATGAATTAAAAAGTGAAAATGTGCATTTGAAAAATTAAACCTGTTTTTCTCCAAAAACAGACTAAATTACCAATATTTTAGCTATTAATATTTGACAGCAGCTTTACAAACGGTAAACTACAAGCTTTTCCTAACAGCATTTTTTCCATTTGCGTCTGATTTACCACCATTTGAATAAAGAAATACTCAGAAATGAGGTTTAAATCTTAATTTTCTTTATTAATGTCCTCCATCGTTAGAAAAATGCTGTAAAAAAAAACACTTCTAAATTTCATTGGAGTGGGTTTTTAATAGCGGTTAAAAAGAATGGAATCTGTTTTTTATTTAAGACTTGAGGTCCAAATGTCAGCACCATAATTCAGAAGAATTTATATATGAGTACATGTAGACATTATCAACTTTAAAGACTGAAATATTTTGAGGTTTTTTAAACAACGTTTTTATTGTGAATTCCGTTTTTGCTTCGTGTTTGTTTGTAGGCTTTGAACTCAGAAAGTATTACGTAAAAAGTACCCACCATATCAGTCTTTTTTAAATTTTATTTTATTTTTTCCCTCCATATCAATCTTTCAGAGCCACACAGGGAAGAATGACATAACAAACTCAATTTCCCATCGTCCTTAGCGATCCGGTTTCACCAGAGGGAAGATGGCGGCGCTAAGTGGAACAAGGCTGCCGCTGCGTTTCTAAAAAACGACTAAAGCGGACCGCGCGGGGCTTGGAGAAGCGAGTCGGTGTCTTAGACGGCTTGTCGGTGATCCCGGGGCGGATGCTGCGGCCTCGGAGGGGAAACGGGAGCGCGGACGGTGAGTCGTGAACGCGCTTGTCTGTCTGTCTGCCTCCTAAGCACGGCGGCTATATTAGCCGACTGTCTACTGCTGAGCAGTGAAGTGCGTGAAATGCGGCACGCGCATTTTATTGCTGACTCCCCCCCCCCCCCCCCACACACACACACCGTACGTACACGCGCACAGCGACGTGCGTCTTCCAGCCTGGAAGCGGACAGACGAGGCAGCGTCGGGGAGCGTCCGGCGTCACGGTCAACAGTCCGGCTGACATCAGGCAGCGGGGGTGCAGGGAAGCCACAGCCCCCCCCAGAACAGGCCAGCCGCCTTATGAAGACACCCACGAAGCGTGCGGGGAACCAGTCCGGACTCGGGAATGACTAGAACACGCATGGTGGTTCCGAAAAAACCCGGTGCGATCCAAGAACGGGGCTGCAGAACGTTTGAGTCCGCAGGAGACTGCAGGCACGTGCAAGGACGGCACCCTGGTTGCCCTGGAAACAGATGCTGGAACCAAAGTAAAGCTCCTAATCTTAGATGGATGGATGGATGAATGGATGGAGTCACACTTCTAGAACCAGGACTAGAGATGTGACTCCATCCATCTCTAGAAACATCCATGACCATCTGTAGATGTGGATGGAGTCACGTCTCTAGTCCCAGAAACGCACCATCAAGTGTCCAGTCAGAGACTCAACTTTGGTGCTGATGAATGGGTAGCATTCTTTATTATTCACTGACGCACTGATCATGAAAGGGAAATCTTATTTTAGCGGTTTGTCCCTGGCTTCTACGACACCAAGTCTGTAAAATAAAAGGCCTGGAGCCAGATTCACCAGGTTTGCACCGCTTTGACCGTTCACACCAGGTGCGTGCACTAGGATCCGCTAGCGGCTGTCCAGTGTGAACAGCATGGGCTAAAAGCACGCCCAAGATAGCTTAGTGCGTCCCAAACGCGCAGCACAGGCCCGGTGTGAACGTAGCATGAGGCTGAGGATGGCGTGAAGGAGGCTTGCAGCCTCGCTGGTGTATCGACCAATCACAGATGCTCTGTCGGTGCACACTGAAACCACAGTGGCTGTGCTCACGAAGTAAACGACAACGGAATATTTGTTATTATCACATCATACACAGATTATCGGTGCGTGGTCCCAAAGGAAACTTTGTTGGTCGGTAAAACGCAGGCGGTGGCGGGTGTGGCGGCGCTTGCTAGCGGTGGAGTTTTACTTTTGAGGGAGAACCAGCTTTGGTCACATGGTCCCATCATCAGGTCTGAACTCTAATCCTTCTGTTGTTCTTTCCTCTAGATTCGCTCCTGCTTGTCCTTGTGTGACCGCCGCCCCCCCAGCCCCACAGGGAGATCTCTGTGCCCCCCCTCATGGACTTGACTCCAACTCTTGGTTTGAAGAGGAGGCTCGCCTCCCCCTCGTCCCCCGCTGGAGTTGGGGAGCCCGCCAGGACTCTTCGTCGCTCTCCCTCCTCGTCCCTTTCACCTTCATCTTACCCGTCCTCCCCCCTGTCTTCATCTTCGTCGGTGGGGGCTTATCAAAACCATGTGAAAAATCAGAGGGCGGGGTTCTCCACATCTGCCACGCTCACCACTCCTCCCACCTCCCTGGACTTCCCTCGCGCATCCATGCAGTCCGGTGGAGACCGTGCCGAAGATGGTCGGAGGAAGATGTACGATCCCTTCAGTCCCACTGATGGAGACAAGGAGAGGAGGGGGGAGGTGGAGGGGGGAGAAGGAGAGAAGTACGACCCCTTTGACCCCACCGGCTCCCCGGCATCAGATGAGGACAACAGGAGCGACAAAGAATGGATTTCAAAGGGGGATGACGATGAAGAGGAGGAGAAAGATGAAGAACCTCCAGATTCTACAGACACACTGACGGACCTGCCGAGCCCCCAGCTGACCACCAAGCTCCCTCTGAGGAGGAGGGTGGAGCGTGGCCCCCTCAGAGCCGGGCGGCCGGCGGGCGCCGTTGACTCTGATAATTCTGAGATCGAGGAAGGAGAAATAGTTGGAGTCGTTGACAGAGACGGGCTCAAAAAAAGACTGAACGAAGAAGCCCCGCCTCCTGGCTCCCCCAAGATCTCCTTCTTTGCTTCAAAGCCAGAGAGGATCCTCCGGGTTCTGGACGGAGACGGGTTTGTGTCGGTCTGCGCCGAAGGAAACTGGGAGGAAGAGCGGGAGGACGAGCCTGTGGTCGGGGTGGAAGATCTGAGGAGGAAGCTGGTGAGCAGGAGGAAGGAGCGGTATCTCTCCTTTCCCGCCTCATCGCCCCCTTCGCCTCAGCAGCCGAGACCTCCCCCTTCTCCTGCCACTCCCCCCGCTGAGCAGCCCAGCAAGAGCCACAAGGCCTCCAAGAGCGCCAAGGAGCCCGACCGGCAGAAAAGCAAAGAACGCAAAACCGGAGATAAGGAGACGAAGAGGAAGAAGAGAAGGAAAGGCAAAGAGGGAGATCGGAACAGGAGCAAAGACAAAGAGCAAGGAGGCAAGGCTGGAAAGGAGGTCAAAGCAAGGAGGAGCAGCAGGAGCAGCAGCCGTAAGAGAAAGAGAAGACGGCAGAGCACCCCGGAGGCCTCCCACTCCTGCAACTCCTCACGAAAGGGAGGTCACTCCAGGCGATCCTTCTCCAGCCTGTCAGAGGACAGACACCGAGAGAGGGAAAGAGACAAGGACAAAGCCCGAGACAAAGGCAGAGACCGATCCAGAGACAGATCCAGAGACAAGGACAGGTCTAGAGACCGAGATAAAGGGCGGGAAAGAGGAGAGCGAGAGCACCGGAGCAGCAGCAGCCGCAGACGAAACGACGGAACGCGTGACAGTCGTCCCAGAAAGAGAGACAAGAAGGAGAAACCACATTCAAGCAGCAGAGAGCGGCCCGCAGCGCAGAGCGCCAAAAGGAGCAGGGAGAGGAGGGACGGCAACCGAGACCGCCACCACGACCGGGAGCGTCGCTGCGATGGCCGCCCTGTGGTTCCGCCCTCCATCCAGGACCTCAACGGGGCCGACCTCTTTGCCATCAAACGAACCATCACGGTCACCACCACCACCACCACGGTGCCCGGCTCCCCCAGACACGCCCCCCCATCCCCCTGCCGCATCGCAGAGGTTGCCGATCCCCACAAGAGGAAGAAGAGAAAGTGGCGCTCGTCTGTGGATGTGGAGGATCACCGAAGGAGTCGCAGCTGCTCGCCGCCACTCTCGCCGCCAAGATACCATGGCTACGGCTCAGACCGCTACTCCGACAAACTAGAGATCGACGTTTTGTCTTTGGACGGGGAAGCTCTAGACTCGGACTACCCGTCTTTAGAGGACACGCCTCCTGCTGCTCTGCCTCCAGAACCTCATATTCCCAGCCCCAAACCCAAGTCGGCCCCCAAGACTGGACAGAACCGCTCCAAAAAGAAGTCCCGCATCCTGAAGAAGTCTGAATCCTCCTCCAGTAGAACCACCGGCAAATGTCTGTCCTCGCTGACGGTCACTTCGGGCTCCGCCTCCGCCTCGCCAGCCCTCCCCTCAGTGAAGCGACCCAGAAAACTCGGGAAGGAAAAGGGGCGGGACAACAGCAGGAAGGACCCGAGTCGGCCGGGGAAATCCAAGAAGGAGACAGGCGGCAGTCGGAAGGGCAAGCTTCAGTCCAAGGTGTCCGTGCTGGTCCGGGAGGGGGTGAGCAGCACCACGGGGGCCGGAGTTGGCTCCGGGAAGCTGAGCATGGACCTTCTTGGTCCTGGAGGGGCAGGAGGCGGAGCTGGAGGCTCAGTGGTGGGAGGATCCATTGCTGTGGTCTTCTGCAGGGACAATGAAAGCAGATCGCCCTTCCTCAAGCCCTGCTCCGAGCCGCTGTCGCTGGGGGGCCGCAGTAAGGACCTGACCGGCTTGGCCAAGCGAAGCGGTTTGGCTGGACCACCATCGTCCTTAACCGGCCCCGCGGGGCTTAAACCCAAAAAGACCAAACCCAGCTCCATTACATCCACCTCCTCCTCAGCGTCCTCCCCCTCATCCTCTCTGGCAACCAAGCGCCGCCGCCGCCTCGCCAAAAAGGTAAAAGAGAAAAGCGGAGCCATTGGCTCGACTGCAGAGGACGGTAGCCAATCAAAACCTCCGCCTGAAGGCTGGGGCGGAGCCTCCTTTGATGGTCAGTCTGTCGCTAAAGAGAGCGGGAGTAAGACGGTCAGCCCTCACACTGGCCATACCGGGCCGGCGCCCTCCTCCTCCTCCTCCACGTCCTCATCCACCAGCGTGCTCCCGCCCTCCTCCTCCCCCCCACACAGTCCTCCTTCATCTGCCGCTCCTCTGAGGGACACCCGGGAGTCGTCGCCCGACTCTCAGACCGTGGACAGTAGCTGCAAGACCCCAGAACCGTCCTTCTTGGGGGAGGACGGTCCAGCCCGGAGCAGCCCCACACCGGCCCCTGCCAGTCCCTCCAGCCTGTCCACGCCGCAGGGCGCCGGCATCACCAATGTCTTGACCACACCCACCGCAAAGCACCAACCTCCAGATGACACCCCGAAGTCTGTGGCGTCTCCTCCTTCCTCGTCTTCGTCAGCAGGCGGGGGCCTCAACTCTCTCTCTCTGCCCCTGTCTTCGTCTGATCCCTCCTCCTCGTCTTCGGTGTCGTCCTCCTCTGCCAGCAAACCTCCTCCTCCTCCACCCCCGCCTCCCCTGACGGCATCCAGCCTCCCCTGGAGCCTGCAGACCGGGGTGGACTGCACGACGGGGGGGGTCCTGGCATGTAAGTCCTCTGGTAACCAGCAGCTCTGCCTTCATAGAAACATGTGGGGGGGCTGCATAAATACCCCCTGTAGGGGTAGGTTTAAAAACTGAGACTGAATTTCACTTAGAAGCATTGATTGAAGTATTGTTTATTCCTGTATTTCAGGAAAAAATACTTTTAAATAGAAGAATTTATCATTTAATGATGAAAATTCCAAGTTTTTCTTTTTTTATCAGTGTAAAGAGTTTGGGACCGTTCTTCCAAATGTACTCGGTCCTGATCCGATGACTCGTGACTCGGTCGTCCAGGCAGATTTAGCTGATGTTATCTCACATTACCCAGAAAGCTCAGCACGGATGGACCGCCGTGAAAAGCAGTGACGTTTAAAGAAATCCCCGTCAGAGTGGTTGAAGGCAGGAGTCGCCTGTTTGGAAGAACATCAAAGCTGAAAAACTCTGAGGTTAGGTCTGAAAAGGAACCGGGGAGGATCAGGCAGCTGACACGGTCATGATGGAGGCGGAGCTTAGCGTCTGCGGGAAAGCCTGGCCTCTATTTAAAAAAAACAAAAAAGATCTCAGCTGCAGGTTGTTGTGCTGATGTTTCATCTGCTCCCCCCTCAGTGACCGCCCTCCTCTTCAAAATGGAAGAAGCCAACCTGGCCAGCAGAGCAAAGGCTCAGGAGTTCATCCAGGCCACCAGCCAGGTGAGTTGGGAGGCCCACCTGCCTCTTCTCCTCTTCCTCCTCTCTGAGGCAGAGCGCAAACTAACAAACATGTCCCCCTGCAGATCCTCTCACAGGCCAATCAGAGCCAGGCACAGCAGCTTGCTCCTCCCCCCTCTGCACAAATCCCTCCCCCTCCTGGTCTAAGCCCCACCCAGTTCATTCTCCACAGCTCTCGTCCTTTGGCTGGATGCACCAAGACGCCACCCCCTCATCTCCACGCCTCCATAACAGCCGGGTGTGCGCAGACCCCCCCCTCTATCATGCCTGGAGGGCTGTTGGGGGTGACGGGGGGCTCCAGTGATGCAGCATGGGAAAATGAGTCCAAAGACCCTGACAAGGTGAGACGAGTCGTAGCAGAAGCTACATTTCTTTCTTTCTCTCTTTAAGGTTTCAAACTGATATTAGTGGGAGAAGTGCACGCCGCCTACACGTTCACAGCTGCAACATTTGCTGGACCTTGTGGAAACAACAATCCACCCTTTTCATTGGATCTCAAAGCATTTGATCACCACAAACCTAATAGATACAACCGCAGCACAGTAGTGTGTTGGTGAGCGACGGCGTCCCCGCCGCTTCCACAAGCTCACCCCGTTATTCAGCCATGGAATGATTACGGGTCTCAGTCCACAAAGTGAGTCTGCAGGAGCGTCAGCCACCCCCGTCTTCACTGCCCCCTTCCTGGCTGAGCAACGGCTACCCCCTCCCCCTGGCTCGCAATGACACTCGAGGAGTTAGGACACGATGGATCAAAATTTCCTAGGAAGAGTTTTAGACTTTTTAAATTCAAGATGGCGACCTTTTCCTGAGGTCAAAGATCAACAAAACTCCGGTTGTGGTTATACGCTTCGTCCAAATTCCTTCCCTACTCTCTACAAAGTGCACTATGATGCTCACTAGATCAGCAAATATAGACCACAATGCATTGCGTCTGAGCAATCTTTGCCAATAAAATGTATTTAAATGTATTCTTTAAATAGATGATCAATGTTTTTATCTTTAGAAGACAGTCGACTCATAAATAAACGTCTCAAAACGCTCATATTATTTGGATTTTAACTTCATGAAATCAATGACGTCATATACGGCGTTTTTTATTGCTTTTCAAATCCAGGGGCCTAAATATTCCAGCACTTTCTAGTTTTTTAGTCGTAAGGCTGGGAATTGAGACACAGCCATGGACTCAAACTGGTGGCGTGTGTGAAATTAAATAAAGAAAACAGACGTCTTTTTTGGCACTTTCATCCGCTGTGATGTCATCATGGGGGGGGCATTTTCAGCATTCACTATGTGTGTACAAATTTTGGTGAGTTTTTGATTTTGTGGCAGTGCCAAAGGTCAGGGGCCTCATTTCTAAAACTTTGCGTAGGATTTGCGTCAGAAGTGGCGTACAGATGAAACATAGGACGTGCGTACGCACAGAAATATTCGGATTTATAAAACCGTGCGCACGCACATCCTACGCATCTTAATAAATCACAACCAATTCTAAATGTAGCGCAGTTTTTGCGGCTTCATGACACGCCCATAGTTGCCCATAAATAGTCCGTGAAACACAAATGAATATTCATTGATTGCGAAATCATGGCACACAGAGAGAAAATCAAAAAAACGTAACTTCACTCAATGTGAAGTAGAAGTTATCGTTGGCGAGGTGGAGAAGAGGAGAATAATGTTGTTTGGAGGGCACAGTGTGGGCATTACTAATGCCAAAAAGGCACGTGAGTGGCAGACGGCGGCAGACGGCTGTAGCCTCACAACCTCGGACCGTGGCCGAAATAAAAAAGAAAAGGTCGGACATCAAAGTCGAGGCAAAAAAACGTCTGGCGCTGCATCGCCAGAGTGTGTCTGCCATGGGGGGGGACCCCGGAGCTGACCCCTCTTGATGAGAGACTGGCGGCTATTATTGGGGAATCCCTTTTAAGTGGAGTGGTGACTGAGGCGGAGGGGGAACACCGTCGCGCCAGATGCACCGGGTGACACCCCCCCAAAAGCTCCAACAGGACGGCTGGAGGAAGTCTGAACCGGCTCATAAGCCACTCGTCCTCGTTTGCCAGCAAGTCTCCTTGCTGTCTACAGATGCGTTCACTCCGAATTCTTCCATTTGCCACATCTTCTAAGAGCGTAAGATCAGCCATTGTGCGTCATTACGCATTGTGATGGGGCATTTTATTTCCCTCCATTTAATTACATCTGACAAGCTGCAGATGTCGGTAATAATCCACGTGGAAATGGGAAATTGATCAGCAAATGTAATTTCTTGTGGCTTTCTGAATGGTTGAGACATACGCCATACATTGCTTTATCAGAATTAAAACAAACTAAAGGCATATGCATGAATACCATAATTCCATAGCTTATGAAGAAATGTTTTATGAAAACAACTTTCCCCAGTGGACAATTAATACGTTTGTCTGTCTGTCTGCTCCTATATCTGCTCCTCCAGACGGACACATTGACGGGAATATCAGTTTTGTACATTATTTCGTTCTGTTAACTATATTATTTATGAGGATGAATTGCACAACATGCCAATATTGCAGAACATATTTCACTTTTCTTTTTGCAAATAAGTGTTCATTTGAATTTCTGTTGTAATTTTCGTTTGATTTTTTTGTTTGTTTCACTGCTGATCGATCAAACGGGTGTTGGTGTAGCTGTTAATTGTAAGACTTGCTTTGTGAAGTCTTCATGTTATTTCTGAGAGGCAGGATTGTCATTTTCACTTTCACGTGTTTCTTCCATCTGCCGACGGCGTCGCCGTTTCTCATTTCACCCGTTTTTGTGCGTACGCCTGGGTCAGAGCTTGCGTGAAGGACCGCACATTTTCCCGTCAAGTTTGCTTTTTATAAATCTCAACTATTGTGTAGAGAGTGGCGTACGCCTTCTTTTGTGCGTACGCAACGTTTAGAAATGATGCCCCAGGTCCTGGACTACATTGACCCGATTGGACCGTATAATAGAAGGAGTGTCTTCAGACGGAGCAGCTTCTGCTTCATGGACTGGATGCAGACCTGGACTGAGCGGGTGTGACGTCACCCACAGAAAAGGCCTCACCTCCGGCTCCAGCCATCATCGCCAGTTCAGTCACCATTTGCCGCGCTACAGCGCCGCCATTTGGAGCCAGTTGACAGTGATTGGTTAGTCTGAGTTGACGTTTCTATGGCAACTAAATGTGTTGGCTTGCTGGAAGTCACACCCCTTCTGCTGAAAGAGGCTCGAGAGAATCTGTCAATCAAATGTATGAGGTGGGGGCCAGCGGGCTCCACATGCTTTTACTGAGGCAAGTTTATAAAAAAATTAGGAGCTGTGTTTCATTATGAACAGAAATGTTTCCCTCCCCACCAGTGAAGCCCTAACAGCACAGCTGATGTAGGCCATGGGGGTGCTGGATGGAGAACGGGGGGTTCATATAAAGTCCACTTCAGCCTGAGAGGAGGGGGGTCCCCAGAGACTCCTTTAGCTTTGAGGCTCCTGTGGATCAGAACCAGTTCTGTTTGTAAACGGACTCCACACAAGAGGAAAAGGAAGGTCTTCACCTTTAGATGCGGATACATGTTCCGTGTTCGGATCGGATCATTGGGTGTAACACGCACACCGAGTTAGTTTCAGTATGAAGGCCATTCACCAGGACGGGGCTCTGACCGACTTCCTGCTCATTGCAAGTTCTGCTGGATCCAGAACACTAAAGAAAAGTCTCATTGTGTGTTTTATTACAACAACAATGTCCACCGTTGACTATCACGGTGTTCTCATGGTTGACCCTTCTCCTGCACACCCCAGGGATGAACTGCACCCGTGTTCACCCAACCACCAGCTCTTCCTCCTGATGAAGTTGTTTTTGCTTTCCTCAGTATCTGAAGAAGCTGCACACGCAGGAGCGCGCGGTCGAGGAGGTCAAGCTGGCCATCAAACCTTACTATCAGCGCAAGGACATCAACAAGGACGAGTACAAGGACATCCTCCGTAAAGCCGTGCATAAGGTCAGTCTGGGCTCGTCCCGGCGGCGTGGACGCGCCCCGCCTTCGTCTGTGTGAATCTTCCCGTGTAACCGGGTTTGTCTGTGCAGATCTGTCACAGCCGCACCGGAGAAATCAATCCGGTCAAAGTCAGCAACCTGGTCAAGCTTTACGTCCAACGCTACAAGTACTTCCGGAAACACGGACGCAGGATGGATGACGAAGAAAGAGAGGAACGGGAATCGGGGGGGTTGCATCCGTCTACCTGAGACAAACGGCGTGTCGTGGTTCAGACCTCCACTCACAGCTCTCCTTCTCTGTCCTTAAAGTTTACTCTGTCCATAGTCTGATCTCCTCTGTCTGCTGTAAATATGTCTGATGTAGAAACCACAACATGAATGCAGCCTTCGGGAAGGGAGGCGCAGGTGAGCTGCATGCCCACAGCCCCCCAGCGAAGATCCACATGTGCTTAAGGTCATACGGTGCCGACACACGTCAGGCACACGCGGGCCGTGGGTGTTCAAACCCACCGCCGCCAGCGCAGAAATGAAGCCGAACACTAACCTGTCAGTCTGTGAGGAGGCAGGGGCCGACCCCCCCTGCTGTCCGGGAGCCGCAGAGACGCTCAAACCAGTTAACCCTCTGAGTTTCTTATTCTGTCTGTGTACGGTGTGCATGTGTTACCGCGGCTGAGGAAGGTGGCAGATGTCTTTATTAAATAACGACCTACAAATATAAATGTGTCTGGAAAGTCGATCTGTGGATTTCTGTTTCGGTTCCGGATGAAAGCGTGTCACGCGTGATCCTGGACATGGTCCATGGTCGATACGTAACATTCAGCTCAGCGGCCATACCATGCAGTCCAATCCTTTCATCTAAATGGATACAATCTAGATATTTATTCTTTATACGGTATTTAAAGCTATAAATGAAAACTGAAACGTTTTCTCTTATTGGCACTAAAGGACAAAGCGGCTTTTGGGTCTTTTTATGTTCTTTTTTAAGGTTAAATAAAGTGTTATTCAGGTATTGTGTTGCTGTGAAAAAAGGGTTATTGTTATTGTTATTGTTTAGTAAACACACAACGCACTGTAGTTAGTTGTGTGTGTTAGTTCACCGCATTTATAATTGGCCCACATTGGTAAAATGGGGGTAAAAACTTATTTGGTGGTTGTTGTTGTTTTACCTTGACTTATGGCCCAAAGTGCTTTACAGCACACACACACGCACACACTGATGCTGAACACCGATGCCAACCGACAACCACCCAGAGCAACGTGAGGTTCAGTGTCTTGCCCAAGGACACTTCGGTAGGAAGCAAACCTGTGATATTTTTGATCAGAGGTCAACCACTCTACCTCTGTACCACAGCCAACATACATCGAATAGATTGGACTTTTTTATTTTATTTAACATCCTATGTACCTGTACTTGAAAAGGCAAAGACAGTAGAGACCCAACAGGAAGAGATTACTGACCTAAATGGTATTATACCTTTTTACCAACATGATCTTGTTTTTTATTTTGAAGCAATACTGCGGTTACTGTCAGTACTAGACGGGTCTTCAGTATCTCTGTCCTTTATATCCCTAGTACTGACTGGGGTGCGTGTCCCTCCACCCTTCATGTTAAGGAGTCAGTTTGAAAAATACATTTGTTTTGTTAATCCGGGTTTTCATCAGGAATCCACACGAAAAAGTAGGAGACATGGATTTGTGAAGCTACTACAAAGATTTTAAAGTAACAAGCTCATCATCTGGTAGCGGCTGGGTAGCTCAGTTGGTAAGGTGAAGGGCTACCATCCAGGGTTCCATGAAAAATGGTAACAATGGGGATGGGGCAATTACCATGGCGACCAAAATGTGGAGCAATTAACATCACCCATCATTGCCCCTTGGGCAAGGCCCTTAACTCTACTGCCTACCAGCATGAATGTGCATGGATGATCCCGGTGACGGTCAGAGGGGCCGCAGGCGCGAACCGGCAGCCACGCCTCTACCATCTCCAAGAGTGAATGAATAATAGAGGCAATGTATGCGCTTTGAGCGTCTGGGAAAGCACAGATAAATCCAATGCATTATTATTATTATTAGCATTAATAGCGCGTCACTATATTCATTTGGGACTTCCTCATTTAAGACGCTAATGATGAAAATACTTTATACAGACGTTAGAAAATTTCTCCCTTTTGAACTAGAATTGATCTGAAATGAGAAACAGACATTGTTTTTACAAACATTTCAACTGCTGGAATTAAAATGTAACCTCTCTAAAAGTAAATATTCCACATAATATCCATCCATCCATCTTCAGAACCCACTGAATCGGGGCCATGGGGCAGCTGGAGCCGTCCAGCTACTGTTGAAGGCAGACGCCTACACGCATACAACCATGCAGCCCTTTCATGGAAAGATATATATATAAAAGCATTTCAATGTTAAGTTTACACAAATTTAAAGAATAAATGACATTAAGATGTCTGCAATTGAACAACATGAGGTTAAGCTGTTTAAAATGAATGAATTTGACATTGTGTAAGAAAATCAGAACAAATCATGTTCACCTTTGAGCATCTCTTGTCAGGCGTCACCACAGCGAATCATCTTTCAATGGTTTGCACAAATGGTTAAGCAGAGATTTTTCAACCGGACGACCTTCCTGACACAACCCTGTGTTTTATTGGGCTAGGGACCGGCACAGGAGGACGTTCTGTTAGGCAATAGTGGATGAAGCTCATGGGAATCAAACCCTGCTCTCCCATGTGCCGTCCTGGGCTAAACCAACTGAGCCATCCAGCATGCGATAAAGTAAGAATATAGTGAAACAAATGGCATTTTATGTTAAAAAAGGTAACGAGAATGGTTATCCTGACGATTTTAATGACAGAGTTATAGCTGTTTTATAATTTATTTAGGTTAAAACAAATTCATCAATGTTTTAGCAGGACTACAACATATAGATGCTAGAATTAGCAAAAGAGCTCATTTATTTCTGTATTCGAAAGGCAGGTGAAGGAGATCCGTCCAAACCACTGACCTCATTGAAGAGTAAACATTACAGATTAAGACATGAAACATAGAATAGCACAAAGTAGACAAATCCACACAAACCATTTCTCTGTAGATGTCTATCAGATTTGGCTTCTTTGAACCAGCAGGTAACTCTTGTTTGGAACCGCAGGGGGACGAGTCACTCAGTCCAGTTTTCATACAGTCAGTTGTTCATAGGTAGATAGGTTGGTTGGTTGATTGATTGATTTGGTTTGGTTTCTTTCAAGTATTAATTGTAGTCAATACAAGAGAAAAATCACACGGATGTATCAAACTCCTTACAGAGATAATCAACTGCATAGATTCAAACAAACAAACAAACAGAAACAAAGACACACTTAAGACACATTTAAATATAGTGATTATTAACTAAATAGTCAAGTAGAAAGTGATTTAGTGCTAGGAAAAAAAGGAGTTGGAAAAAGCAAATTCATATAATCTCACTCCTATTGAGTTATTTTGTGTGAGAGTTTTGCAGTTTTGGATGATAACGCTCCACCACATGCTGCCAGAATGATCACAACCAGTCTCTAGGCTCATATGGTCTGACCAGCAATGACCCTTGACCTGAACCCCATAGAGCAGGTCTGGGACCAGCTGAAGCAGAGACTCTTTTGTAATAAAATTAAGGGTATTATATTAGTTTAATCTGTGTTCCCCCACACTTCAATACAAAATGTAAAGTACGGTAAAACCAAAGAGCAATATAACACATGCACACTCTGACATGGTAAAATATACTTGGATTTGTTCAAAACAAAAAGGGTCTTGGTTACTTTATTTTTTACATAAAATATGAGATTTCCATGTTCATTTGTCATCCAACATAACCCCTAAAATTTAAATTCAGACACCTGCTCTATATTTATGTTGTCAATGGATAAAGCCACTTCTGTTTTTTCTTTATTACCAAATACCATAAACTTTGTTTTTGTTAATTATAATCAAACCACATTTTAAGTTTCATTTCCTTTTTAACACTTTTAAGTTAGGGTTTTAGATTATCCCTGAACAGAGAAATTTGTCTTCATGTCCAAATAAAACAAACTGCAACAACTTAGAAATACCCCAAACATTTATAATTGAACCTTGTGGAAGTCCACAAATAATATTCATGAGATCAGACTTATTACCTCCAAACTGCACATACTGTATTGTCTGTTTTGTAAATAACTGGTGGGCGATTGCTCTAACCCCATACGCATGCAGTTTAGAAATCGAGATAGAATGATCTATGGTGTCAAATTCCTTCTTTAAATCAATGATAACTTTTAATGTATTTTTCTTTTTGTCAATTGCTGTTGAAATTTCTTCAACTACTTTCATTGTAGCAAAACCTGTAGACCTATTAGAACCAAACCCATAGTGATTCTCACTTAACAAGTTATTTATTTTTTTAACAAAAAAATAAACTTTTAACAATGTCAAAGGAAACTTATATTTATTTCAATAAAATTCAGAGCAAAATGGGAAAAATCACATGGAAATCACATTGTCAATAATAAACTCATTGGACGGCGTCCTGACGTCATCACGTAAGTTACGTCAAAAGACGTACGTTCACGCGGCGGTCCCCCCCGCCATTTTATATTTTCAACAGGCCGAGCAGCCGCAGTACGCAGCCAGCTATCTCCACGTTGTTTTCAGCTCCATTTCCAGCATTTTTATCTTCACGGAGTCTCTTTTTGGCGGTTCTACGTTGAGCCACCGAACCCGCGGACAGTCCCGCTCCTCCTTCAGGTCCATGAACTAAAAGCTGCTGGACTCTGGAGGAGAGAAGGTGAGTGTAAGGGCGCAGTTAGTGGTTAGCTCCATGCTAACGGGAGCGCTACATCCCACGAGCGGAGCAGACGCCTCCGGCTGCCTCCGGACGGCCAAACTCTTAACTTGTACGCAGACCATAACGTGTACTACTGTGGGAGGGGGTTCCTGATGTTCTACTTCTGGATGCATGAAATGCGTTGAACGCGTCCCCCGTCCTGTGGGGAAGTGAACAATAAGCGCGTGAAGCTAGCTAGCTAGTACGGGTATTACGGCTAGCTAGCTAGCTAGCTAGCTGCCCTGACAGCTAGTTTCGCTGCTTCATTGTGTTGCGGCAGATCCGTGTCTGATATCATGCATGTTTTCCTTATCGATCAAGTGAAAGATGACGCAGTTCCTCCCGCCGAACCTGTTGGCCCTGTTCGCCCCCCGGGACCCGATTCCGTTCCTGCCTCAGCTGGAGAAGCTGCCCCACGAGAAGCATCACAACCAGCCGTACAGCGGCATCGCCCCCTTCATCAGACACTTCGAGGTGAGCGTCGCTGTCACGTGCGAGCCTCCGTCCCCCCGATGCCTCTGTCTCACCTTCCTACTGTTTCCCACCAGGATCCTAGAGATGCCCCCCCACCAACCAGAGCCGAGACCCGCGAGGAACGCCTGGAGAGAAAGGTGAGTTTCCTCCCCCCTTTGCACATGTGCTCAAATACAGAACCTGATGGATAAATAAACGGTTTATCTCTGCTTTCATCCAGAAGATTTCATATTTGCGTTTGTTTTGCTTTATGGCAGCTGGCAGTAGCACAGATTCTGTCACATCAACCCAATGAATCATGGGAGATGTAGTAAACTCTGTGACACTGATGCAAATCTCCGGGCTTCATTATTGGATGCACTTTTTACACGGTCTGACACCGGATCCTGCTTGAAGCTACACTTCCACCATTGTTAGCTGGTATTTTGTCAGGGTGAGGAACTGGGGGTGTTTTACAAACTTTTTCCAAAATAAGAGCCATTGGCCTAAGTTGCTGCACAGTAGTGGTGCAGACATTTTTTTTAATCAAAGTGTCTTAAATAGGAAGTAAAAGTCTTCTGTGATCTGTAGTACTCCCAACTGAAACCTGGGCGTATTTCGATGAACGTAGAGCTAATATTCTGGCGATGGAAAATGTTTTTTTTTTTAGAACAAATAGGTGAAATTGAGTAATTTCTCATGGCACACTCAACCATCTCTTTACTATATAAACCTCTAACCTGATCCTGTCTGTGCTGCAGCGTCCACCAGTCGTTACTGTTTGGATCTCTGATTGTGCTGCGTAGATAACGATGGAAGGCATGTATACAGAAAATTAGGATTAAAATTGCATTTGTTAGTATTGTTGTTTGAGAAACTCAACGCCTGGATAGCTCCTTTATCGCTCGCCATTTTTGTTGCACAGATAATGTTATGTTGGGGTTGTAACGTTTCAGTTGAGCGTCTTGAGCCATAAAGGAAATTTATTTGTGAACTTGTGAATTGACTGAAGCAGGAGTTTGGCTGTGAAGCACAGACCTAATGAATGCAGATTCTCAAAGGAGGGGTAGTTGAATTACAGTCCTAACTCCTTCATTCAGCATTTTCTGCCTCGGTGAAAACCTCTCAAGTCTATAGAAATATTATACCAGGCAGGAGCCCAGCACAGGTGCATGCTGGCAGCAGACAAGAAACCAAGTGCGGGATTATGTCAGCTCTGTGCTGATGCTCTGCTGTTGGAGGCTCTGCGGTTGGCCGTCACCATTTTCTTTTCTGTTTCCAGAGGAGAGAGAAGATTGAGAGGCGACAGGGAGAAGTGGAGACAGAACTGAAGCTCTGTGAGTTTGTCACTTTCTTCACGCCGTTCTCCTCAAACGGTGAAAAGCTTTGTGCTCATCCTTCCTGTTTGTTCCATGTCAGGGGACCCCCATAATGACCCCAATGCTCAGGGGGATGCCTTCAAGACTCTGTTTGTGGCACGAGTGGTGAGTATTTGTCTTGGTTCTTCTCACTCCTTGTTCACATCTGGTAATTAAAACCTTTTTGTTTCAGAATTATGATACGACAGAGTCCAAACTTCGCCGTGAGTTTGAAGTCTATGGCCCCATTAAACGGGTAGCTATTGATTATTATTTTTCTGTGTCCAGATTTTCTTCAAAACATGAACCCTTTTGTCTTTACAATGTGAGAAAATTCTCCTGGCTCTTCAAAATACTATAAAAAAAAGTAAAGAGCCGTGCGTGAAGCGTTTTGGCGCCGCTTTGTGCGTGTCGTCGTGCGCTGACTGCATGTCTGCTGCCTCCGCTCTGCCGAGTCTCACCAGGAGTTTTTCTTTTCAGATTTACATCGTCTACAACAAGGGAACAGGGAAGCCCCGCGGCTACGCCTTCATAGAGTATGAGCACGAGCGAGACATGCACTGTGAGTACGGCTGAGGCATCGGCCACCAAAGCCAGTCTGTGTTGGTGTGTGTGGATCAGAGCACTGCTCGTCACTGATGCTTCTGTAAGGAGACCAGCAAACTGAGCTCTGCTCACCAGATCCATGTCTGCTGCTCGTCTGACGTGTGTGTGTGTGTGTGTGGGGGGGGGGGTCTGCTCGATGTGTCGCCGGTGGACTAACAGTTGCGTTTAAAGGGGGGAGGAGTCATTTATTGGAGGCGTCGGGGTGGAGTAACAGAAATGTTTGATCTGTGAACCTGAACATGTTTGCTTGTCAAAGGGCACATTGTCTTTAAGTGTGAGGAGTTGTAGTTCAGTGGAAGAGCCGCTCTCCCGGTGGGACTGTGATGGTAAGCTCAAGGTGGACACCAAACACGGAGCAGGCTTTCTGCCAATCACTCGTCACCTTTAATCATTCAGTCTTGAGTTTGTCTGTCAGTTTGAGTGGTGGTCTTCAACCCTGGTCATGTTGGAATAAGAATTCTCCTGATCCGGATGCCACCAAATGTAAACATAGTCCAGACTCGACCCAATGCTTGAGTTTTGCTTCCTGGTCTGGTTCACACAGAGCCTGCAGGTCTGACCTGGTGACCTATGCTGACCTTTGGTGCAGGCGAGACATCGTCTGCACCAAAGGTCAGCCCAGATCCTGTTCTGCTTTAGACCAGAACAGCAAAAGACTAGACTGAGGGGAAAACTGGAGGTTCTAGATTCTGCTCATGGGGCAGCAGTCAAAAGGCAAAATGGTTTTATTGGTATTCAGAGCAGAAAGTTCTGTGGTAGTTTGGAACTGTGTTTGGAAGAAGGCTGCTGAGTTTTCACACATGCATGAATAGTCTTATGTTTTTGGAGCTTCAATGATAAAAACTGTCATGATTGGATCCGGCAAATTCTGTGAAATTTGGAACCTCTTCAGGGCTTTCACTTCTGCCTAGCTGTGACTGTTAAGCAACAGTTCAGTCTTTGGTTTTGCTGACGAGGTGCTTTTTCATGCCGTCTATGTTCAACTGCGACTTTTTAAAAATGATGCCATTCACGTGCGAAGTTAACAGCTTAAAAAAACAACAAAACAGCAGATATTTCCTTTCCTACCAAACACAAAACATCAGCGAGGCAAGCAAAGAGAAAAGGACCTGCAGGTTGAATCTCCAGTCTGTCTTAAGTAGATGTGTGCCACGACGTTCAATAACTTATTGAGCTCTTTCCAGAGCTTAGTTCCATCAGCGTCTTTTGCATCGCTGCTGGAACCAGCAGGAGTCTGACCGGCTTCTCTGTGAACGTGCTCTCTGGGTCGGGAAAGATGCTCCCTGGTTGGGGGCTGCAAGATTCCATGTGAATGAAGCGGGACCAACAGATTCGTGGGAGGCCTTCACAGTGAACTGAACTCTAGTCACTGAACAGGTTCCTGCTTCTGGATTTAATATCGAGATAGATCTTTATAGTCATTGTCACGAGTACAATGAAATTCCAAAGGTGCTTCCTGGTCTGTGAAACACCCATGCACTAAAACTAGCCATGGTAAAACCTAAAAACGACCAAAAAAAATCATAAAGTGCATTATTCTGTAACTAAGAAGGGATTAAAATAATTTTTGCCAAACAAAACCAGAAAAAAGTAAAAAAAAAAAAAAAAAGCCAATGCACATTTTAAGCAGTCTAATAGAAGACAGCAAACGTCAGTCAATTTTCCGTTAATTAATGATGATATTAATTTCGGTATTCTCGTTGAAGCGGAGAGCTCTGTCTGTCTATGTGTGTGCAAGGGGGGCGGGGCTGTTGTTAAGACAGCACGCGCCGCGCGCGCACACACACACAAGACAAGGCAGCGTACACACAGTCTCGTAAGGTAGACGTGAGCGACCCTAGAGTAAGAACACCCGTTTCTGCGTAAAATTAATGAAGTTTGCGTCAAGGAGCCCCTACCATGCTGTCACCTAGCTGCTACGATGACCGTATGTTGCGCTGTTTGTGTAGAACACGCTGTAGCGGCGTTTTCTACACAAAACAAACAGGTAGAGAGGCGGGGCTTAGATTCACCGCTTATGATGCCAGACCCGTGACAAACTATCAGCTGCTTCCTAATACTTAATAATAATTAACGACTAATGATAGTTGTCATCCGTAAAATTAATATAATTTATTGCGTTTACTGGATTTAAACAAAAATAAATAGAAAGGGGGCTGCATCAAAGTGAATTTGTTTCCATCGTCTCACTCAATCCTAACCCTGGTGTTTGACAGACAGAAAAGTCTGTTCAAGGTTGTGGAAAATGGACAAAAGATCAAAGGAAACATCACGCTCATAAAGAATAAAAATAATTAGATTAAATAAATATCCTGTCTGGAACATTCTCATGTATAAGGTAAAATGTTTTGTTAAAAAACAGTGTTGTTGCACAATGAGGAAATAAAACAAATAAAACTGTTCTTAATTTGTTATTTATTTATTTATTTTTCGTCCTCAAAAAGTATCGATAAGAGTACCGTTAAAATACCGGATCGATAAGCAGTATCGATAAGAGTAGTAGTATCGTTAAAACCTTAACGATACCCATCCCTAATTGTGCATCTGGCGCCTCTATCAACGCGTGTCAAATTTGCTGTTGTACATAATGTTGTACATGTACCTTGCCTGTACATTGAATCTAGCCAACTTGATGTGCAAATCGCGTTCAATGTGAATACAACTTAAGTCTGAAGGTAGAACCTCTAGAACACGTCTGCAAGAAACTGAGACCACGTCCCAGATCAGCCGTCTGTGGCGTCCAAATACTCAACTCAAATTACGATCTGAGATTTTGTTAAATGGATTCATTCTTTCATTTCAATCTAAGGCCATTTTGAGTTTTGAATGTTTCTGAAATCTGTGACATAATTAGCCAGAAAATGGGGAATTTCATTAAATTAAGTTTTGAAATTAAGACATTTGTTTTTGGAAAGAAACTGACTTTAAGAAAATGTTTTTCTTTGTTTTGATTCAGTGATGTTTCAGTTAAGTTAAGGCCTGTTTAATCCAGCTTTAGTCCTTTCAAAGAAAGGCGGCCCCACTGGGCCTCACAGAACCTTCACAGCTGGTTCTGTTCCAGCCAGGATGACACTGCAGGAAGCAGACTCAGAGTCCGGGGTGGGGGGGTTCTTGTAGGGAGCTCAGGCACCGGGCAGACCTGCAGAGACCTGCTGTGGAAGCAGAAATGAAACTTTAGTGGCACCGTCTTTGTTTCGGTACAACAAGCTCTTCAAGACCAGAGTTGCTGAATCACAGCATCGTAGCAAACAGCAGGGGGTGTACTGGTGGGGGGGCGGGGGACTAAACAGCATATTAACTGTGTGTTGTTCTCATTGCCACTGCAGCCGCCAATCTGTGATGGCTATTGGCCAAAGCTGGCTGGCAGATGATGATGGTTATGATACATCTACACCCTACTACCACAGCTCAGTATATGGTTGGTATAATGGGTTTGTATGATGGGTAAGATTTCTTTCCACCCTCCATCTCCTACATAGGGAACATGGGCTACGTTCAGTGGCTAAAGCATCTTCTTTAAGTGCTTCTGTAATAACCTTTTGGTGCAAGTACAGCAAACTGGATTGTAGGCTTTAACCATTGAACGCACCCCTGCTAACTAGCTTAGTCAACATTCCCCAGGGACTTTGCCTTTTATGTTAAAGCCACCTCCAGGCAGCCAAAGGTCTGTATATTTGCAACTTTGAGTCTCCTATGGTAAAAATGTAAAGGCCAACACACCTAAAAAATGTCCCCACTAAAGTCTAGGTCCTGTTTGTTCAAAGCCAGAAACCGTTCCGTCACTGATGATGGAGATCAAAACCAGGTTACAGGATTAGTTCAAAGGTGCTTGGTGGTTTTAGCTCGTAATGGAGAAATGTGGACGAAGGTTAGGGACCAATGCCGTGCGGGGGGGGGTAGTATCACAAGATTGAGTTCAGAGAAGTTCTAGAGAACGTAGAGGATTAGCTTCACACGGTGGGTACGATTGTGGTCATCTGCTGGATTGACTTCCACTGTCGTGCTGTAGTACGATGCTCTGTTAAATACAGGAAAACCAGACAGAGATACGTGTCTGCTTCTGTTCAGAAGCCGTTTTTGTTCCAAAGGATCCCAGAAGCCTGAGCTGGCTTTAACAGAAAAGGCAGATGAGGGGAATTTCTTGGTAATACAGTCCAATGGGTTTTCCATGCCTCATCTCCTACATGTTTAGGTAGGCACCCATTAATGTAGCCTTCAAATGAGTTGGAGCCGGGTCAAGCTGCAGCTTAGAGAAGTCAGTGCAGCCTGGCTGGATCAGTGTCACTATTCAGGTACATAACAGACTTCATAGCCGTTCCTCAGGTGGCTGATCCTGTCAATATCCAGCTCACTTTATGTGTGCTTTATTTTCCTCCAGCAAAAGATTTATTTTGTCTGGTGGGTTTTGCCAGCATTGTGTGGGTTTGGTAAGGCCCTGGGTTGTATCAATCAGGTAGCGGGGGGGGTTTTGGTAAGGCCCCCGGTGGAGCTGTTATACACTGGGGTAGAGACTGTCGTGCGGACATCATTGGGAGATTATGGGAAGAGTTCTGTGTGAATGAAGGGATGTGGTAAGACCCTCTGTACGCCAGGATGTGAGTGTCCTCCTCGCTGCATCACTTCCTGGTTGCAGACACGAGGAACCAGATGGGACTGCCTTGCACAAAATCAGCCTGAAGATGGTCATGGAGTTCTGTGAAACTGTACCTCTTCACAGGCAGAAAACCGCTTTGCTGATGGTTAAAGTGCACTTATGACTTCCATTCTGCTGCGGGGAATAGCCTGGAAACACTTGTTTGGACTCTAGTCCCAGCTTCTGATTTGTTCTGCAGTAACAGATTCATAGTAAATGCTAATTCAGGGTCAATTTAATACATGGAACCATGGACTGCTTCAGAAATGAACAAAAAAAAGTTAGAAATAAAAGTCTGTAAAACATGTTTGAAGTTTTTTTTTTTCTTCAACTGACCACCATGTTGGTTATAATCCAGATTATATGTGGGAAAACTGAAAATATTATTAATCAGTATGGCAATAGCAAAACATTTTCATTTCACTGCAACAGGTTTAAGTAAAAGTCCCAATAACTTAACCCATAAGAACCCAGACCCATTTCTTCTTAATTATAGCATAGAACAGAATAGATTTATTGTTATTATACAGAACACAGCGACATTTAGCAGCAGCTTCCTTGGGCAAGGAATGACAAAGAAAACATGCATGAGGTGTAAGAATGTAAACAGTTAGAAATGTGGTGCATTTTTCTGTCTGCATTCAGGGCTGAGACTTGGATAGAAGCGGCCTCTTAGCCTGATTGTATTGACCTGTATTGCCTCCAAGGTCAACAGCTCCAAGAGGTGGAGTCCAGGGTGGAATCTGTCTTTGGCGACACTATGGGTTAGGGGGACGCTAGGGGGCAGAGAGCGGCCAATGGTATTTTTTTCAGCCTCTTCTCGTCTTCTGTGCATCAGGAGAACCACACAGTAATGGTGTATGTTGGTAGGCTCTCTGTTAGTCACCAGCAGAAGTTCTCCATTCTCAGTACCCTCAAAAAGGGGACGTGCTGCTGAGCCTTCTTCACCGCTGCTGCCGTGTTCAGTGTCAGGTTGTTGGCTGAGGCTCGGTCTTCCTGATGCAGGAACTCATCCCAGTAGGCCGTCTCACCCTCACCTGTTATCCTTGCCACCACCGTTGTGTCATCTGCATATTTCATGTTCTCGGGGTGGGCAGTGAGCAGAGGAGTGGGCTCAGGACGCAGTACTGGGGGTAAGAGTGGAGGAGAGCTGGGAGCCGAGTATCAAATGCTGGAGTCTGTTGGTTAGAAAGTCCCTGAGCCAGTCGCAGGTGGAGGATGAGACTGAATAGCTAGGGCCCACCTTAAGATCAGCGTAGGAGTTACCCAACTCAAACCAAGTGGACCACAGAATCCATTTCTGATGTTATCTTTTGCACCAATGTCACCATGGGTTCCTATGGG
This sequence comes from Oryzias latipes, assembly GCF_053564925.1. Taxonomy (NCBI): domain Eukaryota; kingdom Metazoa; phylum Chordata; class Actinopteri; order Beloniformes; family Adrianichthyidae; genus Oryzias; species Oryzias latipes. The sequence continues at coordinate 1,500,712 of NC_136244.1, read as the reverse complement.
TTAAATTATTCCCCAAATGACCCCGCCTACATAGGATGCGGGGCTCTAACATTAAAGGGCTCCATCCGATTGGTCAACAACGTGATGGGCTCCGCCTCAATCTGATCAAATGCACAGAGCCTTCAATACTTTCTTGGGATCCTTTTAGCATGGATGTAAACATTGAGGATAACTTTTCATTGCATGTTGCACAGACTGATAGAGCGATGGGGATACATTCCCGATGTATCGTGCAGACCTAGTCCAGATCTGGTTTCTGCTCTCTAATGCGTAGAACGTGCATTACTTCAGCGTGAAGCCGTCTCCTCTGCAGACAGAACGCTTCACTTGCATGTTTTGCGTTGGAAGAATCTGAGCAGCAACAAGCAGTCACGTCACAAATTTAGATATCTGCTTAGCTCCATGTCTGACAAACCACCTGTTGAAGTCTAACAGGTAACTGGAGTTTGGTGTCTTAAACCGGGTGGTGCTGGTCTCACAGAACCGGATCTCAGAAAAACCCAAATCTGGTTCTAATGTTTTCTGATCCTCTGTGTGTAATAAAAGATCCAACAGAAGAACACTCCAGAAATGGATCTTGAGATGTCTTTAAGGCGGTTTTCTAGCCGCGGGTCCAGGGAAAGTACCATCGCCAGGTTCTGATCAACACAGAACCTGGCGAAGTGTCTGTGGATGCAAGCCTGAAAGGCTCGCATCCCTCCGCCTGTACAGCAGAATGAATGGATGTAGGTCTTTACAGTTAAAATACTGATGATTCAAAAATAGACTAAGTATGAAGAAGTTAAAACATAACAACCCCTCAACGGGTGGAAGGAAGTCTACTCCATTATTCCTCGGCTTTTGCCCAGAGAGCAGCCATCTCGGCTTCACCTGCTCCTGGTCAGTATAATGTACCGTTTTTGTTTTTTTCCCTTGGCCACATTGAAGCTGGTCCCTCCCGGCTCACCTCTTCATTCCTTCTCTCCCATCCTCTCCTCCAGCTGCTTACAAGCATGCCGATGGGAAGAAGATCGACGGCAGAAGGGTGCTGGTGGATGTGGAGCGGGGGCGCACCGTCAAAGGCTGGCTGCCCCGAAGGCTAGGTGAGCCGCTCTGACACGGATGCAAAGGAAGCATCATTAGCGTGTTGATGTTTGTTTCCTGGGTGATGCTAAAGATCGGTAGATGTGGGGAAATGACTGGGATCCTTTGGTGAGAACATTTTATGATACGAGCCCACCAGGGATGTGTGGCGTGTTCAAGAAGGGTGCAGAATGCGGGTCCTTCAACGCCTTTTTAGCAAATAATGTTCACACAGGTCGATACTAGCGCATGTACTCACAGTTAGTGTGAAATGACAAAGCAGTGTAAATCTGGTGAATCTTGCTCCAGTTTTTTCTCACAGCTCTATTCCAATGGTGTCGTAGAATTCCAGACCCACGCAAACTGCAACTGGAACTTCTGTGTTTTGAAAACCCAAACGTCACTACCAAATCTGAGGTCCCAATTGGTCAAAGTTCAACAGGTTTAACTTTCAACACGCGTGTCCTTGTCCTGTAACATTTCTGGTCTGAAAACAGTCTGGAAAACTTGAGTAACGGAGTGCAAACGCCAGGGTTTTGGACACGAACCCCTGACACGCTAATATGTGAGCGTTCCCATAGACGTTTCACTGGTAGCGGTCGCTGGAACGCATGTTTCCGAGCCGGGTGTGAACACAGCATTGGAGAACGGAGCCCTGTGTCGCATTTGACTGGTGTTCTCTGCTGATTAGCTGCTGACGTCCCAAAAACCGGAAGACGACGATGGTTGTCTAACCCTGTTTGTTGTTCACGGCGCCCTCTTGGTTTATGCAGGAGGGGGGTTGGGAGGTACGAGGAGAGGCGGAGCTGACGTCAACATCAAGCACTCTGGACGAGATGATGCGTCGCGCTACGACGACCGTCCCCTGGGGGGGTGAGTTCCGGCTAAGCAGGGCTGTCTTCCTGAAGACTGTTCTTACCTGACGGGTTGTGTTTCCGCAGTGACCGTGACCGTGGAGAGCGCAAGGAGCGCAGCCGCGACCGCGATCGGGACAAGGAAAGGGAGCGGCGCCGGTCCAGATCCCGAGATAGGCGGCGCCACATACGCTCCCAAGACCGGGACAGGGACAGAGAGAAACCAATCGCAGAAGACGGCGCTAGCAGCCGTCGCCGCGAGCGAGAACGGGATCGCGGAGCGGCTGCAGGGGTGGGGGCCGCTGCGGGGGGGAGCAGTAGAAGCAGGGAGAGGAGTCGAGACAGGAAACGGCGGAGCAGGAGCCGAGATCGCAAGCGAGAGCGGGAGCGAGGCAAAGGGCTGGATGGAGAGGAGGCCGGTCAGGGAGACGGCGTTCCAGAACCTGGTGAGCGCATTCCAGAGGAGCAGGAAGGAGAAGTGGCTGAAGGAGGAGAGGAACGAAGGGACAGGGAGCGAGACAGGGACAGGAGGCGCAGCCACAGGGACAGGGACAGGCGTCGGGGGGAGCGGGACAGAGACAGGGAGCACAAGAGAGATCGTGGAGACAGAGACCGAGGGGAGCGGAGAGAGGAGCGGCATGCTTCTGCACGGGAGGAGGTGGCTCCTCAAGGAGACGGCGCCAACGAGGAGGATGGAGGCCCAACACACATGGAGGAGTACGGCCAGGAGGCCATGATGGACCAGCAGATGGTCCCGTCGGTGGACGGCTACGGCTCCGAGAACGGCTTCAAGATGGAGCCAGTAGGAGAGGAGTACTGAGGCGGGGGTAAACTCCGCCCCCCGCATGCCTCAAGCCTCAGACCTTCAGGGTTTCCGGCCCCTAAATGCTCCTGTCAGCCCGTTTGTATCATTGCTCCTGCAGTGGGGGGTGGGGGGTCTCTCATTGGAACTCTGCAGTTTTGTTAAAACATCAAAAACCTGTCAGTTTGACTCATTTACAGAGGGGGGGGGCATCAATGAAGCAGCAACATGTCTCTGTAAGACGTTAGTGTGTGTTGCTCGTTTTGTTTTTCATGTTTTTTGAATATCTGCTGTCAGTAGATTTTCAGGGTCATTTTAATAAAGATGTGACTTGACGGCACAGCCTGTCTGCTTCATGTCTTCACTCGGTTCGGTTCGGTTCTGATCCTGACACGGTGGATCAGCTGCTGGAACGTCATTGGCCGTTCTGCAGAAATCAGAGGCGGGTCCATCCGGGAGCAGCTGCGCTGCAGCGGCTGCGTCAGGCCGCGCTGCACGCGCCTCCGCAGACGCGCGCTCCTTCCGTCTGCTCATCATGTCTGCGGGGCCGCAGCAGCAGCAGCAGTCGGCGCTGTGAGGCGGATCCGTGGATGCGGAGCAGCTCAGGATGATGTCGTCTTTCTACCACCCCGGGAAGGAGGCGGACATGGCGGCCATGGCGGAGCCGCTGTGCCTGGAGAGAGGTAACGGTCTCTGCGTGTCCGCCGTGCGGTCACAGATCAGCTGATGCTGAGGCCTGCCTTGCTTCGTGCGGGGTAAGGTGCAGTCCTTCGCCATGCCGCGCTGAAGAGCCCCGCACCGCGCTGATGTGTGTGAGCGTTCCGTGCGTGTTTGGTGCTGAGAGGCCCGCGAGCGCCGGCGTGAGGACCGCTAAGCGACAGAAACCACAGGCATGTTTGAGGAAACACCTTGTGGGGTCCAGGGCCTGGTTGGGTGTTTTTGAGGACGGGGGCGAACATCCCCAGACCCCCAGCTCCCCTTTCACCTGTTTAATTTTCCAACAATATTATTATTGCAGTTCTCTGGAGAATCTACGACATGAGTGCACATTTTATGGTGTGTGAGCTACATTTGAGGTGACACGCTCCAAAAGATCAACCTATACATGTGTGTACACACTTAGGTGTGTGTGTGCGTATACATACATATACGTGTATACATATATATATATACACATATACATACAAAGTCACTTTTAATTCAACTTCTAAGTTGACAACTTTTATATCTTCGGTCATAAATACTGTTTATGAACTAATAACTCAAAAACTACACAGTAAGAGTACACAAATATTTGTAAGGAGATAGCTTTGAGAAGAAAAAAAGTCCACTCAGTGTAGTTAAATGGTGAAGTGTTTCAGAGGATGTTTGATTTGCTGTTCTGCATGTCAATCATGTGATGTATTTCACGTTGAAGAAGATGACTCGCTGACAGATTAAAAATATATATATATAGTTTATCTTTAATAGCTCCCACTCCAACTATCCACAACAATAAAAGGCTGAACAAACGACATGATCCAAAAATGAGCTTGACTTGTCAAGAAATCGCTAAAATTACAAAGCAACATGATTGACTGTATATGACAACTAGACTGACTGACTCCTCCCCCTGGCGTTCCAAACAGGAAGTGGCTCCAGGAAACTAAAATCCCATTGACTTCTGTAGAGACAGCTGTTGCTCAGTCATTGTAGAGGTCAGAAGAACCGTTCCGGATCTGATACCATTTTCTAACATCTTCTTGATAATCCTTGCTTTTAATTTTTTTCTTTGGTTCAAGTTATTCAAGTTACAAACTGACCAATCAGATGCCTCAAAAATCATGAACCTATAATTGACAGCTTTTCCTGATTGGTCAGAGTGGTCGTCGTAGAAATGTTGACTTAGACTGGTTTGGACCAATCACTGCTTACCGATGTCTGGTTCCAACATGGCGCCGTCCGTATCGCAAAAACATGGCAACTGAATTGGCTTCACTTGGTTGGAGCCGGAAAGAAGACATTTTCTATGGGTGACGTCACACTCACTGCCTCCAGTTCTCATATATTGGGTGGAGTTTTCAAGGGCAGGTGTGACCTTTGACCTACTCACAGCTGATAACCTGGATCAGGTATGTCCAGTCAATCATTCCAAGTTTCTAAAACACACCTCAGCAGGAACGTGGTGGAAATGACCAGGTGAGACCAGGACATTTCTTGGTGACCTGATCCAAGCCTGCCTCTACATCTGAGGACAGGAAGTCTGAGCTCAGGAGCAGAGCAGCGTGACCCGTGAAACCCGCTGTGGTGTAGGGGTCGCCTCTGACACCTGTTTGTGTTGTGGCAGATGTGTGCAGAGTGATCGAACTGTTGGACCGACTCCAGAGGACCGGTGAGCTCCCCCCTCCCAAACTCCAAGCCCTGCAGAGAGTCCTGCAGAGCAAATTCTGCGCCGCCATCAGAGAGGTACTGAGTGTTCGTTGTTGCACTTCACTTTTCATCAAAGTCACCTTAAAGTCCCACTCTGATCATCGTCTGTTTCCAAAGCGTTCCCAGTGTTTTTTTTATTCTGATGATGCAGTTCTTAGCTAAAATCCAAAAACAACAAAAATGGCAGCAACATCGTAGCTTTCCAGTTGTCCAGTTCTGACCCAGATTCCAGCTCAGACCAGGAAAACAAAGACCTTCATGGATCTATAGGTCTGCAGGTGGATCCATCAGAAAGGGGCGGAGCAGGAAGCTCGTGGTTCACGCTGCACATTCTCTACATCACAGCATTTTTTCATCTGCTCCTCATCCACAATGATTTGAATAAAGAAACTCAGAAATGCAAACTGAAGCTTAAATTCTTTTACATATGTCATCAGAAAATGCTACAAGAACATGTTAGAAACGGCATTTCCATTGGAGTGGGTCTTTAAGATCATGTGGTGTTCCGGCTGCTTGCCATGCAGCCGGTCTCTCAGGACCCCTGAGCTGCTCCTCTGCAGCTGCTCTGCTGTCTTTCAGGTGTACGAGCAGCTCTACGACACTCTGGACATTGTCGGGGGACCAGAAGTCCGAGCTCAAGCCACGGCAAAGGTAGAAGAAACCACAAAGTACCTGCAGCTCATTTCCCCTGTGCATATGTTGGCGCTCCGTTCATAAGGTCACGAATGTTCTCCAAACGGGCGTGGTCAGACTCAGTCACTTCCAGCCACTGCAGATCTTCTAGCTCCACTGTTTTAGCGCGTTCCAGAGAACAGGAAGGAGGCTGAAGGACTCCTCAACTGTCACAGAGGTGGAGGAGACACTTCCGCCATTCAAATGAACTGTTCTCCCCCCCTCCCAGGCCACTGTGGCGGCGTTTGCAGCCAGCGAGGGTCACGCCCACCCCAGAGTGGTGGAACTGCCAAAGACAGATGAAGGGCTGGGCTTTAACATCATGGGAGGAAAAGAGCAGAACTCCCCCATTTACATCTCCAGAGTCATACCTGGAGGGGTGGCCGATCGCCAGGGGGGGCTGAAGAGAGGAGACCAGCTGCTGTCTGTCAATGGAGTGGTATGTATGTGTGATGTTCGATTCTCCCTTCTGAATTTGTGAGCTTCAGGAGCACGGGGGGAAGTGTCTGTGGGTCCACGGAGACCCCCGGTGGGATCTGAACTGTGCCGTGTCCCTGCAGAGCGTGGAGGGGGAGCAGCACGAGAAGGCCGTGGAGCTGCTCAAAGCTGCTCAGGGGTCGGTCAAGCTGGTTGTCCGCTACACCCCGAAGGTTCTGGAGGAGATGGAGGCTCGCTTTGAGAAGATGAGGAGCGCCCGGAGACGTCAGCAGCACACCAGCTACTCGTGAGCCTGCTTGTCAGTCCACACCCCCCCCCCCTGGTCTGATGAAGACATCCACCTTCATCGGACCAGGTGGATCACTGACCCACCAGGGGAGTGAAAACTGCGCTCAGCCCAGGGTTGTGGAGAAATGTGCTCCACTGGCGTTTATCGAGGTCGCTGAGGTTCACATACACCTGAAAATGTCCGTTTTTAAGGAGGAGCCACAGGTCTGCAGGTGCCAGACGCGTTTTTCGGCAGCTGCTCCTCAGTTAGAACCTGGTGTTGGCAGCGGCTGCAGCTCTCTGCTGCATCTGAAACACGCCTTCCTGTTTTTCGTCCACACAGGGGTAGGGTTTGTCCTCATCCCAGTCCTCCTGTAGTTGGTCCTCCATTACTTTGGCGGTCGTACCGTATCACCCAGGAGACTACCTGATCAGCTGATTTGGTCATCAAATAAGTAGCATGCCATACGGTTACAGGGCAACATGAAGTCCTCAGGTCGCTCTGCTGGCATGAGCAGCTTACCTGCGTTTTTGTGGACTAGTCTTGAGGAGCCCTTTGGTTCTCTAAGGCAGTGTTTTTCAACCTTTTCTGAGCCGCGGCACACTTTAACCTTAAAAAAAATCCCGCGGCACACCAGCATCCAAAAAAAAAAAAAAAAAAGGAGAAACTCATGGTCTGTATTGATCTACAGTCCCTCCACAATCTCACATGCATTTTTGATATTATTGTGTCAGAAAAAGCTGGAAACTGCAGCTGTTTTTTTCCCTAAAAAATGCAATAAAAGTTAAGTTAGAAGATTTAAAAACAGATTGATGCGTGTTCGTTGTTTCAAGACGTTTAACAACAGATCTCCTTGTGCGCTGTCAATCTCATGACCCAATGCATCATGGGAGATGTAGTGCATAAAACGGCTGGAGATCGGTTTTCGGAGCTTCAGTGTTTTGTTCACTTGTTCCACGGTCTGATACCGGATTCTGTGCAAAGCTACACCGCTAAAGACGAGCTTTAGCTGGTATTTTTGTTAGAACTGAGCGACTTTACGAGCTAAATCGGGACAAGGAAGTGAAGACTTTAACCACTTCTGATTGGTCAGACCGATGACATGTGATTAAGCTCCCCAAGAATGATTGGTGGAGACAGTTAAAGGGACGGGACTTTTCCAAAATACAGCCGAAGGTGCAGCTGAATCGCGGTACTGTACAGTCATTCTTATCAAAATGTCTTTAATAAAATAAAATAAACGCAAAGAAAATGTATTTTACATCTTTTATATTCCTAACTCCTCAGTGTTTTATCAGGGCCTGTTTGGATGAACAGAGAGCTGAAATCCTGGAGATGGGAAATGTTTTTAGATCAGTTAATGAGGACAATTTCCCACGGCACACTAGTGTGCCGCGGCACACTGGTTGAAAAACACTGCTCTAAGGGTTGGGTCAACCCATCTGTATCTGAGGAGGTCCGGTACAGGTAAACTGAAACTTTGGAGAAGCTTTTTTTTTTAACTTCAAGATCTTCTATGGTCGCTGAGTAGGCTGCATTGAATTGTCTTCCCCCCCATAACCCTTGTGTTATATTGTGGGGTCAAAATGACCCCACCCTTTCACTGACGTGTTATCCCTACCATGACACAGGTGGATAAAGGTGGAGAGGATGGTAATGTGTCTTGGATAGAACAAGAGTTAGGCTTGGCATCGGGTGTGTGACGCGTGTGAACCCAAGTTTAGCCTGTGTCCCTGATTGGTCAAAGTTTGACCTTGTTTACCCTTCAACACGCATTCGTTCAATAGCTGCATGTTTTTGCACGCAGAACTCAAAAACTGGCATAGAAACTGGCGTAGTTACGTGTGAATGCAAGAGTTTTGAGTGTGGAAGCCCGAAATGCACATTTACACGCATTTACACAGACCTCTACACCGCTCTGCATGATCTAGCTTCTGTCTTCTGGAGATCTGCGTGTCTGAATGGATGGATGGATGCTTCTTCATGACTCGGTCTCTCTTTCCAGGTCTCTGGAGTCCAGAGGCTAATCCATCTCCACCCTCCTGTTTCTGCCTCCAGAAGGTGGGAAAGAACAGAAAACCGTCTCCACCCAAACAGTTCAGGATCTCTCCCTCCTTCCTTCCTGCTCCTCAGAAAGTGCTGTCAGATGATTCCTGTAAAATTACCTGGACATTGTGACGTTGTCAGCATCTGTCATGCTCTGGCCACACATCTTCTTCTGTGCGTGTGGCTCAGCTGTGTGTTTGTTTGTTTCTCAGCAGAGGAGCGAAGCCTTCAGCCTTTATCACTCCAACACCAACCTGAGCTAGAGGGCTAATAGTTCAAGAGCTACAGTTACCTCAACAGTTACCTTTGAGATGGTTTTGTATTTATTCCTGTAATCATGTGTTTGCATAACTCTCCATAAAATAAACGTTCATTTCAAATCTTCTGCGTCACATCAGAGTCCGGTTTTTCAGAGCCCCCATCCTGGTCTGCAGCCCCCACCCCAACAATCCTTCCTCAACAGCACAACAGATATTTGACACCAGGAAACAATAAAAGAGCAAACGTTGTGGTTAATGAGACAATGACAACACAAATACAAAGAGAAAAACGTGGACTGACAATCCACAGATGACACAGATTTGAATTTTAGTTCAACGGAATCATTTAAAAGATGATTTGGGTTAAAAAAACGTTTCCTGTACTTCAGATAGTATATAAAATAGATAGTATATAAAAGTAAACTTCAAGTATACATCCTCACTTTTAGGACAGATTAAGTGTAGTTGTAGTACACTTAAATAGATTACTTTTTGCTGAGTACAGATTTAAGACACTGTGTGTCAGATGCAGCCCAGACCATAACAGAACCACCTCCGTGTTTCTCAGCTGAACAATCTTCCCTTCCAACCATTTCTACAGCTGGACAAAGAACTGATGTCTCCACTGTTGTCTCGTTTGTCCAAAGGACAATCTACTGGAAGCTCTGTGGTGTGTCAAAATGCATTGTGGGAAATTTTATAGCAATAACGAATTATTTTATTCTTTGAAAATCTACCATTGTCACTGTTAATGTGTGAAACTTTTGTAATGCTGACATTTGAAGTGTTGCCGATGTCGGACTCAGTTTTTAAATAAAGTTTGAGAGAAGAAAAAAAAAGTAGATGCGAACCGGAAGCGGAAATGGGATCTGACGTCAGAGAAGGTTGAACGAGTAGCGGCAAAGTGTCGCTAGCTTCCCAGAGGGTGAAATGATCCGGACAGAGTGACGCAGGAGGGAAACCGTGAGCTCTGGGCCGTGACGTCACACGAACGAAACGGTGTTGGCCGGTTTTTGCGGGTTCTGTGCGCTCGCGACCAGCGTGAACACCAACGGGAAAAACCGCAAAGCTGCGTGGAAACTAGAAGTTCTTCTAAACACGCCATCATCCGTCCTCACAGGTAAGCTGCAGGTCACTTTTGTGTTTTTTCTTTTATTTCCTCTTTAGTCTGGAAAAGACATTGAATAAACAGCCTAAAGGGTTTAGATGAACAGACCGTGATGGACAGATCCGGGCAGTGGCGGACTTAGCCGTTTGGGGGCCACGGGCGAACAAACACATGGGGCCCCTCTGCAGTGGTGGTATTAATCATAAAAATAAATCTTCCCTGTTGGCTAAAATGTCAGTGGAATAACTTATTCCCTGGTCCACCGCTTCCTTTACCGAGATGTTTATGAAGCACGTCTGTCTGAGCATGCTCAGTTGGGATAAGCGGTTCCAACGTTTGCTTTTCCCATCAGGATGAGCTTCCCGGACCTCCTTTCTCCTCCTCAGTCTCCTTCACCTGCTCCCCTTCCACTTCCATCCTCCTCAGTCATTTGCTGCCCTGAGCTTGACCTGTCGGTCACGTCTAGCCCCGCCCCCAACCCTCTCCACACAGAGGTGAAGCCACAGACAAAGAGCGCACGCCCACAAGGAGCACCTGGAAGGAGGAAAAACTCAAAGGTAACGACCTCATCATCACCTGTGCTTCGGTTTGGAATGAGAAGGAAAACAGAAAATCAGTTTCTGCAGGTTCCAGTTCCTAAATACTAAAAGCCCAACGTCATCACTGGTTGTTGTGCCTTTTAGCAAAGTTCACCTGAACAAAAACATCTTTGAGAACAAGATGATCCGTCAGTAGAGAAGAACAGGCAATAACTGTAGCACTAATGAGTATTAGGATGTGCTCACCTGTCCCAGAGAGAACAGGTGAGGCTTTTAGGAAAAGGTGAGCATCATCAGACGGAGCCTCACTCCTACAGAAAAACCGTTCAACGCCTGGAAAACCACCGAGCCACAAAGTTCTGACTCGTTCCTCTTCTGCTGAAGGTGACGTTTGCAGAGCTGGACGTCGTCGCAGGAGCGCAACAGCCGTCTGTCGCTGCTGCCCTGCAGCCAGGGAGGGGGCGGAGCAAAGGCCGTCAGCATGGTAACCTGCACAGCTTCATTTGGAAACACATCACAGACCTTCATGAAACACGTTCTGAAGGACTTCACGCTGAGAAGACGTTCCTGAGAGCTTCTCTAAGAGGCTTTCTGCTTTTACTGATCACAAATGGAAACACATTCTGGACCGGCTCACATCTGAGGCTCGTCTCTGAACTTGCTGCTAGATTTCCTCCTGAAACAGAGTTAGTGCACAAAGGAAAGGAAGCAGAGTTATGAAGACTCGTAGAAGTGAAGGAACGGGGGGGGCTGAGCATCCTCCCCCAGCTAAAGGGTTGGTGGTTCTATAGCTGTCACATGGCAGGTGTTTGCACATCTGCACACATAGGAAGTGTGTAAAAGCACATTAGATGGTAGAAGAAAGGGGCTACAGCTGAATGATGATGGCTTTTACTGCCAGAACAGTTCCAGGACGACCTCAGCGCCTCACGCCGCCAACTCTGAGTCACAAACTGGCTTCATGCATGTTTCCGTTTGCAGAGCTTTGCCGTCTCCACTTCAGAGTTTAAACATGTTCTGTTTCTGCTTGGAGCCCACAGAGCTTCACCAGAACCTTCTGCATCCAACCAAGACCCAAGCTGTCTGGAGAGGGCGGAGCTAAACACCACTCTGGCTCTGAAGGCGGAGCTTCAGTCATTGCAGGTCTGCATGTTCCACTGAATGCTGGCTGCAAAGGGGAGCAATGCTCTATGGACTTGGTTCTGATTTCCCTCCAAAAATGAGTGTAGTCCAGTCTCTTCTCTGTCCTGTTAATGACATATGTTGGGGGGATGGGGGTTAGTAGAGGCAGGACTTAACGTTCGCCGTGTCCCGCCTAATCACCTGTTTGTGACAGGAAGTGGGAGGAGCCAGCCCCACTTCCTGCCGGTTTTGTGTTTCACATTAACTAAACATCTGTTGATGCTGCAGCCACAGTGAAGTTCTGCTTCCAAAGGCTTTCATGCTGTTACACCATCATGACTGAGCTGGTTACCATGGTGACTGTCGCCCTGCAGGAGGCGGAGTTTGACTCTGAGAAGGCTCTTCACGAGACTCTGCAGAAGTCCGAGAGGACCAAGAACCTGATCAATGCCAGAGCCACTGAAGGTAAGGCGGAGCTCCCACAATGCACCTGAAAGTGCTTCAAAGTGCACCCCCACTCCAGGAGGACACGGTCTCTGCACACCGACCCAGAACACAGAGCGGGCCGCCTGCAGAGACCGGCCTCTTGCTGTTTGATGGTGTTTGACGTCTGCGTCTCCGTCCGTCCGTCCAGTGGTGAACATCTCCCGCTCTCAGCTCCTCTTCCACTCGCTGGTGAGCGTGGACGTGCAGCAGGAGCAGCTCCTCAGTCGGGTCCTGAAGGAGCGGCTGCACCTCCCCCCCACGGCCAGCTGTCCCCCCACCCCCACAGCCGAGGGGCCCACACTACTCTTCTTCAAGACCAGCAGCCTTGTTCACCAGAAGCCCCTCCCACAAGAGGAGGGGCTTCTTGACAGTAAAGCACTTCCCTCACCATGCCCCCCCCGGTTCGCCTTTGATCTGTACAGACGGCAGAGATGCTGGGAGGCGGCGCCGTGACGCACAGGACGTCTGCACACCGTTTTTTAAGTCTTGTCATTTTCAATAAAGTTTTTAAAATTTAAAGGTTCCAGTTTGACTAAGTTCATTAAAATGATTGGGAGGGGCTTCATGTTTTAGCAGTTTTATCACATTAACCCTTCCGAGGGCATTTCCACGCCAGGAGGGGCGTGGTCTCTCAGTCCAGGTCTCATTTACAGTCAATGTCTTGGAGCCAGATTTCCATCCAAACCTGTCGTGATTTGTTTCAATTTAAAATCCAAATTGGATGTGCTCAACGCTGGGAGTGGGTCATCTGGACCCCACTAGGGTTACAAAACAAAATTGGAACTTTTCTGGAAAGAAGCTTCCAAACAAACAGCTGATTGTTCCCTAAACTCACTTGGGGGGGGGTCAGGCTTCCTCAGGTGAACTGGAGTTTATTTTAATGACGGGTCAAACCTTTTCCAAACTCAAGTGTGTGAGATTCCATGAATCAGGTTGTTCGACCTCTCCGGTGGCGTTAAAGATGCGTTTATTTACAGTCACATGATCAGATCAACTGCAGACGTACGTTCATGGTCACACAGCTGACAGAAGCTTCAGGACCAAACTGCAGCCCGCCCCGGACCCAATGGATGGTCAAAGCTCAGAATGTACAGTTGTTAAAATGAAGACGCTTTACGCTTTATTTTTTTAAAAAAAGCAGCAAAAAAACAGAACAAACAGAAAACCTTTTAGTTTTTATGGAACCGGACTAGAACGGCCTTTTGGGTCGCAGAACATGTAAACCAACACTGAACCAAACGAGGCTACAGCAGAGGAACCAGAGAGAGGGGGGGGGGTCCCACCACGTTTCCATGGAGACAAACCCACACATGCAAAAGACCCAAAACCATGAAGATGTTTAGCAAACGCCTCAAGGAACTACGGCACAGAATCACGTTTGAACTCAAAGACGTGAAATGCTTTAAATACTGTTAACGTCGGAATAAGAAAACGAGGAAAAAAGTCTGAAACGTTGCTGCGAGGAGCCGTGACCTAACAGAGGCCCCCACTTTCACATCATGATCTGTCCATAATGAAGACAAACACCTAACGCATCCGGTACTCCAGGGACTTGGTCATCGTGCACAGCTGACCCGTGAAGTCCACGTCCACGGTGAAGTCCAGGTCTCTCTGCAAAGCGACAGGAAGAGGTCACACAGAGAACACGGAGACGAGTGGCGGTCAGTCTGTCCGCGCCGCTTACGTTGTTTTTGACGTTTGGCTTCATGCTGATGGTGCCGAAGATCTCCTCTCCGCTCTTCACCGTCAGGTAGTCCTCCAGGTAGAAGACCGTCTGCTTCCAGTGAGTGTAGGGGGACTCTGGACCTGGAGGGACGGACAGGGAGGTGAGACCAGAACACCGCTGTTCATCAGGACCGCCGCCCTGCTGCCTTCAAACTGAAAAGCTCTGCTTGAGTGAGTCAGAAGGCGTGGCGGAGGCGTGGCACACTGACTGGTGGAGAAGCCGATCCTCTTGTGGCAGCGAGTGAACTCGATGTTGAAGTAAGTGACCAGCGCGTGGATGTAGTCGTTCCTCTTCACCTGCAGGCAGAAGGGCGAGGTGAAGGTCAGGTCCTCGGCCTTCACCGTGTAGATGTCCACCTCCTGAAAGGGCAAACGGAGCGTTAGCGGAGCGTGCAGACGTGTGACGGAAGAAGCCCCGCCCACAGGACTCACCCGGATCAGGCAGGAGTTGCTGACCAGCTGTTTGGGATCCACCACGTCTACCAGCGGTTCCTTAATGGCCACCTCCTTGATACAGGACATGTCGAAGCCGTACACGTTCTCCCACCCTGAAACAGACCGCGCAAACGTGACTCCCCCACCGAGACGGAGCCAGCCCCGCCCCGGTCATGTGACCTACTCACAGTGGATTTTGTAGTCCTTGTACTGCCGGTCTTCAATGGCCGTGACGTATAGAGTAGCTCTGTCAGGGAAAATGAGTCCGTCCGGCTTCTGTGAGGGAGGGGGACATGAGTGTTAGGAACACACTCAGGGGTTACATTTAAACATCTTCAATGAACCGATCATGACTGTGTTCACAGCAGAAGCTCCTTTCTAGAGCCACCAGGAGGATCTTTGAGGGATTCCCAGAATTCCAGCCGCCAACCTTTGCCGTCAGCTCAGCTTTGGTAGAAACTTTTATCATTGAAATGTCGTACTTTTGTTAAGACCATTGACTGTTTCAGAGAACTGGACTGAGTAACCCCTCCCTTCTGGCATTCCAAACAGGAAGTGACTCCAAGAAGCCAATGTCCCATAGACGTCTATAGAGAAACAGACAGCTGTTCGTCCTGTGTTCTATTGGTCAGAAGAACCGTTCTGGATCTGATGCCTTTTCCTAACAATCTATTGATAATTTAAATATTTTTTCTGTAGTTCAAACAATAAACTGACCAATCAGAAGCCTCAAAAGTAGGTTGTGTTAGAAACGTTTGACAGATTTTCGTGTAGCCCACTTTAAGTGGTAGGGGTGTGGCCTTCCAACATGCTCTCTTCTGATTGGTTGTCATAGAAACAACTTAGACCAATCATTGCTCACTGACATTGTCTGGCTTCAACATGGCAGCGTAAAAAATTTAATTTTGAACTTTTCTATCGTTTGACGTAATTCTAGGCCTGCACAAAAAAAAAAATCAAAAAACAATCAACATGGCCATATCAACTTGAGCAATCCCGCATTGCAAAGAGGGCGTAAACGTTGACACATATGCACAGTCAGACAAATGTTTAAAACACACCCAACCACAAATTATCTAGTCTGTTCTTGACCGGGTAGATGGGGGCATTTACCCGCTTACCCATCTCCTATTGACAGAACTGGCAGTACAGTTTGTTGACTTATTTTAAAAAATCTCATTATTATATCAATTATATTGTTGTTGTTGTTTGTCTGTTGCAATATTGGTGGCTAATTTTCTTCATGCCATGCAGCTCCATGTCCCGCTCCCTCAGTCCAGGTCTCACATACAGTCAGTGGTTACAGTTACTAGTTTGGAGGAAGCGCTGACGTCCAGAAGGAGACACCCACCAGCCACTTGTCGCGGGCGTAGATGACTGTGTTGAGCATGGACTCGTAGAACAGACAGTAGCCCATCCACTCCGATATGATGATGTCGACCTTGTCCACCGGCAGCTCCACCTCCTCCACCTTCCCCTTGATGATGGTCACAACTAGAGACAGAAGAGGTCAGGACCTTCCCTCCACATTCAGCGGTCAACACCGGACGGCGGTGGACTCACCGTCATCCATGTTGTTGGCCTTCACTATTTTGACGGCGTAGTCAGAAATGCTGCTGCATTCTATCTGTAACGGCAGAAGCACACGGATGAGACAAGGCGCCGCAACCGGGCGCCGCCAAGCCGAGTCCACGCCTTCCTACCCCGATGACTTTCTTGGCTCCGGCTTTAGCCGCGAACATGCAGAGGATGCCCGTCCCGCTGCCCACATCCAGCACCACCTTGTCCTTGAACAGGTGCTTGTTGTAGAACATGGAGTTGCGGTAGGTCAGGGTCCGGACCTCGTCCTTCAGCATCTCCTGCAGGAACAGAGCAGAGGGCGATTGAGGACGCGGGCACCGGGGGCCGCAGGTTTAACGGGACACGAAGGCGTACCTCGTGGATCCCAAAGTGGGCGTAGGAGTCGAAGTAGTAGTCCTTGGATGTCATGTCTTCAGCTGCAGGCTTGGCTGAGCTCTCTCCCTGAGAAACCTCAAAGGAGGAAAAACCCCATGAATGTCTGCAGATCAAAGGAGTCACGTGATCTGGAACCGCCGAGGAGCCGGTCCGGTTCCAGGCAACACAGAAGACAGAGAAACAACCGATCCGTTAACGCTGCCTCAGAGGAACAAAGGACGTGGACCCGATGCCCCATGAGACCACCGGAAGTTAGAGTTATCCTACCCCCCACCCCCACCCGGTAACGTCGGTTCGGTCGTAACAAAGCCACACGTGACGACCAACTTCCAGAACAAGGTTCTGTTGTTGGACCAGCTCAGAGACCGGGACACTCAAGAGGACGGCAGAACCGGTACCGAAGATTCTAGTCTAGTCCGGGATGAAACAGTGGGACTACCCGCTCGCCGGTTTTCCACTCCAGGCTCGACAGAAAAGCTAGTTCAGGTTTCCGGTAAACCGGCACCGCGCGGGTGGAGTGACCCACGTGGAGCTCCGTAGTGGATCACGTTGATCGAGAGTTTTAACGTAAACTCTGGCAGACTAACGTCCGGCGGATCCGAGCTCAGCATCAGCGTGTTAGCACGAGCTGCTAATTAGCCCGGCAGCTAGCACGTTAGTCTCCATGCGGTCCGAAGGCTCTGCCGGTTCCACCGCCAGCTGCGTGCCTGCCGCCCCCCCACCGTCGCTTCAGCGTCGAACCGAAAATACACACCAGACCCCACCGTAAACAAAAGCCAGTTTGAAGAGTTTAACCGTTTCCCCTGTTTTTCTCGTAAATGCGACACTGTGATGAATGAGCGGCGGCAGCATCCGGAAACTCCAGCGCTAACACCCCCTCTACACCGGCGAAGCGCCGCTCCGGAGCCTGCGGGAAAACTCGCGGACGTTTCCTCGAACACAAATGAGCGTTTTTCCCGCTCAAAGACCTCACCTCCATCCTCTCTGCTGGCGCCGCCATTTCGATCTACAGCGAAGAGTCCGTTTCTTCTTCTACTCCGTCCTTCCTTCTCTTCCTCCGTACATTTAATCTGAATCTGCGTTGAAGGCCTACACCGCCACCTACTGTACAGACGGTGGAAATACCGCTTTACCCGTGAGACATTTTTTCTGCATTTTGCCCCTTTTACCACCATCTGGGGCAGGAATCACTAACCTTCCTGAGGGTGAGGGCTATTTTATGGGCTCCACAGGACCTGTTCACTATACATTTACCAACGTTTTCCCAAAATAAACTATAAAAAAATGCTACAAACACTTTAAAAAGACAATTTATGAATCCACTGGGTAATGATAATGAAACTGCTGGTTTATAAAAAAAATGAAATAAAAATATTTTAACAAAATGTGTTAAAATATTAAAAACTGTTAAATAAAGTCTATCTATCTATCTATCTATCTATCTATCTATCTATCTATCTATCTATCTATCTATCTGTCTGTCTGTCTGTCTGTCTGTCTGTCTGTCTGTCTGTCTGTCTGTCTGTCTGTCTGTCTGTCTCTCTGTCTGTCTGTCTGTCTGTCTGTCTGTCTGTCTATCTATCTTTCTTTCTATCTTTCTATCTATCTATCCATGCTCACTGGTTTTTCGTAGAGACTTCTGGGATATTTCTAGGGCCCTGGATTTTGAAATGTAGATTTGTAGACGCACTATATAGTGAAGGGATTTGGACTCAACGATTTTCTCACTTTCACACAATTTGGCAAAAGAAAACTTTTGTTTAAGCAATTACAGTTTTTTTCAGTCGCTTTAGTACAATTGTCAGATCAGAATGAAATTCCCAAAACTATTTGTTCAATCTTCACATCATGATGTCACTTGTGCACATCATATAAGCAGTTTCTCACTTCTTTGAACAAGTTGCAATTGCTTTGGTACATCCATGCAAATGATTATGTACAATTCTCTGCTCTTTGCTACATTATCAATTGTTTATGTCATGTTGATCAAAATGTATTATATAGTTCACTGTGCAATAGTCTTACTCCTCAAAACTCCTAGTCATTAGTTCATCGTATAAGTCATTAACTGCAAAATGGTTGACCAAGTTGTCATAATGTGACAATCATATTTCGCTGCATTGCAAGAGAGGATATTCGCTGTGATGTGGATGAGAATTTGTGGCCTAACATACAGGAACGACAAGAGGTGTAGGAAGACCACACCAATTCCTACTGCACTGCCTGGACTGTTGGACAGAATATTGTCCTATCTTTTTTCCCCTTTGTGTTACTGTTTGCAGTGGGTTTTTTCTATGTTGGTATGACATGGTCTGTCTACAAATTACAATATGAACAATAAAAGTGTAAATGTGAATCTTGTCCAGTCTCTTGCAATCAAAAAAAAAAGGTGTAACTTCCATTTTACAATAATTGTCATCCAAACTTTAGCCATAGTTTCCATCAGAACCTCCCTTTAAAGTACACAGTTATATTGACAACATGACTAAGTCATTTGACTGTCTTGTTCGTAGACAATGACACAAGGACTTGAC
The DNA here is from genome assembly GCF_053564925.1 of Oryzias latipes. Classification (NCBI taxonomy): domain Eukaryota; kingdom Metazoa; phylum Chordata; class Actinopteri; order Beloniformes; family Adrianichthyidae; genus Oryzias; species Oryzias latipes. The sequence continues at coordinate 1,481,996 of NC_136244.1, read as the reverse complement.
ATTCTGATGGCACTGACATGTTCAATGACATAAAGACTTAGTTTGGAGAGATGAACTAAAGATTTTGAGCAAGTTACAGGCTTTTGCAAGAAATCCATAGTGTTTTGCTGTTTGTACAAATAGTTTTGAGAAATGCACACACGTATTTGCAAACTTCAATTCTGATCTGAGAATTGAAACTGAAGCGACTGAGAAAAACTCTATTACAAAACGCATGCCACCAGGTTAAGTCTGCCAGACCCAAAGTGTTTTTGACCTTTGACCTTGAGATAAAAGGGCTGTCCTCTTAAAATTTCCCTAAAAAATCCCCACTAGTGTACTTTTTACAAACTGAAACTCCTCCTTGGGCTTCTGACCCACCTTCTTCCTCTAAGAATGGACCTGTTCGTCAACCACATAAGTTAATACGTTCTGGATCATTGACTGTTGCAACTTCTTAGTTTACTCACTGAACTAGTAGCACAGCTCTGATGCAGTCACATCCACAGGAACCTGAATTCTCCATCAGCTGTTAGAGTTGAAGAATCTCCTCAGACGAGCAACCAAACGTTTTCAAGAAGTCCGGTTCCCCGAAGAACACAACCCACCCCCGACAGGTGCTCCTTTTGACCGGACCAGCATGGCTGAGCTCTTTTTCAGTTAGAGAACTCTATTTTTTTGCAGAAAGCTACTTTTACTCTCACTCAATCTCCAGGCATGTGACAAACTTAAATGAAAAACGGTCCTTGAAAAAGTCCTCGCTGTTCCCCGGACACCCGAAACCCTAAAGTGTGTAACGGTGTGAGCCTCTGGTTGGCATTAACGCCAGCTTTGCTTTTACAAACAAAATGAGAGAAGATGGTAAAATTACTTATGTTTTTGTGAGGTTGTCACTCAAAATCGTGGAGGCTCTGTATCTGTGTGAGGCCTTTAATGGCTGCTGGGAAAACTGTATGTCCAGACAAACTCCAAGACTCAGATCAGTGAAAACAGTCTGTCTGTTTTAGTTAAGACAACCGAGTACAAGTGAAATCTTATTCTCCTTAAAAGTGCAACTTGTCAGATAAGAGCAGTACACAAATACGTTCCTGTTGACAATCTGTGTTTAATATTATGACGGAGTTTTAGGGCCCCAAAAAAAAAAGTACAATTAAGAGATTTAAACTCATAAATTTACGAGACGAGATTAAAGTGAAAGTGAGTTTACAGAGCAGCAGGTGAACGCAACGCAGCAGCAGAGCAGAGCGTCTAAACTTAGTAGAAAAGGTGAGCTGAATGTTTATTGATAACGTTCCAAATGTTGGGAAGCTCCTTTGTTTGATTTATGATTTATTCATGTTTTATTCATTGATGGGTGGTTTGCAGGATCTCTGCAGCCGTTGAAGAAGAGATCGGTGTCCCTGCAGACGTCCACTTCAATCCTTTCTTCCTCCACCAAAGACCAGATCTCTACGTTTGTGTGATGCTTCCATCTGAGGAGGAGCACTTTTCAGCATTTTCAACATTCTAATGCTAATATAACAGACAATTTTCATTCATATTTGTTGTTTTATGTTGAAACGGGACGTTTCATCTGGAGGAGGGGGCGTATGGAACAGTTTTCATTCCTCTCTGGTCTTGTGTGCATGACAGGTTCATGACGTAATGGGACAAAATGGACTTCTGGGTATGTGAATAAAAAGGACAATAAAGTAGTGGTCATTTACATCCAAACGTGTCTCTGAGCTCCTTATTTTACAGATGAAACTCTGCTTTACCGACACCGAAGCCCGGAAAGACGGCTACACTGACAATGATCTGATTTTGAGTCGGCAAAAGGTTAAACATTTCTTTGTTTCTGAAACCTATCAGGAAATAAAGCTGCCCAAAAGGCTCAACATCTTTCATCTTCAAGCATGGCTCCGATAAACAGACAACGTTGGTGTTTTTCCCTGTAAATTTATGACTTTTTCTTGTAAATTTAAGACTTTAAAGTCGTAATTAAAAAAACATTTGTTTGTAAATTGGCCCTAAAACTCCATCGTACAATATTACTGAAGACTTGTTCACGAATCTGAAAGACAGTTACAAAGGTATCCAGAAAATAGAGAGGAAGCTGATCTTCCTCAGTCTGGCCACATGGTGGCAACAAATGTTCGGCTTCAGTTGGCATCCTTGTCATCATCATCATCATCATCATCATCAAAGATGTCAGCTACAGTCCTGCGGATGAAGACAAGCAGAGGTCACAGGCTGCAGTTTGAAATTCTCTCAGGACGTAAGTAGGATGGATTCAGACGTACTTGTAGATGGATCCAGTCACTTCATCCACAAAACCTCCTGCAGAAAAAGACAAAAGATGAACCAAACAAGCCAGAACCACCTGTTCCTGTTGCAAAAGAAACCCGCCGTTTGGTTGGACTTTTCCTGCCTTCTCTTTGATGCACAAATGAAATATAGGAGGAAGGCATTGATCTGCTTCTGTGGAGCGTTAAACCGCAGCTGCTGCCTGACTCCATGTTTCCCTGCTGTGGGAAAACGTGTTGACTACTGACGGACCGGCTGCAGAGGCCGGAACTTTCTGTTCTTCATGAAAGGAGGCTGATATGAAGGAAGAACACCAAGAATACATTTGCAAGAACGTTGAGTGTTTCCTTTGACTTGAACTAAAATGTATGTAACGTATGAAATGTCGGCCTTTCGTGATCCATGCGTGATAAACGTCATTCATAAGAGTTTCTTGCGTTCGTCATTCGACAATCGTGCGCAGATGTCCGTTGAGGGTTTCGTCCGACGAGTCTTTTTACGTGAATTCGGTTTTGAGAACTACGCAGTGTATGCATATTTCACATAGTTTATACGCAATTATTACGTAAATCTTACACCGTTGTATGTGATTTTTTTCGAGATCCATACACTAATGTGTGTCTGTCCACGTCTGTTCCACGTATGTCTAACGGATTTTTCACGCATGAAACCAAAACTTTTATATCGCAATTACGGCGCACATTTTACGTTAAAGTTACGTAACTGACGCACACATTTTGGGCCAAATTTGGCTTTATGTTGGTTTACGTCTTCTTTGCGTGGTTCATTCCTGATACATCTGTGATAACGTCCCGGACAGATCACAACTTTTCTCACTTTTTCCACTTAGAAAAAGTCATAAACGTTGTTTTTGACACAGCTGTGTCCCACACTAATCTGTCCTCTCTGAGGTCAACACGTGGTCGTTCCTGCTCTGCGGCTCCACGTCCACTCACCAGGCTTGCAAGCAGTTTCACAGAGAGGACACACGTGGCAGTAAGTGCACATCTGAGGGGAAAAAGAAACACAAATTTAAAGTTGAGGAGCTGTTTTCTTGATGTGAACTTGAATTTGATTGTTTTTCCTCCATTTAGAGCAGTTTCTAGCTGTTCATTTTTCATTTGGATGATTGTCTGTTCTGGGAGAACCATTGATTGTATCTGAGAACTGGACTGAGTGATTGTGATGTCATGCATAGAAAATGATTTAATTTCTACAATTGAAGTCACTTTAGTCACCATTTTTTTGCGATGAGGACACCGCCATGTTGGAGCCAGATGACATAAGTAAGCAGTGATTGGTCCGAGTCCGGGTCAGCGAATTTATGGCAACCACTCTCACCAATCACGATTGAGCTTGTTGGAAGGCCACACCCCTAACAATTGAAAGCAGGCTACCTGAAATCTGTCAAATGTTTTGAACGTTGGATGTGGGGCCAGAAGGATCATTTTCTTCTGTTGACGCGTCTGGTCAGTTTATAACTTGAATAACAATAATATCATAAAGAATTATCAAAAAGACTTTAAAAAAAGGAATCAGATCCAGAATGGTTGTTCTGACCAATAGAATGACTGACTAACAGCTGTTTATTTCTTTATTTTCTTTCTTTCTTTTAAGTCTGTGGGATTTTGGCTTCTTGGAGCCGGGAGGTACTTCCTGTTTGGAACGCCAGGGGGGGAGGAGTCATTCAGTCCAGTTCTCATATACAGTAACAGTGAGACCTTGGTGTTGCACTGGAATGAACATGACAGAACAAATGTTTTTCCTTTTCTTGGATATTGTTCAAGCAGGGGTCAGGGGTCAACCTGAAGGTCTGGAAGATTCTCACAAGTTCCAGCAAATGGATGAACCGATATCTATCACCGTCTTAACGTGACTCGCAGAAACAGACATTTGTGGAGTTGAGGATTTTATGAAATGACCGGTTGTCCATATTTATCCTCTCATTTTCATAAGCGCACATGCTGGAAGGACATGCACGGAGAGCCACTGAACAAGCCTCTGCATGCGGGGGCGATCATGTGAAGGCTCTCACCTTGCAGTCATCACAGTGTTCGGACTCGTCTCCTTCCTCGCAGGGACATTTGTCACAGCTGTCGCAGTGCTGGAAGAAACCACAAGAGATTTGGAGAAAACCTGGAAAACCGCTGTTTCTGGCAAAAAAAAGAGCTTTTGGAAGATTTACCTCACAGAATTCACAATAAGAGCACAGAGAGCCTTTGTGGTAGGCACCGTCCTCCTTCTCTTCATCAGCATCATCTGCATCAAATACATTAGACAAAAAGGTCAACCTGTAAGCAACTTCAATTATCGTTTTCACTCGTAAAAACAAAACAAGGATTTCGGAATTCTGATCTTAACCCTTGTGCTATCCTAGGCACTTTAACATTGGGAGTTGGGTCATGTAGACCCACTAGACAGTGCTCTGAACCTTTTTTCTTCTATGATTTGTGATCTTCACTGGTGTCCATGGATTACATAAAATCTTTCCACCTTTATCCACCTTTGTCATGGTAGGGAGAACACCTCAATGGAAGGGGGGGGGGGTCATCTAAGATAGCACAAGGGTTAAACGTTGGTGTCAAATCTTCTGTTTTTCTGTGCATCAAACTAATCTTAAAACTTAAACTCTTCCAGGATTTGTGTTCTACTCACAGTAGTCTATCTTCAGTGTTTGACTTTATTTATTTGTTTTCATATTAAATGATGTGGATCTTCTATAATAATAGTGAAAGGGACCATTTTCATCCGTGTTAACAAAAACTATTTCGGTATGATGAGTCATTCAAAGTGATAACATAAATGTTACTGCTCAATTCTATAAACTATTACACAAAAAATGTCATTGGAGACCATTTCAGAACAATTTTAGCTCACGATTGAAATTTGGCACCAGGTTGCCAAACCAGCTAAAAGCTTTGAAAGAAAGAATTTACGTGAGTCCTCTGGGTTTGCATTAACAGAGAGAAGCAGATACTCACCCAGTCAGGACTGCAGCTCTGGGCCTCAGACAGGTAACATCAAACACGTGCACTTAAGCAGTTTGTGATCATTTGATTCTTTAATGAATGTGATGTTGAAGATACATGGACAGTTCAATTTTGCACACAATGGTTCACACATCACAGTTTGAGCAAAACACAGGAAAAGCCGACAACCTTTTCATCTCTTGACAAGCTGATTAACGAAGAGATGTTTCTCTCTTTTCCCAAACACTCTTTCCCTGAAGCTTTGAAAATCATCAGCAAATCCTCTGAGGTAACATCTTCTGACATCTGAGGTGCTTTACATGTGATTGGCTTAGCTTTACAAAAGATCAAAATGTCTATTTTCAGCTAAATCAGCTTTCAACAAACAGGGACTAACAATGGGCAAAAGCCTATTGGCCGCAGCAAAAGTATGTCTAGTGTTTAAGAACGTCTGCACTTAGCGGTTCAAGAAGTGAGGTATGAAAGAACAGGCTTCATAGAAACATGATAGATTCTGTTTTCAGTACATCACACGCCTCCTCAGTCAGTGGCATCAATGCTCCACAGAGAAAGAAAGAGATCAAGAGATATGGAGAAAGAGAGAAACGTTGAATCTGGTGGTACTAAAAGCTTTGAAATGGATAAATGTAGGTGGTGGCCCTCCTGCACCTCCCCTCAAGCTTCATTTGTCCCCTGTCTGTTCCCGTAGCACCCCCACCGCCCTGGTTACTCTCAATATCAACTGTCTCTCTTTCTTTCTCTGCGGGTTCACATGAAGACACAAGTACATGTCAGTCTGATCCAAAACAAATGAGACAGGAGGAACCATATTTATCAAATGAAACACAAATCAAAAGAAATCAGGCTATTGACCCGGGCGACTGATTCCCAAGTCAGGCTTGGCTTGAGTGAAATTGCATTTTGGTTCTTTCTCTCTCTCAAATCAATGCTTCTGCAGTCCTTGAGTTCAAATCTAGTGCACTGTACGAAGGACTTCGGACAGTTGGACTTCAGACGGGCCAGTTCAATTTCCCCAGAGAGCTCATAACTCTAGTTAGGCAGGGAAAAGAACAGAGTGTCAGAGACAGCAAGGGAAATGAACAGCTGGAAAGGGGTGGAGGAGGGACTCAAGTTACCAATGGGCTCTTTAACACAAGACACTGACAGAGATGGTGAGGTTGTACCACTGTTGGTGAAAGGGAAGGGGCCAATAGTTTGGATTAGCCCCTCCCATTTACCAAAATTTAATAGGTGTTTGTTCTGATTTTAAATCTGAACACCAAAACCTCCAACATCAGCCAACACTGACACTGAACGCACAGAATGCTGTTGGATTGAAGTAAAACACGGCACTTTGGACAACCAGTCAAAAGGGGTTCAGTGGTCAGCAACAGCTGATACTTGGACTTTCATCTGGTTCCACTATGCTACAGGTCCTAACATCAGCAGATAGATAGACCTATGTAACATAAGCCTCTCTCAGCCAGCTTTCAGCCATCGGCGTTTCCTATCCTCTCTGGGACCTGGAACAACGTTGGCTGAGAACTGGCTGAGAACCTGCAGTGGACCAGCAGAACCATTTCTCCTGACACAGAGCCAGACAGACAACAGCTGCATTCAATTCCACTCACCTCCATGATCATCGTCGTCATCATCATCGTCATCATCATCATCATCGTCATCGTCGTCATCGTCGTCATCATCATCGTCATCATCATCGTCGTCATCGTCATCATCATCGTCGTCGTCGTCGTCATCATCGTCGTCGTCGTCATCATCATCATCATCATCATCATCGTCGTCATCATCATCGTCATCATCATCGTCGTCATCATCATCGTCGTCGTCATCATCATCATCATCATCATCATCATCGTCGTCATCATCATCGTCATCATCGTCGTCGTCGTCATCATCATCATCGTCGTCATCGTCATCATCGTCATCGTCGTCATCGTCGTCATCGTCATCATCATCATCATCATCTTCGTCATCATCATCATCATCATCGTCGTCATCATCGTCATCATCATCATCGTCATCATCGTCGTCGTCAGCCATCAGACCCTGCTCGTAACGGAATGGCAGATCCTGCGCCTTGGCGGTGGGGGCCAGCGGGGTGTGGAAGGAGCAGAGCAGTGCCAGCAGCAGTGCAAGAATGAAACTTCTCAACGATGCCATGTTCACAGTCAGAATAGAGCCGCTCAAAGAGGAAATGACCTGGATTCACTGCAGGAGTCCAGCACTGCAGCCGTTGGCGACACACACACACACCTGAAGAAAGCCACACGGAAGTGCAAGCGCCCCCTAATACCACTGCTGAATCAGCATCCGATAGGCAAGGTCCCGGGCTCCAAAGGTAGTCCGGACTGAAACCTCCAAGTTCTAGAAAAACTATATCCTCACACTGGCAGATGTCCTTGCCTTGAATCTGGGGCCTGGTTAAAGCAGGAGCTTGTGATAGTCCAGAACTGCCCTTGTACAGTCAGTTTAGTCAGTGGCAATAAGCTGAGAAGAGGCAGTTGTCACTAACTGGTCAATGCTAAAGGCACAGACTCAACTAATGTAAGAGGGACAGAAAAAGAGTGACACCAACCTATGGGGTAAGTCGAGAAGGAGGGGGGCAGCAGGGCTGACTGACAGGGGCAAATGCTGGTGGGCAGGCCAGTCCTACCCATAAGTTAAGTTACCAGGAGAAGAAGAGCATAGTTGAGGGGTGGGAAGGAGGTGGTGGAACTTGTTCTCTCATCCTCTTCAGACATTTACTTCAGAAAGTCACACTTCAGGAAAAAGAAATGTGAACACCACCAGGCTCATCATTTGTTTCTCTGGCTGAACATGGAGGAGTTGAGTTAGAAATAGTTTGCTCTGTCTTGTTCTTGACAAGATCAGAACACAGTTCCTCAACATTTGCCATTGATATTAATGAGTTTAGATGGCGGGCTACCTGTTTGGTTTTCCAGGAATCCCCCTATTTCAAGGGATTGATGGTGGAAATCAGTAGTCATGCAGTTTTGAAAGGTGACTGTGGTCTTACGTGTTTGTTACTATTACCATTTTTCACTTTAAGTGTCAAACTGGCCCTACCGTACCCAACGTTGTTTGTAAAGGATTGTTCCCCTTCAGTAGGCCTCCTGACCACATTGGTTGGCTGATGGGCCTCAAAGTCCTGGCAATCCTGCAGCTGAAAGGGTTCAAAGATTGGATGGGCGGTTGCTGTAAATCCATTTAATGACCTGTGATCTGATTGCATTCCACAGGACGAGCAATGTTAGCTCACAAACGTCTGTACCGTGACTCAATGTGTAACATAGTCATATGGGGAAGTGCGATGAAGGTTTCTGCCATACAGGCAACAATGGAGCATTTTCTGAACTTGCTTTTACGAAACAAGTCCTATAAACCCAGTTCCCCAATTATGCTGATGTGGCCAAAACCACAGTGATCTGTCTGCAGAATGTCTAACTTTCTTTCCCTCCCCCTCCATGCTGTGCCTGAAATAGATGGATTTGGGAGGAGTTGAAACCACCCTATTTAAAGCAGCACACTGTCAGAGTCAGTGTAATGTGAGCCTCACTGGCTCTGCTGCTGGACCAGCTCTGCACCCCCACCCTCCTTCACACCTCTGATGCTAGGAACATCTGAAAGTCCTCCAGAGTCAGTCTGTTATTCAATTGATCACAGCTATTGAGTAGTTTATCTGCACAGTGTTGTGGTACTTTAAACTCACCATGCGGACGTTGCTTTTACAAAACACAAAAGAAAGCATGATTTATTCCATTTAAAATGTCGTGTTTCCACAAAGGTTAATGTTTTGTACTGAAGCCAATTTCCTTGTTGGGTGTCAGGATTTAATTTAGACACATCAAGTGAAAAACATATTTGCCAAAAAGACAAACTGATTGAACACAAAGACTAGAATTTAGTCTCAGTCAGAGGAGAAGACACTCAAGGCTTTTGTTGGATGTTCCTATGACAACACAAGTTGTTTTGGTTTATGATGTCACATTTTTCTACTGATAATTGTCTACAAGCACACTTTTATTTAAACTGTTCAAATCTAAACAAAGATACCCAAACCTCATTTTCCATGGAGACTTCAGGTCTTCCAAGGGGACCCCTAGCTCCCAGGTAAGTTGAGAGCCACGGCCCTTGGTTTGTGAAGACCAGAAGTAGTCTTACTGGTCTTACTGTCATGACGTCGTAGATGTAGCAGACCCAGATGCTGAAACCCAGAAGTAACTCACAACAAGGATGAACTTAAAAAAGGTTTATTTTGCCAACGGTAAATAAAGTTTCTGAGGGAACGTGGAAGTTATTTCCTCCGTGGGATGATCTTGATGTCCCTTAGAGCTGATGAAGGTGAGGGGGGCGACGCGAGGACGCGTCGGACCGTGGAGCCAGAGGGAGCGAGGCTTGGGCGCTGAGGACAGCAGGACCAGCTTGAGGCGAGGCGTGGACGCCGAGGACGGCGGGACCAACTTGAGGCGAGGCGTGGACGCCGAGGACGGCGGGACCAGCTTGGAGCGAAACGTGAGTGCCCAGGATGGCAGAACCAGCGTGACCAGTGGAAGGAACCTGAAGGTGAATACAAGACGTGGTGAGTAGCAGGAACTAGGTAAACTTAGCTGAGACTAAAAGGCCAGGCATAAGCACCGGTGTGAGTATAACGAACTGGTGTTGAATTCTGGTGAGACGCTCCCTTATGAAGACCGGCAGGGTGATGAGAAGATGCAGGTCAGCTGGTTCCAATCAGAAGAGCAGGAGAGCTGTGGGAGGGGGAGGTGAACTGACAGGAACCGTGACAGTTACCCCCCCCCCCCCCCCCCTCAATGACCGCCTCCAGGCGGTCCAGGACGGTGATCTAGGTGAGCCCTGAAAAAGTCATCTAGGAGGGAACGGTCCAGAATCATGGAGCGCGAGATCCCAGAGCGCTCCTCTGGACCGTAACCCTCCCAGTCCACCCGGTACTGGTGACCGCGGCCCCAGCGGCGAATGTCCAGAACCCGACTGACCGTAAAGCCGGGCGGGTGGTGGGGAAGCGGACGGCAGGCACAAGGGGCTTTCCTGAAAGGGTTTGATTTGGGAAACGTGGAAAGAGGGATGGATCTTCAATGCAGCTGCGAGCCGTGGCTTAACACAGGTTGGGTTGATGATTTTGTCAATGATGTACGGGCCAATGTAACGGGGTGCTAGCTTACGGGAGGTGACCTGGAGGGGAACATTCTTGGAGGACAACCAAAACTTTTGCCCAGATTGGTAATCCGGCCCCGCTCTCCTGCGACGGTTAGCCATCCGGCAGTTGCCTTCCCGGGTGCGAAGGAGAGCGGCTTTGGTCTGGCGCCAAATGCGTTGGATGCGTTGGAGGTGATGTTGAACCGAGGGGACAGTCAGATCTATTTCGTGAGAGGGGAACAGAGGAGGTGAATAGCCGAGCGAAGCCTCAAAAGGTGAAATACCGGTTGCAGAAGAGGGATGGTTATTATGGGTGTACTCGATCCAGACCAGGAATTTAGACCAACTTGGGGGATTATGAGCGGCCAGGCATCGGAGGGCGTCTTCCAGCTCCTGGTTGGCACGTTCAGCTTGGCCGTTTGACTGGGGGTGATAACCTGAGGTGAGACTGACGTTTGCACCCAGGGCGGAGCAAAAGGACCTCCAGACCTGGGATACAAATTGGGGACCCCTGTCGGACACGATGTCTTTAGGTATCCCATGATGTCTGAAGACTTGGTGGACCAGGACGTCAGCCATTTCAGCGGCCGTGGGGAGCTTGGACAGGGGGATGAACTGAGTTGCCTTAGAGAAACGGTCAACAATGTCAGTATGACTGTGTTACCTTCGGATGGGGGTAACCCAGTAACAAAGTCCATGGAAACGTGGGACCAGGGGCGTTCAGCGATGGGTAGAGGATGGAGGAGTCCGGCTGGAGGTGAATTGGAGGACTTGGACCTAGCACAGATAGATTGGTTGGTTATGTGGTGGTTAACCCAATCGAACTGGGGATTGTGACTGTGGAGCCAAGGAAAATCTAGGATGGCAGGAGACTGAAGAGTTTGAGTGATGTAAAATTGAATAATTTCGTGGTGGTTACCGGAGGTGATCAGTTGAATAGGCTTGGTGCGATGAGTGATACGGGTGAGTAATTGACCACCCAGGCCAGCCGCTTTGACAGGGTGGTCCAACGGTTCTGTGGGGAGACTGAGCTTTGCAACCAAAAAACTGTCAATGAAACTCTGTTCGGCTCCTGAGTCAATAAGGGCCTGACATGAATGAGTAGTAGACTGGTGACGTAGTTTGACAGGAACATGAAGGAAACTTTTTTCCTGGATAGTAGTAGGAGGACCCTCCCGCGGCCTGTCTTCTAGCGGGGGGCTCTGGATAACCCATTAAGCCTAAGAGAGCAAACAATATATTCTCTTCAACCACCCTTACCAGTGAAATGCCATGGACTAAAACTCTCCATTCAAACACTTTCCATTCAACTGCTAACCGCCCAGTGCAGGCAGTTTGAGGAAACCAGTAGAACAGCGTGCCACCATGAACAGCAATGAATGCCTGTGGTTCTCCATCGGGATATCCTCAGGTCCCTTGTTTTGCCTTGGAATTCTGTCCCAAAAATCTATGAACAGAACCAATAAGCTTCCCTGGGAATTGTGTCCTCATTTTCTTGAAAAAGGACCGCCAGTCTTGATCTAGCTTACTTTTTTTGACTGCTACTCAATCGAAAAAAGAATAAACTGCATCCAGCAACCTGGGGTTGTCTCAGGGTGGACATCTTGATGCCTAGCGAGTGAGAAGCTCTTGACCACCCAGAGGACTTCAGTTGACCAGCCCATTCTTAGGTCCCCTAACCCCTACTTCATCAACACGCCAGCGGAATTGAGTAGATTCTGTAGACGTATATCTTTGCAAACGAGCTCACCAATAGGAGATTACAGCACTGCCACTCTCTTCACCCAAATGGCCAAGAAACAGTTGTACCTCTCAATGACCTCCTCAGTAGAGTTGAATAATTCACCGCCAGCATTGTTGGTAGAGGATTTCAATTCAATTTTTCAATTTTATTTGTATAGCCCAAAATCACAACAACAGTCGTCTCGATGGGCTTCGAAGTAAACATGAACTCAAAAGGATCATGAATACAAAGAGTTCAATAGGAAAATACTAAAATGAACTAACAAACTGACTAAGCTATACTGGCATCCCTGCCCTTAGACCCCCCTTCGCGGTAAGGAAAAACTCCTAAAAAACTGGATTCCGGAAAAAACGAAGAAACATCAGGGGTGCCCACATGAAGGAGGGATCCTTCCCCAGGACGGACAGGGGATTTACCAGAACTCTTAGAGAAGAATTAACTTATCTAAATCTACAACTACATATATAAAGTCCAGCAGACGAGCTTCATCCAGCCGTGGTTGGAGGGACAGTCAGGGGCGCGAGTCGAGCCTGAGACAGGAACCATAGCCAGGTGTAGGAGCAGGAGCAGAGACGAGGTACTCGGTCAGGAACAGAACAGTTGACCCTCGATTGAGGGAACTAAATGATTTCCCTGTATTTCTTTGAGACTGAATGATTGTCAATTTCCATGACATTTCCTAAACTTGTTCTGGACCTGGGTTCAGCCTCCACAACTACCGATGCTGTGGCTCAGTTGGACCACTGGGACCCTCAAGAGTGCTGAAAGCCACCCAGCCTTGATAAAACTCCTTCAATTCCATTGAATTTATTACTTTTGGTGACTGATTAGTTTGTGGTTTGTTACTCTGGTGGAGGATGTGGAGTACTTGGTCCACTCAAAGCCCCCAGCTTCTTTCAATATAAAGTTCTTCTGAATGTTGGAGTTGAATAACCTTTTGACAGCAGGCTCAGACAGACAATGCATTGGGTCAAGCTCCCTTCACCAATGAATCCATCTCACTACTATGAGTTGACAGCCCTGGCACTCTCTTCACCTGATTGTCCAAGAAACAGATGAAGACCAGAGGACACACCTGCAAAGTAGATCATTGACCGATTGCCACAGGTGTCCTGGTGCCATGTGCTCTGATGGACATTCTTGTGTTGAATGAGAAGTTTATTACATACATACTGTAGTTGGCACAGAAATCCAGTACAGTAAACCCTTGTTTTTCGCGGGGATTACGTTCCAAAAAGAACCCGTGATAGGCAAAATCCGTGAAGTAGAGACCTCTATTTTTTTTACAATTATTATACAATTAAATACTCTATTATACGTTGAAAAGAAAGAACAAACCATTTTACAGGCTCAAGCATTTGTTTCACAAATAAAAGTACTTTAGAAACGTTTTTTCAAAAAAATTACTTCTGTAATGTACTGTCAAATAATAATTTTAACCATCGATGTGAACAGAAGGCTTCCAATTGCGGAGATTAGCCCCGCCCACCGCGACCCGAGTAATTGGATTAAACGGGAGAAGATTTAAAATGATTATGAAAAAAATACAAAGTACAGTCGGACAAATAGTGACTCAGGTGTATTTCACTGCTCTTCAGATTGAACTGCTGCATCCTGACTCCGCTCTGCAGTGTTTTCTTCTTTTGAAGCCCGCGGTGCAGCTGTGTTTGTTCAGGAGAAGAACATAGTGATAGGCAGTTGTTGTCGCTCTTTTTTCTGCTTTGCAAAAAGATCCTTCTACACCGACATGCCACCATCAAGAGATTTTGCACGAACGTAATGTAAATTTGGCAAGCTGATTTACGTACGTGTACATATTAAACTGCAACGTTATTGACGCACAGGTAGAAAAGAAGCAGAGTGACTTTTTAGCCAATCAGAATGCAGAACACAATGAACGATGCAAATCCGTGAAGTAGCGAAACCGTGAAAACTAAACCGCGTTATAGCTAGGGATCACTGTATAGTACAACTTGGGTTCAGATCACGAAAACCTGTTCATCCTGTTCACAATCTTTCAGATTGTTTGTTTATTAGTTTATTTGACACAGACGATGTGAAAACACATTAAAGATGCTTTATACCAGATTATAGCTGAAGCAAGTTTCCGCCTGTGGTCCCTGACCAAGTGAAAATATAATACAATGTAAACAGTCCTTCAAATACCCATTTGCATATTAAACATTTCCACTAACTACTGATTACATACTAAAATGATACAATCAAATTTAACTCAAATCACATCACTACTTAAAGATCAATGATAAGTGGCCATTTAAATACACAATCACACATGAAACAGAACAATGACTGCTGGTTACACAATGAAAAATGAAATAAAATTATGCAAATACATTTCTATTATTGCTATTTACAATACATAATACTGACACTGCTGCTTCTCCAGTATAATTTTTTTAAGATTACACAAGAAAAAGAAAAGCCAGAAGAAGAAGAAAGGCGGAGCTAGACTAGAACAGCTAGACTAGAAGTCTTGGCTGTTTGTTCAGAACAGAGTTGGATGTATTTTTTAATGGGGGAGGTGCTATATTTGTAGTATTGGACAATTCGTGGGATTTCAACGACTTCTTATCCAGTACTTTAACTACTTAATTACACTGTGATTTTAATGGTCTTACTGTTGTCTCACGTGCTTGAGACCAGCATGATGTACAGTACATTAATTAATGTGACAAAGAATCATTGCATCAAGACACACTTTTGTTTTGAATGTGTCTAAGAAGTGACAAACAGACACCTCTTAAAATGATTTTTAAAACAAGAATTTGAATCCAGAACAACTCCCAAACATTTAAATTTCTCTAGCGTTTTAATTTGACGTTTTTATATATATATAAATAATATAAGTATACTTAAGTAACCCTTGTGTTATCCTAGACCCACTAGACAGTGCTCTGAACCTTTTTTCTTCAATGATTTGTGATCTTCACTGGTGTCCATGGATTACATGAAATCTTCCCACCTTTATCCACCTTTGTCTTGGTAGTGAGAACACGTCAATGGAAGGGTGGGGTCATATGAGATAGCACAAGGGGTATACTCTTATATAAATAATTTAGTATATATATTATTTTATACACATTATTATTATATATTGTATATTATTTAATATATATATGTATATACATATTACGCGGTTTATGCATCTTTTAGTTTATACAAAATGATCACGTAAATCTTACAAAATCGTGCATGATTTTTGTGAGATGCATACACAAGTTATCGATGTAAAACTTTGATATTACGTATACGGCGCTCATTTCATGTTCATATAACGCAATAAACGCACAAATCACTAATAAATTGCATATAAACATTGCAATTATCACGCACGGTTCATGTTCTACAATGGTTTACGTGTTCTTTGCGTGGCTCATTAGGGAAACTTTCACCTAAAGACACCATCACAACTTTTCTCTCTTTTTTCATTTATATTCATTTATGACAAGCTGTCATCCATGCAATATGCACAAAATGTACTTGGTAGCTGTGAGACACAACCTTAAATTTCTGTCACCCACAACCTGTTTGCCATTAGGAGATTTTGGATCCCTCAGAGCCCTTTATATTGATGCATCAGCGGCTCGTTGAGGAACTGTGAGACGTGTTGAGCTAAAGAACGTCAGACCTGGACTCCCCTTTGCAGCCGGTGGAAAAGGGTTTGGGAAATTTATCTAAAATTTCAGATTTCCACTTTACACGCAGATAATGTAAATAAAACTAAAAAAGAAATATAAAAAAAAAAGACCTTAATTAAAAGTCCAATTTTTTGTTCAGTTAAAAACATGTTTATCATTAGGAAAGTTTTGCAAGAGGAGAAAAATCTGTTTTTACTGAGACGTTCTGATGAGTAAAAACATAAAAAAACATTGGCATTTAATATTTGTTGGGTAACAATATCCATTGATTGTCACAATACTTGACTTTTTGCAGGGTGTGCGTTGAATGTAAGGCTGTCAGGTTGGGAGGGAAGCTACAGAGGAGATGGGCGTCCCATGTCCAGCCTACGTCTTCAGTTTGACACAGAACCGTAAAGTTAATTTTATGTGGTGTGTTCAAAGAAAACTCTCTTCCTAGACAGCACTGCCAACACACCTGAGTGACTCAGTCAGCACAGATAGACTCCCCAGTCAAACTCACAGCATCAATCAACATTCAGTGGTTTTCATAGCACCAGATTTGTAGAATAGAGCTGAATAGACTTCTCCCCATGAGGGAGATTCTTATTAACATTAAGAAAGAAAAGTGTTTTGGACGCGCTCAGATGTGTCTGCAGAAGAGCACAGATCTGAGATGCAGTGCAGCTTCAGAGGGTGATATAAGGAGCAGTGCAAAACAGCTGAGTTGGACCAAGCAAAGGACAGAATGAGGGAGGAGATCAGGTCAAGATGAAGACTGCAAAGTGGCTGAAAGTGGAGATGAGCTCAGACGTGCCAAACACATTTCTTTCTCTTAGTTTGGACCGTGAGCTGCTTGCATTGACCTGGGGGACCCTTTTAGAAAACGGCCCCTTCTGCCATTTACAGAAGAAAATGGTCCGTTTCCGTCCGTTGGGCACGGCAGACGTTGCTGTTTTACAGAGACATTGGGAAAGAATCAACTGTCCTAATGATTAAAAATGATTGTGTTGGTGAAAACCTAACTGGGGAAAGGTGTGGGGGGGCAAAGAGATGACAGCAAGGGCTCTTGGGTGACCCATTCATCAAGCCCTTCTGAAATTCCTCAGCAGGGTTCTTTTTCCTCTTGGAGTTGAAAGCTGTGCCAAATTCATCCCCAGCTCTTCCCATGTAAGGGCCGTCTAAAGGGGGAAATCACTTTCCAGGATACAGTTACCCAAGTGGGTGGTGCTGCTGTCTGCTCCTGTGTGCACGTGTTTGCCCCTCACAATCCTCATTCCAATGAAAACGGGTTATTTTAAAATATGGTACTTCAGTCATGAAGCTGCTTTCTTTAACAAGTGAACATTACAGATTTAAAAACATCTACAAATGAAATGTTTTTAACAAGCTCAAAGAAAAAACAAAGTTTTTCTGTTGGTCCTTTTGGTTTCTAACTAAAAGTGACTTTGTGAGGAACCAATAACATCAGGAATATTGACATGACTAAAATGAAACCACACAGTCATGCTTGAATGTGTGTTTGGCAGGAAAGAACCTCGGACTTTTTTACATTTCTGTCATGATAGAATATATTGAAAATGTCTCGTTCCAAAGTTTGAAGGCAGTTAAAACAAGTGAAAACCCACAATCAGATTGGCTTTAACCCGTGTGCTATCTTAGATGACCCCCCCCCCCTTCCATTGACGTGTTCCCCCTACCATGACAAAGGTGGATAAAGGTGGATAAAGATTTCATGTAATCCATGGACACCAGTGAAGATCACAAATGATTGAAGAAAAAAGGTTCAGAGCACTGTCTAGTGGGTCTAGATGACCCAACTCCCAATATTAAAGTGCCTAGGATAGTACAAGGGTTAAAAGGCCATCCACTAATTTCTGCAAATGACTGCCTATTTTCTTTCTGTTTTTGTTAAATAAATGAACAGTGTTGGTGTTCATTCTTCGTTCTTCATTCTCATTCTCAGTTGGTGTTTTCTTGCTCTTACATTCTTAAGGAGACTTTAGAATTTGACAGGAAAACTGAGCAGCTCATTAAATGCATCAGCTGATTCTGTCATTATCTTCTCCAAAAGCAGATTCCTGAACCGTTTCATTAAAGTTTTCCGTTTTTTATGAACACGACTGTGAAATCCTTCACGGAACAGCAGGACACACGTGTGACATGTTCCTTCCTGGATTGAGATTTTTCTTTCAGTTGTTTGAGAAAATGTGCGGCTTTAGACGCGTTTGTCTGCTTTTTGACATCTGGTGACGTCGTCGGCCTGGTGACAGTGCTGCCGTGTGCTTCTCCCCTCTGTGCTTTGTCAAATGGGCGCAAACCTGTAAAGTCAGCTCTGCTGCTGGTTATAGCTGCTGGTCTGCATACTGACTTGGTGACCCTCACCCCCATATGTGCTGGGGGCAGTATATGAATACTGCATATGGTGCTCGAGGTCTGAAGACTCCTGACACAGAAAAATGAGCCTGTTGCTGTTCGTCTTGCAGAATGTGATCTGCGCTGCGCTAACGTCTGCTAGAAAGTCTTACTCTTCAGTATTTTGCCTTTATTTTTAACGATGGCGTCTCATGGCATGTAGAAAACCGTGTTGGGGATTTTTGACTCTTTTATCTGAAATGTCACTGTATTTTTTTAAACTCTTTAACTTTACACTTGATTTCAAAAATCAAACTTCTTAAACTCTGCAGCTGAAAACTGAAAAACCTTTAAGTGTTTTCAGAACTTTGTTTCCAGCTTACTGTCAAGCTAAACGTGTCCGCTTACAATCTTTGCATTCTGACGTTCACCTAAAGCGCTAAAATGATGGCGGTCCAGATTTGCCGACGCTCTTCAAACCTCATTTTGGGCTAAAGTGCAGCCGGTGGTACCAGACAGACCTTTTCCATTTTTCTCTCACTTATTGCAGATAAAGAATCACAAACCAGAGCTAATCCCTGCTCTTTCCATCGTTTCTGTACATGTTTTCATAAGACTGGATCGTCTGCACAGAGGTGGAACTTGCTTCTTTATGGTCCCTCAGACCAGAGATCAGCTGCTCATTCAGTTCTTCTGCAGCGTTTAGAGTCCTCACACCTCCAACCTAACATTAGCGATGCAACAAAAACATCAGTTCTATCCTGCCGTCCGGTTCTGATCCAGATTCCAGTTCAGACCAGGAAAACACAGACGTTCATGGATCTGTTTGTCTGTAGATGGATGACCAGAATGTGGGTTTAGTCTTGTCCTGTTTGGCTTTAATGTCTTACTATGATCTACAAAGTTTTGTGCAACCTTTAACCAAGTAGAAACACAAAACATTGATGTCCAAATGCACCAAAAGGCAATTTGAGACGTAGAGTCAGCAAAGCTTCAGCAGCTGAACCGTTCTGGTCTGAAGATACTTTCATAGTTCATCCACACCAGCCTCATCTTCATCCACTCTCAGGTCTTCAGGTCACGTCTCAGTTAGCAAAGAGCACATGTTTTCTGCTCGTTTTCTCTTTTCAGGCATGGTTACCCTCCCACAGAAGCAGGGGGGCATCAGGCTGGAGGCCTTTGTCAAAACGCTGAAGGCTCTCTCCTCCTTTCCCTCAGTCTGGAAGTCAATCAAACCACTCCACATTGTCTACATCCGTTTTATTATGAAAATCGACACATTCAGAACTTTCAGCTTCCACTGTTGGAGTAGAAAAGGCAACAAGAGTCCTGCCTGTATTTTATATTCAGCTTTAACTTACAGCTGAATCAGCAGCATTAAACGATTAACTTTGTCTGCGTCGGAGCAACTAAAGAGCTTTTCAGCAGCCCTGAGGAACGTTTGGGAGGATTTCAGCCTGAGAGTTTGAAATCATGGAACCCTTCAGGAGTCCTGTCCTCGCTGTCTGCAGAAGGGGAAAGAGCCGGGGGACATCTGCAGTCCAGGAGGAAGGGGAAGTTCTTGTGAGTGTGGTCCTGGCTGTGGGGGTGCAGTGCGTCATCTCTTTGAAAGCAAAGTATGATCTGCAACACAAAAAAACAACGATGAACCTCCAAAGCTGGACCTTTTCCCAGAACAGGAAATCACATACATGTTCCTTTCACTGTCCCACCTGACGGTCAACTACTTCCTGTTTACTATCCCACCTGACGTCAACTACTTCCTGTTTACTATCCCACCTGACGTCAACTACTTCCTGTTTACTATCCCACCTAACAGTCAACTACTTCCTGTTTACTATCCCACCTCACGGTCAACTACTTCCTGTTTACTGTCCCACCTAACAGTCAACTACTTCCTGTTTACTATCCCACCTGACGTCAACTACTTCCTGTTTACTATCCCACCTCACGGTCAACTACTTCCTGTTTACTATCCCACCTCACGGTCAACTACTTCCTGTTTACTATCCCACCTGACGTCAACTACTTCCTGTTTACTGTCCCACCTGACGGTCAACTACTTCCTGTTTCAGGAAGAACTTCAAACATTCCAGATGATTATCAATCATGTCATTTTAATAATGATTTATTGAATAATGCAATATACACAACATATTCTTAAAAAATAAATGTAACTACTCCTTAATGTTAAATAACTTATTATTTATTATAACTTTTTAAAGTGACAATTCCAGTTGCATAGAAAACATATGTTTGCTTGTTACTTTAGCATAAATCCTTTTACATTTGATTCTCTCAGGTTAGGTTATATGGACAATGTTTAAGTCCTAATGTATAGTTGGCTGATCTGATAATTAAAGTCAGATTCCCCTGAGATATGAATAAATACAAACCAAATTTTATCCTAAGAAATTATAAACTTTTATGCTCTCGGGGGCCACATAAAATGACATGGAGGGCCAAATTTAGCCTGCGGGCCTCGAGTTTGACACATGATGTAATGGTTTGTCTGCTACATAATTAATATGAACTTCATCTTCGTATTTTGATTTATTGATACTTATAGATTTTTTTTAACCTGTGTTTGTAACGTATAAATACTGGATCAGAAATTAAGAACCAGATAATGATAATTTAGGTATAAATCAATAAAAAGTGAAGTAAAGTCAATCAGAGGTGGGATTATACATTGATCACTTTTATAGTGATAAATTAAAGTCTTTTTGACAAACTGAATATTTAATAGTCTCATATTCAGTATGCATAGTGGAGGCATTCATTTTTCCAGTCATTTTCATGACTATTTAATGATGTTATATCTGTGTATAGACGTATTTCTGCTGTTTGTTTCATTCAGTCTTATTCTAAAGCCAACATGTGAAGCGGTTGTCGGTTGTGCGTCTGCAGCAGTTTACCTTTGAGCAGAGGAGCCGGTCGACCGGCGCTGATCATGTTACTCTGAGACAGAGCCTCCATCATCCAGGAGAGGGAGCTGCAGCAGTACTCCAGCTGCAACACATGCACGCACACGTGCACAGATGAGTGCTGACCAGGCGAACCAGCAGCTGCACACACACATGCGCACACACACACACACACACACAAGCGCACACACACTCCTGAAGGACTATTTAGATTCACTAATGAACCTGGGAAGCCTTTTCCCTGATCGGTGGGAGGAGACAAACCCACGCCTGCATGAGCAGAACATGCAAACTCCACACAGACAGAACCCAGCCAGGAATTGAACCTGGGCCTTCTCAATATGTAAGGTCCTCATGGGGATTGACCCGTACGGTTGCTGTGGATTTTTGGGCAAACAGCGGACCCGGTTTGAGGACAGGGGCGTGTCTTACTCTGGGCAACACCACCGCCTGAGTGGACTCAGATCCCTCAGGTAGGAATCGGGGGCCCGGCAGCAGGCGCCGTGGATGGGTCAGATCTCTGCCTCGGTTCAGATCCAGGACGCATGCGGGCCGGCCCGGCCCTCAATAAGTGCTCCTGTGGGCTGGAGTGGTCCTCCACCGGGGACCCGGCGAGCAGTGGGGCCGGCAGAAGTCCTGCTGCGCTCAGTGAAGTTAAACAGAGGGACGTATGTCTCAGAGGAGGTCCGACTGGACGTTCTGCACGTCAATCAAGTGACGTGTTACACAGTGACGATGATGATTCGCTGACAGATCCACCGTCACATCCTGGACGTACTGAGCACCCCTGATTGGATAAAGTTTTTCTCATTTGTGTGACGGAAACACAGACTGTATTCAGCTTTCCCTCTATACAGTCAACAACTCGGCTCGGGGGAATTGCACAAGCCGTTGACGGACCATTCCAACACTTGGATCTGTAAAAAGGTTTTTTTGCATCTGCTAACCTTTATTCATTTTTTTGTAGTTTTTACTCCAGGTTCATCCGTGTTGAACCCAAAAGACACAGGAAAATCATAGTTTTTTTTTACGCTTTCAAAGAAATGCCAACTAAGAAGGAAAAGGCTTTCACGGACAGCTTGGAAGAAGTCTGCTGCCATTGGCTACCCAAAACCTGTCAATCAAACGCCTCAGACGTTCGACCTCAGACCCACATGCTTTTACTGAGGCATCTGGTTGGTCAATTAATAACTTGAATAACATGCCATTAACAATAATATGTCTTAAAAACTTAGGACTAGCAAAACGATGTTAGGTATCAGAGCAAGAACGGTTCTTCTGATCAATAGAATGACTGAGAAAGAGCTGTCTATCTCAATAGAGCTCTATGGGCTTCTTGGAACCAGCAGGTACTTCCTGTTTGGGAACATGAGAAGGGAGGGGTGGAGCTCTCCATTGTTTTCACCGTCTACGGCTGCATCTTAAGGGGAGTGTAGGTGTGTCTCACAGTTCCTTTGAGGCTCGTGTTGCCACCTTAAGGAACTACATGAAAATGGACGTGGCATTGTCATGCGTGTGGTAAGAGTATCGTGAGGTTCTCGTAGCGCTGTCTGTTGCAAACGGGTGATAGTATGTTTTAAAACGTGGGGTTTTCATAAGGGGTGGGAGGTACCTGTGTCTCCAGCAGCTGTAGTCTCCGATCGTGGCCCCGCATCTCTGCTATTTGTTTCAAAACACTGTCCACCCTGCAAGAACAAACGCAGACACGGCTTTAGTTGACATTCGATTCCGTGTACCAACTGGAAAGTTCCTTTTGCCACTTTGACCAGTTCTGAAACAGCAAACAGCAAGAGGCTGGCTGTTGGAGCTCAGGGAGACACACTAAGAGTTAGACTCATAGACAGTTGTAGCTCAAGTGGAGTGTTTGCAGTCTTTGAACTGGTGTGGAAAAATGGAGGACAACTTGGAGAAACCTCCTCTGCAAATCAGAAATAACGGAATCAAACTGGTCCAAACTGGTTGGACTATTAAGGACACAGCTGGCAGACAGAGAAACAAGATCACTGATGCCAAATATTATTATCTGGCCTGGCCTGACCTGAGCGGAGTGTACTTTATTAGCGTTTCAAAATGATCCACTACAGAGAGGGAACATGTGGTTTGTACAGCATGTGAAGGCTTAAATATGCCGTCCCTGGGTTGCTCAGCCACTGTTGCCTTTGGTATTCCTACTCCCCCCTCCTGTTTCACTGCGACTACATGAAGCAGTGTAGTAGGGGTCTCTCTTTCATCTGTACCATGCAACGATGAGAACAGTCAGATTATGCATCTATGTAAATTGGGCTCATATGGTTGACCAGAAGACCCCATGTAGCAGCTCAATGACCACATTGGTGTTGTAGTTCTGTACACAAACATGGAGTTGTTAAAGGATCACTAGCTCATCTACGGCCATAAATTTGAGTTTTGAACACATGTTCAGGGTCAGGGATTCAGGGAGTAGAAATACGTTTTCTTTGGAGGGTGGCTGGGCTTTCCATTAGGGAGACCGTGTAAGGTTTAGCAATTTGGGAAGAACTATGTAGAACCCAGGTTTTCTCCACTCTACTCCAGAAAAGCCATTTAAAGTCCCACTCCGATCATCTGTTGTTCCATTTTCAAAGTGTTTCTAGTTGTCTTTATATAATGATGATGCCGTCTATAGCCAAAGCCAAAAAGCCTGGGTCTTTTCTAGGACATAGTTTCTGCACAGTGGCAGAAGATTCCAGCTCAGACGAGGAAAACAGAGATGTTCATGCAACTATTTATCTGCATGTGGATGCACCAGAGTGGAGCGGAGCAGGGATTTCGTCGCCCGATGACTGTCGTTTGTACGCAACCACAAGCTTTTTCTACAGCATTTGTTGTCTGCTCCTGATCCACAATAATTTGAGTACAGAAATACTCAGAAATCTTATTTTAATTCATCTGTCCTCCATCATGAGAAAAATGCCACAAGAACATGTTAACACCCAAAACAGAAGTCGGTCTTTAGAGTGAATTGGCTAGCTTACGAGCATGCCAGTAGGCGTTATCACCTGTAGAAGGCTCTGTGACAGACTAAAGACATGGGGCAAAGATGATCATTCTTAGCTTGTTTGGGAACGTCTATATATACATCAGAAAGAGCTGGAAGAGGTGGCTGAGCAACTAGAGGTCTGGCCTTTGCCACTGCTACCCCTGCTTCAGCCAGAGAAGAACTGAATTATGGGTGGACACAGTAGCCATTTTAGGTACAGACAGTTACCTGGGGCGCCACTTCAAAGGGGGCGCCAGCTCAGCGCTTTGCGAGAATCTGCACCTAATTTTAAGGGATGCACGTTTTCTAGGGCTACCTGGCATGACGACGTCAACCACCAAAACTTTAATTTTTCAGATGCCTAAATGTTGCAACTGACATTGTTTCTTTTCTAAGCTTTTATTTTTTTCTAAAACTTTATTTGTAACATTAGTGGTAACACTTATTATATCATGACTCATGTGTCTGCTGGGTTATACAGCATGCTGCTGCTGCCCTAAAACGCTAATGGGGCAAATCCCTTCAGATTAGTCAGCACTGTAATAATCATTTGTGGCAGCCTAAATGTTTTCAACAGACGGTTGAAACGGACGGCTTTTCTTGTTTCAGGAGAGCGGACTGAACGTACTTCGTGGATGTGCGTTTGAGCCGTGCGCTGTCGCTCTCCCTCTCAGACTTGCTCTGAGCCGTGAGCAGGGTTTCTTTCTGAGCCGCCTCCCACACGTTGAGCTGGCCAACCTTCTTGCCTCGCAGCTCCACGGCTGAGGACAGACACATGGGGACACACACTCAACAACCCAGCATTCTGCACTGCCACCATGTGGAGCCATGTAAACCAAGACGTTACATCAAAACTGAACCCAACATGAGTTTGAGTGAAATCTTTGCTCTGACTTTATAATACTCCCTAATAATGACTCATGTCACGTTGAAGCCCACATCATGATGGACCCACTGCTGTGCTCAACAGTTCAAACCAGTAGTTTGTATTTCACATCAAACACTTCAGTACTATTGTGTGTTATGGTTTTTTTTTTTACTCAGGATCAATGACTCTTGGCCAAACCAGGCTAAATTCCTGTGATCTTAGAAAGTTTAGGCCTAAACCCATCCAGCACTGAGGCAACAGCTAATCCGGACTAGAACAACAGACTTCCAAACTCTTCTTCTCACCAAAGTCCTGGCTCTTGACTGAAGGAATGCGCCGAATATATCTCTTGATAAAAAGGTTGATGTGTGAGATTATGATGAAGGGCGGAGGCAGGGAGGGCCTCGATTGGTACTCCACGATCAGGTTAAAACGCTGGAACTTCCAGTAGGTGTCGCTGTGCTCCTGCACTTTAGAGAAGGTGTGGCTGCAGACAGCAAAGCAAGCAGAGACACGGTTCCTGTGTGAACGGGCACAGAGGTGAGGGATTGTGAGCCAATGAGCCGTCACAGCGGTGTACCTGAACATGGCAATCAGCATGTTGACCAACACTATGTTGGTAAACAGCAGGTAGACGACGAGGAGAAGGACAACCAGCCAGTTTGCGTAGGTGTCTATGCAGGGTTCAGCTCCGGCCTCGATCGCTGCCGTGTCGTTTGTACAGCTCAAGAAGTCCAGTTTATCAGCTGGAACGAAGGAGGAGAAGTAAGTAACAGGATCCAAACCCAGAGAGGCAGGAGCAGAACAATGCCAAAAGCAAAGATACCCGAGGAAGTCTCACAGATCAGACTCAACTAGAATGGATGAAATAAAACGTTCTAAATCAAGAGAATTCAGTTGATACGTTTAATCATCACGAAAATGATCAACACAAAGGAAGCAAAACACATTAAACAAAGCATAAACTATAGTTGCTACAGTGAAGCCAATAAGTATTTGATCCCTTTGCAGATTATAATAAAGAAATTGACGTTCTGTTGTCCTGATGGTCAGTTCATTTGAACAGTGAGAAATCAAGAAATCCACTTTGAAGAATTTATATACGGTTATTTGAATTTCATTGAGGGAAATAAGTATTTGAACCCTTATTTAAGTATTTGAACCCTCTAAGTATTTGAACCCTTATTTAAGTATTTGAACCCTCTAAGTATTTGAACCCTTATTTAAGTATTTGAACCCTCTAAGTATTTGAACCCTTATTTAAGTATTTGAACCCTCTAAGTATTTGAACCCTTATTTAAGTATTTGAACCCTCTAAGTATTTGAACCCTTATTTAAGTATTTGAACCCTCTAAGTATTTGAACCCTTATTTAAGTATTTGAACCCTCTACGTATTTGAACCCTTATTTAAGTATTTGAACCTTCTTGTCAGAAACTCTTAGCACTTTGTTGCAAAACCATTATTAGCAACACAGAGGTTTCCTGATCAGGTTTCAGATCAGGAGGAATTCTGCTTCTCTTTTCTTTACTAATGACTACATTCAGATTTGGTGGCTGTTGCTTAGCAACGCTGAGCTTCAGCTCTCTCCAGAGGTTTTCTATAGGATGGAGGTCCAGAGACTGGCTGGACAGCTCCATGATCAGAGTCATGGAGTGGTCCAGCCAGTGGATCTGCTTCTTCAGACGGTCCTTGGTTGTCTTTGCTGAATGTTTTGGGCCATGATCCTGTTGGATCATGCCCCCCCCCCCCCCCTTGAAAGAGGTTCTCACTCAGGATTTGACGAAACATGGCTCCGCCCATCCTCCCATCCACACGGTGCAGAAAAACACCCCTAAACCATAATGTTTCCACCTCCGTGCCTGACAGTGGGAATGGTGTTCTTGGGGTCATCGGCAGCATTCCTCTTCCTCCAAACACGGCGAGTTGAGTTGATGCCAAAGATCTCCATGTGGGTCTGATGTGACCACAGCACCGTCTCCCAGTCTCGCTCTACATCAGGAAAGTGTTCAGACTTCCAAAATAGAACTCTTTGGTGAGATCTCTACTCGTCGTGTTTGGAGGAGAAAGAACGATGAGTTACATCCAAAGAACACCAGACCTACTGTCAAGCATGTGGGTGGAAGCATCATGCTTTGGGGCGGTTTTTCACCAAAGGGACCAGACGACTGATCCGTGTCAAGGAAAGAATAAATGGGGTCATTTATGGTCAGATTTGGAGCGAAATCCTCCTTCCATCAACATTGAAGATGAACTGTGGCTGGGTCTTTCAGCATGACAACCATCCCAAACACACGTTTCCTGGGTAACGAAGGAGTGGCTTTATAAGAGGCATTTCAAGGTCCTTGAGTGGCTTAGCCAGTCTCCAGATCTCAACACCATAGAAAATCTCTGGAGGGAGCTGAAAGTCTGTGTTTCCCAGCGACAGCCCCAAAACATCACTGCTCTAGAGGAGATCTGCATGGAGGAATGGACCAAAACATTACTGCTCTAGAGGAGATCTACATGAAGGAATGGACCAAAACATCACTGCTTTAGAGGAGATCTACATGAAGGAATGGACCAAAACATCACTGCTCAAGAGGAGATCTACATGGAGGAATGGACCAAAACATCACTGCTCTAGAGGAGATCTGCATGGAGGAATGGACCAAAACATCACTGCTCTAGAGGAGATCTGCATGGAGGAATGGACGAAAACATCACTGCTTTAGAGGAGATCTGCATGGAGGAATGGACCAAAACATCACTGCTTTAGAGGAGATCTACATGAAGGAATGGACCAAAACATCACTGCTCAAGAGGAGATCTACATGGAGGAATGGACCAAAACATCACTGCTCTAGAGGAGATCTGCATGGAGGAATGGACCAAAACATCACTGCTTTAGAGGAGATCTGCATGAAGGAATGGACCAAAACATCACTGCTCAAGAGGAGATCTGCATGAAGGAATGGACCAAAACATCACTGCTCAAGAGGAGATCTACATGGAGGAATGGACCAAAACAACACTGCTCTAGAGGAGATCTACATGAAGGAATGGACCAAAACATCACTGCTCAAGAGGAGATCTGTATGGAGGAATGGACCAAAACATCACTGCTCAAGAGGAGATCTGCATGGAGGAATGGACCAAAACATCACTGCTCTAGAGGAGATCTGCATGGAGGAATGGACCAAAACATCACTGCTTTAGAGGAGATCTGCATGGAGGAATGGACCAAAACATCACTGCTCAAGAGGAGATCTGCATGGAGGAATGGACCAAAACATCACTGCTCTAGAGGAGATCTGCATGGAGGAATGGACCAAAACATCACTGCTTTAGAGGAGATCTGCATGGAGGAATGGACCAAAACATCAATGCTTTAGAGGAGATCTACATGAAGGAATGGACCAAAACATCACTGCTCAAGAGGAGATCTGCATGGAGGAATGGACCAAAACATCACTGCTCTAGAGGAGATCTGCATGGAGGAATGGACCAAAACATCACTGCTTTAGAGGAGATCTGCATGGAGGAATGGACCAAAATACCAGCAACAGTTTGTGAAAACCTTATGAAGACTTACAGGAAATGTTTGATCATTGCCAACAAAGGATATGTAACAAAGTATTTAGCTGAACTTTTGTTATTGACCAAATACTTATTTTTCACCATAATTTAAAAATAAATTATTTAAAAGTCAGACATAGTTGAGGTTTGCCTATGATGAAAATTACCGGCCTCTCTCATCTTTTTAAGTGGAAGAACCTGCACAATTGGTGGCTGACTGAATACTTTTTTGCGCCACTGTAAGTCGTAAATGCTCTGCATGAAAAATATGGAACTATGATATATAATCATACTAGGTTTTCTGTGATTCCAACTAAGAGGCATGTTTTGGTCTGGAAAGGCTCACATCTCACACTTTGTTGAAGAAATGACCAAAAAAAACTTACCGTCCATTTCATTAATGGGAATCTGCCCAAAAATGTGCATATACGGTCTGTAAAACACACGGCGGAATATCCAGGTCGAGCGGGGGTCATACGAGTAAAGCAGCGCCTGATTGGCTACTCCGTAGGCCAGGAGCCAAACAGCCAGGAAGAACATGAAGAAGAAAACATCCTTCACCTGAAAGGAGAGAAGACAGGCCGGAGCCTGAGATATCAGGAGCTTCACGATGGACCCCCAACCCCCCAAACAAATCGGTTGGAATTTAAAATTTACAGGAGGCAGAAAAAAAGAAGTTCTTTCCCATAATTCTGCGCTCAACCGGAGCTGCAGCAGAACAGGCTTTATTCCATGAACTAAAGGATTTTAAACATCGCCGTTACTTTCAGGCTTCACATGGGGGCACTAAACACACTGAAGAAGCTAGAGGCCAAAAAAAAGGAATAAACACAAACAAATTCTCTTTTTTAACTTCTTAACTTCTCCTCAAAGATCAGTAAACCATTTTTACATGTATTTTTTCAATGCATCTCTGTTTATAATAAGAAAATGGAAAATAACGACTAATATTTTGTGTTAAGTTGTGCAAATTCTTCAAACACTGAAATACTATTAGAACTTGAAAGACGCCAGGATGGGGTTCGTCTTCTCACATGAGCAATACTTACTTTCCACAGAACTCAGACATTTTAGAAAACTCAGAATACATTTGATAAACTTTCCTAGTTTCCTAAGTTAAGCTTTAACTCAGACTCAGACTCGTGATCAAAAATGTTTTTTAAACTGTGATGAGAAATGTGAGTAAAAAAATCCCGCCTGGTTTCCAGCTCTCCCTGACCATCTTTCTGCTGATTGGCCGACCCGTGATTCCACATCCGGACCGAACACACCTGGTTTAGGTGGTCAGCATCAAGCAGTGCAGGGAGAGCTGGAGACCCTGCAGGTTGAGGCTCTGGAGGACCAGGGTAGGCCAGCCCTGTTTTAGGCCTTTAAGAGGGCTGAAAGGGATTTTAAAACGGCTGACGTTACCATTTTGCCAACGATGATGATCTTAGGTCCGAGTTGTTTGTGGACAGCAAAGATGTGGATCAGACGCAGAGTAAAAACCAGGAAATCCACGGCCATCACACCTCTGCCAAAATAATAGGACGCAGGAAACATTCTGGAAAAGACAAGCAGACGGCCATGATGTCCTCATTCACTCACTGTTCCTCTGCAGGAAACGATACAAGGAGAGCTTTTCCAGCAGCAGAGTCTCCATCAGTCCTGGTACTAATACCACTAACAATCTAGTATTCACTAAAGTTTTTTAGATAGCGGCCTCTTCCCAGGGTTAAAGGTCAATGAAACTTAGATTATGATTGTAGACTTAAGCTGGCAGCTTTAACATTGATGACAATCTGTGCTCCTTCTGTGAAATTCTATTTACAAGACGGCTTCAAACCAAACAAGATGGCTCTTTTTCAAAGATGATAGAACATTTGGAATCTTTCTAGCAAACCAGAAAGACAAGCTTTTGTCATTTGATCTTCTGCATAGCCACATTCTTTACCCATAACCAAAGTCCTGGAAAATAACTATTTTGAAGTTGTTTTTAGTTGAATTGGAAATGTACTCAAACACTAAAAAATGTCAAACTAGAGACTTACACAATATGTTAACAGAATTTCCCACAAATGGAAATGACTCTTAAGCACATCATGAGGATACTTGGGTTTTGCTGACCTTATTTGCACGTATTTACATGCAACCACACATAACGGGGCAGCAGAGATGCACATTGCAGCGTTGCCCACACATATTTTCAGTGCGCCCAAAGCTGGATGTTGTTCTTGGCCGCACAGATTTAAAATTAAAATTAAACTTCTGTTAGCGGCCACGCCCCCAGGGTGTGTGAAATATGTTCTCTGCATTTAATGCAGTGGTGAGCTGCAGGAACCATTCGGTGCATTAACCCTGACCGTAACCGTAATCCTAATCCTTCCTTCAGATCTGTGTGGCCAAGGAAAACGTTTAGCACTAGCCGCACAAATTCAGAAAATTAAGTAAAAATAGACACTTTCTTTCTTTCTTTCTACTTTGTTTTGTTCTCCTTTTAATTATTTAACTATGTTAATGAAATCTTATTTTAAGTTAAATTCTTCCTAATATAACCTAAATAACCCAGAAAGATAAGCTTTGCACTAAACAACTGTTTTTTCTGTCTTGCCATAGTTTGTTGTTCTGTTTTTGTTTTTCTGGCTGTAATTCCTGGAATTATTTTGCTGGTTGACTCTGTTCAGTCATGTTATGTCATGTTCAATTGTTCTTTAATTAAAAAACCCTCCTGTGGCCATCCCATGGTAATTTGAAACATTCCTTTGGATATTCCAACATGCACGTTTTGGTTTTATTGGTTAGTTTTATACATATTTGTCACTTGTGACGCCGTGGCTCACAGCTGACAACCTTCACGTCTGCAGTGCTGGAGTAAAAAGTCCAAATGACCTGCAGCACACGCCCAAGATGAAGAGGATGATGGCCGTCAGGTCGCACTTGTTCCAGACATCCTGGATGTAGTTCTTCATCTTCTGAAGCAAAAACAAACCGTCCACAAAGAAGCTCTGAAACACAAAGCAGAGAGAGACGCAGCACTTCGATTTAAGACCTTCGACCAGCAGTGCCGCTGAGAGTCTGTGAGCAGACCAGAAGAACAACGGTTGGCCGGCGCCGGAACGCCAGGAGTTTCACACACGCCGCAGTCTGAACAACCAACCTGTCGGATCTCTTCACACACTAAGGTGAAAACCCAGAAGTAGAGGACGATCTCCAGAGGGCTGGGCCCGTCAGGGGGCGGGGGCTTGAAGTCCACCAGCAGCACGTAGGCGAACAGGCCGAGGAAGAGGAAGTACATCAGCACATTTCCCAGGAAGGAGGTCACCGGAGCAAACCAGAACTGCCTGCAGCGCAGAACAGCAAACGGTCTGTTGACACGGGGCTTTGGAGCGTCTGGATCAGAAAGAAGCAAAACCATCAGAAGTTCAGCGATGGAGGATCACGTCAGGCCTTTGTGACGTCAAAGCCTCAGAGAGAGATGACAGTTGTGGAAACATGACAGCAGGAGGAAACCTCTCTCCAGAATCCAGCCCATTATTGGGGGGTTTGTTTCAAATGAAGACTCTTTCTAACACTGATGGATTCTCTCATTCTTCCAGGTGACGCTGAAGTTTAGTCACGGCATCTGTCTGAGGGCCTTCATCAGCCACAGATCAGAGTGATGAAGCCCCTCAGATGAGTGTGGAAACATTTCAAGAAGAAAAAACTTCAAGACAAGCCCAAGTGGAATTTCAGAGACGAGGACAAAGACCCACCAGACAGGTTTTCTTTCAAAGCTCGAAGCTCCTCTGCATCTTCCTTGCTGCAAAAAACACACAATGGATGAAAAGAAATAGAAGTGAACAAGAGTCAGGCAGCAGAAATATATTCACACACAGGCCGACACATAGACGCACGCACGCAGACACATGCACAGACACATGCATGCACACACATGCAAACACAGACACATGAAGACACATGCATGCACGCACATGCAGATACACACATGCACACGCAGCCACGTGCACACATACACGCAGACACATGCACGCACACACGTAGACACATGCACGCACACATAGACACATTCACACAGACAAACACACACACTCACGCACGCGCAGACATGCATTCATGCACACGCAGACAAATGCATACACACGAAGACACATGCACACACACACACGCAGGCATAAGCACACATGCAGACACGTGCACACACACGCACTTATGCAAGCGCAGACACATGCACATACACACAGATACATGCACACACACATGCATACACACACGCAGACACGCACACAAGCAGACACATGCACACACACAAACGTAGACACATGCACACACGCAGACACATGCATGCAGACACATGCACAGAGACACTTGCACTCACGCACACGCAGACACATGCACACACACACGCAGACACATGCACACACACACACACATGCATGCACTTACGCACATGCAGACACATGCATACACATGCAGGCTCATGCACACACATACACACAGACACATGCACGCACACACACGAAGGCACATGCACACACACACGCAGACGCATGCACACACACACAGACGCATGCACACACACACACACGAAGGCAAACGCACGCAGACACATGCACTCATGCACAGGCAGACACATGCACTCACGCACACACATGCACACGCAGCCAAATGCATACACACGCAGACACATGCACACACCCAGACACATGCACTCACGCACACGCAGACACATGCACACACACACAGACGCATGCACTCACGCACACGCAGACGCATGCATACACAGGCAGACACATGCACACACACGCAGACACATGCACTCATGCACACGCAGGCACACGCAGACGCATGCATACACACGGAGACACATGCACACACGCAGACACATGCACACACGCAGACACATGCACACGCAGGCACATGCACACGCAGGCACACACAGACACATGCACTCATGCACACGAAGACACATGCATACACACGCAGACACACAAAAACACAGACACATGCACACACACACACACGCAGACACATGCACCCGCAGATACACGCACACACACGCAGACACATGCACACACACGCACACACACGCAGACACATGCACACACAGGCAGACACACACACACTGAACTTTACTTTTGAACAACATCAACTAGGGAGAGGACGCTGCCCTCATTCCCATCCATGCCGTCCGTGTCCATGCCCTGAAAAACTTCAGGGTTCAACTCCTCCTCCTCCCTTCAAAAATCCAGAAACAAAACAAATGTTAAAAATGATCAAAAGCAGAACAGGCAGGAAAGTTCTCTAATGGCTGCTTCCTCCCCGTGTTAACAAGGGCTTTAGAGGGAATGTACACCCAGCCTCACAAAGAGCATCCTATAGATCTTTCATTTCCCCCCAGATCTCTCAAAGTCCCTTCTACGTCACAGTTCATCTTTCCCGGGTTAGCTCATTCTTTCTGAGCGATCATGCTGCCTTTTTTAAACAGCGCACCCTGTTCTGTGTCCTGATTGGCTGGAGACCCTTTTAATCAATCTCCTCAGTCCGTGCCATGTCTCTTGTACAGAAACACGGAGCTCTTCAGATCAGAAATCTGTGATCAGATCTTTGTTTTCATTCTAAGATCCTGGACTTAATTTCTATGAAGGTTTGAGAATTTAAACAAGAGAAAAGGGTGAAAATGTTCATGTCTGTGTGAGGAAAATGTATTTATGCAGTAAGGAGTTTTACTGCCATAAACGTCTGGAATCAGACTGTGGATTTCACCGATCACGGTTATTTTTAGAACATAACTCCTGCAATAAACGAGGGACTCTGTACTGGTGAAAAGATAACGCAGATATATGTGTAGCTGCAGCAGAAGACAGAGAAATTAACTTTTTTTCATTATTACTGGATGAGAAAGACTGCAGAACGCAGCGCAAACTGAGACGTGATGAGCTGCAGCCCTCAAAGTCTTTATTAGGATTATGACGGGAGAGGATCCACTGTTTATTGTATTTTTGTGTGTGTGTGTTTTTTAATGCATATTTTTCCTGAATTTTTGTCTTTGAAAATCATAGTGTTATTTTGTCATTGTTCTATTTCATAAATAATGTTATTTACTTTATTAAAGGATCATGAATGAATGAAGCTTTATTCATACAGCACTTTACAACTCCTAGAAGGTACCAAACGGCTTCACAATAAAAAAGAGATCTAAAATGGGAACAAAAGTTTAAACTAAAACCTCTAGAATATTCTGTTTTAGAATATAATTTTCAATCCAAATGTTTTCATCTACATTCCATGTTATTTCATTCTCACTCCACATATCTGCTCCTGGTCCGGCCCTTCTATTGAATTATAGAACCCAATGTGGCCTGCGAGTTAAAATAATTGCCCCCCCCTGATCTATCTGATCTTTTTGTCTGCAGGTGAGTCCATCAGAAAGGGGTGGAGCAGGGAGACTTTGGCCCCGCCCAGCGTATTTTCCACGTCACAAATACGACCTTTTTCAAACAGCATTTTGTCGTCTGCTCCTCGTTCATCATTTGAATAAAGAAACAGTTTAACTTTCTTCATAAATGTCCTCCATCAGAAAACTGCCACAAGAACGTGTTTCAAGCACCAAAGACATCATTTCATTAAAGCAGGACTAGGCCTGCACAATTAATCGCAAATCTATCGTCATCGCGATTTCAAGTTGTGCAATATCCATATTGCAAAAGTTGGCGAAACGAACAATCTTATGGCAACTTGAACTATTTAATGAATGTTGACTCTTATTTAAATTAAACGTTTGCAGTGAAATTGAAATGTTTTTGTTATTTTTGCCATTTGTTAATTTATCACAAGTTGTATCGTCATCGCAATATTGATTACTAATGTTGAATATCGTGAGTTTTCCTCATATCCACCATTTCTTTCTTTTTCATTGAGCTAATAATTACCTGCTTTCAAGCAATATATGAATTCTATAAACTTTTAATTTGAATGAGAGCAGAGATGCCCCCCTCCCCCCCTGAAGCCTCATTTCTGACTTCAGGTCATCGAGTCGGTGGAGACACTCTCCAGTGAGTTCCATTCCATCGCCCATTTCAGCTTTAAACACTAAGACGCCTTTGAACAAAGCAGGAAAAGACGGAAGGGATGAAATTTCAACCACACCGCCGTGTGACGACGCACAAACACACACAGACACACAATCTGCACTGACCTGAACTGAATGAGTCTGGTGCACAGCAGAGGTGGGAAGAAGAAGGTGAGGATCAGCTTCCACACCTCCGTGTTCCTCTCCATGTCACCCCACCAGATCTGAGACAGCAGGAACTGCAGCCGAGGACGACCGATGAGAACATGACAAGTCAGGAAATCATGTCGTCATGAATACAGCAGGAAATTTAGTAAACAAATGAAACGGCCAATAGGGGGTAAAGCGTCCACATGCTTTCTTTGGCCTTTCAGAGTAAACTACATCCCTATGTGTGATCACATATGACCTTCGACCCACTTAAGAACCACGCTTTAATCAAAGGAAAGCGTTTAGCCGATCACCGCTAGCTCTGCTATGTGTTAAGCCTGGGGGCGGAGCTGGCAGCTGTGAAGGGGCAGTTCCCCACTTTGTGATGTCACAATGTGAGGACCCACTCGTTTTCATTGATCAGGAGGGGCTTGTGCTCAGAGAGCAGGTTATTAGACGAATATTCAGAAATGTTTGAATGGATCAAAAAACCACTTTGGGGTTGTTTTTAGTGAAGAATGAACATTATAACTAGGGATGGGTATCGTTAAGGTTTTAACGGTACTACTACTCTTATTGATACTGCTTATCGATCCGGTATTTTAACGATACTCTTATCGATACTTTTTGAGGACGAAAATAAATAAATTAATAACAAATTAAGAAAATAAAGTGATTTATTTCCTCACTAGGCTACAACATTGTTTTTTTAACAAAACATTTTACTTTATACATTTTTTCCAAATTAAAAACTAAAATAAATGAAAAAAAAGTTATTTAAAGGAAAATAAACAGCAATGTTTTGAAATATTGCTGTCATGATATAAATATAAAGCAAATTAAACAAACTGTTCACTCCAAAATAAAATACAGTTGCATAAGGCAACATGGTGGAGAATGCAGGTATTTTGCAGAAAGCCAACAGTTCTTCATTCTTTGTGTGTGCGTTGCCTTGTCTTGTGTCTGCCAGACAGACCTCTCCTCTTCAGCGAGAATAGTGAAATTAATATCATCATCAATTAACGTAAAATTGACTGACTTGGTGAGTTAAATATGGTAGATAACATTTATATCTTGTGGGACACACAAAATAAAGTGACTTCTCCAGTACCGACAGCAGAACCGTTGAGGTCAGATCTTAACAATACTGCAGTCTTGAAGAATGTTGTCCCGGGGCTCGTTCAATACCGGGGATCGGTACCCATCCCTAATTATAACACACTTGAAAAAAAAGGGATTTTGCACGATATAAGCCCTATCATGGTGAAGCCCAATATGGCATTTGACATAAGGAAAGCTTTGTAAAGAGTGCTTAAAAGTGTAGAGATTGGTGTTTAATTAGAAGCATTTCTGCTAAAATAACAGGGATTTTTGATTCTTCAATTTAAAAATATTTCTGCCTCCTGTCACAACCTGTGACCAAAATACCAGTTAAGATATAAAACATTTAACAAAAATAGATTATTAACATTAAAATCACAACAGGACAATTTAGTTTTTAAAGAGAAAACAGCAAATGAATGACATCATCTTTGTTTCACAGAGAGGTACTAAAGATCTTGTCAGGTATGATTACATTTGCATGATACAGAAGACCCTTAAGCAGATTCTAACAGTAGAAACAGATTCAGAGGAGTTTTCTTTAGTGTTGAAAGATGTCTGTAGAACAAAGTGTATTCTGACATTTATGCCAAAAATCAGATGTTTTCTTTTATCTATCATAAAACAGAGGGATACTCTGGACAGGGAGAGGCCAACCGCCGCTCTGTAAGACAGGGGTCCCAAGTGAAAAAAAACAGATTTAACTCTGGAGTGTTTGAAAGCCGGCAGGATTTTAGATTTTAAAGATCAACTGAGTGGATGACAGTGTTCCCATGATGGATCCCTGAGGAACGCCTGCTTTAATAAGCTTTGAACAGACTTAACTTGAGTAAAAATCATTGTTACGTTTGTAATAAATCGTCAAATTTCCAAAGAACCAGAGAGGTTCCTTTGTGGTTTTCCTTCCACGAACCTGAACGCCATCCTGGCTGAAGAACAAGCGGGCGTCGGCCGCTGTGGCCATCTGCAGACAGGTAGCCTTTCCCCACACGGGTGACTTCCTTATGAGGAGAGTGAAGGCCAAAGTCTCGCTGTTCTGGTAACAGTTACCAAACACATCTGGACATGGACAACACCAACATGAGAGACACGAAGAGAAGC
This sequence comes from Oryzias latipes, assembly GCF_053564925.1. Taxonomy (NCBI): domain Eukaryota; kingdom Metazoa; phylum Chordata; class Actinopteri; order Beloniformes; family Adrianichthyidae; genus Oryzias; species Oryzias latipes. The sequence goes on along the minus strand of NC_136244.1, from coordinate 1,444,100 downwards.
ACAACATCCACGTTAAGAAAGGGAACACGTGCGTCTGGAAACAACAGTTCTTTAAAGAAATAAACATCAAGTTGACAAAAAGAAAACACCAAAAATGGAAATTTAGCAGGAGATTGAGCTTGCTGGATCTGCTTTTATGGGGTGCATCCCAGCAGCTGAAAGCAGGATCTCAGGTTCTGACCCGATGTTCCACCACAGATTTCAGAGCCCATCTGAGCTCAGAAAGGGATTTAGGACCATTTCTAACCAGCAGCACTTTAAATCCAGTCTGGTAGGCCGTGTTTGGGCATAATGACCAACCATTCCTGGTTCTGCTCCCCCTGAAGAGGGACGTAGGAGATGGGCAGACAGACAGCGCTCGTGGTCGTTCGTACCATGTGCTAGGTCCTCAAACTTCTGAGCCAGTTTCTTCATCTCCAGCTTGCTTTCAGTCTCATCCTCCAGCTTTGAAAGCTCTCTGAGGATCTTGCAGCCTGCCAGAGCGCTCATCACAGACTCTCCTGCCTGATGGAAAACACCAACAAAACCCATGTCAGGTCTGTCCCCTAAACCCAGGCTGTTACGTAAGCAGATCCAACGAGGCCACAGGCAAACGTGCAATCCTAAAGTGCTGAGTTTTGAGCAGGACTCACCATCTCCCAGAAGAAAACGGCCATTTTAGGGCGGTTCTGCAACACAGCCCAGATGAAGAGGGCCGTCCAGGGCGAGCGGCAGCGCTGGCGCCGATACTCACAGTCCCGCAGCAGCAACTTGTGGACTTGCTTTGATGGAGAAGAAAAGTTCTTCAGTCAGAGGAGTTTCTGTGTATGTGCATGCAGGAACTATCTCTGAGTTTAGCTAAGCCACATGCAGTCACAGATGTGGACCAAATGTTAATATTCCTCTGTTTAGGATTACACAATGGTCACAAAGTAATGGAACATGGACAAAAGTACCAATGAATTAAAGAAAAATCAATCATTCATTTGGAAAGGTGTTTTAAATAAGTATAAGTATTGAAACAGACTCAAATGACCATCCCTTTAAGAACCTTCCAGAAAGCCTCACATTCAAAGACGGCCCGTTTCAGAGATGCTGAACCGACCAAGAACACCTGAGAAGATCCAGAAGATCTGAATACATTTGACATTTGACTGGATCTGCACAGATTTAAGAGGCCTGTGGCAGATGCAGCAGAGCAGCCCAGACCATGACTGAACCTCCTCGTGCTTCACAGCAGTCTTCTTCTCTTCGTAAAGTTCATTTCTTGGTTATTGAACAAGGATCGGAAGAGTAAAGGGCTTTTTTTTAATCTTTTCTCAGACAGCCATCTATTTTGTTCAGGCCTTTTTAATTTTTTTTAATTTGATAAGAGCAAAAAGCAAAGTCTGTAGTTCTCTGAATGAACTTTTATTTACTAATATTTTTGCCAATTCTACGTTTGATTTTTTATTGGTACTGAGAGGTATCAGCATCGTTATGCACATCTGTGCTGAAGTCTACATATATAAATAGACAAGTTGTTGTATCGAAAGAGATCTGGGCTGAAGTCTCGTATAGAAATATGCAGCCGGCATTGTGGGTCAGACGTTCTGCTCCTTGGTCACTGATATCAGTTTCCTTTGCAAGCATTTGTCTCATTTCTCTGCATGCAGGCTGGTGTCAAGGACTTGCATCACTGACCTTCAGAGCCACCCTCGGACTGGTTTTGGGATCCAGGTCCAAAGCTCCATAGTAGAAAGGTTGGCAGACATCCCCCAACAGGTCCCACAGCAGCCGGGACACCTGCACGAGAACGGCACCATGACCGGAGACCACGGGAGGACCGGGCAAGAAATCCTTCCAAACAACTTTTACTGGGGTGACCAAATTCTCCTTAAATAATGAAATCCCAAACTTCGCTTTCTGTTTATGAATTTTAGCAGAAAAACAAATTCAAAAAGTTATTTATGAAGGAAGATATGTGGCATTGTCATGATGTCCCTTAAGATGGTCACACCGGCCTGAAGGGACGTCATGAAAATGGAACATACCATTGTCATGTGTGTTGTAAGTGTACTGTGAAGTATGCCACACTCTGGACATAAAGGTGAGTACTAGGGCTGCACAATATGAGGAAAACTTCTGATATTAGAGATTAATATTCTGATAACGATATAATTTGCGGTATATAAATCAATAGCAAAATAACCAAAAACATCATTGCCATTTCATTGCAAAAGTTTCAAAATTATACTCCACATGACCCTCGTCTACATAGGTGACAAACATCTACCGTAATAGGCCTCCACCTGATTGGTCAACAACGTGAAGGCGTCCATCCGATTGGTCAAATGCATAAAGAGATTTATTTGATTTATTAAATGCCTCAAGCTGCCATAAGATTGTTTTAACACAATTAAGGTTTACGATTTATTGCGATTTTTGACGTCTTTTGCGATATGCATATTGCAGAGCTAGAATTGCGATAACGATAAATGTGCGGTATATTGTGCAGGCCTATAAAACTTTGCGTAGGATTTGCGTCAGAAGTGGCGTACGGATGAAACATAGGACGTGCGTACGCACAGAAATATTCGGATTTATAAAACCGTGCGCACGCACATCCTACGCATCTTTCCCTTAATAAATCACAACCAATTCTAAATGCAGCTTTTGCGGCTTCATGACACGCCCATATTTGTCCATAAATAGTCCGTGAAACGCCCACAAATGAATATTCATTGATTGCGAAACCATGCCAAACACGGAGAGAAAATCAAAAAAACGTAACTTCACTCAATGTGAAGTAGAAGTTATCGTTGGCGAGGTGGAAAAGAGGAGAAAGTGTTGTTTGGAGGGCACAGTGTGGGCATTACTAATGCCAAAAAGGCACGTGAGTGGCAGACGGCTGTAGCCTCACAACCTCGGACCGTGGCCGAAATAAAAAAGAAATGGTCGGACATCAAAGTCGAGGCAAAAAAACGTCTAGCGCTGCATCGCCAGAGTGTGTCACGGGTGGGTGGGGGGGGGGAGAGACTGGCGGCAATAATTGGGGAATCCCTTCTTGCTGTCTAAAGATGCGTTCACTCCGAATTCTTCCATTTGCCACATCTTCTAAGAGCGCAAGATCAGCCATTGTGCGTCATTACGCATTGTGATGGGGCATTTTATTTCCCTCCATTTAATTACATCTGACAAGCTACAGATGTCGGTAATAATCAAAAATAAAACAAACTAAAGGCATATGCATGAATACCATAATTCTGTAGCTTATGAAGAAATGTTTTACTATGAAAACAACTTTCCCCAGTGGACAATTAATGCATCTCTCTCCATCTATCCATCTGTCTGTCTAATTGCACCTATATCTGCTCTGCCAGACGGACACATTATAAACGCGGCTAATCAGTTTTGTACATTATTTCGTTCTGTTAACTATATTATTTATGAGGATGAATTGCACAACATGCCAATATTGCAGAACATATTTCACTTTTCTTTTTGCAAATAAGTGTTCATTTGAATTTCTGTTGTAATTATCGTTTGATTTTTTTTTTATTTGTCTCACTGCTGATCGATCAAACGGGTGTTGGTGTAGCTGTTAATTGTAAGACTTGCTTTGTGAAGTCTTCATGTTATTTCTGAGAGGCAGGATTGTCATTTTCACTTTCACGTGTTTCTTCCATCTGCCGACGGTGTCGCCGTTTCTCATTTCACCCGTTTTTGTGCGTACGCCTGGGTCAGAGCTTGAAGGACCGCACATTTTCCCGTCAAGTTTGCTTTTTATAAATATCAATTATTGCGTAGAGAGTGGCGTATGCCTTCTTTTGTGCGTACGCAACGTTTATAAATGAGGCCCCTGGTGAGTACTGGCTCCTTAGTGACCGCGTGCAAACACTGCATGTAACGGTGGTGCACCCACCGTAAGTGCCAACCCTTTAAATGAGCGCCCTCAGCTCCGTTCCCTGAGCATCTTCCTCACCTCAAACAGGCTGAGCTGCAGTTCTGAAGCGGGGCTCATCATCAAACACTCGGAGCTCGCCTTAGACGCTGATGCTGCTCCGTTCACGAGGGACTCCGACCTGTTCAGGTCCTGCCTCTCGTTCAAGCGTTTCTGGAGCAGACTGTAAGCCAGCGTCGTGTCCGACAGTTTGTTGTACAACTTTTCCAAGCGACCATAGGTCAGATAATCCAGAATATTGAGGCCATTTTCACAGAAGAGACGCACAAAATGAGGCTTGTCGTTGACCAGAGCGTCTGTCATGGATTCCTCCAGTTCATGGTACTAAAAGAGAAAGAGAAGGTTACTTCAATGACTTCACAGCTGATGAGCTCAGACTCAGTGGTGTAGATGATGTAACATACACTCCATGCTATGGCTCCGTTGAAAAGCTCCGCTTTAGCGATGTCCACTCGGTTCCACGCCACCGCCAGTTTCAGCTCTTCAACCCACTCGATGGCTTTGTTGCAGACTCGTTTGCTAGCTTCAGACAGACACACATTCAAAGATCAGAGGTGCAGAGTGAGGCTCACACGTCTAACTGGACGGACGATGAGGATTCAGGAGAGACAACCGCACAATCCTCACAGGATGCACTCAGAAAAGTAATTAATGCAAAACATCTGAAAATCATGTCATCCTGTTTTCTCACCTCCAAGAATCGATCTGAGGAGGACGGTGTCAAAGTCGTCAGAGTCTTCGGATTCGCCGCGAAAAACAGTGATGAAGTCCCGCTTCTGATAAATACTAAGAACCTGTTGATGTAAACATTACTGCTATTAACACAACAGTGACAGCTACAAATGTTAATATAAAAAGTGGTGTCGTTGTAGCGTTGTCTCCTCTCATGTCTTCAGTCATTTAAACACCCATGTTTCAGTTACTAATGGACATAATGACATCATAGAGCTCTGGTGGTAACGTTTAGGTAACGGGACACGCAGTTCTCCTCACAAATTCTTCCAGTCAAATTTCACCTCCTCTCCCATGTTTTCCTTTTGGGTTGAGAAGGATTAAATTAAATATGAATCTGGAACTACAGACTCAGCTTTCTCAAGGTGGTGATTTCAAAACTGGCTGGTTTGAAAGACGGTTTTGATCAGCGCTCTGTAAGAAGTCTTGCTAAATGGTCAAAAGTGAATAATTATACATTACTCTCTGCTTTGATGAAGGGAAGTCTAAAGTGCTTTGATGTCCCTGGACTCATTCACACATTGATGCCCACATTCACACATGCACTCTCACATTCACACATGCACGCCCACATTCACACATGCACTCTCACATTCACACATGCACGCCCACATTCACACATGCACACCCACATTCACACATGCACTCTCACACGTTCACATTCACACTCTCACATTCACACATGCACTCTCACACGTTCACATTCACACTCTCACACGTTCACATTCACACTCTCACATTCACACATGCACGCCCACATTCACACATGCACTCTCACACGTTCACATTCACACATGCACTCTCACATTCACACATGCACGCCCACATTCACACATGCACTCTCACACGTTCACATTCACACGTTGATGCCCACATTCACACATGCACTCTCACACGTTCACATTCACACATGCACTCTCACATTCACACATGCACGCCCACATTCACACATGCACACCCACATTCACACATGCACTCTCACACGTTCACATTCACACATGCACTCTCACATTCACACATGCACTCTCACACGTTCACATTCACACATGCACTCTCACATTCACACATGCACTCTCACACGTTCACATTCACACATGCACTCTCACATTCACACATGCACGCCCACATTCACACATGCACGCCCACATTCACACATGCACGCTCTCACATTCACACATGCACTCTCACATTCACACATGCACGCCCACATTCACACATGCACTCTCACACGTTCACATTCACACATGCACGCCCACATTCACACATGCACGCCCACATTCACACATGCACGCCCACATTCACACATGCACTCTCACACGTTCACATTCACACATGCACGCCCACATTCACACATGCACCCCCACATTCACACATGCACGCCCACATTCACACATGCACTCTCACACGTTCACATTCACACATGCACGCCCACATTCACACATGCACGCCCACATTCACACATGCACGCCCACATTCACACATGCACTCTCACACGTTCACATTCACACATGCACGCCCACATTCACACATGCACCCCCACATTCACACATGCACGCCCACATTCACACATGCACTCTCACACGTTCACATTCACACATGCACTCTCACATTCACACATGCACTCTCACACGTTCACATTCACACATGCACTCTCACATTAACACATGCACGCCCACATTCACACGTGCACACCCACATTCACACCAACATCACAAAAGTTTTGCCCCATGCTCTGACTGTTCTGTCTTTCTGATTTGGATTCTGCCTGTTGTTCTGGAGTTAGATGCAGATTATAATTGGATTTGGACCTCCTCAGCTAAAAGACGTCTCTGAAAGCTTCTTTCTGGTAGATTCGTCTGGAGATTCCTTCCCTCATCTGTGAGCGTGCAACCCCTTTGACCTTGAAATTGCATTGTTTAGTGTCCACGCTGCTCCTAAGGTCTCCTCAAGCTCAACTGAGCCAATAAGCATCTTTTACTGACCAGATAAGTCTGTATCTTACTGGGGTTTTGCATTAGAGTGACACATGCCAATAGATTGAATATTTTTTAATTGAACATCCTTTTTTTTTAAAAAGCTGTTCATTTTGTTCTGTCTTAATTTCTACAAGGTTTAGAATTTCTACTTTGCTCAATCAAGTCAACTCACTGGACACAGAATATGATCTTCATCAAAGTCACAGGGCTGAATTCTAACGTCTGCATTCTCATTTTTAATTGTTTATTATGCAGAAAAACAGCAACTCAGACGTACCATCATCATGAAAAGGGAACAAATGATCAAGGAAATTAAATTAGTGGATGATGAAACAAAAGGAAAGAAAAACTAGGAAAATAAATTTGGCATCTTGAGGGGAAATATTTAAACTTTAAAAAATAAACTTTTTAATAGAAAAATTAACATTCAGATGATTTTAAATTAAAACTAAAGACCATGGCGTACAAAAACAACAACAATTAATTGTGTCGGTGAAACCGTCCAAATGACTCACATGCTCCACCAGCTTCTCCACCTCCGTTTCGGCGGGAAAGTATTTCCGGACCTTCTGACGGACCATCTGCCTCGAATCGTCACTGAGAACTTCAGGAGTTGGGCCCTCTGAAGACGGAGATGTTGGGTCGTGGATGATGTCAGACAGACTGCTCAACACCTCACTGATCAGATCTGCAGCCGAACCAGAACCTGCCAGAACCAACCAGGGCGTGGATTTCTCCAGGGAATTTTTCACTCTCTGTGTCAGGAAATCCAGAAAGGATTAGAATTCACTCAACTGTCCTTACAACAGAGAGATGCAGCAGCTTTTCTTCTAACAAAGCAGCACACAGTCCAGTTTGAATAGTATGAAGCAAACATCATGTCCATGATACTAAATGCAGATTAAATAAATGTTTTGTGTTTTCCAGTGACTTTGTGCTTTTGGCTGCAGGTCTTCTATGGATGCTGTGTTGAGACCTGACGTTTGTTGGGCCTCAAAGGAAGACGGTTCATTAGAAAGAACATCTAAAAGTCATCTACAGAGTCTGGAAAGTGGTGGGAACTCCACAAAGTGATATGCAGCATGAGTGTGCACGTGCCGCCTCACCTGCAGCATGCAGGCGTCTCCTGCAATGAGCATGCACAGAACTGGGATTTCAATCCCACCGCTTCCTGTTCAGGGTAAAAGGTTACAAAAATGAAACGTTAGCAGTTTCTAAATCAGTTCACACACATTCAGTGTGTGAATGTGTGCGTGCATAAGTGAAAGGGACTGTAAAGCACTTTGGGCCTTCAAGGAAGGTAGAAAATCTCTATATAAGTATACGCCAATTACCATTTAAATACAACAACAAACCAAAAGAGCTGCAAGAAATCAAACTATGCAATATTGAATCTGAATAGGAACGGTGCATTTTGGTGCACCAGCGGCCTCTGCCAGCTCAGGATGAGCTGCATCGTCACACGTCTCTGAAGCTTCACTCATGACACAAGCGTGTTTCATAACATCATTGTATGCAAAAGAACAAAGTGTGTTCTGTGAGACGAAAGCAGACGCTAACACTAAGTCCCGCCTGGTTTCAAGGTCTTATCAATGGCGATGAAATTTTATGTTGATGATATTATTGGATATTTTTGAAATTCAAATAATAAAACATATGAAAGGATAACTTTGTGCATTTACATCTGTGCAGCACAAAATCTCCATCTTTGGGTAAACCCACAGAAAACAGACTCACCCCAGATGCCTGTGCGCTGATGGGAGATGTAGTCCTCCAAGTCAGCCCGAAATGCCTCCACCCCCCCCCGGCGGCCCACGCTTCCATCATCCACCAGGAGGAAGGCTTTACAGTTGTTGTCCAAATAGTTGGAGTCCAGTGACTTGTGCTGAACGTAATACCGGGCAGGAAAGCTCCCCTTCAAACGCACAACACAGCCGTCACATCACGGACGTCACGCGTCAACAGACGCCTCCCAACCCTCCGTACCTTTGGGTTGACAAGCTGCTGCCTGTTGTTGACCATTCCCCATGGCGCCACTCCTACGGCGATCACTTTATTCTTAGATGAATTCAAAGCCCCAGCGCCGAAGTCTCTCACAGCTTCACCCACACAGCGGGAAACGCCTTCTCGGAGACCCCCGGTCAAAATCCAAGACCCTGAATGAGACAATACAGGTTGTTATGTCACAAGCTGGGCGTGTGCTGTAAGAGGGAAAGAAAGGAGGTTCCAGTCAAAAAACCCAGCTTCACTGATCAGGAGGTGATTCAAAACTTTAAGTCTGATCCTCTTGATAACGGAAAACAGAAGAAACACAGCAAAGGATATTTTAAGAGTCTTTTAGAGAATTTTGGCCAAAACTGGTTCAACACCAGATCAGCTGTCACATACTTTACACTACATTCAAAAACCCACACTGATGTATATGGTGTTAACATGATATAGTGGTATTTTTCTGATGATTTATTAAGAAAAATCAGCTTAACAGAGGGTTTCAGCTGACAGGGCTTTACATGAATTTCGTTCAAAATTTTGGCTTGGTTGAGAATTACGCCTTTTATGAGAGTTTCATGATGTTTTTACGCAACTATTATGTAAATCAGGGGTCAGCAACGTCATGACATGAAGTAATAATTCTAAATGTTCTCTTTAACAACCGAACCATCACCAACTATAATGTGAACTCCAACACAAAGAAATATTAAACATTTCCAATAGATCTGAAATGATATTTCATTCACAAACAGCAGGTCAAATAACCTTAAAACATATTTTGGCATTAAGTCAAAAAAGTGCTTTCATAACAATATTGCACAAGATCAAATAGGCCAAAGTTGAAATGATATGGCACCTATGTTTGTTTCAAACCACAAGTACTGCATTTACGGTTTGTCATGCCTACAGCAAAATGATTGGATGCGTCAGAACTAAATACCATCAATACAAACTTTACAACTGTTAGCATGAAAAATGTGTATTTTGATTTATTCCTCTTTTGTGTCATTATGAGACGGGACCTGAGGAACTTCATGTAAGTTCATTCTGTCATGGGGCTTTTATTGCATGTAGAATGAAATGTTTTGACTTTTCATTAGTTTGATAATTATAGCCATATACATTTTCTGCAGTTGGACATCATTATTCATTCTTTTCACCTCCAGTAAATGGTGGTGATCAGCTGTAGTGTTTGATTTAAAACTTTTCATGGTAACATTAGTGAGAACAGAACAATCTGACTTTGCTTTGTTGTAATTTAACAAACTGAACTAATGACTTCATAAATGTCAGCCGCTGCGGCGCCAAAACCATGACTAGAGAAACCAGCTGTGCAGTCAGAAAAACATGCAACAACTCGCAGATCCGCTTCACGCTTTTCCCACGCTCACACACACGTGCTGGCATTCCTACCACACACACACACACAAACACACACACGTGTTCATATCGCTCCGCCTGTCATCTCACTGCTACAGCTTAAAATACAGGAACCGTTTTCATGTGCAGACCTAGTTTGTTTTTTGTTTTTTTACAGTGGGCGTTAATTTAAATCGCCCATTCATGGAGGCTGACGCGGAAAGTCATTTGTTGTGTGAAACTAAAGAATAGAATAGGATAGAATAGAATAGGCTTTATTGTCTTTGTGACATGATACACCAAACTGCAGTTCTATAGGTAAGAGTTTAAACAGAGTGGGTCTTGGAGACGTCTTGCCCCATCTTGAAACATTGGTTGTGCAGTTCAGGTAGAGAGGGGAGGGGGGGTCAGCTCATAATCTTCTGGGTTGAGTCTATGACCCTCTGGAGGACTTTCTTCAGAGCTGCTGTGCTGCTGGTGATCCACACGCCGATGCAGCCGGTCAGGAGGGACTCTAAGCGGCATCGGTGGAAGGACAGCAGGGGTCTCTGGCAGATGTTGTTGTTCCTCAGGACCCTGAAGAAGTCTCTGCTGGGCCTTTTTCAGCCGCTCAGAGGTGTTTGTGCTCCAAGTCAGACTTTTCCTGCATCTGAAGTCTGCAACCCTCTTTAAAGTTTCATTCATTTTATTGAAACACGACTGAAGCAGGTCATCCAGTGGGAGCAGCTTTAAGCAGCTCTGACCTCTTCTGAGCCCCGGCTGCCCCTTTCACATGCAGCAAACACTGTGAACCCCCGGAAGGCAAACCCATCGAGTCATTTGAACAGATCAGCTCCCAGAGGTAAAACTCCAGCCCCAGCAGTGTTTGGAGACTCCGGCTGGGTACCAGGACTGTGGCACCAGCAACCCTATGCTTGCAAGGAATCCCAAATGCAGGATTTTCTGTTCCACCATGTGCAGCAAATGCGTTTGGTCAATCTCCTTTCTGACCTCGAGGCAGACTTAAAAGTAATTCAGGTTCAGACGGGGGGTAAGCTAAGCTCCTGCAGGCTCTCACCTGTGGTCACTGCTGCCTTGACCAGTCCGTTCCGGAGGATGTCTCTCACCCATGGCTTGATCGTCTGGTGGCCTTCACCTCCCACCACCGACACCACCAGGTTGGGAGCAGGCAGGCCCCAGTGGTTGGTCAAGAGGGCGTAGACGATCTGAGCCGCTGTGTCACAAGACAACCGCAGAAACTGGACAAGAAAAAGAGCAGCAGGTTCACTCGGTTTTTCCATTTTGTAACGTGTTTTATCTGGACTGGTAGCTGCATTTGGAAATGTGAAGATTAAAAAACATTTTACTTGGTTTCATCAGGTCAACAAAAAGGTAACAGACGGTTTCTGCTTTGGATCAAATAGGTATTTTCTCTCTTTTTGCATCTTCCCTCTGTCTGCATCTCATGTGCATTTTATATATATATATATAAATAAACAATTGACTGTATATGAGTACTGGACTGAGTGGCCCTCCCCACTGGGGTTCCAAACAGGAAGTCAAAATCCCATAGACTTCAATAGAGAAACAAACAGCTGTTCCTCAGTAATTCTATTGGTCCGAATCACCATTCTGGATCTGATACATTCTTGATAATTCTTCTTTTTTTTCATGATAGTAGACTTGTCTCTCAAGTTATTCAAGTTATAAACTGACCAATCAGCTGCCTTTAAAAACATGTGGTCTCACATCCAACATTCAAAGTGTTTGATTAACAGATTTAGTGTAGCCCTCTTTGTTGGGGGAGTGGACTTCCAACAAGTTCCCTCCTGATTGGCCAGAGTGGTTGACACAGAAATGACGAATTAAAATGAATGACCAATCATTGCTTTCTGATGTTTTTATCTTGTTCCAACACAGCGACCGACATATCGCTGTAATATGGCGACTGAATTGACTATTTGGTTGGAGCCGGACGTTGACCCTTTTTCTATGTTTTGTGAAGCACCTTGAATTACTTTGTGTACGAATTGTGCTCTACAAATAAACTTGCCTTGCCTTGCCTTCTATGAGTGACATCACACTCACTCACTCAGTCCAGTTCTTGGATACAATCAATGATATTAAATGAATCAAAGAAAAAAATAGAAAAATCACTAAAGACTCAGACCAGCGGGTCTGGGAGGCTCCACATGAGACTCTTTTAATAATAATAATAATAATAATGGATTGGATTTATCTGCGCTTTTCCAGACGCTCAAAGCGCTTACATTGTGTCCATTATTCATTCACTCTTCATTCATTCTTGGTGATGGTAAACTACGGTTGTAGCCACAGCTGCCCTGGGGCAGACTGACAGAGGCGTGGCTGCCAGTTCGCGCCTCTGACCATCACCGGGACATTCATGCACATTCACACACCAGTGGAGCCACACTTTAGTCCCTCCATTCTGGCTCTTTGGCTTTGGAGTCAAATGGTGACAAAATGTATAAATAATGGGTTTGTAGTTTTTGTTGATCTGTTTTCAGTTAATAAGATTTCTTTATTTCATTCAGCCCAGAAAGGCACTTATAAATTAAATATATTATTACTATTTATGTCTAATGGTTTAGCATGTCATAACGGAGCACAAAACTTAATCTACTGTGAGAGGGGTCCATTATTAGAATAATTTCTTATTGCTAGAAACAAATAATGTGGATTCCATACCTGTGTTATGATATTTACATTGAATGGTAGAAAGAGAAAAGAATGACACAACGTCACAATGACGGAAAATTCCATGTTTGACTTTCTAGCATTTTAAATTCAAGTGAATCTGCTGCAGCAGGAGGATCTGATATGACGCATTGTGTCTTTTATTTTGAAAGGAACCTGTATGTGCTGCTGTCAAAAGTAAAAAGTTAAAATTTTTATATAGAGAAAATACTGTTATAATTCAACAGTAGAACAGATTTAAAAGCTATATTTGGCAAACGAATGGATTAATGGCCACAAAAAAGTGGAAAAAAATGTATTTTTCTAAATGCAAAAGTGTGTTTTTGTCATTGAAAAACTGCCCCAAATGACGTTTTCAGTGATAAAGGTGAATGACTCCTGACCTACAGGGATGTTCATTCAAAAAGCCGTTCATTAATAACAGAGTGGATCATGAAACATTTGTGAGCAGGTGAATGAAAACAACGTCAGGTGTGGTAACGCCCTGCTGAGTCACGGCGTGCTGTCCTGAGGTCAGACGGAGCCCTGAGGGCAGAATCTCCCCCCCGCTCTGACATTTCTGAGTGTCTGTGTGAGGAGCAGAGACTCACCAGGCTGTGCCTGCATCCGGCTCCAGCGAACTCCACCTCCCCGAACGCATCTGTGGGCTGCTCCGATGAATGCTGCAGGCTGTCCCACTGCAGTGCAGCCGCTGCTCCACTGACATTCGCCGCCGCCACGGGGTCGTGACCTTCCAGGGTGCTGCCACACTGACACACCCTTCCATTGCTGGAACACAAACAAAGGCACAAGCTGTTTCCCTGAAGCCCACGCCGTCTCTTCAGAGCAAAGGGTCACCTGCCACTCACCTGGAAGCGTCTGCGATGAACGTGGTGCACACTCGCTTCTTTATGACCTTGGAAATCCAGCTCTGAAAGCAGGAAGAGACTTTACCGTCATGAGAAAGTGAGACATGGACAGCACCTTCACATCCATCCAGCACTACCTCTCTGACAGCCTGGGCAACTCCAGGCCTGGGGGGCCTCTGTGTCTGCATGTTTTCTGGATTTCATTGCCCCAGATAATCAGCTGGGGGGTTGTGGGGCCGACACACACCCAGCTGATTACCTGGTCCAGGTGTGTCCAGGTAATCAAGCATGCCAGCTCAGGGTTTGTTGGAAAACAAGCAGGAATTCATCCCCCAGCCCCTCCCTGCTTTACAGTCACCTTTACAAGTCGACTTTTGCTGAAATGTAACCGCCGTTCCATTCTCCCTCTCTAGTATCTGACGGGTCATTGGGGTCACACCCCATTCTGGTTCATTCTCTGCAGGACCACCACATTTGGAATGAAGAATGAACAATATGACGGCCTGGGAGAGCAGACTGTGGAGTGTCAGTGACATGCTTTTTATGTAAATGGACCCTTTTTAGAAAAAGAAAACAATTTGACTTCCAACCCGGTTTATCCTTTGGGGTCACGGGGCGGCTGGAGTCTAACCCGGGGTGGAGGCAGGGTTCACCCCGGACATGCCCCCAGTCTGTCGCAGGACAGGAAGAAGTACATTTACATGTAAATACCTCTGACACTTCATTGTGTTATTCATTGTGTTTTAGTGCCATTTGTTATCTGTTATCTTATGGTAATAAAGCCCTTTTCTTGTCATGGGATGCATTAAAGTTCCGTCTTCTTCTGGATGCAGTTTTCCAACCTTAAAACAGAAATTACTGGCTCACTTTAAAACCTTTTCATGGTCATAATTGTATTTTTTTTATATATATGTCTCACAAAGAGGGGCAAGGTCCCTTTTAGCTGCCAGTGTTATCTAGGCCCTTTTTTATGAATCCTCCTTAACTTGTTTCAAACTAGTTTCAAAACCTGTTTTGAGGTTTTGTTTTTTTAACGATGACAGTGGTGGGGTTTGGTTTAATAAATTGGTTAAAAGGTTAAAAATCCACAGACTGCAGGTAAAGATCAGCCATTTCAGTCACGACTCTTCAAACCAAACCACACGGCTTTTGTTGCATGAAGCTGGCAAAACTTATACTTTAAGTTTTCAGTGGCTACAGGGAATTTGTGCTTAAACTTTCACAGGAGCTCAGATTAGGATTTGGATTAGGGTTAACAGAAAGTTACACTCTTGCATTTTTTTAATGAATGTCTAAAATAAGGCTGAAGGTGTTCAAAGGCTGATGTGGTAACTTTAGTTTCCAGAACGCCATCCAGTAATGAACAGCTTCACACTCATTTTTAATGGGGTTTGTCTCATGGAGGAGCTTCATTTCATATCATATTCTTTCTGAAATATCTGAATCTCTGAGGAACAAAGATTAGCAGACGGACTCGAATGTCAGCCAAAATAATATGTTGTTGCTGTTCATCTTTTGGTAAATCCCATCAGAGATCGCCACAGCTGTCGCACAGTTATGTCATCAGATGCTCTTCCTGACACAACCCTGTATTTTACCCGGGCTGGGGACAGGCACAGGAAGACCAAGACTTGGGCCACGTGGAAGGAAAATTCTTCTCCTTCATTTCAGAACTGGCCCCTCCCACCGTGACCACCTAAGCAAGATTTTATTAGCAGTTCAGATACGTTTATAAAGATTAAAATAGTTTTTATCAACACTGTAAAAACAGACCCCCAAGAAATACATAAAAATTCTTACCATTTCAAACTTTCCTTTAAATAGGAAAAAAAATGTGCCAATGTGGAAAGAAAACAGTTTTACCAAGAATTCTTATTTTCAAGAAAAAAAACTAGACGTGTTTAGTTCAGATCGTTTCGTTGTGAAAAACTGAGATAAGATTATTTTTCTTGCCAGACAGAAAATGAAACGATTTTTCTTCAAACGAGTCTTTTTACTGTCTTAAAATTCCGTGTTGGCGGTGAAGCTTAACCAGCTGGTGAAGCACGCAGCTTAGATCCGCTTTCTGAACGTCTCTCTGATTGAACGTGATCATTGTGGAAGTGTGACATCAGACGTGAGCGTTGAGCAACTTCTTTGGAGGGTTGATCAACCGTGGAGCCTCCACCTGTTTCCAGTTGGCAGTGAGCTCTCAGCCAATGAGGCTGGAGGTGTGTTGTTGTCAGTGTGCTTTCACATAATGGCTCGCCCATCCTCTGATGGTCAGGCTGAACAAATATTCAGTTGGGATGGAAACAAAAACTTGGAGGTGCAGACAAAAGAATAGCTGGAATCAACAAAAGACTCTGGTTCCTGTAAATGAAGCGATCTCTTTTTCTTGGAACTGGAGTTCTTGCCAAAATTTCATCACCACGGAGACAGAGCAGACAGGTGTGACGATGCACCCCCCCCCCCTCCAAAAAGCAGAGATAAGTGGCACCTTTGTTATTTTGATCAGTCTGTCTGACAGCCACCCACTGCGCTTAGCTTCAAACTGGTAGATCTGGATCTGGCCTGAAGCAGACCAACATTTTCCTCTGATAAGCCCCTCATGTTGGACTGTTTAGCTTTGCCATCAGCTGTAAGCAGACAAGACTGGGGAGGAGCTCAGGGGCCTTCAGGTGCACCGGTTCCTGTCTGACAGCACACGTGAAGACCCTGCACCAAGGATTAATGAAACTTGCAACAAACTCATAAACACCATTAAAAAATGGGGGAGGAGCCCCGAGGGCAGACAGTTGGAGCAAACACGCCTTAGTGCTGCCACTCAAAGAAGTTGGATGACAGACAGGAAGCTCCTCAGGCTAATTATTAAGGGGAATTAATGACAGAGACTGCTGTACAGGTGACATGTTCACCTGTGCGCATGTCACACCTCTGACAGTCACGTCATGCGTTCCTCTGTTCAGGTATCAGAGCAGCAGAAAGGAAGACAGGAATATACAGACAGACAGGAAGTCAGCCAGCTGTTTGGCAGCCTGTCACTGCACAGTCACGCGCGTGCGCGGCGCACGTACCTGGTCCCCGGCGCTGCCAGCCCTCCCGTCGACCCCCTCCCGGTCTCTGTCCGACTCCTTCATTGCGGATTCTAAGTGTGTCCTCAGCACCTCCAGCCGATACTCGAGTGTGGCCGTGGCGTGGGCGGAGCCACACGGGACGTCTTTCCGTCCCACCCACGGGGACCCATTCTGAGGAGTGCATGGGCGTGTGCCGCTGAGGGCAGGTGGGAGGGAGCTGTCCAGAGGAGGTGTTCGTTAGTGCTCCGCTCTTTGTCTCCACCTTAAGGAGAAGAGGAGCCCCGCAGACGGCGGGAAGACCCCTTCTCAAGATGCTCTAACCAGCTACACCTGTGGCCCCTGAACACCTTAAAGTCAGGGCCCTTACAATTGACTGTATATGAGAACTGGACTGAGCGGCGCCTCCCCTCCATCGCGTCCCAAACAGGAAGTGGTTCAGAGAAGCCAAAAACCCACAGTCATCTATAGAGAAATAAACATCTGTTTTGGTCGGAAGAACCATTCTGGATCTAATACATTAAAAAAAAATAAAAAAATTTTTTTTTGATAATCCTCTTTTTTCTGTAGTTCAAGGTATGAACTGGCCAATCAGAAGCCTTTAAAAAAGGTATGTGGTCTCATGCTGTATGTTCAAAATGTCTGAACGGATTTCTTGAAGTGCGCTTACAAATTGTGGGGGTGTGGCCTTCCAGCAAGCTCACTCCTGATTGGCAAGTGTGGTTGCCATAGAAACCATAATTCAGACAGATTCAAACAAGTCTCTGCCTAAGACAAATGCTGGTTCCATCCATGGACTGCATTAGAGAGAACTGGACGGATCACGTGTGAGGAAATGAAGCCATGTCAGTCCCCCGTTTTTCTGACGTCTCCATGTTGGTCCCAGTGGTCTGAGTCAACGTTTCTATGGCAACTACTGTTTCCAATCAGGAGTGAACACATAGGCAGTCCACACCCCTTCCACTGAAAGCGGGCTCAGGAGAATCTGTCAATCAAACATTCACGGGGGGGAGGCAGTGGGCACCACATGCTTCTATTGAGTTATGCGATTGGTCAGATTAGATCCTGAACAATTTGCACTAGAGTATGAAAAAAATTATGATTAGCAAGAAGATCCAGAACGGTTCTTCAGACCAATGGAAAGACTGAGTAACAGCTGTTGATTTCTCTATAAAAGTCTATGGGAGTCAGTGGGTACTTCCTGTTTGGAACATGAGGGGGGAGGGTTCCCTTTGTCCAGTTTTCATTTACAGACAATGGTTCCAACATGTCGACGCCTGTATAGTGAAAAAACTGACTTCCTTTTCTTGGAACCAGAAAAAATCTATTTTCTACGGCTGACGTCACACTCAGTAGGTCCAGTTCTCATATACAGTCGATGGGCATTACTCAAGAGCCACAGGGTGGGGTAATAGGAGTGGGGCAACAGTGAATCTGTTGATGCCAGATTTAAACTTACCACTCCTGCATGTTGGACTGCAGATCCACCAGCACTGAATCCATGTTTCTGCAGCTACGAGCAGCTCATCCCTTCAAATGTCCTGTTTAGCGAGAGAACACAGGCAAGGCAAGTTTATTTGTGTAGCACAATTCGTACACAAAGTAATTCAAGGTGCTTCACAAAACAGAAAAATGCATTAAAATCACAATACATCATAGAAATAATCAACGTAAAATTTACTTTAAAAGAAAAGAAAAAAAAATATTGAAAATTGATTTAAAAATAAAGGAAGGAAAGGAAAAAGAAAAGTGCAGATAGGACCTTTCAGTCATATACACGGCTAAACAGAAATGTTTTAAGTCTAGATTTGAACATGAACACAGAAGAGGCCTGTCTTACGACTTCAGGGAGGCTGTTCCAGATTTTAGCTGCAGAATATTGAAACGCTGATTCCCCTTGTTTAGTTCTGACTCTGGGAATCAACAGGAGGCCGGCCCCTGAGGTCCTCAGAGTACGAGATGGTTCATATGGCACTAACATGTCAGAGATGTACTTTGGTGCTCGGCCATGGAGAGACTTGTACACAAGCAGAGCTGCTTTGAAGTCTATTCTTTCAGGTACAGGGAGCCAGTGCAGAGACCTGAGCACAGGACTAATGTGATCATACTTCCTGGTTCTGGTCAGGACTCGAGCAGCAGCATTCTGGATGTACTGAAGCTGTTTTACAGCTCGTTTGGAGAGGCCGGTGAGCAGGCCGTTACAGTAGTCTAACCTACTGGAGACAAATCCATGAATAAGTATCTCCAGGTCTGGCTTTGACACTATGTTTTTGATTTTGGCAATGTTTTTCAGGTGGTAAAATGCCGCTGATGTTACTGACTTGATATGGCTGTTAAAGTTTAGGTCAGAGTCCATGATTACCCCTAGATTTCTGACTTGATTTGAGGGTTTAAGAGACAGAGAATGAAGGTAGCTGCTGACAATTTCTCTTTGTTTCTGTGGGCCAAAAACAATAACTTCGGTCTTGTCTGAGTTTAGCTGGAGAAAGTTGTTCTGCATCCACGCACTGATCTGTTGGAGGCAGTGGCTGAGTGAATCCACCGGCCCATATTCACCTGTTGTCAGTGACACATAGATCTGAGTATCATCTGCATAGTTGTGATAAGATATGTTATTACTGCGTATTAACTGCCCTAGTGGCAGCATGTAGAGGTTGAACAGAAGGGGTCCCAGGATCGATCCCTGGGGCACACCACAAGTCAAGGCCATGTAGTCTGAGACACAACTCCCAATTTCAACAAAGTATTTCCTGTCTTCCAGATAAGACTTGATCCAACTTAGGGCAGATCCAGAGATGCCAACCCAGTCTTGGAGTCTGTGCAAAAGGATCCCATGATCAACAGTATCAAAGGCAGCGCTCAGGTCTAGCAGGATTAAGACAGAGACTTTGCCATCATCAGTGTTCAGGCGGATGTCGTTGGTTACCTTGATAAGAGCAGTTTCTGTGCTATGATGGGGTCTAAAACCTGACTGGAAAACATCAAATGAATTGTTTAATAAGAGAAAGTCAGTGAGCTGTTGGTAGACAACTTTTTCAAGGACTTTTCCTAAAAATGGCAAATTAGAGATAGGTCTGTAATTATTCAGTACAGTGGGATCAAGACCGCTTTTCTTCAGGAGAGGTTTAATGACTGCAGTTTTTAAGGCTTTTGGAAATATTCCAGATTGAAGAGACATGTTAACTATTTGAGTAATTGATGGCAACACACTGTTCAGGACAGACTTTAGAAATCTAGTGGGTAACACATCAAGGCAGCATGTAGACGAGCTCAGACGGGTGATGGTCTCTTGGACAGTTTGGTCAGTGACAGGTACAAAGTGAGTCAGCTTAGAGTGAGTAGGTGGCCGTTCGATAGTTATAAGTGTTGTGGAGTTGATGGCTTTTTTAATGCCCTGAACCTTGTCATTAAAAAATACAGCAAACTCATTACATTTGGGTGTGCAAACCAATTCTATTGGTAGCTGGGTTGGAGGGTTGGTTAAACTGTTTACTGTTGTGAACAGGACACGAGAGTTGCTGCTGCAACTTCCAATGATTTCAGAGAAGTACCTTTCCCTTGTTCTGCATAAGATCTGGTTGTAAGCGTACAACTCCCCCTTATACATTTCATAATGAACCTGGAGTTTTGACTTGCGCCACAGTCAAACCTTTGACATTAACTTGGAGAGTCATAGACAGGAATGTCTTCCAGTGAACTGCCCTGGTTTGGTCTGAGCCGGGGGCTTTAAACTGTTTCCTCAAGGATCAGATTTTGGTGATGATAATGTTTGAGGCCCAACCATTCGGTCTGATGTTCTTTGAACTATTTTAATAACAATGAATGCTGGTAAACTATTTGAGTGGACCCACTCCAATAAAATGCGGTTTTCTGTGTTTTTAACATGTTCTTGTAGCATTTTTCTGAAGTTGGAGGGCATAGATAAAAAAAATAAGCTTAAAACGGCATTTATCACATCATGAATCAGTTGGAAACGTTGGAAAAAGTTTGACGTTGTTACGTACAAAGTACAGCCAGCGGGTCACATGCTCCCGGCTCGCTTCTTTATGACCTTGGAAATCCAGCTCTGAAAGCAGGAAGAGACTTTACCGTCATGAGAAAGTGAGACATGGACAGCACCTTCACATCCATCCAGCACTACCTCTCTGACAGCCTGGGCAACTCCAGGCCTGGGGGGCCTCTGTGTCTGCATGTTTTCTGGATTTCATTGCCCCAGATAATCAGCTGGGGGGGTGTGGGGCCGACACACACCCAGCTGATTACCTGGTCCAGGTGTGTCCAGGTAATCAAGCATGCCAGCTCAGGGTTTGTTGGAAAACAAGCAGGAATTCATCCCCCAGCCCCTCCCTGCTTTACAGTCACCTTTACAAGTCGACTTTTGCTGAAATGTAACCGCCGTTCCATTCTCCCTCTCTAGTATCTGACGGGTCATTGGGGTCACACCCCATTCTGGTTCATTCTCTGCAGGACCACCACATTTGGAATGTAGAATGAACAATATGACGGCCTGGGAGAGCAGACTGTGGAGTGTCAGTGACATGGTTTTTATGTAAATGGACCGTTTTTAGAAAAAGAAAACAATTTGACTTCCAACCCGGTTTATCCTTTGGGGTCACGGGGCGGCTGGAGTCTAACCCGGGGTGGAGGCGGGGTTCACCCCGGACATGCCCCCAGTCTGTCGCAGGACAGGAAGAAGTACATTTACATGTAAATACCTCTGACACTTCATTGTGTTATTCATTGTGTTTTAGTGCCATTTGTTATCTGTTATCTTATGGTAATAAAGCCCTTTTCTTGTCATGGGATGCATTAAAGTTCCGTCTTCTTCTGGATGCAGTTTTCCAACCTTAAAACAGAAATTACTGGCTCACTTTAAAACCTTTTCATGGTCATAATTGTATTTTTTTTATATATATGTCTCACAAAGAGGGGCAAGGTCCCTTTTAGCTGCCAGTGTTATCTAGGCCCTTTTTTATGAATCCTCCTTAACTTGTTTCAAGAAAACTTTACTGATTTTTGTATTTAGGGTTACTGACAACGAGAAAAAGGTGCGACCTTTGACCCAACAGGAGGGCAGATGAAAGAAAAGGCAGAGAGAGGGAGAACATGGAAAGACCAACCAAAAAAAATCAACAGAATTCCACCCATGAAGATTTCCTCTGCTGCAAACAGCGGTTTAAAGCAGGAGAGGCTGGTGGATCAGCATACCGACACTTCTCTATGTCTTCATGGTGGTGCATGTGGCTCAGAGGGCTGAACACCCACCATTTAAAAAAAAACAGGATTTACATTCATCGCATTCTGGCGAGACACCCCACCCCACAAACTGCACAGAGATCTTTAAACAAAAGTGTCACTAAAAGCTCTGTGACGTCATCAAACTTCTATTTGCATTGTGGATGTGGAACAAAACATCCCTTTGTAAATGCAGGAAGGTAAATGAACCCAACGGTTCGCCGTGTTTGTCCGCTTTGAAATCCGAGCAGCCAAACCCGGCACGAGCCGGGAAGGTCTGGCCGTGTTGGTCGGGCTGGTGACCTGCTGGACTGGGCTGTGGTGAAGAGGTCGTCACCTTAGAACCACAGCACATTTATGCCTCATGCCATCAAGTGACAAAACATTTGAACCTCTTTCTGTAAACTTGATACAAACTAGGAAGTATCGAATGTTGCAGTTCCTCCAATGGCCACTAGAGGCTGGTTACAGAGGGAAACAACTTCCCATTGACACCCCCCCCCCCCTAAAAATAAATGCATGAACTGGTTTCAAATTGGTTTCAAAACCTAGGAGTTAGTGGGAACTTCCTGTTTGGAACATGAGGGGGGAGGGTTCCCTTTGTCCAGTTCTCATTTACAGACAATGGTTCCAACATGTCGACGCCTGTATAGTGAAAAAACTCACTTCTTTTTCTTGGAATCAGAAAAAAAATCTATTTTCTACGGCTGACGTCACACTCAGTAGGTCCAGTTCTCATATACAGTCGATGGGCATTACTCAAGAGCCACAGGGTGGGGTAATAGGAGTGGGGCAACAGTGAATCTGTTGATGCCAGATTTAAACTTACCACTCCTGTAAGTTGGACTGCAGATCCACCAGCACTGAATCCATGTTTCTGCAGCTACGAGCAGCTCATCCCTTCAAATGTCCTGTTTAGCCATAGAACACAGTCAAACCTTTGACATCAACTTGGAGAGTTTGACGTTGTTACGTACAAAGTACAGCCAGCGGGTCTCATGCTCCCGGCGCCGCCCCTTTCTGATCATCCACCTGCAGACAAATACATCCATGAACATCTCTGTTTTCTTGGTCTGAGTTATAATCTGGATCTACACTGGACGGACGGATGGATCTGATGTTGCTGCCGTTATTGTATCACCGCTGATGTTAGGCTGGGGTGTGAGGGGCTGTAAGCTAGCAGGAGAGAGTGAGAACAAAGAGACTGGCTATTTTTTTACTCTTTTATTTACAGTTTACACTTTAAAAATGAACTAGACGGCCTCACAGTAGGATTGTGCGACAGTGTTGCAACAGGTTTACAACGGCTTAAAACACAATTTAGCCATCAACAATATAGTTTTTTTAAAAAGCCGGGGAAGCATATTTTTTGTTTTACAAACAAAAATTTGAAGAACACGGGCTGCATTTGGCCCACAGGCAAAACATACCTGGTCTTTTTCTTATTTGTCTCCAAATCGGAGTCGTCTGGGTCAACAGTTGGTTGATTACACCTAAATGTGTTTCAAGGACAACTATAAACAGTCAGAGGATGCTCAAAATCTATGAACATAGAACCAGGGTAACCCTTGTTCTATCCTAGACACTTTAACATTGGGAGTTGGGTCATCTAGACCCACTAGACAGAGCTCTGAACCTTTTTCCTTCAATGAATTGGGATCTTCACTGGTGTCCATGGATTACATGAAATCTTTCCACCTTTATCCACCTTTGTCATGGTGGGGAGAACATGTCAATGGAAGGGGGGGGTCATCTAAGATAGCACAAGGGTTAAGGAAGACGGCAGGCTCCACACATCCATCATCAGACAGATTAGTAGAATATTTTAAAGTACATAAAAAACAATAAATTACCTTTATAAAACTGAAATGATTTTGCTTCAAAAGTATTTTATACTGGTTAAAAAAATAGTTAATGCATGGTGAAGTGGTTAATGCTCTCACCTCAAAGTGAAAAGGACTTTTCTGCCCCCCCCCCGCGTTTCATTAACCCTATCAGAGAACTGGACTGAATGAGCGGGACGTCATTCATAGAAAATGGTTATCTCCGGTTCCAACCAAATAAAGTCCATTTAGTCGCCATTTGTTGCGATATGGACGCCGCCATGTTGTAACCAGACGTCCTCAGTAAGCTGTGAATGGTCCAAGTCGGTCTGAATCTGCAACCACTTTCTCTAATCAGGAGTGAGCTTGTTAGAAAGCCACACCCCTCCACTAAAAGCAGGCCCAGGAAAAGTCTAACCTAACATCCGGTAATCAGCAGCAAATAAGGCAGGATTTCTGGAAAACCAGCAGGATCTCCAGGCCTGGATTTGGGGACCCCTGCTCTACACCGTCTTGGATCCAGTTTGTTAAATCATCTCTTTTTAACAAGTACATGTTATTTTCCACTTTGCCAAGGAGAATCATCCACCTCTTCTTGTTCACATCAACGACCTCCATGACCCTCCTCTTTGGTCTTCCTCTCTGTCCTGGTAGCTCCAACCTCAACATCATCACTGCTCCTCCTCTCAAACGTCTCCATCTGCTTCCCTGCATTTATATCCAGAATATCCATGATCTGTTCCCCTGATGGATCAAATCCTGATCCATCCTGGTCCCACAGAGAACCTCAACATCTTCATCTCTCCTCCAGCTCTTCCTCCTGACTGCATCAGAGTCTCTGAGCCAGCATCATGGCTGCTCTCACCACAGTTTTCTTCACCTTTCCTTTCATTCTGGATGACGCTCTTTAGTCACACATCATGCCTGAAACCTTCCTCCACCTGCTCATCTCTCCACCTCTTTCCTACACTCTGCTGTTCTGGACTGTTAACCCTAAAAACTTTAACTCCTCCGCGTTCTCCACCTCTTCTCTCTGTAACCTCATTGTTCCTCTTCAGTTCCTCTCATTTGCACACAGATTCTCTGTCCTGCTGCAGCTTCATCCTCTCCTTTGCAGATAAAACCTCCTCCTCTGTAGATGTTCCTCCACCTGCTCTCACTTCAGATCACAGTGTCATCAGCAAACATCCACAGATTCCTGTCTAACCTCGTCCGTCCATCACCACCGCAGACTGCAGCTCCTCTCTGTCAGACCTTCTCTAGATCTACAGAGACATGAAGCAGCTCCTTCTGGGCTTCTCTGTTCTTCTATCAGCATCCTCAAAGTGGATGTTACATCTGTGGTTCTCTCTCTCTGCATGAACCTGTTGTTCACAAATATTCTCTTCTGACTCCAGTCTAGCTTCCTCTTTCCCACAATTCATTGTGATTCATTAGTTCCATTCCTCTGTAGTTTTTCTGCACTTCCTCCTTCCTTTTGGAAATGAAACCAGAACATTTTTCTGCCGTTCTTCATGCTCCTCCCACCCACCTTCCACATCTTGTTTAACAGTCCAATCAGAAACTTTTCCACCTCCTCTCCTAATCTCTTCCACACCTCCACAGGTTTGCTGTCAGGACCACCTGGATTTCCAGTCTTCCTCCTCTTCTTCCTCACGTCATCCTTACTGATCTTTGCTTCCTCCTGCCAACGGCTTCCTCTTCTCCTCGGTCTTCTCTGACTCGTTCCTCATCCATCCATTTTTCAAAGTTCTCCTTCCATCTTTCCATCACACTTGGAGAAGCCGTCCACAGATTCCCAGCTCTGTTCCGATCATCATAACCTGCTGCTCATCCTTCCATCTCTGTGTTTCTAGGAAGTGATGTTTGTCAAACAAAAGTCACAATTTTGAAATTAATTTTAAAATTCTGCAAACAAAAGGTTCTGTTTTAAAAGTTAAATTTCCAAATTGCAAATGAAAATATTTGTAACAGTCCCAAACATTTATGTGTTTATTCTGTTGTTCTAAATTATATTTTAATTTGCGCCATCTAGTGGTTAGAGCATGTGGAACAAAGTTCAATTAAAGTTCCACACGGACTCATTTAACTACGCACACAGCTATCAGCGCATTGCTGGAGCCACGTGAAGATCTCCGGTAAGATCGTTAGAAATCACATCGATGTATAACAGAATTATCAATGTAATAATTTGTTTATTGTACTTATTTAGAAAGTTAAAGGAAAGCTGAAGCCAAATGAGTAATTAGCCCCTCGTGGATGTCAGCCCACGAGGTTTGTGTGCTTTTATTTGTATAATTTAAGATTCATATTTTGTAAGCTGTAGAATTATTTTTGATGCATATTTGTGTTTTTTATTTTGCTGCCAGTTCTCACGGGTTGTGAAGACCAATAAACCCTGTTTTAAACACCTCGTGCTCATGCTAATTCCTCGAGGGTGCTACAGTGAGAACTCTTCTGCTCCGCATGGGTAGACGAGACGGTGCCAGCGCCGAGAGGGACAACAGCGCCACCCTGCGACGGCCAAATGCACAACACCGAACTTCAGGTTCCCAAAGATGAATGTTGCATCAAGGACTCCGATTAATATTAGTTAATATGAAAGTATAACCGTCGTGAAGAGACTGCAATAAGAAACGGGATATTTTTCGTTTCTGTTTAATCGAAGGGACTGAGATAATTTTTTTTTCTTTTCCTGTTCAAGTTTAAGTGATTTGTTCAATAGTGAAATTTATCTAAGTAACCTGTTTATTGTTCATATTTAGCGATTCATAGTTAACAGGAATTAGATGTAATATTTGCCTATTCAAGACAAGTTATTGTTGCTTACTGCACACAGTGGTTTAAGTTCAATATTTTATGTTGCATTAGAAAATTAAGACATTTTGCAGTACTGTTGAGGCCTGTTCACACCGGGACGAATTTCGCCGGCGATTTTCGCCGACGTTTAACGCCTCGTGACTAAACAAAGGGCACCAATGTGAGTGTGCACACCGAGGCGAAAAAACGGCAAGCGCCAAAGCGTCAAAAAAAAAAAAGGCCTCGGGTTCGTTTTTTTTTTTCGACGCGTCGCGTAGAAATCTATTCGACCGATGAGAATGGCGCTTTTGCACACGTGTCTGGAGCTTCTGAAGTTACAGTAAAACACAACTTGGGGGCGCTCAAACACAAAACTGCCTTGCTGAGCACACATACCAGCGAAGAAGTTAGACGCCAAGTAGCGTCTACACTGCCGCGAAGAAGTAATGACGGACATTCTTAAATATCCCCGAACCAAGCACCAGTTGGAGCTACTGATGCTTGAAATATTCATGTTTTCTTTGTATGATTCTGACAAGCGCGTAAATACTTGCTATCTTCTTCTGAGTGAAAAGCGACTTTAAGAATCGTAAAGTTGCGCAGCGCCACCTTGTGTGCAGGAGTATTTCTGTTTACATTAAGCGCCATCTAATGTCAGGGAAGGAAATAGCATGTTCGCTCGGCTCATCGTCAGCGAAAATTGCCTGGGTGTGAACACAAAAGACGTGGCGAAAAACGCTGGCGAATAACGCCTGGCGAATATTCGTCCCGGTGTGTACAGGCCTTTAAGTTAAAGGTGCAGTAATTTAAACCAACTTTTTTCTATTTTCCCTACAAAGTACATAAAACTAAACCAGTATTTTAATCTTTAAAGTCAAACGCAAGCTTAAAAATGTCAAGATTGGATGTTTCATCTGAAGTTGGTGAAGATGATGTGACATTCAGGTTAAATGAGCAACCATCAGAAGCTGAGTGCGTTGGAGATGATATCCCCACTACCTCACAAGATGCACGAAAGAGCCAAAGAGTCCGTACGCTAACGGAAAAGGGGCAAGAGCTGCATGATGAGCAGGTAAAGAAGGCCGCACATCGTTTCAGCACGTGCTACGAGAAGTGGAAGGCTGTCATTAAAGAGAATAAGAAAGCTATAGATGGACAATGCTCAATGGATCTCCTGGATGAACACATCACAAAAGTAAACAGTGCTGCTACCAATGTGTGTGCTGCATATGATGATTTAAGACGCATTGACTCTCCTGACAATGACACAAGACGCAGGATGGATACCTGTGATGCAGTAACAAGGAGCATCATGGAAGCTGCTGAAAGATCCCAAACATTAAGAAACAGAGGTCAAAAGGATGAAGAAGTTTGGAAGGACGTAGAGTCAGTGTTCAAGTCTGCTGCTTCTGCAAGGTTAAGTGTTAAATCTCATCAGTCCAAAGACTTCTTCCAAGTGTTCAAGCAGACACTCCAGCAAGAGACAAGAGGCAGCAGCTGAAGTTGCCGCAAATGAAGCTGCCTTAGAAGTTCAACTGGAACAAGAAAATCGAATTAGGGAAATTGAAAAACAAGAAGCAGAAATTGCACAGAAACAACGAGAGCTGGAAGCAAAGCGCAGAGAAGTGGATCGACTGGAAACAATCAAAAGGCTTCAAGCTGCTAAAGCAAGACAAAGAGTATATGAGCAGAGTGAAAGTTCAGATGAAGACACGTATGATGTGCTCCACCAGCAAACCTCTGGTAAGGAAAAAAGGGTTAAGTCAGAAACCAGTAGCTTACCCCTCAGACCTCCTTTCCCACCTCAAAATGTGATCTCCACTCCAGAAGTAAACACAACAGAGCTGGTAAGAGCCTTCGCAGAATCTCTCAACGCAAATCGTCTCCCGGTCCCAGAGCCAACTAAATTCAATGGTGACCCACTCAGATACAACGACTGGAAGATTTCATTTCTGACTCTTGTTGACAGGAAAGCTTTACCAGCCGAAGAGAAGACATACTATTTGCGGAAGTATGTAAGTGGACATGCAAGGAAAGCCATAGAAAGTTACTTTTTGCTGGGTACAGAATCTGCCTACAATGCAGCATGGACAGTTCTTGAAGACAGGTATGGCAATCCATTCCTCATTGCTAAGGCATTTAGAGACAAACTTGACGCATGGCCAAAGATCAGTTCCAAGGGCAGTGTGGAACTTCAAGAATATGCTGACTTTCTTCGCAGTTGTAATGCAGCCATGCCACACATCAAAGGTCTCGAAGTACTAAATGACTGCAATGAAAACCAAAAAATGCTTGCAAAACTTCCTGACTGGCTCACATCAAGGTGGAACAGAAAGGTTACAGAAGTCCAAGAACAGAGCCACATATTTCCAAGTTTCAGCGATTTTGTTGCGTTCATCTCATGTGAAGCCAAAATTGCATGTAATCCCATAACTTCTCTCTATGCTCTGAAACCAAGAGAAAATGAGAAAACAAAGTTACAAACAACCAGGACTCATGGCGCAAAGGTCATGGCACTGAACTCCAATGAAAGGGCTGTCAGTTTAAGCTGTGTCTATTGTGAGAAAGCAGGTCACAGTCTGCAGAAATGTTTCAAATTCATGAATGAGAACATTGGAGAAAGACTGAAGTTTGCACAAGAGAAGAAGTTATGCTCTGGCTGTTTGAAGTTGGGCCATCGCTCCAAGGATTGTCACAACAGAGAAACCTGTGACACATGTAAGAAAAAACATCCAACATGTCTTCACGACACACGGACTAAAGAAGAGCGAACTCGGACAAAGAACAATGAAGCAAGGAGCACTGATAAAACAAAACAAAGGAAACCAGATTCAACACTACAAGATAACAATTTCACACAAACAAGTGAAGCAACTTCTAACAGAGTAATGCAGAATGTCAAGGATACTCACACATCCTCTATTGTTCCTGTGTGGGTTTCAGCTGAAAGTGAGCCAGAGCGTGAAGTTCTAGTGTATGCACTTCTTGATACACAGAGCGACACGACCTTCATTTTACAGGAAACTGCCAGAGCCTTGCACACTGTAAATGAGGTTGTTCAGCTAAGGCTTACTACAATGTCATCAAGAAATACTGTTGTTACCTGTCACAAGCTCTCTGGTTTACAAGTAAGAGGATTTTACTCAAATCAGATCATCCCTCTGCCAGTAACATATGCCAGAGACTTCATTCCAGCGAATCGGGATCACATTCCAACACCAGCAACTGCCAAGGCATGGCCCCATCTTGAACACATTGCAGATGAAATCGCTCCACTCCAAAGTTGTGATGTTGGTCTTCTGATTGGTTATAACTGCCCACAAGCACTCATACCCCGTGAAGTGGTTTCTGGCAAGGAAAATCAGCCCTTTGGACAAAAAACTGATCTGGGCTGGAGTATCGTGGGCTTTGGCATTCCATGTCTTGATTATGGTGATGCCTTTGGAGTAAGCCACAAAGTCATTGTGAAGCAAGTGGTTCCAGGTGTTCAACCATCTTCAAGGTTCACCAATGAAGTGCATTACGTGTGCAGAACTCAAATAAAGGAAATGGTCTCACCTGCTAATGTAATCAAGCTGCTGGAGTCTGACTTTGCAGAAAGAGCTGCAGAAGATGTTAAGATCTCCCAAGAAGATCTCAGGTTTCTGACAAAGATGAAGGAAGGCATCAGGCTCAAGGAGAATGGACATTTTGAGATGCCACTTCCGTTTAAGAGTGACAAACCTAACTTACCTGACAACAAATCATGTGCCATACATAGGCTCAGATGTTTGGAAAGAAAGTTGAGAAGAAACAAGCAATACTACATGGATTACAAGAAGTTCATGGAAGAAATCATCGCTCACGGCGACACTGAAAAGGTTCCTGAGCAAGACATCAACAATACCCCAGCATGGTACATTCCACACCATGGGGTGTACCACCCACAGAAACCAGGAAAGATTCGCATTGTCTTTGATGGCTCTGCTAAGTTTCAAGGAACATCCATTAATGACCATCTTTTGACTGGCCCAGAGCTTACAAACACCCTGCTCGGAGTATTGTGTCGTTTCCGTTGAAGCCCAGTGGCTATAATGTGCGATATTGAACGCATGTTTCACCAGTTTCACGTGTGTGCTGCTGACCAAGACTACCTACGGTTCTTATGGTGGGAGAATGGCGACCTCGACACCCCATGTACCATCTACAGAATGAAAGTTCATCTGTTCGGTGCGGCATCTTCTCCAGGCTGCGCTAACTATGGCCTCAAACATCTGGCAGCTGAAGGAGAAGGACGCTTCAGTAAGGAAACAGTGAAGTTTATAAAAACAAACTTCTATGTCGACGATGGCTTAGCAAGTGTTGATACGGAAAGCCAAGCAGTACAGTTAGTCAAAGAGGCACGTGAACTCTGCAGCACAGGCAAACTTCGATTACACAAGTTCATATCAAACAGCACAAAGGTCTTGTATTCCCTTCCAAAGGAAGAATGTTTAGTATCTGCCAAAAATAAGGACATGGCATTGAGTGAAATCCACATAGAGAGAGCACTAGGCGTGCAATGGTGTGTGGAATCAGACCAGTTCCAGTTCAGAGTGACTGTTAAGGAAAATCCACTCACTCGAAGAGGAGTTTTATCCACAGTCGCCTCTGTGTTCGATCCACTTGGATTTGTGTCACCCTTCATCCTGCTAGGAAAGCAGATCCTGCAGCAGATGTGTCGAGATAAACTCAGCTGGGATGACACCTTACCTGAAAATCTTCGACCTCAGTGGGAATCTTGGCTGCTTGATCTAAGGAATTTGGCAAAGGTAAAGATTCAAAGATGCTACACTCCAAATAACTTCAAGGCAGAGCATTATGAACTGCACCATTTCTATGACGCCAGTACTTCTGGATACGGCATGTGTACCTACCTCAGAGCAGTAAGCACATCTGGTGAAGTCCACTGTTCCTTGGTGATGGGAAGATCAAGAGTTCCACCATCGAAAGTTACAACCATTCCCCGACTTGAGTTGTCAGCTGCTGTAGTTGCTGTTCGCACTGGTGATATGCTGAAAAAGGAACTGGAAGTTGAAATGTTGCAAGAAACCTACTGGACCGATTCAAAGGTTGTTCTAGGATACATCGCGAATGAAGCCAGGAGGTTCCATGTTTTTGTTGCAAACAGAGTTGAACGTATCAAACAAAGCACAGAGCCTGAACAGTGGAGGTATGTGGCGTCTGAAGAGAACCCAGCAGACCATGCCTCTAGAGGTCTTACAGCTGAACAACTTATAGCCTCAAACTGGTTTCAAGGTCCAGATTTTCTCTGGCAGAAGGTCATGTCCAGTGGTGAGATCAAGGTGGGAGAGATATCAAGCAGTGATCCGGAAGTCAAGAAGGTTCAGGTGCTCAAGACACAAGCCAAAGAACAAATATCTCTTCTGGATCGCATACACAAGTTCTCAGACTGGTCAAGAATGATCAAAGCCATTGCTAGACTCAAGCGCCTTGCAAAGGAAGTGAAGGAACGCAAGAGAAGATCTTGTGAAGTCAGTAATGTGGAAGAAAGAAGGGAAGCAGAGCTGACAGTTATCAGAATGGTTCAAGATGCTGCCTTCTCGCATGAAATAAAGTCCCTTCAAAATCCCACATCAATACAAACCAAAGACATTGTCAAAAAGTTACATAAATTGAGTGCATTTCTGGATGACCAAGGCTCACTTCGAGTTGGAGGACGTCTCAAGCATGCTGCTTTACATTCTAATATCAAGCATCCAGTTATCTTACCAAGAGACCGCCATGTGTCAATGTTACTCATCAAGCATTACCATGAGAAAACATACCATCAAGGACGAGGGATCACTATGAACAAGCTCCGCGCAAGTGGATATTGGATCCTTGGGTGCAGCAAGGTTGTATCCTCTTATATCCACAGATGTGTTAAATGCAGAAAGTTCAGGAGATGCACAGAACAGCAGAAAATGGCAGACCTCCCGGAAGATCGGATGGAGACTACTCCACCATTCACCTACTGTGGGATGGACTGCTTTGGTCCTTTTTATGTCAAGGAAGGCAGGAAGGAGCTAAAGCGCTACGGCTTGTTAATCACCTGCATGTGCTCTAGAGCAGTGCACATAGAAATGCTTGATGATTTAACCACCGATGCCTTCATCAATGCACTGCGTGCATTCATCGCCATAAGAGGCTCAGTTCGTCAGATAAGATGTGATCAGGGAACAAACTTTGTTGGTGCAAGAAATGAGTTTGCAGAGGCATTCAAGGAAATGGACCAAATCAAGCTGGAAAATCTGGAATGCGAGTTTCTCATGAACACCCCAGCTTCAAGTCATATGGGTGGTGTCTGGGAACGACAAATCCGCACCATAAGAAGTGTTCTGTCATCCATCCTTGAACAATCAGCTAAACAACTTGACAGCTCCTCTCTAAGAACTTTCCTTTATGAAGTCATGGCAGTGATAAATAGTCGACCTCTTACCACAGATCAACTATGTGACCCATCAAGCCCAGAACCTCTGACGCCAAACCACATATTGACCATGAAGTCCACAATCATCTCTCCACCACCAGGCAAGTTTGTCAAGGAAGATCTTTATCTTCAGAAGAGGTGGCGTCGTGTTCAACTCCTTGCCAATACCTTTTGGACAAGATGGAAAAAGGAGTACTTGCTGAATCTTCAAAGTAGGCAAAAATGGACTAAACAATACCGAAATGCCCAAATCAATGATATTGTACTTTTGAAAGATGAAATAACACCACGAAACCAGTGTAAGTTGGCAAAAATCGTTGATGTGTACCCTAGTAAGGATGAAAGAGTGAGAAAGGTCAAGCTACTGATGATTGATCGCTCTCTAGATGAAACAGGAAAGCGTATCTCCAAACCTGTTTACCTGGAAAGGCCCATTCAGAAGACAGTTGTCCTGTTGGAAGCAAATTAAGGAGACTGAACTCTTAATACTCTAAATAAAAGAGTAACAAGTCATATTCCATAATTAGTTCACAATTCATTGCATATTAAGAATAACTAGTTCATAAGTTTAAAAGAAATATTTAGTTCTATAAATCACAAGTGATTGGTGGGAGTGTAACAGTCCCAAACATTTATGTGTTTATTCTGTTGTTGTAAATTATATTTTAATTTGCGCCATCTAGTGGTGAGAGCATGTGGAACAAAGTTCAATTAAAGTTCCACACGGACTCATTTAACTACGCACACAGCTATCAGCGCATTGCTGCAGCCACGTGAAGATCTCCGGTAAGATCGTTAGAAATCACATCGATGTATAACAGAATTATCAATGTAATAATTTGTTTATTGTACTTATTTAGAAAGTTAAAGGAAAGTTGAAGCCAAATGAGTAATTAGCCCCTCGTGGATGTCAGCCCACGAGGTTTGTGTGCTTTTATTTGTATAATTTAAGATTCATATTTTGTAAGCTGTAGAATTATTTTTGATGCATATTTGTGTTTTTTATTTTGCTGCCAGTTCTCACGGGTTGTGAAGACCAATAAACCCTGTTTTAAACACCTCGTGCTCATGCTAATTCCTCGAGGGTGCTACAATATTCAATGTTTGTTAAAAAAAGTCCCGGCCATGCTTTCAAAGTGTCTCTCTTTAGTTACAAAAGCAGAGTCTGCTTCTTCTCCTCCCTAAAAGACACACAACACTCTTCCTTTCTCCACTTTCTCCGCTTGGTCCTATGTTCTGCTTTATACGTCTTCCTCTTCCTCACCAGCAGAGTCATCCCCTGTGGAATATTTCCTTTAAGGTAAGGAGCCTAATACTGCTGATAGAAAATAACAGCCACAGCCATTAAGGAGCACAGCTGTCATTCCTAACTGACCGGTTCATGTCAGAAGAAACGTTCACTCACCGTAGCATGATGTTGTGGATCCAGAGAAGACTTGAGAGTTTACAAAAACTACAACGTTACAAAAAGAAATCTCCACAGAGAGCAAAGCAAAGAAGCTCCAATCACCTCAGAGTAGAACTGAACTAGAGGAGCTAAAAACTGAACGCAAAGCAAAAGCCCAACAGAAGGAAATCCAAATACCTTTCAGTTCAGCCAGTGCCGAGCAAGTAACTGGATTGGTGAGCCAAGCAACAGAGGAGAGGAACTTCAGATCACAATCAACCTCTTAAATGATGGCAAGCAGGTGTGTAGCACCTCACAGAGAGCCACAGGTGAGTGGGCGGGGTTCAGGGGACCCCCGGGCATCACACGGCTTGTGCTGGGCTCCATTTGAACACATCTTATCTGCCAACCCTCAAGTTTATCTTTTCTCTGTCCCAAAAAATGCAGTTCAGTGACTTTTTTTGATACACTGAATGAACTTTTACTTTTCATGAAACACAAGTGTCACCAGTTCACGGTTTCTATTCAGGTGTTTTAGAAAAACCTGGAGGTTCATCTTCAACTATTTAGTTATTTGGGGCATTTTTTGTTTTTTTTACTGAGGCACACGTTGATTTCTGCTGCTTTTGCTTATCCAGACTCTAAAATAGACAAAGAAGTCTTTACATTCAGTGATACTGATCCATCAGTTTATGTCTGTTTTTTATCAAAGCTTCCTTGTTTCACCCAAAAAAAAGAAGCAAAACCAAATCCTAATAACAATAAAACATCACTTTACCGACACATGCAGGCAATTCTGTAACGCATCAATACAGAAGAACAGTTAAATAAACAAGGGGGGGGGGGGGCTAATATGTTCTAAACCGCTTTATGAAGCGCCGAATGGCTTCATGGATTGGCAAACATCCACCTTTCATTTTATTTCCTACTAAACGAGCCGCGTGACGTGGGGGCTTAAAGAGAAAACAAAACCTGTCATGTCAGCAGGTGGAATTGTATCGTCTCTTAAATCATAAGCCTTTATGAATGGAATGGGATCAAAACACTTCCTTATAGATTTCATGGTGCCTTTCCACCCAAACAGAGCTGCTTGTGGCTCCCAGTTCATGGAAGAGACGCCAACACAGTTTCTACATTAAAAATAAAAACATTCCTCTTTGGACAGACTTGTCAGACTAGCTAGTAATCAGAATATTTAACATGTTGCTCCCCCTACCTCACCTACTGTAATCAGGCTTGGGGGAATAATTACAATTTTCATTACATCTATTATATATATTTCTCTGCAGAGGAAGGATTGTTTCCTAAACCGGACCAGGCCGGCCCATTCCCCCTGCTTAGATGGAGGTTATATAGTGTTCATATTGATATTCTAAAAATGTCTATGAATATTATCACTATCCATTATAAGTACCATAGTGCATGAAACTTACTGTGAACATATTTGAGTTAAACTTCATAACAGTTAGTTGTTAATAGGCTGCCAGAACTTAGAAGCTGGGGAAAGTATGGTGCACTGGGGTTCTGTCATCTACTCTCATCTACTTCTCTCTTCTATTCTGGATCATTTATTTATCATTTACTTCTCCATTCCTCTGTTTGGTTCAGTGCGATTCCTGCATTGTCCCCCTTTCCCACTTCCCTCTGGGGGAGTGGGAGTGATTCCAGATTCCAGTTGGCTCATCCCTGCTCCTGCACCTGGCAGTGGATCCTCTGGCGCCCCCAGCCGTCCCCCCAACTCCATCTGGATGTAGCCCATCTGCTGGACTATTTAAATATGTAGTTGTAGAGTTAGATAAGTTAATTCTTCTCCGTGAGTTCTGGAACATCTTCTGTCCCTCCTTCATGTGGACACCCCTGAGGTTTCTGCTTTTTTCTGGAATCCGTTTTTTTAAGAGTTCTCCATTACAGAGAAGGAGGGTCTGAGAGCAGGGATGACCCATTTAATTGAATTCTATGACTTCATGTTCTAATACGATTACTGCTATGAAGCCCATTGAGACGACCACTGTTGTAATATCGGGCTTTATAAATAAGAATGAATTGTTCTGCTACTGCTTCATTGTTCCGCCGGTCCTGTTCATGCAGTTTTATAAGGTGACTGTGTTCATCTGCATTCAAACCTCAACAATATGTTTTCAATTACTATCAAAATAATGTTGTAAAATCCTCTTCTTGATGTTATTTCAGCTCCTAGCCATAAATAAAGTGGACTGACGCCTCTGGAAGGCGAGTTATCATGCAAACAGTTTACAGAGCAGAAGGGTCAGTAAAAAATGAATTATGAAATGTAAGCATCATTTCCTGTTTGTGTGAGAACATTAAAAAAAACAACAAAAGAGTTCAGTTTCTACCTTTGAGCTCATGATGGGACAGCATCAGTTACTTTAAATTCCAGTCATTCCCTCGTTCATCTAAAAGCACTAAAGTGGGAGCGGCTTCACATCAAGACACTGCTGTGTTGTTCTGTTGTGAATTCAGCTAAAGCTTTGCTGACTCACAGACTGGGAGTCCAAGTCATCAGGAAACAGATAAGTCAGGAAACCAGCTTCCTGCTGTGCCTGACAGACATAATCGAGGCATTTAAGCCGTGAGCAACATGCCTGCAGGCCACAGGGGATTAAAAACAGACACACAAAGGAGGAGGAGTCTCTGTCTCACACAGTATCATAGTAGAAATAGTTGAACCCTCACATGAAATCTGTGGCATCACTTTAACATCCAACATCACCAGAACGCACCGTTCATGCAGAACCCGGGTCAGGTCCAGACTGCAGCGCCACAAACCCTTCCAACAAAACGTCAGTGCAGAGAGCTTTTCTGCTTCAATGTGCACGTCTGCATCATGGAACCTTCAGGCGTGTTTGGAAATGTCCTGGAACATGGAAAGTGTTTGGGTTTTTTAAAAGGTGGTGGGGGGGGGCATCTTTACAATAGAGAGAGGGATCTGATGACGTTTTATCTACATGTATACATGTCATACACCGCTCAAAAAAATAAAGGGGACACTACAAAAACACATCCCAAACCAGAATGAAAGATTTTCGCTTTCATTTTTAGTTGCATGTGCTGACAACACAAACCACACAACAAATATTCATGGAAATGAAATGCATTTGCCTACGGAGGTCTGGATGTGGAATCAGACACAAAGTGAAAGTGGGAGAAAAAAAACTCACCACATCCAACTGTAACTGATGTAACTGTGCAGCCCCCTCTGTGGATTTATCTGAGGCCCAACAGAATACAAGTGGTTCAGAAATGATCTCAGAACCCAGTGTGTGATGCTTGAAGATGGAAAATTGGACTTAATGAACATCAGTTGTGGAGTCCCACAGGAGTCAATTTTGCCTCCTGTCCTTTTCACCATCCTCAACAATAACCTGGTTGTCGTTTACCAAATGAAAGTGATCATTTAACCCAGAAGGAAAACTGTCAATCATTCACAGCAGGAGCATGTATACCAACCCTGGAGACATCAAGGACCATCTACAGAATATGGAACAGTCCTTTGACATCATAACCATACCTGGAACTTGGTTCAGCTGCATCAAGGATGCAGAAATGGAAAACTTTACTGCGTTAACAGAGTAAACAAAAAAGAGTGGAGGAGTCTCAATGTGTGAAAAGAAAATAGGAAGTTTACAGTAATTGATGATTGGTTAGTTGATGGAATACTGGAATGTCTCACAACTGAAATATGTATGTAATGATTCAGGGAAAAATGTCATAAGGTGTGTTTAGAGGTCACCAGGGTCAAGCCTAGAAGTGTTCAGTGACTGGATGGAAAATAGAACAAAATATTATCCATCTGTGGAGACTTCATTATGGATCTGATAAACCCCAAACATAAAGCAACCGACGACATTATCAGCAGAATGTATGGAATGAAGAGATCATGAAGAGACCCAACAGAATCGCTGCTCAAAGTGCTGCTCTTATGGATAACTTATTTACAAATAATATAGAATACACTCACATGAGCGAACTGGTGACATAACTGATCATTTACCAGTTTTTAGACTATTTGACATCAATGTGAAGACAAAGAAAATTATTTAAAAAAAAGTCTACAAAAGGTTAAGAAATGAAAAAAAACTATGAGTTCTCTTATTAATGACTTATCCAGACAAAACTGGAACTCTGTGTACAGACAGAAAGATGTGGATGTCGCCTATGAATGTTTTTTAGACATATTTAGCTCACTTTACAATAAGAACTGTCCAATACAGATATGTCATAAAAGAATAAGACAACTGAAATAACAGTAAAAAAGTGTACTTCAATAATCTACTGAATGAAAATAAAAACAACGTGAAGCTAGTTTGGGAAATATTAAATAACATCATTAACAATGGGACAGAAAAAGCCAACATACCCAGATGACTTTACGATGAGAAGGGTCAAAGCTAGAACATCTATGAAGCAGCAAACGGCCTCAATAACTATTCTGTAAACGTGCATCCAGAGTTGGCAGCGGAAATTCAAAAATGCAAAACCAGCAAAGAAAAAAATCCACTATTGAAAGGATCCAACACTCAATCCTTCTCTCTGGTGTGAACCAAAATGAGCTGATCTCCATGTAAATCAATTCAAAAGGGAAAAACTCAAAGATTGTGAGGAGATAGATATGACAGTGAGGAAAAAGGTAAGACACTTGAGTAGACTGAAGGAATTAACTCAGTTGGGGTGAGATTATATAAACTCACTTCTTCCCGCTCCTTTTCAGGCAAAAAATGTGTGACTTTTTTTTTTAATCTATGCATTTCATCATTTCTGTAACAAGTGTGATAAATCTGTGTGAATTGTTTTATTGTGTTGACTACAATTATAAATAAAAATCAATCAAATGTCATCTTTATGCAGATGATACCATCATTCATGCAGTTGCTTCTTCCATCCGTCGCGCCGTGAATGAGCTTCAGGATGCCTTCCATCAACTTCAGTTTTCTCTTCATCAGTTACAGTTGATCTTAAATGGGGGGGGGGCACACCACATTTATGATGTTTCCAGGTCATGTGAACGAACACGACTCTCTGAAGGCTGATGTTCCTACACTGGATGGGGTGGAAGCTGAAAAAGTATCTACCTTTAAATATCTGGGTGTGGATTGATGACAAGCCGTCTTTTACCTCTCACACTGACCACTTGCTAAAGAATTTGAAGGCACTCCTGGGTTGTACTACAGAAACAAAACGTGTCTGAACCCCGGTGTGAGGAAAGAATAAAATAAACTCCTTTAGACCTTCTTCCTCCCAGTTTTGGACTGTGGGGACATTTTTTATATGAATGCTGCCTCTTTAACTCTCTGTAGTCTGGACACAGTTGATCGCATCGCTCTGAATTTTATCACAAACTCTGCTTGACTTGAAGTCAGGAGTCACAGCCACTGAATAATCCTCACCTATCAGGCCATTCTTGGTAAACCCGTGTCATCTTCTACGTCCCGCTAACAGTAAATATAATTCTCACTCTTCACTCAGATTGCTCTTCTGTGCTCCCAGATTCCACACAGAATCAGGAAAAACTGTCTTTTCTATTGCTGCTCCTATTTCCTGGAATAATATTCAAAACTCTCTGCGTCTATGTGACTGAATTCCTTTGAACTGCTTTATAGCAAAGCTTTTTGATCTTTTAAAAGAAAAAAAACATACAGACGTGGCGTCCTGGATGACCTGGGCCACTTGTGTGGGTCATAGACGCCGTCTCATGGTACCGCTGGAGTGACAGCACTGTCGGCATTCAAAGGTCACCCAAACATCAGCCAGAACCCATCAGGACGGAGACGTTTTCTGTGGTCACCACTCGCAGAAGCTTTATTGGAGGTGTCTGGCTGACCGCCTGTTGTTTCCACCTGTTGTCTGTTCCACTTACACAGGAACAGGTGAAGCTGATTTTCAGTCAGTGCTGCTTCCTGATTGGACAGTTTGAGTACACAGAAGTGGGATTGACTTGGAGTAACAGAGTTGTTTCTGTTCCCTTGATTCTGTAAGCAAAGTATAATATATATATACACATATTCTGTATTCCTGCAGATTACAGGTATATACATACTGAGACATTAAGAGCTTTAGGTATGAATTTAGTCATAAGAAGTTAGAATTTTCCGTCTTTTATCTGCATCTTTGATGACAAATAAAGAAAAGTCAGTCCTAAACGTTTATTTTTGTCTCATGCTTCCTGTCTGATCCTGCAGCTTATATGCAAACATTTTTTTGCATAAAGTATCTTCTCCATTAACCCTTATGCTGTCCTAGTCACTTTACCATTGGGAGTGGGTCATCTAGACCCACTAGACAGAGCTCTGAACCTTTTTTCTTCAATGATTTGTGATCTTCACTGGTGTCCATGGATTACATGAAATCTTTCCACCTTTATCCACCTTTGTCATGGTAGGGAGAACACGTCAATGTAAGGGTGGGGGGGTCATCTAAGATAGCACAAGGGTTAAATAAAGTTTTACTTAAGTCATGTTTTAGTTTTACTATAGTTTCTGAGATTTTTCTCACTGTATTTTAATCTTCAGGTGTTTGTTAAGCCTATGTCTATTAGGCCGTCCAACCATAACATTCATGACAAAAGGAAATGCAACCTCATCTATAAATAGGTGCATACAATAGCCCCCTCAGGTTGCAGAAGGCAAAATGAACCAATACATGTGGAAATAGAAGCCTTTCCTTCAACACTTCCATCTAGTGGTAGAGACGTGACATCACTGTCAAAGAGCATTTATTCACTCAAACCTTCAAGATTCCACAGCATCAGAATTTATCCTAAAACAGGAATATCACAGGTAAGCATCAAAAAGGAGATAATCAATAGAAGAGCTTTTTTATAATTCAATTCAAAACGTAAAAAATGTATGTAGAACTACTAAACTGAACTTTTCACGTTTTGGTTTCTTGTCATTTGAGTAATTATAAGCAGAAACCTCCGTCTTTTATAAACTATGTTCATTTAACTGCTGTCAGTATTTGGCTTTGCCTCCTTTTGCATGAATTAGGAGGCCATCAGCCGGTTCCTCTGCAGAGGTAAAGGAAGCTCAGGCTGCTTTGATGAGCGTCTTCAGGTCGTCTGCATTCTTGGTC
Organism: Oryzias latipes; assembly: GCF_053564925.1. NCBI lineage: Eukaryota > Metazoa > Chordata > Actinopteri > Beloniformes > Adrianichthyidae > Oryzias > Oryzias latipes. The sequence goes on along the minus strand of NC_136244.1, from coordinate 1,402,737 downwards.
TGGAGTCTCTTTTCCTCTCAACCCATAAAAACCCATGAGAGGAAGAGCAAAATGTCAGAAATGTGATCATTGGTCCACTTGGCTTGTGGTTGGTCCACATCATTAGATCTTAAAGGAAACATTGGTCCGGGTTCTACTGAGTTAATAACGGTCCACACATCTACTTCCTGTCAGGTGAGTCTGCTGGACAGGTGAAGCTATCTGCGGTTGTGTGGGCAGACGCCAAGTCCTGCTGGAAAATCAGCATCTCCATACCACCGTGGAGAAACGGCGAGCTGAACATGCTTCTGCTTGACCATCACTCTGCTCCCTGTGGACAAAAAAAGTGAGAAAAAGCTGCTTCATTTGATCTCCTGCACGTCTAGAAGAGGAAACATGTCTGTGTCTGAACAACAATGACACATTTAGCAGTCAATCCCTCACTCCATGATGTCACCCGGATGGAGGAGGTCGTCACTGACGCGGTGATCAAGATCGCTCGCCAGACCGGGAACCGACAGCTTTTCACGTGTCATGGTGTGAGGTACTCCAACACTTTGAGGTTGCCTAGCAACAGCGTCCCACCCCCTATCAAGGTGGTCAAGCTGATGGCTCCCACCTTTATGATGCACACCTGTGCTGGAGGGTTTGTCCAACTGAGAGCAGCTTTGATCCAAAATGGAGAGACTCTCAGCTCTGCTGAGCAGGAATGATGTCACCAAACAAATCACAACCCCCCTCCCCCCACCCCACTTTTCAACATCTTTTAAAGATTTCAATGTTCAGCAGCAGCAAATGTGTCGTTTTGCTTCTAACCTTTGGTCCTGAGGGTAGGAGACCTGCTTTCACGAGAGGCGGTTTGGCTTCGACTGCGTTTCTGTGAGTAACTCCAGCTTCACTCGTGTTTCCATCTCGTCCCTCAAAATCATGCAAAACTCCCATTTCTGTCTGTGTTCAGTCTCTACTTCCCACAAAGCCGTCCCACTGACCCATGAACGCTCCACCTGTTGAGGTTCAGACCTTGATCCTGTGGGGGGGTTCTGGTCTTCAGTCGATGAACAGACGCAGCCAGAGGTCCAGGGGGGGGATTTGAGCGTCTGGCGTGATCCTCTAGCGCTTCAAGTAGTGTCAAAAATTCTGAGGCACCACAAATTCTCTGGAGTTTAATTATCTGAACTTTGGCTAAAATGTGCATCCCGTCAACCAATCAGGAACTCCGCTTTGTTGATGATGATGTCACTGCTAAGTCACACCTTTAACCCTTGTGCTATCTTAGATGACCCCCCCCTTCCATTGAGGTGTTCTCCCTACCATGACAAAGGTGGATAAAGGTGGAAAGATTTCATGTAATCCATGGACACCAGTGAAGATCACAAATCATTGAAGAAAAAAGGTTCAGAGCACTGTCTAGTGGGTCTAGATGACCCACTCCCAATGGTAAAGTGACTAGGATAGCACAAGGGATACACACAGCATTTCTTACATTGCTATTTTTGTAATTTTACTGGAGGGGGGGGGGTGTCAAAGGAGTAATTTAGTTTCTCTTTTTCCGAGTAGTTTGCTGCACCTTCAACAGACGGTGAACACGTTTCCTCACATGTGAACATGTGAGGATGGATTATTTCTCCACACCTCACAGCATCTGGACTTTGGATGCTTGTCTGCAATGAGGCACAAAGAGCAGCAACACATCCTGACATCCCAGTTTCAGGGTTTAATAAAGATCACCATGAGTAGCAGATACATGTGAAGTCCGTTATTGGCTGTATTTATTCTCTCAGAAAGAATAGAAACTTTTTATCAAATAAAATCAAAGAAAGAAACACGTTAAAAACAGCAGTCAAAACCCTTAAAGATCACCTGTTAAAGCAGGTTTATGTTTTCAGCAGGAATGATCTAAACGCTCAGTTAGACGTTCCAACAGTCGCCCCAAACACGACTTTGATCCACACTGAGACATTTCTTTAGAATAAGATGTTATTCTACCAAGTAAACAGAAGTCAACAGTCAGAATTAACAGGTCTGAGCGTTGGCTCACCACATCCTAAGGAGGCTCGAAAACTGAGGACTTGACGGACACCTGTCAGTCAAACAGCGGAGCTGACCTGCAGCTGACCCGGTCTGACCCGGTCCGACCTGGACCCTCTTATTTTAAACTAGCTTCAAACAGAAAGTGCAATTGTTTCCTTTTGGCCTTAATGCAAACAGAGAGAAAAATGTTTTTTTTTACTCAATGCTTAGTTTTAAATGTATAGAAGTTGATGAGCCTGAGACAAATGACTTCAGGTGTAAAGGACTTTGTGGTTAGTCAGTCTAAAACTTTAGCCATTAGATTTCCCAAAAATCTGCAAACCAATCAATACATCTTCTTTGGTCTTTTGGCATTTCTAACCCCCGTCTGGATCACTTTTGTCGTCCTGCTTCCCTGATTGGCTGCAGTGTTTCCGCGGCTCACACAGGTCCCTCTCTAGTCAGTTTGACGAGTCCCCGTGGTTGTGGGGGTCTGTTCCTTCTCACACTGACCGCTGGTTGTTCTGCTCAGACGGCGTCGTCACAGAGAGCAGAAGTATTGGTGGACAAAAAAAGCTGCCAGTGCAGCCAGAGCGATGCCGAAGCTGTCTCCCACGCTGGACGCCGCCATGGCGAACTCTCTGTGTCTGCTTTCAGTCTGTGGAGCAGAAGACATGGTCAGGAGGAGACCGGGTCCTGGACCGGGGTCCGCTTGGATGTTTCAGGCTGAAAATGTGTCCAGTCTGAATAAAACCCAAGTTTATTAAGATATACAAACTAGAAACTAGACGAGAAAAGTTGGGAAGATTTTGAGGTTGACGTTTTTCTATCAGCACAATGAAGCAGCTCATCTGAAGGCCAGACTTTCAGGTTGGATGGATGAGGACAACAGGACTGTTGGGAAGCTGCTTTTCTGCAGCTCATTGACAATCATGTCCACATGTCCTCTGAACTCATCCAGCTCTTCTTGGGTTCACCAGTAGCTGCGTTTCCATTCACTATCAAATGGCGCAAATTGGATTTGCGATAAATTTGCCTCATGGAAACACGACAATGTCAAAAAACGTGAAAAAGGGTTTTAGCGCTTGGAGGAGGTCGTTTTTTTCTGTTACAAAACTGCAACTTTTTTCTAGTTAAATGAGTCACGTGACCAACAACCGGATGGCAATGCCCTTCTTGGTAGGAACTGGCGGCGCCACCAGATGTCCCACAGCATCACAGTTCATCCAAAGTTGAGCGTGTCATGAGGAATTGTTGGATCCACAGCTCCTCTGGAAAATTATCAACCACCATTTCCCAAAACAACTTCATCCGAAGCCCCTCCCACGTGTACGGAGCTCGCCGTTCCATCAAGAAGACGCCAACGTCCCCTTTGATGACGATGAAGAGCGAGCCGTTCTGTTGGACCTAAACAGAGCTGCCCTCTCTGGATCAACTGTTTCTGGTCTCTTTGAAATGTTGAGGAGCCTAAAGGAGCATCAAATGTGGAAGCCGCCATTGAAAGCATGTTTCCGTTTTCACTAAATACTTATAAGTTTCCCAAATCGACTGGTAAAAAGTGTCTGAACATTTATGGTCTTCAGGTTGCAGCTTTTCTAATGTTTTCTTCACAGAACTCTTCATCCGTCCATGGAAACTGTTTTCCTCATTCTGGCCAACGATGACACAAGAGGAAGTCGTCACAGTAGCACTACACACACACACACACACACACACACACACACACACACACTACAGACCTCCTTGCTGATGAAGTGGAAGGTGTTGACGTAAGCAGCCCCCCCCAGCAGCCCCTCGTAGAAGATGATGACAAACAGCAGCCAGGCGCTGGGCAGGAACTGGAACGTGACGGCGAGCAGCAGAAAGACGGCGTTCACCACCTGCAGACGCAGCACAACAAACGAGCTTAGAGAACACGGAAGAAGAAGACATGCAGGCGTAGAATGACAGAGAATACAGATGCAGATCAAAATAGATTTAAAGTGGACAAAGAAAGGTTATAAAGGACATTGTTGAAACAAAACACACCATAAACCATGTCTAGAGGAGAAATGTGGTGGGATAACAGAGGGAACCTCATCCCTGTGTGTTAAAAGCCAAATGTAAAAGATGGGTTTTAGGAGAGGACAGGACAGAGGAACAGAGATGTAGACCCTCGTTCCAAAAGCTCCGTCTCCTCTGAGTGCTTGAAGAAGCAGCTGATCAGCTGATCTAAGAGGATGGGAGACATGCAGGAGCTGACGCAGGTAAAGCGGTGCACGCCATGCAAAACTTAAAAACTAATGAAAGAATTCTAAAAGGAACAGGCGACCAGTGTAGTGAAGCTGATACAGAGATGATGTGATCATATTCCCGCTTTCTAGTTAAGAGACGTGCAGCAGCATTTGGCAGAGTTTAGCAGCGTTTAGCAGCATTTTTCACTCGGCCTTCCAGCTAATGTTCAACAAGCTCTTTAAGGTTCTCCAATAGACACACAGAAACTCCTCATTCTGCTGACAAAAAGGAAGCGGAGCTGCAGTTTTACAGCCTTCACAGAGACAATTATGAGAAGTTTCCCTTTTGAAGGGAAAAAATAAAAAAATTAAGACGAAGCTAAAGTTAAAAAAATGAGGAAAAAGAAAAGAACTTGGGACGTGAAGCACATCACAGAAAAGTCTTTAAGAGGCTTAAAGTCCCACTGCGATCACCTTCTGATCCCCAGAGTCTTTATATGCTGATGATGCCGTTATTAGCCAAAATCCAAAAACTGGTGCCGTCGTCTAGGAAATGTTTTCCTGGTCTGAGCTGGAATCTGGAGCTGAACTGGACGGATGGGAAGTGGGGGCGGACCTACACCGCACCAACAATTTCTGATGCCGCTCTGCAGAAACTACGTCCTAGAAAACCACGACGGTTTGGCCTAAAGCAGCATCACCATGATGGAAAGATCACCGGGAACCCTTTGGAAAGCGATCAGAGGATGATCGCAGAGGGACTTTCGCCAAAACGAAACGTGAAAAAAGAAAGGATCACGGAGTGAAAGCGCTGACGTGTTGTGGTGGAAACGTTTAGGAAGGCAGATTGAACTCTGAATGCAGTCGTCAGCAGAACGTGGGGCTGAGTTTGCAACATTCATGCTGACCTGAACAGGAAACAAACATGTTTGTTCCGTGCTAAAGGTCTGTGACATGTCATGTACTGTTTGGTGTGTGACTGTCTGAACCAGCAGAACACGCTTCAATCTATCATGGAGGCGGCTTTGACGACCCGTGTGCTGTTCCTGTGTCCCGCAGCAGTCCAGGACCGCAACCACCAAAATAACTCACAAAGTCTTCTTTCTAAATACGTTACGGCGCCTTTGGGCCAAAATGTCCCTCAAATATTTAGACACACGTCAACATCAATGACGTTCCCAAAACGAGGCCCAAATACGTTATGGGGCTCCACAAAAAGCTCATGTTTGGGGATATCCAAAGGAAGTTTTGACATTATTATGGGATGGCCACAGAACCTACAGCTTGGCGGCCGTTATGTGGCAGATCAGGAAATTTGGCGATTTTATACATTTTCCCACAATTTAATTCAAGGGTAGCAGATCACTTTTGCACATTTTTGCTGGTTCTGTCTGTAAAAAGCTCTTTAAATTATAAAACCTTATTTGTTTACATTCATTTTATATTCTTTTGTTTTTTATATTCTATTTTCTCTTATGTCTACTATTCGTCTTTTACTGCTATGGTAAACAAATTCCCCACGTGTGGATCAATTAAGTATTTATGGAAAAAGAAAACGATTGTTCCAGAGATCTGAACTGTAGGTTCGTTGACCTTTGACCTCAGGAAAAGGCAACCATGTTAAATCCCCTGTACTACCGTCTACAAATGTAAACTAATAATCACCTCCTAACTCCTCCAGCATCACTTGGAAAAGAAACTGCTTTTAAAGTTTTTCACATTTGGAACGGCGGTAGCAGGAAAACCGGAGTTTCCCCGTTGCTTGAATATTTTTTTTAAATGAATCTGTTGAAGCTGAAAGAAATGATTTGGCATATTCTCTGACTATATTAGGAATGTGGGCGTGGTTAATCAAAAACATCTGTTGCCAGGAAGATCCAAAAGTTTCATATAGACTTGTTCGTCACCTCCAGGCCAGCAAAACAGAAAATAGTTTCTATGGAGATCAAATCGACGGAATAGCTGCCTTTTTTCAATGAATTTATCATCCGCAGCTCTGACCAGGATGGAGGGGGCAGAAGGGGAGGGTAAGGGGCATCTAGCAGCCGCTCAGCCAATCAGAGTGGGTCAACAGGGGGCAGCGAGGGCCAGGGCAGGGGCAGGTAGCGTCTGGGGTCCATTTACTGTAAACGCCTCGGGTTTCTGACCTAATCAGGGGAAAGTGATGCAGAGGGATCTGTGGATCAGTTCCTCACCTGCAGCAGAGTCAGGATCCAGACTCTCCGGATCTTCACACAGTGAAGAGAGGATCGAGAAGCAAACACACCGAACTGGTAGATCGTCTGGTACCTGAACACGGAGGGAGAGAAAGGTACGGTGACTCTTCAAACCGCTGCCATCCAGAATTCTCCCAGAAGACGTAGCGCTTCACTCACCAGCGATACTGATCGGCATGAGAGAGGAAAAAGTTTGGAAAAAACAGGAGTTCCAGCTGAAAAGAAGCAGAATGACTTTTAAACGCCTTGCCTTGATGAAAACAGGAAGTTTGGTTTGTTGAATCAGAGTGACGATGAAGACCACGGATCAACTCACCAAACCCTGGTTGATGAAGTACTCAGCAAAGTAGACCAGCGCCAGTGGACACATGAACTTCAGCAAGCCCTGCTCAAAGGCACCAGAGTCAGAGGCAGCAGAACCGACCCGATCTGCAGCGGGAGGGGCTGGTACTCACTTTGATGACCTGCCTCTTCTCCCTCCAGATGAAAGATCCCGAGCTTCCGTGCACTGTGACGGCCAAGGGGAGAGAACAGAGTCTGAGAGCTTCCTCCAGAACCGAGCAGAGGAATCCAACAGGGAACAAAAAAGAGGGGAACTGCTGTGGAGCGGTTCATGACTGGACTGATGCGTTCTGAAGGTAAAACTCTACAAATGCGGTCAGTTTAACCTCCAGCCAAAACCACAAAGACCATGAAAGCCCTTCAGCCGTCACATCTGCAGAGGAATAAGGAGGCATGTCCACGTCCACAGGCTTGAGTCTGCTCAGCTTTCAGCTCTTCTGACCTGGCGTCCAAATGTGATGACATCACCCTTTGGGAGTCAGGGTGGGGCTGGACAAACAGCTGGAGGAGGCGGTGCTGATGTTGGAGCTGAGAAGATGCTGAAGAAAAAGTGGTTCCTATAGTTACTACAGCACACGGCGCCGTCACCTCCAGACTGGAAAACTGGATCCAGTCCACTCCAAGAACCTCTGTGACCCACAGCGGGGACTGTGCAGAACCTCAAACTCCCAGAACTGTGGGGAAGGACCAGAACCCGGCTGGAATACATGAGCCTCCATGAGGGGAGATGGTCTGCAGCTGGGATCAACAGTCTGCCTTCAGCTCATCTTCTGGTCCCAAAACCAGGATCAAACGAGGAGCAGTATAGAGACCCCCCCCCATTGTACCGCCACAGCCTTGGAATGAAACCAAACGAAAAAGAACCTAAACAACCAGCTTTGTCTTTTCTCTGTTGTTGATGTGGATCCCTGCTTTAATGATCTAGTTGTCTGAAGGATGGAAGAGACGGACCTGCACTCTGAGACACCAGGAAGTCCGCGCTAAAGATAAAGGCTTCTTTAAACTCCGACTGCCAAAGCCAGCAGTCGTCTTTAGCTGCATGAGTGATAAGAAGTTATCTCAGAAATGTCGTTATCCTGTCGAGATAAAGATGCAAACATGCATCTTTGTATAAACGGAAACTCTACAGCGGCTGAACCGTGAAGCTGATTCCAGTTTGAAGCCTTAGTTCATCTCAATAGAACCATTTCATGGTTCAGATCTACAGGATGCAGTCTACAGATAATCTATAGCAACTAAGTTTAAAGCTCAACACAATTTGTGAAAGTTGTTTATTTATGAAAAGGTACTAAATGAACACATCTGAGTTTTTTCTTCTTTATTTGAGTCCTGTTAAAAAAACTGGACTGAAGCAGCTCCAATCCAGCTCCAAAATACCCCAAAAAACACAGAAATATAACAAGTTTTCACAAATCTAAAATGTATTTTTATGGATGTCCTTGTGTGTTGTGTTAAATGTAACTGTCTGGTTCCGTTTGAATGTTTGTTCGACTCTAAATTTTGTTTGTTTCCACTAAATTCCACAGAAAAGTCCACAGCTGAAACATTTAGGTCGTGTCTGAATTCCTACTCCACAGCTAATGAACTCATGTAGTTAGCGTGTGTTTGTCATGCGAGTCTGTTACCTGCTGGTGCTCTCTCCTCCTCCTCCTCCTCCTCCTCCTCCTCGGACTCCTCCGTCAGCCCCTGCTCCTCCTCGGAGCCCACAGCTGCATATGGGATCTCATTCCTGCTCCACTGGGGCAGAGAAGGTGGAGGAACCAGCAGATACAAGTAGCTGGGAGGAAAACAAAGACTGGCCTTTGAATTCTCATCGGCTTGCGTTTTGGGCAGATTTGGGGATGGAGGGGGGTTAAAGGGGGAGAAGGAGTCTGTTTCTGGGTGTAAACCGTCAAAGTGAACATTACTCCAGATGTCAGTATCTGACTTTGAAAAAGGTTTACCTCATTTTTTGATGACCGTACATCAATAAAGTTACAAGAGCTTCAGCAAAACTTGAATCTACTCGTCTATCTAAAAAGTCAATGACAGTATAATGAAAGCTTCTGGGGGGGCATTGATTAGTATGGGGAGGGGGACGGGCTTGACTTGACACAGGTTTCAGGGTTTAGTCAGCAGGACGCTCCCCTCTTACCTGATGAGCATGGAAACCGGGACCACCAGCATGACCAGCACGGTCACCCGGGGGGACAGGCCAGCCTGGATGAGGCCCGAATAGAGGAGGGCCCCAGCCACTCCAGCACCTCCGGTTCCTGAGCCCCACCCCTCCAAGACGTTCCTGGGACAGGCGGGAAACACCGTCAGCGAGCCACACAGCAGACGATGATCACATGACTCAGCTCGCACGCCGGAAGCCTTCAGACCGCTTCTTTAAACATTTCTAGGAACTGTAAAAAGAGAACTGGACTGGGTGGCCCCTCCCACTTGGCGTTCCAAACAGGAAGTGGCTCCAAGAAGCCAAAATCCCACAGAAGTCTATAGAGAAACCAACATTCTATTGGTCAGAACCACCGTTCTGGATCTGTTACATTTTTTCATGATATTTTTTCTTCATCACAGCTTTTTCAAGTATAAACTGACCAATCCGAGGCCTCAGTAAAAGTCTGTAGTGTCACGCCCAACGTTTAAAATGCCTGACACGTTTCATGCAGCCCGCTTTCAGTGGAAGGGGTGTGGCCTGACTGGGGAGAGTGGTTGCCATAGAAATGATGACTCAGGCCAACCAATCACTGCTTATTGATGACGTCTGTCTCCAAAATGGCGGCTGAATGGACTTCATTTGTTTGGAGCCAGAAGTCCTTTTCTGTGGCTCACTCCAGTTCTCTCATACAGTCAATGGTTGGAACAGATGGCATGGGGGGGTGGGGGGTAGCAGCTCTGTCCACAATAACCCATGCTAACCCGGCAGTCTAGCCCTCACCAATCCCCCTTTCATCGTCATAACTCAGCAGGAAGTCGGCTGGGCCGACTCTACGGCGCCTTCTGAAGCAGAGCAGAGACATGGCGGCTCTCTGGCCCCTCCCTCGGGGATGGCTCTCTGGCCCCTCCCTCGGGGACGGCTTTGCGTGTAAAAAGAGCCAGAGGGCTTTTTTAAAACGCGTAGACCTGGAAGCTGCTGAAACTCCAAGCTGACTTCTAGCAGTTCTGTGGAGCCAAACTAGCAGAAGAGGCTCTGATCTCTATCTCATCTCAATCATTCCTTCCCATCATCCAACCTTCTCCTGATGCTCTGAGGCTTAAACTCTGCTTCTTACTGCTCCACTTCTACTTTTCTGTTTTGGAACAAAACATATTCATATCACTGCTTCGGTTGAAATGATGCCTTTTAAAGGCTGAATCACAGGGAACATGTGGAGAAACATGTTAAAGATGTCGAGACTCTGACGTGTGGAAAGATGTCCTTTCTGCAGGATTCCTGCTTCCTCCCAGAATTCCCTAAACTAGAGTGAGAGCAGAGACTGTGTCTGTTTTTCTGTGGACGTAGACGGCCGTCGCTCTAGTTACTGACGTCTGCTGTCTTGGAACCGATTTCTGTTTTTCTGTCTCTTTGCCGTCCGCTCAGGCTCAAACCAGCGCTCAGAATCACGCCGCAGATTCAGTCACAGAGGAAGTCGGACGAGGCTTCACTCCAAGGTGTGTTCACCTTTTGAAGAAAACAGACAGCGAGAGGAAGGACAGCTCTCCCAGTCCTGCACCAAGACTAGCAAAGACCACTCCTGCAGAGACAACACAAGGAAGAGGACGATGAAGGAAGGAGGAGGGAGGGAGACAACAGGAGACATCAGGAATCTGGAGGAGTTTCTCCTCATAGCGTCTCTCTTCAGAAACTGCAGTTCTGAGGAGACGGGCCTGATGAGGAACCGGGGGCCTAAATATTCATCCTGGGGTTTGGATGATGCGTCCGAGCGACGAGGTCAAGGTGCTTTTCTGACACGGAGGAGTTTCTCGGTTGTGTTACGGAGTTACGGTCCAGAGTGGCGGCAAAGGGGGGGCTGTGTTTGAATCCTGTTCATGTTTTCAGAAGTTCATTCATTTACTGTAACTTTGAAATGACCATGAACGGTCAAACATGAATACTGCAGTTACCTGTTGACATGTTTTTCTCACAAAAGCTGACTTTAAAAGCATCTGATGCCTGCAGCGGCTCTGCAAAGATCTGGTTTCATCTCCTGAACTACAGCAGATCATCCTTTTTCTGCAAAATCCAAACACAAGCTTCAACAGAAGCTGTGCTCTGTGTCAAAAGGCAACACAACACACTGCCGTTTACAGAGCAACACCTGCGTTTTACCCGTGTTTAATTCCAAAGTGAAGAGAAAGACTGAAGGACACGCCTCCTCTGGAATCTGTGCTGTTCTCACCTCTGCCTTCTTCTGGCTAACATGAGGCTCTTTAAACACAGAAATGTTTTTGGAGATTTTGGGATAATATTTATTGAGCTTTGATCTAATCCTCACTTCTCATGACTTATCGGTTATTTTGCAGGGCTGGTGAAAACACGAGAAACTTGATAAGATTTTGGTCAAAAAAGCTTCTCGTTTCTGTGCGAAACCACAGAAGCTCAGCGGAGATAAAAGAGGAAACGAAAGCGCGGCTGAAGATGTTGAGTTTGATCTGTCAGCTCAGAAAGTCTTACCCAGAATGCTTTGCCACATTGCAGAGGAAAAGGACACCAGCAGGAAGCTCACTACCGTCACGAGGACGCAGGCCAACACTCGGAATCTAAGATGAAGAGAAGAACATCAGCTTTAGTCCTCCATGACATCAGGTCCAACTGTCCAAACATGGTTTTGGTCTGAGCTTCCTGTGGATCTGAGACAGGACAGGCTTTTCCTCAGCTTACCCATAAGGCACTTTGTGGATGAAAACCGGGGCTATGAACTTGATGATGAGTGTTGGGAGGATGTCAGCCAGCAGCACAGCCTGCAAACCGAGTGACACAGTTCTCAGCATGAACGCCAGCACACATGAAACACATGAAACATTACGCTGCCGTCTCAGAGATGGTCATTATTCAGAGACACCAGCAGTTCTGATGGAGGACAGCTGTTTCCATTTATACAAACCAGGAACGGACTTTTGTTGGAGAGCTACCATAAAAAGTAAAAGAACCTCCGCTTGATCACTTCCTGTTTGTGTCCATTAGAAACAGCATTCTGATTTTTTCACTTTCTGTTCCGAAGCCAGAATAGTTTAACTGCTGATCAGTCACTCTGCTTTTAGATTTAAGGCCTCAATAATACAAAATAGATTCAAAGGAAAGAGAAAAAAATCTGAAAAGGAGGTTTCTGTTTGCATCGCTGAGCAGTAAAGACAAAAATGTACTTTTACATCTGGATCTATTATTATCACTGAACAACTACAGATCTGCTGTTTCTACACTCACCACCAAAAGGCCTTTAAGTGATAAGAGTTCAAGTCCCAACAAATCCCTCCCGTCTCCATTGACTGCAAATGAGAACTGGACTGAGTACCCCCCCCCTCCAAACAGGAAGTACTCGCAGACTCCAAGAGATCAAGCTGTAACTGAGTCATTCTATTGGTCAGAAGAACTTTTTTAAACAATATCTTTTTTTCAAGATATTCTTCTTTATTGCAAGTTATTCAACTTATGAACTGACCAATCAGATGCCACAATAAAAGTCTGTGGTGTCACGCCTAACGTTTAAAATGCTTGATTGACAGATTCTCCCGAGCTGCGTTCGAGTGGTGGGGGCGTGGTCATCTGGCTCCAACGTCCACATCACTCAATGGACTTCATGTGGTTCTAGCCAGAACCAAACCATGTTCTATGGGTGACGTCACCTCGCTCAGTCCAGTTCTCATATACAGTCGATGTCTGTCTCCTTTCTTCTGGTTTGACCCAGTTGATAAATGTCGAAGGTCAAGGAAGGGGAGACAAGAGAGACATTTAGGGGAGGAAGAAGACATCCCCACATTAAAAAGATGGAATCAGTATTTAGTTCAGCTTTGAAAACAAGCGTCAGCAGCAGCTACATGTGTGTGGTGTAAGTGGTGTCGCTGCATGGGTGTGTGCGGTTGGGGCAGACAATAGAGCAACATTACAGGCATGTTAGTGTGTCTTTGTTGTGTTGTGTCTCCATTTACCCCGGTGGTGACAGGATTACAGTCATAGTTTGTTCCATTGCTGCTGTTTCCAACTCCAGAGGTGGCAACCAACGAAACGGGGGCCTAAAACAACAACAACAGTAACATATTACTGCATCATGATTACATTACTGCATCATGATTACATTACATGTTGGCAGTATTCTCATACAGGACTCTCTCACTTACAGAGATGGTGGCGTTCCTAGACTCTTCCTTGGTCAGGATGTCATGAGCGGCGCTCAGCATGACCACATAGGCAAAGTTGTTGCACAGCCCAAGAATCCTGGAGGGGGGGGGTTCAAGAAGTAAACTAGTGTGTACTAACAGCTGATATGTGGCGTGTACTAGTGTGTACTAACAGCTGGTATGTGGCATGTACTAGTGTGTACTAACAGCTGGTATGTGGCGTGTACTAGTGTGTACTAACAGCTGGTATGTGGCGTGTACTAGTGTGTACTAACAGCTGGTATGTGGCGTGTACTAGTGTGTACTAACAGCTGGTATGTGGCGTGTACTAGTGTGTACTAACATCTGGTATGTAGCATGTACTAGTGTGTACTAACAGCTGATATGTGGCGTGTACTAGTGTGTACTAACAGCTGGTATGTAGCATGTACTAGTGTGTACTAACAGCTGATATGTGGCGTGTACTAGTGTGTACTAACAGCTGGTATGTGGCGTGTACTAGTGTGTACTAACAGCTGGTATGTAGCATGTACTAGTGTGTACTAACAGCTGATATGTGGCGTGTACTAGTGTGTACTAACAGCTGATATGTGGCGTGTACTAGTGTGTACTAACAGCTGGTATGTAGCATGTACTAGTGTGTACTAACAGCTGATATGTGGCGTGTACTAGTGTGTACTAACAGCTGATATGTGGCGTGTACTAGTGTGTATTAACAGCTGATATGTGGCGTGTACTAGTGTGTACTAACAGCTGATATGTGGCGTGTACTAGTGTGTACTAACAGCTGATATGTGGCGTGTACTAGTGTGTACTAACAGCTGGTATGTGGCGTGTACTAGTGTGTACTAACAGCTGATATGTGGCGTGTACTAGTGTGTACTAACAGCTGATATGTGGCGTGTACTAGTGTGTACTAACAGCTGATATGTGGCGTGTACTAGTGTGTACTAACAGCTGATATGTGGCGTGTAATAGTGTGTACTAACAGCTGATATGTGGCGTGTACTAGTGTGTACTAACAGCTGATACGTGGCGTGTACTAGTGTGTACTAACAGCTGATATGTGGCGTGTACTAGTGTGTACTAACAGCTGGTATGTGGCGTGTACTAGTGTGTACTAACAGCTGATATGTGGCGTGTACTAGTGTGTACTAACAGCTGATATGTGGCGTGTACTAGTGTGTACTAACAGCTGATATGTGGCGTGTACTAGTGTGTACTAACAGCTGGTATGTGGCGTGTACTAGTGTGTACTAACAGCTGGTATGTGGCGTGTACTAGTGTGTACTAACAGCTGGTATGTAGCATGTACTAGTGTGTACTAACAGCTGATATGTGGCGTGTACTAGTGTGTACTAACAGCTGGTATGTGGCGTGTACTAGTGTGTACTAACAGCTGATATGTGGCGTGTACTAGTGTGTACTAACAGCTGGTATGTGGCGTGTACTAGTGTGTACTAACAGCTGATATGTGGCGTGTACTAGTGTGTACTAACAGCTGATATGTGGCGTGTACTAGTGTGTACTAACAGCTGATATGTGGCGTGTACTAGTGTGTACTAACAGCTGGTATGTGGCGTGTACTAGTGTGTACTAACAGCTGATATGTGGCGTGTACTAGTGTGTACTAACAGCTGATATGTGGCGTGTACTAGTGTGTACTAACAGCTGATATGTGGCGTGTACTAGTGTGTACTAACAGCTGATATGTGGCGTGTACTAGTGTGTACTAACAGCTGATATGTGGCGTGTACTAGTGTGTACTAACAGCTGATACGTGGCGTGTACTAGTGTGTACTAACAGCTGATATGTGGCGTGTACTAGTGTGTACTAACAGCTGGTATGTGGCGTGTACTAGTGTGTACTAACAGCTGATATGTGGCGTGTACTAGTGTGTACTAACAGCTGATATGTGGCGTGTACTAGTGTGTACTAACAGCTGATATGTGGCGTGTACTAGTGTGTACTAACAGCTGGTATGTGGCGTGTACTAGTGTGTACTAACAGCTGGTATGTGGCGTGTACTAGTGTGTACTAACAGCTGGTATGTAGCATGTACTAGTGTGTACTAACAGCTGATATGTGGCGTGTACTAGTGTGTACTAACAGCTGGTATGTGGCGTGTACTAGTGTGTACTAACAGCTGATATGTGACGTGTACTAGTGTGTACTAACAGCTGGTATGTGGCGTGTACTAGTGTGTACTAACAGCTGATATGTGGCGTGTACTAGTGTGTACTAACAGCTGGTATGTGGCGTGTACTAGTGTGTACTAACAGCTGGTATGTGGCGTGTACTAGTGTGTACTAACAGCTGATATGTGGCGTGTACTAGTGTGTACTAACAGCTGGTATGTGGCGTGTACTAGTGTGTACTAACAGCTAATATGTGGCGTGTACTAGTGTGTACTAACAGCTGATATGTGGCGTGTACTAGTGTGTACTAACAGCTAATATGTGGCGTGTACTAGTGTGTACTAACAGCTGATATGTGGCGTGTACTAGTGTGTACTAACATCTGGTATGTGGCGTGTACTAGTGTGTACTAACAGCTAATATGTGGCGTGTACTAGTGTGTACTAACAGCTGGTATGTGGCGTGTACTAGTGTGTACTAACAGCTAATATGTGGCGTGTACTAGTGTGTACTAACAGCTGATATGTGGCGTGTACTAGTGTGTACTAACATCTGGTATGTGGCGTGTACTAGTGTGTACTAACAGCTAATATGTGGCGTGTACTAACAGCTGGTATGTGGCGTGTACTAGTGTGTACTAACAGCTGATATGTGGCGTGTACTAGTGTGTACTAACAGCTGGTATGTGGCGTGTACTAGTGTGTACTAACAGCTGGTATGTGGCGTGTACTAGTGTGTACTAACAGCTGATATGTGGCGTGTACTAGTGTGTACTAACATCTGGTATGTGGCGTGTACTAGTGTGTACTAACAGCTAATATGTGGCGTGTACTAGTGTGTACTAACAGCTGGTATGTGGCGTGTACTAGTGTGTACTAACAGCTGATATGTGGCGTGTACTAGTGTGTACTAACAGCTGATATGTGGCGTGTACTAGTGTGTACTAACAGCTGATATGTGGCGTGTACTAGTGTGTACTAACAGCTGGTATGTGGCGTGTACTAGTGTGTACTAACAGCTGATATGTGGCGTGTACTAGTGTGTACTAACAGCTGATATGTGGCGTGTACTAGTGTGTACTAACAGCTGGTATGTAGCGTGTACTAGTACATACTATCATGACACCTCTCACATCGCATACTCTGCTTCTGCCTGCCTCTAACTTCACATTGACTCGTTTGAATTATTGAATCCTCAGCTTCTCATGTTCAGATCTTTCTCAGCTGTAAACGTGCAGACATTTGTAGGAAAACAGATTCTTTCTCTGGATTCAGTTTCCTTTAGGAAGTGAAGTGGACTTTGTGTCATGCGTGGATTCATTCTAATCTGATCCAGTCTGTCCACACACGGACTCACCAGAACCCGGCCCAGTTGCGCCTGTCCGTGCACCGACCTGCAGAGAAAGTGGAACATTGCTGAAGTTTCAGGTTCTGTCGGACTATTAAAGAGAGGACAAAGCTCAGGGTCAAGTCGAACTGGACCAGAACAGACAGCTTTTATTTTTGTAACTTTATTGACAATTGAGGTATATCATACATAGAATAACGAACACTAACTACATAATCAACATTACCTGAATAGGAATCACCATTACCGAACATACAACACATAACATATAAACATAAAAGAATCAAAAATAGAAAAAACGAACGAACATAACACACACACACACACACACACACACACACACACACACACACACACACACACACACACACACACACACACACATAAACACAAATAAAACAAAAGAACATACACATCCATCTAAATAGTTTACTACTGGTTAAGGTACTCGTAAAGTTTAGAAGCTTTAACAGTCGGACCCACCGTCTGCGTTGATGCTCTCCGCCGCCTCCATGCCCCGAACCGGAACCAGAACCAAAGACCGAGAGACACGCGGAACCGTCACACCCGTGGCAGCGACCACGGACACGGTGAGCTGCCTCTGACGCAGAACGAATGACCTGAGACTGAAACGATAAGGAAGTTTGGTTTGTGTACATGTGACGTCACGGGATGTTCCGAGTCTCGGCGGAAACAAAACCAGCAACAAAGGTTCCGCCCCCAATGAGTTGTAAAACCGGAGCAATGCAATTTAAAAGAAAAAAATAACGTTTTTACGACTAAATATAAAGATTTAGTAACAGAAAAATATAATATGTATTTTTAATAACAATTTAACATAAATTGAGATTGTGACTCACAGGTATATCTAAAACATTAGATTATTAGGAAAAGGTTTTCCATGTGCTTAGCGCTATCTTAAAGTGAAGGTTTATGGAATTATTACTCTTAGATTGAATTCTTTCAAGCCTTCTCTCCATGTAATTTGATGACCTGTAAACAATAAAAGTCTAAATTCTAGTGTCCCAGAGAACAAAAAATCCAAATTCTTCAAAATCCCCAACAGCGGGGAAGCCTGGTAGGCCCATGTTTACCACACTCCTCATCAGTCACCACTTCTCCTGGGCATCCTCCTCTTGTGTGTGTGGGTGTGTGTGTGTGGGGGGGGGACCTCCCACAGGGCGGGTGGGTGGA